>NC_035448.2:68342468-68956843 GCF_002127325.2 Helianthus annuus
TCATTGCCATACCCTCACTGCCAGGGATATACTTATCCTAGCTAAAACCTAACCTTTTGAAGGGGTAAGGTCCCAAAAACCTTATGACAAGTACTTGGGACCATACCACAACTTGGTCAAATAGCCCTTCTGACCTTGCGCAGCCGCACACTGGTCCTACAAAGAAGGCTTAAAACGCAGATATTAAACGGCACTCATGCGCCAAAAGGAAATCATAAATCCTTGCGCCTTCCCCACAAACAAAGGATGAAAATCCTAAGTTAAAATACTTCCGCATAATAATATCCAGGCTTGGATATTATTTACCCAGACTTGGGATTTATTTATTCAGCTGATTCCACACGATAAGGAGTTACACCAGATTACAGCAGTAATCTTCTAGAAGGAATTCAATCGTGCACCACTAAGACGGTTATAACCGTCTGGACACGTGTCACCACCTCAGGCATCCCTGAAATCACAACGAGAGCATGCAATTGGAGAGTAATCTCCATTTGATCACTTTACACATGGCAAAACCCCAGTCATCGATCTAAACCATGATCCGTGTGCACTCACGACGGATCAAGAAACTTGACGGAAGGAAATGCAACCACTTACGGGGTTGGCATCTTCCGTTAACCTTTCAGTAACGGGTTTTCCCGCCCAAAAGACTCCTGGTTATAAATATGAGAACCATTCAAGTATTAAATTCAAGTTACACACACTTCTACAATACATCTTCTTCTTCATAATCCATACTTATTCTCACACCGGAGTCGGGTTAAGGAGAGAACCCCTTTCTCCCCTTTGCGAGGCTAACGGTGCTTCTTTTTTGCAGAGTTCATCGGAGAAGAAGGTCTGTTGTACCGAATCAAACGAGAGAAATAACCCCCCTTTTATGCAGATCCAAACCCTCTAGATTATTCGATTCCGGTCGTTAATCTAGTGTTTCTTCATTGGCGCCCACCGATTTCTCTGTTTTTTCAGTTTTATCTCGTTACGATTCACTTTGTTGATTCCATTTGCATATGGAAGAAACGTCTTTGGATAAACCTTTGAAGTCTTTTGGGTCTTCGAAGATTCGCCAATCTCAAATGTTGATTTCGACTTTTCTTCGGACTTCGAAGATTCACCTCTTTTCAAAATTCGAACTGAGGAAACCATTGGTTTTTTACCCTTAACATCAGTTGGATTTTTAGGTTTGGGTTTTTTTAAAACTGGTTTCTCAAGATTTTTCACACATTGCTTGGCCATGTGACCAATTTCATTGCAGCGGTAACAAATTCTTTTGTCATATTCGACAAAAGTTGATTTGTAGGTCTCCTGTTTCAATTTCTTAGCTGCATTGAAATCGTCAATGGCTTTTTGACTGAAGATATAGTCTTTTTCATCAACCATGTTCTTACCAGCAACGAAAACATCACACAACTTTTCCTTTGGTTTTCCCTCATTTTTAGCCATCTTCTTTTCAAAACCGACACCCTTCTTTTTAAAGTTGTTACCTTGTCTTTTGTTCTGACCATGATTACCCACATATTCTTTCTTTCCCGGGTTGTTTGATTGTTGTGTTACAAAAGACTTTTTCGGTTTGGAAAGAAATATGTTGTTAACTTCTGAAATGTCAATCTCAACCAGTTTAAACACCTTCTCAATATTTTCCAATCTGGCATTTTGAATTGGATACTCAAAATCAGAATAGAGTTTGTCAGTTCCGGTCATTGTGTAAATCACAATGATCGAATCATCATTCACAACTGTATCTGATTTTGGTATGAACTTGTCTAAGAAGTTACCATCTGCTTCAGAATCAGAAATTGAGTTTTCAAAATGAATTTTCACAGTATCAAACTCCGAGGTATCACTTTCTTCATCTAACACTTGGTCCATAACGGTTTTGATCACCTGCGACTCATTATCAGTGTCAGATGGAGAGAATGTAACATCAATATTCTCAGGCAACTCATTCTCAATGGTTCTCAGTTTGAGATTCAACGCAGTTTCCACCCCATCTGGATATTTTTGAGTGTAATGATTCCACATTGGGGGTGGAACACTTTTGTAGACAGGCTTCAAATCAGATTGTTGTGGAACAATTTGATCAATCACATATGATGAAGCCTCATAACTCATCAGTTTCTTATCAACTCTCACAATTTCAATTTTCGTTAACTCGAGTTCTTTTTTCAAAGAAGCAATTGTGTCCAGATGGATGTTAATTTCCATCTGTTTGTCCATGACAGTAGATTTTAGCAAATTCGTGGCTTTATCATTTTCAAAACTTTCTTTTTTAATCATTTTGATTGATCGTTCCAAAGTGTCATATGCTTCTTTTATTTCACTAAGATCATATTTTACTTCATCAGTAAATTTCTTCAATTCTTGAAACATTTTGTCTTTTTCAAGACATTCCATGCAGGGTATAGAACAGTTTTTGCATGGAGTTTCATAAATTGAATCAACTTTTTGAGAAACCTTTTCTCCGTTATCAATTTTAACATCCGTTTTACCAAAACCATCCGACTCTGACTCAGACTCTTCTCCTGATTTGTTCTCCTTATTTTCTGATTTTTCATCAGACTCCTTGGTGACTGACTCCGTATCGATAGACACACTTTCCACTGACTCTGTTTCGACAGATTTTGTTTCAACAGATTCTGATTCTACCTCTTTGAGCTTGCCCATCAATGCCTTATCAGCAATCTCTTTTAGAGTCTCTTCATTCATTTCTTTGGAGACGTCTATTATCTCTTCAACTTGAGCTTTCTCAACGTCATATTGCGGGCAGAATCCTGAGGTTGGCTCACTGAAAAAACCTGCAAAAGATTCAAACATATTAGGAGGCATTATTGATTTGAAAGAACTAGCAATAATCTCCTATTCAGATTGATAGTAGTAAACTTCTGCAGCTACTTCTTCAAGATCAGCCAAACTCTCTTCAGATACGACTTCACTGACAACCTCAGTTTCAGCACTGCTTTCTGGTTCTTCCACAATCTCTGCCATCACTGCCGTACCCTCACTGCCAGGGATATACTTATCCCACCTAAACCTAACCTTTTGAAAGGTCCCAAAACCTTATGACAAGTACTTGGGACCATACCACAACTTGGTCAAATAGCCCTTCTGACCTTGCGCGGCCGCACACTGGTCCTACAAAGAAGGCTTAAAAGGCAGATAGCAAAGGGCACTCATGCGCGAAAAGGAAATCATAAATCCTTGCGCCTTCCCCACAAACAAAGGATGAAAATCCTAAGTTAAAATACTTCCGCATAATAATATCCAGGCTTGGATATTATTTACCCAGACTTGGGATTTATTTATTCAGCTGATTCCACACGATAAGGAGTTACACCAGATTACAGCAGTAATCTTCTAGAAGGAATTCAATCGTGCACCACTAAGACGGTTATAACCGTCTGGACACGTGTCACCACCTCAGGCATCCCTGAAATCACAACGAGAGCATGCAATTGGAGAGTATTCTCCATTTGATCACTTTACACATGGCAAAACCCCAGTCATCGATCTAAACCATGATCTGTGTGCACTCACGACGGATCAAGAAACTTGACGGAAGGAAATGCAACCACTTACGGGGTTGGCATCTTCCGTTAACCTTTCACTAACGGGTTTTCCCGCCCAAAAGACTCCTGGCTATAAATATGAGAACCATTCAAGTATTAAATTCAAGTTACACACACTTCTACAATACATCTTCTTCTTCTTCATAATCCATACTTATTCTCACACCGGAGTCGGGTTAAGGAGAGAACCCCTTTCTCCCCTTTGCGAGGCTAACGGTGCTTCTTTTTTTGCAGAGTTCCTCGGAGAAGAAGGTCTGTTGTACCGAATCAAACGAGAGAAATAACCCCCCTTTTATGCAGATCCAAACCCTCTAGATTATTCGATTCCGGTCGTTAATCTAGTGTTTCTTCATTGGCGCCCACCGATTTCTCTGTTTTTTCAGTTTTATCTCGTTACGATTCACTTTGTTGATTCCATTTACGATTCACTTTGTTGATTCCAGAAGATGCCTCGGATGACAACGAGGTTCAGTCCAATCGAGTAAATGAACTTGTCACTCTAGGGGTCCTACTAGAGAATCCTGTTCACTCAATTCTGCCTCCAGGAGATACTCCAATCTCCTGGTATGTCAGATCTCAAGGGGCTCTGAATGCAGGATACACACAGCTGTGTGCACAAACTGCACCTCAAACTCAGTCGAGAAGACCTGGATCTCGTGCTCATGCTTCTCAACGTGAGGGTCCATCTCACACCGAGAATACAGAAGTTTATTCCAGATCCACATCAAAATATGAGTACACCCAGCCAGGAAGCCATCAGAGGGATTATCGAGATGAATCACACCCTCACCGAAGACAATCAGTTCACACTAGGTTGGGATCTCAACGACATACCCACACCGATGAATCTAATCCAACCGACCGTTTGAGTGCAAATACCAGTGTGTTTGACAGATTGCAGCCAAATTACAACAAATACAGACCTCGTACGGTTTATAACCCTAAGGCAGAGCATAATTATGATTTGATTTACCGTCCTGCGGAAGCAGCGGAAAATTCAAAGTTCATCATGGAAATAGCTTTAGCTGCACTTGATAAAGCTGAATTACCATCCAACGTGGGAAAATTCAATGGGTTGACAAACCCCGATGACCACTTGAGGGTTTTTACAAGCGCAGGGTTGGTTGAGGGCTGGACCCTACCATTATGGTGCCATCTGTTCGTACAGAGCTTAACTGGCGCTGCAAGGATTTGGTTCGATAAATTACCCATCGGAAGCATCACATCATGGAAAGACCTGCGCAAGAAGTTCCTAACTCATTTCAGTCAACACCGACGATCTGAACGAGACACATCGGACGTGATGAATATATGGCGCCATGACGACGAAAGCCTAGAGGATTTCATCACTCGGTATAACAAAGAAGTTCTGGAGATTGGGGGAGTCCATGAGCAACTAATTCACGCGCAGTTCAAGTACGCGGTTCGTTGCGATGATATGATAAAGGTTTTATCTAGAACAGAGGGTCTCCCAAAGAACTGGGAGAAGGTTATGGCGGCGGCCAAGGTGTACGCTCAAACAGAGAAGAACCTAACCACTAATAGGCCACCACCACCACATAACCGACCTTCCGACTTAAGCTCAAATGGTGGGAGAAAATACAAGAAGGGATGGCGCGACTCTGGAAACCATTCATCTGAGGATGCTCGGACAACGATCAACAAACTTACTGCACAGAGGGAGAACAAACAGGAGAATAGGGAGAGGCAATGGACTCCCTTAACAAAAACTCCCGAAGAAGTTTTGAGCACAGAAGATTACCAGTTCAAACCGCCAATCCCTATGAAAAACAAGCGTGGACTAGACCCTGCCCAGTACTGTGAGTACCACAAAGACAGCGGTCATACCATGTAGGATCGGTTTTGACACCAAACGATTGCGTAACAAGACGTTCGACGTGCGGAATCCGTGAACGTGCGTGACCGAACACACAAAAACGTACTATGACCGTGATTTTATTGCATAAGATGACGTGTACAAAGCCGGGAATCACGTGAGAGAACTTTCTCTCTCTAGACTTTCTCCCTCTAAGATTAGATCTCCTAAAAGTCAAATGAGCAAAAGTCTTCCAAATGATGACATAACTCTCCTATATATAGCCCTTGGAATTAATGAGACTTCTCATTAATTACCAAAATGCCACCTTGATACTTCTATCTAATTATTACAATATAAAGCTCGTTTTGAACTGTTTCTCGCTACGACTCGGATTGACGAAGGCGATAGACATTACTGCACTAACAGACTCCCCCTTGGATATTGCCGCAGTCAATCTCGTAGCATCTTGTCTTTCTCTTTCTCGAACAGAATCCCCGTGGATCTGTTTTCAGACTCAGTTGATCTCCCTCTCGGTAGTCTCTTTCTTCAGGCTCCCCCTTTTGTCAAGCTTCCGTGCTTTTAGGATCGACGCCTGGCTTTCCGTATACAAGCTCCTCCAAGATGGTTATCTGGCTCTTTGAATCCACGCTTCCTCTTGCATTGAGCTCATCTTCAGACTCCCCCTTAGACTCAGCTGTCGGGATCGTAGTCTGGCTTTCACAGGTTCACAAGTTCAGGATCAATTCCTGGCTCTATTCTGTATCTGCTCAAGATTTGAAACCTGGTTAACCTGCACATCCTCCACCTCAACATAAGTTTCACAAATTTATAACATTTAGATTTAAGAAACTTACTGGTAGAAATCATTCATTCATCAATCTGTATAGTTACATCAAGTTCAAATGAATGACCTTGATTAACTAACCACACAATCTTTCAAAACAATTGTATATAACATTCAAAGTTTTCAACATATTCTCCCAAACCTGTTCATCATGTTTAGCACTCGAATTTTGAATATCAGCTCTTCAACATCAGTTGTCAAAAATCTTTTTGTATTTTCAAAATTTTATGCTAAAACACTCCGAAAATCTTTTTGGATTTTTGATTTTGAATGAAATATAGTAGAGAAATATATACAGAAATATTTTTGTGAGTTTGTGTAAAAGGTTCATATCAGTCAGTTTATGAGACAAATCACTAGCACCATTAAGCTTTAATCATTTTAAGTTTTAAACGATTCACGTTGATTGACGATATATTTGTCCTCTTAAGCTCAATCTAAAAACTTTCGAAATGCTTACCGATACGTTAAGGTATATTAATTTTGCACTAAATTCTTAAGGACCCCACGATCTCAGCATATCCCCTTATCATGCAATACACTAACTCAAGTAATGCCTTTAAACTTTCATCAACTGTGATATGTGCGAAAACAAAGCAGAATGTTTAAACATTAACAATCAGGTCGATACTTCCGTATACGCAGAGAAAGTCCAATGTTTAAACAAAATAAGAAAATAAAAACAAGTTGAAATTGTTTAGGCTTTAACCACCAGGTCAATACTTCCGTATACGCAGAGGTGATCCAAAGCTTAAACAAAACACCAAAGAAAATAAAGCAGAACGTTTAGGCAATAACATCCAGGTCGATACTCACGTATACGCAGAGGATGTCCAATGCTTAAACAAAATAAAGAAATAAAACAAGTTTAAATCTTTGCAAAATAAAATGCACAATCACAGCGACTTTTAAGCAAGTTGTGAAAATTCACAAATTGACCGGTTTTTATGCTCTTTTAGCATTCAGCGAAGGACAAAACTATGTACTATGCTTTCAAACATGTTTCCCACTAGAACTAGGCTTTTTCATTTAGTTTGTATCGTTATCGCAAATCTACTAGTCTAGCTGAGCCTATCCTCATATCCTTAGTGAGACTGTTTATCACATTTGACATTACATTTCTTTAGCATGCTGTGATAGTCCACTGATGTACTATCATTTCCTCTTTTCACAACAAAACTCATTTTGTTTTTTTAATGTTTTTGGCATTTTCAAATTTTCTAATTTTTTTTAGAATTTTTCTCCCCCTAAAATCAAAATATGTTTCAATTTTGATTTTCTGGGAAAATTTGAAAACAAACTATACAAGAAACATGACAAACTGATATCAAATCGCTTCAATTCGCCATTCACTTGGCATAAACAATCAGAACTCCCCCTGACAACAAACTATTTTCCCATTTAGATTTCAAAACACTTAAGTTTGTTTTAATCAAAATGGTTTTTCCGGAAAATTAGTTTTGTTTGTCTTTTCACAAACTTGGGGTTCTTTCATCACATTGTTTTCCTTTAATCACTTATCGAAAAGATAAATCAAGTACAACTTAATGTCCTTGATTAGTCTTTTGTAATTCGAAATATCACAGTTACCAACCTGTGAATTTCTCAAGAAAGATGCCGATACCTGTTCCACACTTACCAACCTGGGAACTCCGGCAAGTCAGGATTTTACTTGAACAGATTCACCCAAGCCTGACCAGCCTTGAATTTGACAGTTTTTACCTCAACAAATGGCTCTTCTGATTTTGACGAACCAGAATCATTGCCTGAATGTGGCTTGTCTGACTTTGATAAGCCAGATTCATCGCCATTTACTCTCTCTTCTGTCCTCAGATTTGTATCTGATGAATTCGTTTTACTTGACTGATCATTCTTTGGAGAGCAAAACGATTTATCAGAACTCTTCTCTGATTTTCTTGCTGTATCCAAGGACATAATCCTTTCGAGATACTCTCTTTCCTTCTTCCTTTTTTTCCACAGTCTGTCTTTCTGCCCCTGCGAAAGCTTCACTTTCTGTTCGTGAACTTTAGGTTCTTGAACTTTCTGTGCTTTGGGCTTGACATTGACTGGTTTCTTTTCCAATTTCTGAGAATCAGCCCTCGATCTTCCATTTGATCTCATTGGGCAATATCTTGCAATATGGCCTCTGATTTGGCATTCATAACACCTTCTCGTTTCAAATCTCTGGCTTTGGCAGTTAACAGCAATGTGTCCTTGATAGCCACAAGTGTAACACACACTGTTATCATACCTTTCACCACTTTCATACCACACACTTAGATCATAGCATTGAGTTGCCTTATGGTAATCATATCCTTTCTTGTTTCCTTGATTTGGTATTTGAGAACTGTGGTCAAACCTGCACCACTGATTACCAACTTTTTGTGAATTTTTAGAATGATTGGATGATTGAACTAATGAACTTTTCTTGTTGTTTTGAGAATTTTTAGAATTTTTAACATTTTGTTTTTGTTCTACATTCTTCTTAACAGGTTTCTGTTTTGAACATTCACCTACTTCAGTAGAATGGAAAACAGTATCTTTAAATTTTTCATTTAATTCCAAAAACAATTTTCTTCTCTCATTTTCATCATCAGTTTTATCATCACAATCTTCAATTTTGACATTGTCAACATTTGTGACATTGTCATTTATCGGAACAGAATTGATTGGTTTTGGACATACAAGATCTGGTAATAATGATGAAGTCACAAAGCCTTTCAATTTCTTTTCAACTTCTTCAATTTTGTTCCTTGAATTCTCAGCTTCTTTTTCAAGCTGAGAGATTTTCTCAAGATGAGAATTGATTGCCTTTTCATTCACAATTTTGTTCTATTCAAGAACAGATTTTTCATTTTCAAACGCTCTTATCTGATCTTGAAATTTTGTTTCTTTTTCTTTTAAAACTTTATTTTCTAATTTTATCCAAGAAACATTTTCATTTTCAACTTTAATTTCTTCAAAATCTTTTTCCAGTTTCAGTTTTTCATTTTTTATACTTTTGTTTTCCAATGTCAAACTTTCCATATCTTTCAAGAGTTTAACATTGTCTGCTGCACATTTTTCGCATTTTGAGCACACAACTTCACATTTTGAAGTTTCATCTTTCTTGGATTCTTCAATCTTTTACGTTCCTGCAAGAAAAATTTTAACCATATCAGCAGGATTCAAATCTTCATTTAAAAAACAACCTCTATTGAAATCATATTTCATCCTACTTCTTACATCAAGACCATTTCTAATTCTTTTGATTATTTTAAGAATCACATCCAAACTTATATATTTTGAACTTCTTTTTAATTCTTCTAGCAACTCTTTCTTTTTCTCTTCATTCTCATCATTGTGTTTTCTAAGCTCTCTAATGAAATCATATGGATTAAATTTTGAAAACCTAGAATCCTTTTTCAATTTTCCTAAAAACTCATCCCATTCCAAAGGTAAAACATCTGCAAATTTTGATATCTTTTCAGCATCTGTCATCTTAATCTCATACCTTTTCAACTTATCAAGCAATTCATAATATCTCTCTTTCAAATCATCAAACTTTTCAAATTTTTTACACAAAAAATATTCAGATCTTTTAATCCAAGCATCCTTTTTCTCATCTTCTTTCCTGTATTGCCAATTCATATCAAACCAACTATTAATTCTTTCAAGTTTAGTGTTTTCCTGTTCGTCAAACATTTTTAACCACAAATTCTTTGATAAACGACTTGGTTCATAAATTGTTTTTAGCTCAAAGTCCACAAAATTTCAACTTCTTGGTATTTGTGAATTGTAAAACACCTCAAATCACCTGCAAACAAACAAACAATCAATCAGTTTAAATGGACTGAATACGTAAAAGTGTGTGACGATGAAATTAATCTAAGACTCGTGTCGAAGATTTGCGGATTCGTTCCAATATTGTTCGGGTGAAATCACTAAATGAATGGGCTTGAAAATGGACTATAGATTCAAGCAATGTGATCACATGGGCCGGCCAACAACTTACCTATCAATTTTAATCTAGACCGAGATTTTGTATTGGGTTAACACTTATCACTTTACTCAATAAAATCACATGCAAGACTTGATATCAAATAAGTACTGCGACTATGTCCAAATGTTAACCGAGTATGATTGGGCCGCACGTCTGTAGTGGGCTTTAATATATTTTTTTAATATTTTGATTTGGCCGCCCCCTTTATAACATGATTGGACCTCTAACACTTTGAACAGAGATGATCACATGCACCCATTAATGTCCGACAATTTTGATTCTAATTAAATCTGATTGGACCGCGAATGTGTGTTGGGCTGACAACACTAAATCTATTGGACCAAAACTATGTATTAAATGGGCCGACAAGATTTAATCAGTTCACATGCAGAAAATGTATATGATTGGACCAAGAAACACACTTAATTAATATGCAAAATATAGTAATGAGCCAATGGGTTATTATGTTTTTATTGGACCACAATTATGGTGAACTTGATTGGGCCAAAATAATCACTAAGCTGACCACCACAATTCACGTGTAACCTCCAGTCAATCTAACAAAAACATTGATATATTCACATGCAAACTGATTTCACATTTAATGAGTCAACACTTTTAAACTATCAATGTCTGACCATTATCAATTAAAATGACATATAATTGGACCGATACGTCTTAGTCAGTCAAAAACACACTGTTTGATGATATGTTTCACGTGCTCAAGCGAAATATAACATTCAAGCGGAATCAGCAAATAATATTCGAGCGAAATCAGAAATAATCTGATTTCGAGCGGAATCAGATGATAAGTTTCGGGCGAAATCAGAAAATTTATGATTTCGAGCGGAATCAGAAGGTATCTCACGAGCGAAATCAGACTTTTATGTCTTTACAAGCGAAATAAGGTGATAATTTCGAGCGGAATCAAGTTTAAAGCTGATTTCAAGCGGAATTAGGATGAAGTTTCAAGTGGAATCAGGTTTTTGACGCGAAATCGGACATAAAAACTCAAATTTCTCCTAAACGGCTAGGAGTTTGAATCTGAAATTTGGTAGGGTTGTAAATCAAGTGTGTTCGCACAACATATTAAAAAATCAGCCGATTTGGACCGTAAAAACCCGTTCAATTTGACGGTTTTCAGTGAAAACCGTGATAAAAGTGAAAAAGATGAAGAAATAGATGAAATTCGGATCTGAAATCAATGAAATCTGGTACGAATCTATGTGTTTGATCAGTGCAATCGGGCTCCTGCTCTGATACCACTTGTAGGATCGGTTTTGACACCAAACGATTGTGACAACCGGTAATTAACGGCTTCTAATTATGCGATTAACAAATGTTTAAGTCGATAATAAATAGTGTTTAAGGCATGAATAATTGTGATTAGGCTATTGGAATGCCTAGAAACGCTTATCAGACGTTACAGTGCGCGTATGGTGATTTCTAGAGACATCCGCGGAACGGTAAGCGAAAACGAACTGATACCGTATAAGATACCGACAACGCCGACATACAAAGTTTGTTTTTCATATATTTTATATATAAGGATTTCGTTTTGCGAAATTTTCATGCTTTCGAACGACACAAACAGTAAACGCGAACGAAAAACACGGAAACCGTAACGCACCGACAATCAACAACGAAACGGAAGCATCGGAGATGCGCATTACCTTTAAAACTTAAGTTTTATGATATATTTGGTTTTGTAATTCAATCTTAACTACCATAGTCGAAAACGGATCGGGAAAAACGGTTAAAACGACAAATAACATGACTTTACGCGAATATTAGTAACCAGCAACCAAACGCGCAAACAACGGCAACCGACCGTATCTTACGTGTTTTAATACCAAAATTATAATTTATGACGATTTGAGAGCACGGGTTTTTATAACGGGTCTCGTAGGAATTACGGGCCACCTAAACACGCGATGTTGGGCTTGTGGGCCTTAGGCCCAAGCCCAAAGCCCACTTGACAAACCCTATGTATAAATAGCATTGCAAAGTGACAAACCCTCATATTCTTTGAGATGTTTCAGCCGACACCTTTGTTTCCCTCCATCATCTCATCTATAACACAAAACCCTTGTCCCCTCTACCTCTCGATTACTACCAGTAGACACAAAGAAAAAGCATAACACAACTTCATCCCCTGGAACCCCATTGCTCTCTCTCCCTCGTGATCTCTTTGTCGGCCACAGGAGTCACCGACCGGACCATCACCGGCGCCGGTTAACCGGCCGACGACAGCCGCACCCACTTCACATCCACCTCTCACACCTGGTATACCCCCCCCCCCTCGATTGAGCAGAAATGACCACCACCACCACAGTCAGGTGGTGGTGAGCGACGGTTGAAGACAGAAGCGGAAGGGAGAGAGAGAGACGAGACGAGAGAGAGAGACGAGACGAAAGAGAGAGAGAGAGAGACGACGAGACAGAGAGATCGGGAAAAGAGAGAAGGAGGAAAGAGATCAATGGCGACGATCCGCCGCTAGCGGCGGAGCCGCAGCGGTAGGGGTGGCGTTTGTTTGGCTCCGACAATGTTTCCGATTGAATTTGACGGTAACCTTTACCTCACTCGTTTTTTTTTTCTCTCTTTATTTCTTTTTTTTTAGAACTGATGATGATAAATGTTGTTGTTGATGTGATGACGGGGTTTTCAAAATCCGACAGTGGGAGCGATTGCGGTAGGGTCAAGGCGGCGAAGGTAATGGGGGTGCTCGACTTCAGTTTTAGTTCGGGTTTGGGTAGTCTCGGAATTTCAGCTTTGTTTCTTTCCGGGTTCGAGTAGTCACATCAGGAGGATCGGGTCACGGTTCACGTCAGTTATGTTTCAGGTTCACATGGGGTCCGATTCGGTTTGAGTTTCGTTTCAAAAGTCAAACGGGTTTTGGTTCGAGATCGATCAAGCTCAGATCGGGTTCAACACGGTCAATTGAGAAAGCGGTTCAGTTGACTCGGTCAAACCGAGTCAACTCAGTCAACACCCGAGTCAACTCGGGTCAAAATCGGTCTAACAGGTCAATCCCGGTCAACACGAAGGACCTGGTAAAGTTTTAAGCGTAGCGGATTACTTTACGTTAGATTTTATATATTTAACGCGAAACCGAGCTCGACCGATACCGTTAGTGATTAGTCACGTTTTATTTTATCGTATTTGATAAACTTTTAGTATATGTTGTTGAATTGATTGGATTATTGTTGAGTTTTGGCAAAATACGACCACTTTTATTGTCGGGTTATTCGAAAAACAGAGGAAACGCTGTCCGTTTTTCCTAAAAACCCGTAACATCAGACGTAATTACATTCTAAAAACGATACTTATCAACAATTCGACTTTTTCTTATAAGATAAAATATAGAGATATATTTATTTGACGATGTTTTTCGAATTATAAAACGAAGTTGTAAAACGCCGACAAACATGAGTTACCAATCAAAAAAATGCTCTTACAAAATGAATATGATTATTTGATTTTAAAAGTCGAGTAGTCGAAAAACATATAACATTAATATAATAGTTTATATTTCTTTCAAATATCGCGAATTCAAATATTTATTTCGCATGTCAACCTTAAACGCTTTTGTGAACTAAATATAGTTGTTATATTTATTTTAAGCGTCGACGACTCGAATATTTTTATAACAATAATATATTCGTTTATGTTCGTTTCAAAAAAATTAAGTTTTCATATATATATATATATATATATGTATGTATGTATGTATGTATATGTGTATATTTATTTTCATCCTATGAAAACTACAATGGTATATTACCGACTCATACGACATTTTGAATACGCATCATTATCCATCTAAGTAATTCTAATTCATGACGACTTCGTAAAATATATTTATATTTATACATATAAATATATATATATATATATCCTAACTCATTCGAAAACTAAGTCGTTTTCGAGACTTAGGTTTATCCCGAATATAAACGGGATCAATTAACCATAGAATGGTTATTCTAAATCAAGATAGCACCTTTATAAAATCATTTAGTTAACGATTCGGTAGAGCTCGGACACGTAGTTTAGCTACGTTTAAACTAGAAACTGATAAGCTATTCCTTGATTAGGAACAATATAGTTGCACGCTAGCTAAATGCACGTTCTTGGAATGACACTACGGAATCACAATAAGCTAGCTTTGCACAGGAATGTCAAGGTGAGTTCATAACCCCCACTTTTTACTGTTTTACATTTTTATAAATGTTTTCGGGGGTGGAAAGACATGCAAGTTTTGCAAAAATAAACAACTTTTCGTTGAACGAAAACTCATATTTCTAAACCATATTGCGAATGGATTTCAAGGAACTCAAATGGTTTACGAACGGTTTATACTAAACATACCGGTTTTACAAAACAAACGCGTATTTTCACAAACGTGCATGATTTTCATGACTAGTGACAGGAATGTCCTAGTTACTACAACGGGACTGGGTTGTTCTGCGTACGAACAACGAGACAACCCAATGAGTTTATGTCCCCTTTTTTCTTTTGAAATACATGTCAAACTTAGGTATGATTAAGTTATGGAATGAACTCTTAGATCATGTGAGCATAGGCTGTAACTGAGGTGCCATTAATCCTTTTGAGGACCAAGGAACAAAGGTTAGATCTAATGGGTACGGGCGAGCCCCACTCACGGTCCATGGGTGACCACTTAGAGTGCTGTTGTGTCCAGCGTCGAGAGTTCGACACTTAAATTGCCTACGCGGGTTGAGTACCTCCTATGTCGTCGCATATATTAATGTCCTCGCGAAACATTAAGGATCAACATGTTCATAGACGCTTTACATACCAACTTACAACACTAAAACTTTCAAATGTTTTTTTTTTATTCATTTGATGCAAACTCAGAATACATGTATTTACAAACTTTGACAACGCTTTCAACTTATGTACAAATAAGAGGACGTGTTAGTCCTGCTTGCAAAGACTCTCGTGGGCTAGACTCACAACTTTCATATATCATGCCGGGATAATGATTTTCTATATTTTCTCAACAACTTTTAAACCGGTTATCAAAAAGATTTGTTTTAAATCTTTTCAAAACAAACTATGAACTCGCTCAACTTTATGTTGACTTTTTCGCATGTTCTTTCTCAGGTTGCATTTTTAAGACTATGGAACGGTTGGAATGAGAGAACCCATTGGAGTTCGAGTACTTAGCGGCGTTCAATTTCTAGAAGTCTTAGCTTATTTGCTTCCGCTGTGCAATGAAGATACCGGTCCAGTCACGCCAGCTCTGATATTTCGGGGTGTGACAACGATTGCGTAACAACACGTTCGACGTGCGGAATCCGTGAACGTGCGTGACCGAACACACAAAAACGTACTATGACCGTGATTCTATTGAATAAGATGACGTGTACAAAGCCAGGAATCACGTGAGAGAACTTTCTCTCTATAGACTTTCTCTCTCTAAGATTAGATCTCCTAAAAGTCAAATGAGCAAAAGTCTTCCAAATGATGACATAACTCTCTTATATATAGCCCTTGGAATTAATGACACTTCTCATTAATTACCAAAATGCCACCTTGCTACTTCTATCTAATTATTACACTATAAAGCTCGTTTTGAACTGTTTCTCGCTACGGCTCGGATTGACGAAGGCGATAGACATTACTGCACTAACATACCACGAACAACTGTATTTCTTTACGCACAGAAATAGAGAAAGCCCTCAAAAGCGGCGAACTCACACATTTGCTTCAAAATGTGCGCAAAGAGATAAGGCAGATAACCCGGGGAGAGGAAGGCCCAAGCAAAAGGGCAAAAAACTGAGAAGAAAACTCTATGATCTCTGCGTGGAAAGACAAGACTTATCAAGATAGCGCAAAAAATAGAGTAAGTTAAGTCCCATATATTTATCAAAAAACTTTGTAATGGCCTTTGTGCCCTATCCAGGAATAAACATCAAAGTTTTTTGATTCTTGTGTTTTTCTTTTACAAAGTGCATGCAATTTCTTTTAGTAAGCGCAAAAACATAATGGTAAAAATCAAATAAAGCCTCATGAACGGTCAGTGATTACGTCACAAACGACCAAACGTTCACACATGAGCTTTATACCAACTTCATTCTCCTTACTCAACCAAAGTAATTGTACTCATGCAAGATATTATAAAATTAAAAACCATGACATATTGTTCTCAACGTACAAACACGCCCCAAAAGCTACTTGCGCAACAACGCATCAACAAAAGGGATACACATCCCAAATACTACAACAAATTGTTCAATACAATTTCAAGAAACAAACCTACGCTAAATCTTCACCCTCATCCGGAAAGATTTCTTTTAATTGCGCCACGTGATCGTCAGATTGCAGCGCAACGTTTATAAGATCCATCACAGGAAGCTGTAAGTTGTTGAATTCTGCCTTCAAAGCTAAAAGCTCAGCGCCGGTGTTTACACCATAAGTAGCAGACTTGCTACTATCCCAATAAACTTTTAACGCGCTATTCACATGATGGGAACACTCAGCGTAGCCTTGAGAATACCCGTCATTTCGCGCAGCAATCACCAAACGCGCAACCGTCTTATCGAGCTCTTCAGAATTCAACACCGATTCAGCAACCTATAGGAAATAAAGGCAGAATAAAAAAAAGAGCAATAACATTTTTTCAAAGAAAAGAAGAGAAGGAAACTTACACAGGCAATTCCGCGATCTTTCAACCAGGCCATATCATTCTTCAAAGGTTCAAGCTCGCTTTCCGCTGTAACCCGCGCCGTTTATGAATTCTCCAACTTCTCTTCAACTTCAGTCAAACGGCGGGAGGTTTCAGTCTTCTCGGAATGTGCAAGCTGTAACAACTGCCACAAAAATCCATAATTAGGATGGTAATTAGCTATTAAGAAAACCCTAATTAAGAAACCCAAGTAATCCTGCACTAACCCTAAAATTTCCAGAACAATCAGAATCAGGATCAGGGCCCCTAAAACTCAGGGGGGGATAAACCCTAGCCAACGATTATCCTCATAACTAATTGTAAAATTCGAAAATTGAAAAACTGTCGACACAGCAAGCCTACATGCACGAAGGGCTACTCTATGAAAGTAGGGTGACCACTCGCGTAGCGCGACGCCTATAGGGGTACCCCCTCGCGCTACGCGACGGTGTCAAATTTCGGGTATAAATAGAGGGGGTTGGGACTTGAATTTTGGCACTTGAACGACGAAGAAACTCGCTGTATACGCTGAGTTATAGCAGAATTCGTCCAACACACACACAATTATCGAAACGCTGCCGCAATCAGGGTAATAACTCGATCGCTATTACGATTCAACGTCCGATCGATTATAACTATCCAACGATAGTCCGGGTGCTGCTCAATTGAGCTTGTACTTTGATTATTCGTCGTGATTTCGACTTGAATATTAGAGTGCTGTTCGAATTCGGACTATGCTCTGTTATTCGTTGTGAATCCGATTGAATTATCGAGTATTGCACTGATTAATCGTTGTGAAGGTTTTATCTCGTGAATTGACGTAATTGCTGTATTAGTTACTAACCTGTGTGTGTGCATTGTGTTAAATTAGGTTTAAGCAAGGCTAATCAGTAGGCTTATATCTATTGCTCGTTAATTTGCAATGTGAGTCATTCTTCTTTTTAAACTATTTTCTCACAGTTTGTGAGTAAGTATTACAATACCTCAAATTATTTTCAAGGTTATAATTACAGGGATTAAGTCTTTGTAATCACCAAATTACAGCTGGTATGTGGGGTATTGTGCACATTACTGTTATTATCACTCTATGTGAGTGAATATTACTCTATGTGAGTTATTATTACTCTGTGTGAGTACACCGTCACTATTTGGGCAACGGGACCCAATAGTGGTATGACCACAGTCACAGAAATGAATCGAGTGACAAATACCCATTCTTGATAATTGGTTGATAGAAACATTGTAATCGCTCTTAATAGTGTAAATTATAACTAACGGGTCGTTTTAGAAAACAGAATGATTCACTCAGTATTTCCCCGCTGACAAAACATTTTTCAAACATGTTTCAGGTGATCTGTGTGATCCAGGAAAAGTGCAGTAAAGCACTATCAAGCTCAGAGAAGTGGCTAAGTGTGAATAAACCAATAAAACGTGTTTTGAAAAATAAAGATTTCTGTGTGAAATCAACTTATTGTAAATTATGGGATTTATCCCTTAAACTTGGTGTAATATATTAAACGAGCATTTTACGGTGAAAAGATCCTGTTGTAAAAAGACTTCCGCTGCCGCATAAATTAAATACCACGGGAACTGCCTCGCGGGCCCCGACTCCGTCCAGGGTGGGTCGGGGGCCGTGACAGCGAAGGTGGTATCAGAGCTAATTTTTAAATTGAGCCACTGATCGAGCCACTGATTAAGCCTAAATTAAGTATTATGTCCAAAATGCTTAATTTTACTAGTTATCATTCGGTGATTATATGTTTTATTAACTGGCTATTTTTAGTTACAGTATGGGTAAGCAAAAGCTGTCTGCTATCTACCACAAACTAGATGTGGCATCTTCTTCTAGAAACCCAGTAAACCTAGAAGAAGGAATCTTTGTCCGCAAGGCAAACTATGAGAATCCACTTTCCCCAGAGAAAAGGGATTCGATACTTAAAAAGAGTCAGGAGACAAAGAAACCCCGAACCAAGAGAGTTAGGTTTAACCCAGAAGTCCAAGAGTTGGGTAATAGTACACCTTGGGAAGATAAAATAGACGGGAAATGGGCAAATCTCTATATGCTAGCTACTGTAGCAGAAAATGCTAATCTCTAAATATCCGATAAGTTGGGTCTAGTAAGAAAAATCACAATCCCGTAAATAAATAAAGTCCTAAGTGTGTTTATTTCTGTTGTTCTTTGTATAAATTAGTATGCAATAAAACTTCAGTGTTTTGTTTGTTAAACTTTGTTCCAAAGTTTTAACATTGCATTTTGCATATATACTATGCAGCATGAATGAGATGTCGGAAGCATTCCAGAATCTCAACTTATATCCAGTGCCTATCGAAGTCTCGCACGACTTTACTGGTTACATTGCTGACATAGAAGAACCTGTGGAATTCCAAGCTCCACCGCTGGAAAAAGCCAAACCTAAAAAGAAGAGAAGATACGTAGGGTGGAGGAAAGTACGCCGTAGGAAACCTGCCACTAGGAAACTCCCTAAAATAGAAAATCCTGTGAGTGTGAGCAAGGGAAAGGAAATAGAAACTGGAGAAAGTTCAAAACCACCTGAAAAAGAAATAGGAATAGATCTGAAACAAAAGGGAATAGAGATTGGCGAAAGCTCTAAACAGTCTGAGGAAATCACGTTCCAGGACGAAATAGATCGCCTATTGGAGAATTGTGATGTTTTAGAGCCTATGAATGATAATCTCTTTTCTTACCCGGCTACAGTTCAATTCCCACTAAACCTAGGACCAGCTATTCCAGACCCACTAGTTCATACCAGACCATTAGGCCAAATGGAGGAATGGTGGACTAATGACTGGCAATTCCAAAATATAGTTAACAGTCCTTATAGTTTCCTTCCACAATTTGACCCAGAACCACTCCCAAATCCTCCCATGAGTAATGAAAACCTAGCTGAACTTCGTCAGTTCGGTGAAGAACTGATAGGTACAGGTAATAGGATCAGGGAAATGGGAGAGCATCTAACTTGGAAGTACGATGAGAGGGAGCATCGTTACTAGAACCGTCAGTTAAACCACAGAAAGACATATTGTATAATAGTAACTCAAAATTCTGTAAAATGGGCAATAAAACTCTGTAAAATACGGTGTGTATGGATGCATATACAATATACCATAACAAAGTAAAAGTCGAGAAATCCACAATTTTGGTTATGCTTGTATGTTGTGATAATCTATGTGTTTATCTATGTGAATTTTGTCATTAATAAGTAGACACTAATAATTTTACCAATTAGCAGATGGAAAACGCTAACAATGAACCAATTAATGAAGTAAATCAATCTGAGCAAGAACAGGAAGATCAATATATAACTCGACAAGATATCGAGCATTTTATCGCCCAAGGGATAGCTCATGCTATTCCAGAAATTGTAGCTGTTGTTCGAAAACCTGCCGAACCACAATTAATTCCTAGTAAACGTATTCCAGAAGATAACGGCAGTAACAGCATAAATGGAGGCGGTAATCATGACGATCATGATCCGCAGCAGGCCCCACTCCCTAAAAGAATGAAAGCTGCAACGCCTGGTTGCACTTATAAAGAATTTCTTGCTTGCAAACCCGCTGAATTTGCAGGTAACGAAGGGGCAACTGCAACACTGCGTTGGTTAGAGAAAACCGAGGCAGTAATTGCAATAAGCAAATGTGCCGATGGAGACCAGGTGATGTATGCATCAAATCTGTTCAAAGAAGGAGCACTCGAATGGTGGAACACGGTCCTCCAGGCAAAAGGAAGAAGGATAGCCTATGCAATGAGTTGGGAAGAATTTAAGAGTCTTGTAGAAAGAAAATTCTGTCCCGAATACGAGAAGGAACAAATGGCAAACAAGTTCCTAAGTCATCGTATGCTAGGAGTAGATTGTCGGGGATATACTTCGACATTCTTTGAATACGCAAGGGTAGTGCCATCACTGGCTTCGCCAGAACCGGTACTTATCTCTCGTTACATCTGGGGGTTAATTAGTGAAATCCGAAACATTGTTAAAGCTGCGAGACCTCGTACTATTGACGATGCTGTAGAATTAGCTAATACCCTAACCGATGAATTGGTACGCACAAGAGAGGAAGATCGCAAGAAGGAATTAGCTCACAAGATTACCCAAGGATTTCGTGTGGGTAATGCCAAGAAGAGAGGAACCGGACAATCCTCATCATCTCCTTTCTGCAAAATTTGCAAAAAGAAGCATTATGGACAATGCAACATGGTTTGCAATTTTTGCAAAATGAAAGGACATCGGGAAGAAGTCTGCAGGAAGAAAACAAAAGTTTGTTATAATTGCAGAGAGAGGGGACACTTTCAATCTGAATGTCCTAAGTTAGCTAAACCTATAGTTAACCAAGCCAAACCCACGGAAGGAACAACCAAGAAAAATGCTCGTGCATTCCAGCTGACCACTCAAGAGGCCGAACTCATTCCAGATGTGATAGCTGGTACGTTCTTAGTTCACAACGTATTTGCAAAAGTATTATTTGACTCTGGTGCGAACCAAAGTTTTATAAATACTTTATTTTGCCAAGATCTTAAGTTACCATTAACCACTCTTAGGCAAATTTTCACAGTAGAAACCGCAGAAGGAAATTCTGTAAAAATAGATAAAATCTGGCAAAAAGGACAAATAGAATTATTAGGCCATAAGTTTTCTGCAAATTTGTTACCAATGAATTTAGCAGGATTCGATGTAGTATTAGGAATGGATTGGTTAATAGCCAACCATGCTCGAATCCTATGTGACAAAAATGCAGTAGAAATTCAAACCCCTACAGGAGAAGTAATTTTGATTACTGGAGATAGACCTCGAAAGCCACTGAAATTTATCTCGGTAATGAAATTGGCTAGTTATTCAAGAAAACAGGAAATGGTGTATATGATTTCAGTAATCATTAACACTAAGGATAAGGAACTTCAGGACATCCCGGTAGTGTCAGAATACCCAGACGTTTTTCCAGAAGAATTACCTGGATTACCACCTGATAGAGAAGTAGAGTTTAGAATTCATTTAATTCCAGGTACTGCACCAATAGCTAAAGCACCATATAGATTAGCACCTACCGAAATGCTAGAATTGAAAAAGCAATTAGATGAATTATTAAGCAAAGGATTCATAAAACCTAGTTCATCCCCTTGGGGTGCACCAGTATTGTTTGTGAAAAAGAAAGATGGATCGATGAGAATGTGTATCGATTATAGAGAATTGAATAAGGTTACGATTAAGAATCGATACCCACTACCTAGGATTGATGATCTTTTTGATCAATTGCAAGGAGCTAGGTATTTCTCTAAGATAGATTTAAGATCCGGATACCATCAGTTGAAAGTACAAGAAGAAGACATACCTAAAACTGCTTTCAGAACTAGGTATGGTCATTATGAGTTTACAGTCATGCCCTTTGGATTAACGAATGCCCCAGCAGCATTCATGGACATGATGAATCGCATCTGTAAACCATATTTGGATAAATTTGTAATCGTGTTCATCGAGGATATACTTATTTACTCCAAAAGCCAAAAGGAACATTGTGAGCATTTACACGTTCTCTTAACTTTGTTAAGAAAAGAAAGGCTTTATGCCAAATTCTCGAAATGTGAATTTTGGCTGCAAGAAGTACAATTCTTAGGTCATGTGGTAAATCACGAAGGTATCCATGTAGATCCTGCTAAGATAGAAGCAATTACGAAGTGGAAAGTTCCACAAACAGCTATGGAGATAAGAAGTTTTCTAGGCTTAGCTGGATACTATAGACGATTTATCAAAGATTTTTCCAAGATAGCCGTACCATTAACTAAGTTAACCTGTAAAGCTGCTAAGTTTGAATGGGGACCTAGACAAGAAGAAGCCTTTAAGATTTTAAAGCATAGGTTGACGAATACACCAATCTTAGCTTTACCCGAAGGAACAGAAGACTTTGAAGTATATTGTGATGCTTGAAAATTAGGATACGGATGTGTGTTAATGCAACGCAAGAAGGTAATTGCGTATGCTTCTAGACAATTGAAAAAGCACGAAGAAAATTATACGACTCATGATCTAGAATTAGGAGCCATAATCTTTGCCCTTAAGATATGGAGACATTATCTGTATGGAAGTAAGTTTACTGTTTATACAGATCATAAAAGTTTAAGATATATATTTGGGCAAAAAGAATTAAACATGAGGCAAAGAAGATGGATGGAGATGCTAAGCGATTACGACTGTGATATCCAATATCACGAAGGAAAGGCAAATGTAGTTGCAGATGCCTTAAGTCGTAAGTACCATGAGAAACAGAAACGAGTCCGTGCTCTGAGGTTAAATCTACAAGTAGATTTAATGGCACAAATTAAAGAAGTCCAGAAAACAGCAATCCAAGACGATGCTGAAAGAATGAAAGGTTACCTAAAAGAATTAGAACAAGGAAATGATGGAATTTGGAAATTCCATAAGAAACGAATTTGGGTACCTAAGCAAGGAAAGTTAAGGAATAAGATTTTAGAAGAAGCTCATAAATCTAGGTATACCATGCACCCAGGAAATAATAAGATGTACCAAGATTTAAGAAATAATTTCTGGTGGATAGGAATGAAAAAGGATATAGCCGAATACGTATCCAAGTGCTTAACTTGTTCACAAGTTAAAGCTGAACACCAGAAACCTTCAGGACTTCTACAACAATTAGAAATACCTGTATGGAAATGGGAACTTATAACAATGGACTTTGTTACAAAGTTACCCAAAATCAAAAGAGGTAATGATGCGATTTGGGTAATTGTAGACCGATTAACCAAGTCAGCTCATTTCCTACCAATGAAAGAAACCTTTAGCATGGAAAGGTTAGCACAACTCTACGTGGACGAGGTAGTATCCCTACATGGAGTCCCGCTCTCCATTGTATCGGATAGAGATAGTCGTTTTACTTCTCATTTCTGGAAAAGTTTTCAGAAAGCAATGGGAACTCGACTAAATCTAAGTACTGCTTATCATCCACAAACAGACGGACAGAGTGAAAGGACAATACAAACTCTAGAAGACATGCTCCGAGCATGTGTAATTGACTTTGGTGGTAATTGGGATAGCCATTTGCCATTAATTGAATTCTCCTATAACAATAGTTATCATTCAAGCATCGAAGCTGCACCATTTGAAGCACTGTATGGACGCAAGTGCAGAACTCCAGTATGTTGGGCAGAAATCGGAGAAAGTCAATTATCAGGTCCTGAAATTGTACAAGAAACTACTGACAAGATAACTCAGATTAAGGAAAGATTGAAAACGGCTCGAGATCGTTAAAAGAGCTATGCAGACAATCGTCGCAAGCCTTTAGAATTTCAAATCGGAGATAAAGTACTTTTAAAAGTCTCTCCTTGGAAAGGAGTAGTACGATTCGGTAAGAAAGGAAAGCTAAGTCCAAGATACGTTGGACCATTCCCCGTGATTCAACGAATAGGACCAGTTGCTTATCGTTTACAACTACCAGAAGAATTGGCTGGAGTACATGATGTATTTCATGTATCCAATCTCAAGAAATGTCTATCAGATGAATCCCTGGTAGTACCTATTCAAGATGTAGAGGTGAACGAAAAGTTGAAGTTTATAGAGAAACCACTACAGATCGAAGATAGAAAATTCAAGTTTCTCAAGCACAAACGACTAGTGCTAGTAAAAGTCAAATGGGAATCCAAGAGAGGACCAGAATACACTTGGGAATTGGAATCGGAAATGAAGCGAAAGTACCCTCATCTATTCCAGTAAATCTCGAGGACGAGATTTTTTCTTAAGGTGGGGAGGATGTAACAACTGCCACAAAAATCCATAATTAGGATGGTAATTAGCTATTAAGAAAACCCTAATTAAGAAACCCAAGTAATCCTGCACTAACCCTAAAATTTCCAGAACAATCAGAATCAGGATCAGGGCCCCTAAAACTCAGGGGGGGATAAACCCTAGCCAACGATTATCCTCATAACTAATTGTAAAATTCGAAAATTGAAAAACTGTCGACACAGCAAGCCTACATGCACGAAGGGCTACTCTATGAAAGTAGGGTGACCACTCGCGTAGCGCGACGCCTATAGGGGTACCCCCTCGCGCTACGCGACGGTGTCAAATTTCGGGTATAAATAGAGGGGGTTGGGACTTGAATTTTGGCACTTGAACGACGAAGAAACTCGCTGTATACGCTGAGTTATAGCAGAATTCGTCCAACACACACACAATTATCGAAACGCTGCCGCAATCAGGGTAATAACTCGATCGCTATTACGATTCAACGTCCGATCGATTATAACTATCCAACGATAGTCCGGGTGCTGCTCAATTGAGCTTGTACTTTGATTATTTGTCGTGATTTCGACTTGAATATTAGAGTGCTGTTCGAATTCGGACTATGCTCTGTTATTCGTTGTGAATCCGATTGAATTATCGAGTATTGCACTGATTAATCGTTGTGAAGGTTTTATCTCGTGAATTGACGTAATTGCTGTATTAGTTACTAACCTGTGTGTGTGCATTGTGTTAAATTAGGTTTAAGCAAGGCTAATCAGTAGGCTTATATCTATTGCTCGTTAATTTGCAATGTGAGTCATTCTTCTTTTTAAACTATTTTCTCACAGTTTGTGAGTAAGTATTACAATACCTCAAATTATTTTCAAGGTTATAATTACAGGGATTAAGTCTTTGTAATCACCAAATTACAGCTGGTATGTGGGGTATTGTGCACATTACTGTTATTATCACTCTATGTGAGTGAATATTACTCTATGTGAGTTATTATTACTCTGTGTGAGTACACCGTCACTATTTGGGCAACGGGACCCAATAGTGGTATGACCACAGTCACAGAAATGAATCGAGTGACAAATACCCATTCTTGATAATTGGTTGATAGAAACATTGTAATCGCTCTTAATACTGTAAATTATAACTAACGGGTCGTTTTAGAAAACAGAATGATTCACTCAGTATTTCCCCGCTGACAAAACCTTTTTCAAACATGTTTCAGGTGATCTGTGTGATCCAGGAAAAGTGCAGTAAAGCACTATCAAGCTCAGAGAAGTGGCTCAGTGTAAATAAACCAATAAAACGTGTTTTGAAAAATAAAGATTTCTGTGTGAAATCAACTTATTGTAAATTATGGGATTTATCCCTTAAACTTGGTGTAATATATTAAACGAGCATTTTACGGTGAAAAGATCCTGTTGTAAAAAGACTTCCGCTGCCGCATAAATTAAATACCACGGGAACTGCCTCGCGGGCCCCGACTCCGTCCAGGGTGGGTCGGGGGCCGTGACACAAGCCCAGATCCTTCTTAAGTTGTTCCTGGTCAGAAAGCAAAGAAGTAAGTTCTTCTAACTCTTTATCTCTAAGAGCAAGAGTGGCGCAAGCTTGTACCTCTCGTTGCTCACTGTGCTCCCTATAAGAACGCGCTTCCTCCAGCGCAGATTCTGCCTCAGCTTTCTCCTTTTTCAGCTTCTCTATCTCCGCATCCTACTTCTTTAATTTTTCAACTTCAGCCTTGAGATTATTGATGACATTGCGAAGATTCATCTTCTCAGCATTGTCCTTCTCACAAATTCTATCCCAATTCTTGCGCTCCTCAGCAAGAAGGGTAGCTTCAGCTTCCGCTTTTCTTTTCCAACCGACAACTGACCATTCCTCAGTTTTTCGGTCAGCTTCAAATTTAGCCTGATCAGCTTCCAACCGAGCCTTCATCTGGGCAAATCAGTTTTCATCATCAGCAAGTTTCTTCTTTGATATCCTGAAAGAGTCCCACTCTTTATGCATATTGTGCCACTCGTGCACTATGCGATAAGTGGTCGAAGAATGGGAAGCAACTTCTTCAAGATAGGAATGATAAGTTTGCTCGTGTTGACGACTCTCTTGGAACTTAATTTCCCCCGGTGGAAATATTCCCTGCAACCAATCCCGGCACATGCGCCAATCCGAGAAAGTGTCACCTTTCTTTAAATTCCAGACAGGGGCATGCGGCTCAGAAGCATTTTTCTCTGTATAAGTTCGGTAATAATAGTCCCCCGGGGTTTCTTCTGGGCGAATAGGAGAATCCTCGCCGGTTCCAGAAAATGAGCCTTGTTCTTCAGCAGTAACCTTTTCAACACGCTCAACCAAAACATAGAGGGTTTAGGAGAGAAAATTGAAGCAGGAGTCTCTTCAACAGTTTTTTCTTTCTCTGAATCATGGGCAGCAACTTCAGAAGTTTGTGGATTGTCAACACCATCCACAATTCCTGGATCAGAAATCTTCTCAGCTTCTACAGTAACATCAACAGGCTTGACAGTCTTCTCCACGCCACCCTCAGGAACCTCGGCAGTCTTCAATTGATCAGTAATGGAAGCACGCGGTGGAGAGGGCGGGAGTTCTTCATTAACCACAGGCGGCGGCTCTGTGGGAACAGGAGAAACAAGGATTTCTGGAAAAACATAATCCATAAATATATAAAGCGCGTTGGGAAAAAGAGCAAAGAGAACACTTACGAGGAGCAGAATCTGGAATAAAAGCATCAAGATTGCCTTTCCTGGTAATTTTCTTTCTCTGAACCTTCTTTAAAGGCTGACCCTCGGCCTCCGCATCACTCTGTTTCCTTTTGCTTGCCCCCCTTTGCACCAAATGCTCAGGACTGGATTCCAAATCAATTGGATCCTCTGGGTTGGACGGAGGAATATCAGTAGAATCCCTTAGTTCTGGTTTCGGACGCCTAATAGTAAGACCCTCCAAAGTATCAGAAACCACCACATAATCACACCAGTTGTCAGAAGAATGACGCATACCTTTCTTCTCCCCAACATTTTTAGCTCTAAAAGATTGAATCTTCTCAGCATCACTCTTTTTCGGCGCAACATTACTAGTCGTCGCACGTTTTTTCTTCTCAGGGCCTATGCCTAAATTTGACAACTCACCTATAAAAGCGTAAAGAACAATTCACTCAGACGCACAATGGTAAGTAAACAACAAACAGTATGCGCAATCTTACTTGTACCAGCAGCAGGCTGTGCAGACAAATCCGCATCCCGCGGAAGAGCAAAATTCCTCACAATACGATGGTACCAAAGGTCTTCGTCAGGCTTTTTCTTAATGGTACCCATCCTTCCGCCTTCTCTCTTATATGCAACAACATACAATGAAACAACTGCAAAAGATGGGAAGCATGTTCAAAAAAAAAAAAAAAAGAGGGAAGAAAGAAGGAGAAAGCTAAGGAGGGGAAAACCCAATTGTACCATGACCTTCCTCCGTATACACCGGCTTGTCGTCCCGGTCCATCTTCCAGTTTAAACTCATACTAACTCCAACAAGGACTTTCTCCGGCAGAACAATGTTAGGAATTTCCTTCAAATCTTGGTACCAATTCTCGTCAGAAGGGGTCCGAAGCGTTTCAACGGGAACATCTTCCTTTCCCCTTAAAACCATCCTCACCGGAATCACTCCGGCCTTAATAAAGAAAAATTTCTGCTTCCAATCGTGAAAAGACTTCGGAGGATGCTGCAAAATTTTCTTTGCATATGCTCTCTGAAAGAATGAATAAAACCCCTGGGTACAATGCATTTGATGGAAAACCCTAAATCGGGGAACAGTCAGCTCAATATGCGTAGTCCGACACACAAACTCAAAATGACGAACCCTAACCATGCCAATAGGGTGCAGTTGAGAGAGATGAATCTTGTAAAAACCAAGAATCTCAAGAAAGAACTTTGTTACATGCAAGCGAAAGTTCCTTCGCAAAAGAAATCCCAAAACAGAGTAATATACCCAGCCGGAGCGTCTGCTGTCGTCTGACCCTCCTCAGGGTACCGGGCACCCCAGGTCTCCGGGAATCTAAGGTTCTGAACCAGGCCGTCAAAAGTTGCCCTAGGCCATTTCAGCGATGGCGGTTCAGTAGACATTTCCTCTGATAAATCTTCGTGATATTCTCCAGTTGACATAAGAAGAAGAAAGATTGGCAATCTCTTTCTCAAACAATTAAAGAAGAAAGGAAGGGGAAAAGTTTTCAACAAACGTAATGACTGAAATTGGGCAACTCAAGCAGCCTTATATACTCACCACCATAAATAGCCTCGGTAACTACCATAGCACCTTTTTTTGGATATCACGGTTACCCAAGCAACAGGGGCGAGTGAAAAACAAAACAAACGCGATCTCTCACGCGCGTGAAAAACACGGATAGCGAATTATACCTGACAGTGACAGCATGTCACACAGTCCTGACTGTACTATCCACTAAAGTCAAAGATTTTCAAAATCTTCACAGCAAAACAAAATTAAATCTTCTCATAAAAGATTTCTCATTTTCGCGCCAAGAAGCACTTTCTCTCTCATAAGTCCAGTGCTCCACTTACTTGCATAAGAGCAACACTAGACTGGGGGGACTTGAAGGGGTAAGGTCCCAAAAACCTTATGACAAGTACTTGGGACCATACCAAACTTGGTCAAATAGCCCTTCTGACCTTGCGCGGCCGCTCACTGGTCCTACAAGAAGGCTTAAAAGGCAGATAGCAAACGGCACTCGTGCGCCAAAAGGAAATCATAAATCCTTGCGCCTTCCCCACAAACAAAGGATGAAAATCCTAAGTTAAAATACTTCCGCATAATAATATCCAGGCTTGGATATTATTTACCCAGACTTGGGATTTATTTATTCAGCTGATTCCACACGATAAGGAGTCACACCAGATTACAGCAGTAATCTTCTAGAAGGAATTCAATCGTGCACCACTAAGACGGTTATAACCGTCTGGACACATGTCACCACCTCAGGCATCCCTGAAATCACAACGAGAGCATGCAATTGGAGAGTAATCTCCATTTGATCACTATACACGTGGCAAAACCCCAGCCATCGATCTAAACCACGATCCGTGTGCACTCACGACGGATCAAGAAACTTGACGGAAGGAAATGCAACCACTTACGGGGTTGGCATCTTCCGTCAACCTTTCACTAACGGGTTTTCCCGCCCAAAAGACTCCCGGCTATAAATATGAGAACCACTCAGGTATGAAATTCAAGTTACACACACTTCTACAATACGTCTTCTTCTTCTTCTTCTTCATAATCCATACTTATTCTCACACCGGAGTCGGGTCAAGGAGAGAACCCCTTTCTCCCCTTGGCAAGGCTAACGGTGCTTCTTTTTTGCAGAGTTCATCGGAGAAGAAGGTCTGTTGTACCGAATCAAACGAGAGAAACAACCCCCCTTTTATGCAGATCCAAACCCTCTAGATTATTCGATTCCGGTCGTTAATCTAGTGTTTCTTCACCTTCTCATCATCCTGATTCACTAGAAGAGCTTTTTCAGGCTTGTTTTCGATCTGAGGTCTTTGGGTGAATGGTTGTTGACTTGTCTTGTGATAGATAGCTTGTCTGTAGTAGTCGTTTGAGAACGGATTTTGATGGTTGTTGACCTCTCTATTCGGACACTCACGCTTGAAATGTCCCCTCTCTTTGCATTTAAAACATGTGACTTTTGATTTATCAAAACCAAGCTTGCTATCCGGTCCTGAAAGACTATTTCGACCAGTAATTGTATATTAGGTTACAAGGTACAACCATGGCTTACTTAAGTAGAGCTGGTGGTATGCTAAGGTATTTGATTTTAAATTCTTTTCATAAGTTTTTGCCTTTCGATTTTTTCATGACTGATCTCATCGTGCAGAGTGTTGAAGAAACATCGTTGACTGTTTATAGGATTTCGGATGACGATCTCATCTCAGGTAACTGTTAATCGATTAAATTTTGTGTAAAAATTTGAGTTTATTTTTCATGTGAATCTGTTGCAAATTTAGTACGTTTTCTATAAAAATTAATAGCCGATTTTGTGGACTGGATCTACTATTGACTATATATCTTTTATTTGAGTTTTTTTTTTTCACACACATTGAGTATAATGAAAATTAGACCAAGATAATTTTTTTAACACAGTTAAGTTTGTATATAATAGAATCTAAAATTAAAGATCATTGTTAGGGGTTGATTGAGTCAACAGGATGTCAAAATATTTATACTGAATTTGGTTTGGTATCTTTGTATAATATTTTGGTAAAATCAATAAATTGCTCTCTATTTTTCATGTCTTATGGAGTTGCTGGAAGGTGTTGATCATCAATTCAAAAAACTTTGGTGGCTTCTTAAGAGATCTATGATGGATTGTTTGAAAATTTATAGTCTTTAGTGAAAAGATATATGGCAGGTAATGAAACCGAGTCATGCCAATATATGTGATTTTGGTGCGGATACCACAAACTCATTAGGAAGTTGCAATGTGAATGTAACACTAATCGATGCATTTTAGGTACATTTAATTGAATCATAATTTTGATAAAAATGCATTGATATTGGTATTAAATTAACTACATTGATTCGTTTTTGTATCATGTAGGTTATGATGTAATGGGCGTAAAAAGATAAATTTATTAATCAAATATAAAAAGCAAATGCGACCAAGTTTAGAATATTAGAAAATCATTTTTATATTGACGTCTAAATTAAATGGTTGTAAATTCCTTATGAGAAAGTGAAGAAAATATTAAATAAACTTGAAAGAAGTAATTGAATTATTAATGTATTTAATTATAATATTGCAATGAAGTTAATAATTCATGTGTTTAAATGTTGCTCAACGTACAGGAAGGTAAAAAATGCATTAGAATTTTGAGTGCAACAAGTTTTGTGACCTTATTATTTAATGGACTTCTTATGGGTCTAAGTGTCTAACTAATTAAATGGAAGATATGAAGTGATAAGAATCAAGTGGGCTACACATTGGATCAAACAAAGTCAGTCAAAGGACTATAAAGGTGAGAATATTGACGGCAAGGAGATAGATCGAAAACGGAGTTCGCAAGTTTTTGATTGACTCTGACGACAGTCATGAAACACGTTGAAATTTACAAAGTGGTCAGAGTCGGAAAATCCCATGTCAAACAAGGGACTTAAGCCCAGATCAATGCTCAAAAAGAAGTGCTCAAGATATCAAGATCTAAACAAAGATATATCAGATCCACCACATTTTATTAGCGTATCATCCATGATGCAATCCTTTGCTTTGGCATCGTCCATGTTTTATTGCGTTGTCATTCTTTTGCCAGGTTATATTCTGCCGTCAGACAATTAGCTTGATGGCCACAGTATCGTCCGTGTTTGATGACATCAGGCTCCTTGATATCGCAAAATCATCTGTGAGTGGTATTTGATTTTAAATTCTTTTCATCAATTTTTGCCTTTCGATTTTTTCATGACTGATCTCATCGCAGAGTGTTGAAGAAACATCGTTGACTGTTTATAGGATTTCGGAGGACGATCTCATCTCAGGTAACTGTTAATCGATTAAATTTTGTATAAAAAATTGAGTTTTTTTTCATGTGAATCTGTTGCAAATTTAGCACGTTTTCTATAAAAATTTTGAGCCGATTTTGTGGACTCGATCTACTATTTACTATATATCTTTGATTTGAGTTTTTTTTCACGTGAATTGCATATCTTACTGATCATATTCCTCCTGATTTTGAATATCACACGCATTGAATATAATGAAAATTAAACCAAGATAAATTTTTTTAACACAGTTAAGTTTGTATATAATAGAATCTAAAATTCAAATCATTGTTAGGGGTTGATTGAGTCAACAAGATGTCAAAATATTTATACTGAATTTGGTTTTGGTATCTTTGTATAATATTTTGGTAAAATCAATAAATTGCTCTCTATTTTTCATGTCTTGTGGAGTTGCTGGAAGGTGTTGATCATCAATTCAAAAAACTTTGGTGGCTTCTTAAGAGATCTATGATGGATTGTTTGAAAATTTAGTCTTTGGTGAAAAGATATGTGGCAGGTAATGAAACCGAGTCATGCCATTATATGTGATTTTGGTGCGGATACCACAAACTCATTAGGAAGTTGCAATGTGAATGTAACACGTTGAAATTTACAAAGTGGTCAGAGCCAGAAAATCCCATGTCAAACAAGGGACTTAAGCCCAAATCAATGCTAAAAAAGAAGTGATCAAGATATTAAGATCTAAACAAAGATATATCAGATCCACCACATTTTATTAGCGTATCATCCACGATTCAATCCTTTGCTTTGGCATCCAATGCGACATTGCATAGATTATGATCATGCATAGATAGAAATTGGTGCACATAATTGGGAAATTTAGAGCCACTTGCCTATCAAGGGGATGTACTGATCTCAAAGTTCAAATGGTGGTGAGATTTCCATGTGTTCCTCCAACTCAAAGATAGAAGATTACTTTGAACAACAGATCAGGCATCTTTATGAATGAACAAATGTAGCTAATGTAGCAGTGCTAGACTTTCCAAATCCGGCCCAGGGGTCACCTTGGATTGACTTTTCATTATTAGATTCTCAAGAGTTTTATGCTTTTACCAGTATCATACATTTTTTAAATAAAAATTGTTCCATTGTCTGTTTCTTCTTATGTACCTCGAGGGGGATTTTTTACATGTACATGATTTTGTTCTTTAAAATGATATAATGTACTACGACTAAAAATTAATATAATATAACCAGAAAAAATAATTAAATAAATATTTAGGGTTGAGAGTTTAAAAGCTTATAATAGATCCTTTCAAGACGATAAAAGCCATATTAGTACTGCAATTGCGGGAACACTGTAAGTAGTAGCTTCCTTCTTAGTTTATAATTAAAAAGAAGAGTCGGTTCACTTTTGGTCAATTAGATGTTTATTTTTCCTTTTGTAATCTCTGTTTTTGAAACAGAGGTGAGGATTTCAAACAGTGGTATGAGAAACATACTTTTGAAACCTCTGTTTGGTTACTAACAGAGTCTTGGGAAATAGTGATTTGGCGAAACAGAGATTACCCTTTACAAACAGTGGTTGACTTTAGTCAAACAGAGTTTTAGACACCTCAAATAAATGATACACTCTTTTGAAACCTAAAATCTGTTTATTAATCAGAGGTTTGGTTTTTGAAAACAAAGGTTAAATGTCTGTTCACTTTTGGTCAATCAGATGTTTGTTTTTCCTTTTGTAATCTCTGTTTTTTGAAACAAAAGTTAGGATTTCAAATAGTGGTATGAGAAACATATGTTTGAAACCTCTGTTTGGTTACAAACAGAGTCTTGAGAAACAGTGATTTGGCGAAACAAAGATTATCCTTTAGAACCAGAGGTTGACTTTAGTCAAACAGAGTTTTAGATACCTCAAACAAATGATACACTCTTTTGAAACCTAAAATTTGTTTATTAACTAGAAATTTGGTTTTTTAAAACAAAGGTTAAATGTCTGTTCACTTTTGGTCTCAGATGTTTGTTTTTCCTTTTGTAATCTTTGATTTTGATACAGAGGTTAGGATTTCAAACAGTGGTATGAGAAACATATGTTTGATACCTCTCTTTGGTTACAAACAGAGTCTTGAGAAACAGTGATTTGGCGAAACAGAGATTACCCTTTACAACCAGTGGTTGACTTTAGTCAAATAGAGTTTTAGAGACCTAAAACAAATGATACACTCTTTTGAAACTTAAAATCTGTTTATTAACCAGAGGTTTGGTTTTTGAAAACAAAGGTTAAATGTTTGTTTACTTTTGGTCAATCAAATGTTTGTTTTTCCTTTAGTAATCTATGTTTTGAAACAAATGTTAGGATTTGAAACAGTAGTATGAGAAACATTTAGTGATTCGTTGTTTAATAAAATATGGTATGAATGGTTTTTAAAAACAACCTGTGTTTGCTTATACTTTCAACTAGATATCACCATTTAAAATAGTAGTCATTACTGCATCATAAAGCCTAATATAGATAACACGTTTTGGTACAATATCTATACATGTATCTATATGTTCTATCAATATGTGTTATGCATGGTTTTCTAAGAAACGACCCGTGTTTGCACACGGGTCTTACCGCTAGTTAATTTAAAAGGGTAAACAGTAACTTTATCATTGATTTATTTAATTGATAACATTCCATAACCGCCACCCTTATTTATAGGAACATGATTTTTTAAAGATCTCTATAAAAACACTATGAATAACACTGCAACCAACATTCAGCACATATATAACACCATCCAATAATTATATATAACACCATTCAATAAGTATATAACACCATTTTAAAGATCTCTATAAAAACACTACGAATAACACTGCATCCACCATTTAGCACATATATAACACCATTCAATAATTATATAACACCATTCAATAAGAATATAACACCATTCAATAAGTATATAACACCATTTTAAAGATCTCTATAAAAACACTACGAATAACACTGCAACCACCATTCAGCACATATATAACACCATTCAACAATTATATAACACCATTCAATAAGTATATAACACTATTAAAGACACTACAGAACACCATTCAACAGTTCATAACACTTTAATAAGTACATAACACTACAAAACAAGATATAACACTACAATTCACTATAAAAACACAATGAATAGTATATAACACAATATTACCCTATTATAACTATGTATAACACTACAACCCCGTCGTTCCATTGCTTGCACCACCACAGCCGCCCGCCGTCGTGGGGAGGTGGCCGGCGCCGCCTCTATACAGTCTCTCTTCTCTTTCTCTCACTCGAAGCCAACCACCCGACACCACCTTGTCGTCGCTCCACTGCCGGCACCACCGCTGATGATGATGATGATGATTCGAGATGGACTGATCTGAAGAAGAAGGATGATTCGATAATCTGTAGAAGAAAGAGGATTCGAATATCACACCCCAACCGATGGCGGAAACATCGGGATGAGAAGAACAAATTACTCAAAACTTCATAACACTATGTGACAATATAATTTAAATTCAAATTTCATTGCAATAGTAAATTGCCATACAAAGATTTACAATAGAACAACATTGTCTCAAAACAAACATAACATTAAAATGATAGATTAATCTAGGTGTGTATCTAAGTCCACCTAAATTGCATTTCTTCTCAACATCATCTCATCAATCAACCTGCAACATGTATTAAAATATATCAACAAAAAGTTGGCGAGTATACAAGATTTGTTACATAGCATAATATAGAATAAAAATCGTTTAAAGTCTCATATCCAACATGAATCATAATGTGCAAGTCTACTAGCATGCTGAAACGGTGTATAATATGTTCAAACCCAAGAATCCAACGCGTTAATATAGCCTATCCCAAAGAATAACGGGAGGTTAACATGTTTAACTTAACAATACCCCAAGTTTCGTGGGCGGTGCCTTACTCCTATAGCGCTATAATTGTTAAGGTAGGCTAGCAAAGTTAATGAAGCATATATCGACACAAAAAGTTTACATAGCATACAAGTCTAACAAGCACCATATAGTTTCATGTTAAAGCATGGATAGAGTGTGATTGAAATAGTTTCATGTGAAGTGTAATTTTGTATAACATACATGTTGCACCCAAAAGTGATTAAAAGGAAAACGGGATCAAGTATACCCACAGTTTTGCAAGCTTCCTACTTGATATCCCGAGAATGTTTGGTTGATTAGATTGGAGCACCTTGTCCTTCTACACGAAGAAACATAGGTGTGTGAGTATGGGGAGTTTAACGGAAGATCAAAGTTTCGGAGCTTAAATTACATGAAACTAACATATGAGAAAGTAATCATCTAGCACACATATACTTTTCTTGACACTATGAAACTCAAAGAGTTCAAATGTTTTCATGGGACAAAACCCATTAGAATCATGACAAGCATTATGGTCCTTAGATGATATAACCTACTATCTTGACAAATGACCACTAGTTCATCATCAAAAGTTTGATTATTTGGATAATATATAAGTATTATATAGTGTACATTATGCCATATAGGTCAAGCATGAGGTAGGAGGATGAATCCCCCATTTAGGAACCTCTTTATAATTCACATAAGTCATGCATGAGGTAGGAAGAACAAGTCTTCCATTTAGGTACCTCTTCGGTGTTCACCACTACACTTGTTGTTATAAACAATCAAGGAGGGTCATGAACATACAAATAAAGAATGAATAAGTACAACTAATCTAAGGAAAACATCAAGTAATGTGTGGATTTTCAAGTAGGATAGCCCAAGCTAGTCCTATAATCACATAAACTACAAGCTTTAAGCTTGTACACTACTTGTGGGTTAAACCCTAACCAAAACAGAAAGTTTATGAGATTTTAACCTCTGATTTTAAGTGTCGCAACCTTGTTTTTAAGTCCAACTAACCATTCAATTGATTATGAGCATAAGGACATAGGAATGTGTATGAGAAACCTCAAGTTCAAGCAAGTTTAACAAAGTTTAAATCAAAACAGAAAGTTTGTTCACTTTGGAGCCTGTTTTGGTGAAGTTCCAGGCCTTGGTTTTCCATGGAAAACCTGTGGAATCATCCCTTAGGTTGTTCCAAGTGATTAGGAAAAAGAATCAAAGGAAAAGACTAAGAAAGGAAAAAGTTATGCATACTTAAACAATTTGTGATGAATCTGTCCTAGTTCTTGATTTCTAGCACATTGAGAGTGAATTGAGAGTGCTTTGAGAGAGTTGTAAAGTGAAAAATGTGTGGAAGACACTTGGTTTTTTTAGGGAAGTGTTAGTGTAGGGTTTGGTGAGCATTTAAGACAAGAAACACACTTTAAAACCCAACTAAACCACACAAACTCATCCAATCAGCAAAGCTGATCAACCTGATCTCGAATTCGATTGCCTCGCAGGCTGCGAGGCTGGATGGTCATGCGGGTCGCGGCCGGTGAGCCACACCCCTTGATGTTCCAAGTTTGGATTTTGTACAATTTCCCCCCTATACTTCCTTATGAGCATGCTTTAAGTGTAATCCAGGGTGTTTCAACTATAAAAGTCATATTTAAGGGTATGCTATGCAATTATATCATAAACCAAATATAAAACAAGTATAATCATGTATATTTGTCGATAATAAGTGTCGTTTTAGCGTAAGTTGAACATATGATCGTGTGTTTGCAAGTTGACGTATTTAGCACATAGTATAAACAAAGTATCACATGTTTAATATTTTTGAACGTATAAACATGTATGAAGTGTATATAACATAAATGTAATGAAAAACACGAATTTCATTATGATCCAAGTCTCGGATTTTACATCGATTACAATGAAAGAACGATTACAAGAACATAAGACTTCCAAAAATAGAATTACAAGCAAAGGTTTCTAATTATGGAAAGTATGAAAACGCAGGGCGTTACATCGAAGATCTGGAGAAGAAAGAGATTCGAAAATATAGGGATTTGATTTACAGTTTCCTATTTCAAGTGGATATAAATGACTCTATTACCCCTACAATTTTCAAATCAGTCCAAAATAATAAAACTCATTTTACAATTTGGTCTCTATTAATCTCAATCATTAGATCAAAGATCTAATGGCTGAGATTCTTTCTTACCCTTCTCACACTTTTGGTCTTTTTTACATGGTCTTTTTTACAGGAACCTCAATCTATATATATGTGTATATATATATATACACATATATATATATATATATATACTACTTTAATAAGCATATAGGAAGGGCAAGAATGGTCATTTGCCATTGTACAACCATTTGAAGCCCATTGTACAAACATTTAAGCATGAATGTGTTGAAACTTTCTCCATCACGTGGAGCAGCTCATGGATCCTCTTTGACCCGTTTTACCTCTTATGGATCCAATATAATGTTTCTTTCACTCGATTTCTAAACCCTAACTTCATTTCATCCACAGCCGCTCCTCCTTCTTTCTCTCTCTGGTGATTTTCAATTTAGGGTTTCACGAGATCTGTGGTATGAGCAAGATCTCACCAGATCCAACAATGGTGTGGTGATCTCTGGCGATATATGTGCTTCAGTTTTGTTAACCATCTCCTTCCTTTCTCCAGGCGATTCTAGGGTTTCTTTATAAGTCGCTTCAAGATCTACGCTTCCTCAGTGATGAATCTCTCTAGATCCGACACTAGAGTCGACCGCTCGGTACCTTACTTTTTACCATATCTTTTTTTTTGTTATTTGAATCGGATCTGTGTAATATTTCAGATTACCTGGTGGTTGTGGTGGAAGATGGTGGCGATGACACAGATCTACCGTTTGGTGGCCAGATCTACCGTTTGAAGTTGAAGGTACTGGTTGTGGTATGATTCTTTTCTTTCGTTCTCATTTGTGTGTTCATTTATATGGTTGTCTGTTGGTCTCATTGTTCAGGTATACAAGCTTTCTACCGGATCTGTGTGTTCACTCGCGTGGCCGTCCAACTTTTTCATTGTTCAGGTTCTTAGTGACTTCACCAATAAAGTTCTAATGGTACCCCCCACCCCCTTTACATTTGATATCTCAAATAGTCAAAGGATAAGTGATGTTTATGAAGTGCGAATGAATTCAGTAATTATTTGCAGACATTGGTGGAATTGGAGTGTAAAAAGATCCATAAAGAGGAGTGAATGTCAAATATGAAACCAAAAACAACAAAAAAGGACACAAAGCTGGTGCTCTTCGTGAAGATTACAATATGTGACCGATTGTGAGTTTGTAGTCATTTTCCATGCATATTTCCAACCAGATGTATTTTTTTTAAGAACTGTATTTTATTTTCTTAAAAATCCATAACTGGTTTGGCACATGCGAGATGGAAATTCAGTCATTTCTCATATTTTCCCTATTTTGCCCCTACTCAATAATTTTGAGTATTGAATACAATAATTTATTTGAACCAAATTATTGAAATCCCACATGAGTGGGTTGACTTGCATCTTTAACACAAGAAATGATCTTGAGTTATTGACTTAAAATGCTTACTAAATTATCATCTGCTATGTTTCTGTTAATTTGATGTAGTGGAAGCTGTTGGGAATTTTCTGGCCATGAAAGAAAGAAGTTGGAGACTTAATGGTGATGATTTTCTAAAGTGGCCAGGCTATTTCAAAAAACTAATGCTCGCATTGGATTTGATTGCAACATTAGAAAGGGTACCTATTGTCATGTCGAAAGGATGTATTAAAATATTTTTTAGTTTTATTCGCTCATTTTTCGATTTTAGTTATCAAGTAAGAGTACACATGTTCCAAAATGAAAACACTTTGACTTTAAAAGTCAAACTATGCATTTTATAACGCAATACATACAGGTCTAAACCCATGCTTATCTTTTTTCTATGTTTAGAACCATTAACATCTTGACTTTGAGATTAGCGTCCATATACTCATTTTTAAAGTATAATTAACCGAGGAGGTGTGGCCAGGGGTTAGCAGCCTAAAGGACTGGCATGTCTATCTGCATTGGGAAGCACAGAATTTTGCACGCGTTGTTCCGTCATTGGGCCTGAGGGTGTAGCCCTTCTATTGGTATTCATCATACACATAATGTTTTTAAGTTAATTAATAGTTAGGTTTTGTTAACTTCTGATTTGACTTAATTTCATGCTTTGTTGTTTTCAGAAAATGCTGAAATACGACCCTGCTGACAGGATTTCGGCTAAACATGCTATGGATCATCCTTATTTCGACAGAGTTTATCTCTAGGTGAAAAAATATAGGTAACCTGATCTTAGTTTAGGAGTGTTTGACAGTTTGGTAGCTGATTTTTTTTACCTCTAATTCAGTTAACAGTGGATCTGGCAGAATGGGTGGTCTGGGTTGGGTAGAGTCACGGGTCAGAATGGGTTCGGGTCAAAATGGGTTCGGGTCGGAACAGGGTATTTTAATAATGGTTCATTGATTTTGGTGGTGTTGTTGTAGATTTTGTACCACAGAACCACCGAGCGATGGTTCCTTCATATTCTGTTTCATGTTATATCAACCCTTCGTCTTTTTGTTCAGCCACCATGATTTGTTTGCGTAAAGTACACCACATTTATTGACTCTTTGTTCTACTCTATGGTTTGGGGCCGGGGTCTGGTTTGGGTTGATTTACCGTTTCCTGTCCTTTTTGCCTGTGGGTGGATGCGCACGGGTTGGGCTGGAGATACAGGGGGTGGTGGGTAGTTATAACCTGTAATACCTCTGGTAGTAATATGGTGATTTGCTCCTTACCCTTTCTTTGGTCTTTAGGCGTTTGTACTGTTTCTCAAACCGACTTAAGCCATAGGGTGATTCTCAGGGGGTCATTTGTGGGGAGGCCATGAAAGTAGGGAGGACATGAAAGTGGAGAGGACATGATAGGTTTGTTTACTGATTATGATTATTAGTTTTCGATTTGGATTTGGATTTAATTGTTGATTCGTCAGATTAATTGAATAAATCAAGACGGGAGTACGGGACCAACAAAACTTGGATTGAAATTATGAGCCAGCGCCTCTTGTTTTCACCTTTATTTGCAGTACTCAATTATCGGTTCAATATTGACGATTGGAGTAAGGGTAGGTGCTGTTATGAGTGGGAAATAGCTGATCAACTTGGACGGAGATGGGTAATTTTCCTGCTGTTTATTACTGATACTTCTTCTCGCTCCATTTCCATTGAACCGTAACCAAGGTTTAAAAAAACGGAAACGAGTTTCGAGGCGTTTTCCCTTCGCCTCACGAGGCGTAAGCCTCGAGGCGAACCGAGGCGGAGTTAAAAAATAAATATAAATATTATATATCTTATAAAAATAGTAATACTAACTAAATTCATCAGCAAATTCATCAAAATAATAAAAAAACACACATAAAAAAAGACATAAACTGCTTGAAATTGACACAAAAACTCAAAAACATCAAAAACACATATCAAAAACCCCTGAGGCGCACCTGAGGCGCAGCCTTTTTAGCGCCTCTGCCCCTCTGAGGCGCACATACAGTTTAAACTCCCTGAGGCGCGCCTCAGAATCGTTTTTTGGCCGTTTCGCCTTGAGGCGCGCCTGGAGGCGCACGCCTTAGCCGTTTTTTAGAACCATGACCGTAACTTGTTATAGTCAGGTTTTATTTTCTTGTTCTTCAGTTGTCTTACTGTTTGATTTGATCTCATATGCAGACCATGGGACTGTCTCAAATGGGTTTGTTAGGGTGGTTTGCGATATTGATGTGCAAAGACAAGGTTTTTACAGCCATAACTCTTATGTCAATGCTTTCTATAAATAAATAAATAAACTTATATATTTTTTTAGTTTGTGGAATACTGGGTATCATCCTTATATGGTTTCGGATTCTCCCATTTAGTTTTTGTCGCTGGAGTTATGTACTTTGCAATGCTATTAATTGGTTGGAATTCTCATTACACCATGAAAAAGTAAGTCATCATAATTCATTATCTTTGATCTTGCAAATATATATCCAAATGTGTATTTACCTAAATAACCTGCATTGCATTTCAGGTGGACTATTGATGTTGGTTGGACAAGTACCTGGGTCAGAATAGTAAATGAGTGGCTAGCAGTCTGTGTTTACTGTAAGTATTTGATCCATATGAAATACGACTTTTGGGTTGTCGGGTTGCGGGTTAGTGGGTTGGAATGTTCAACCCAAACCCGACCCATATTATTATACATATTATTATACGGGTCAAAGATTTCAACCCTAAACCGCACACATGTAAATGCGGGTCAACCCAATCCCAACCTGTTTAACCCGTATTTTTAAATGAATCATACAAGTTGACGATTTATAAGCGAGTTGTTGGGTTTTAAGCAGGTTATCGATAACATGTTTAATGTTGAGTATGAGTGAGAGAAGTAAATAATATAATGTGTTGAAACTAACATTATTATGACTAACAATGTAAAATAGAAACAGAAAAAACAAAAACAAAAATATAAAAGTTTTTTTTTTCTAAATAGTTAAACGGGTTAATGGGTCAACCCGAACCCGACCCATTTTTTAAACGGGTCATGTTAGTCGACCCAAACCTGTCTTTTTTGTGTCGGGTTTGAAATATAAAAAAAAACCTTTGCGGTACATTTTAGACATATCGATATATAGACAAACCATTGTAGAACATCACTCCACAAACGCAACAAGTAAAATGTTTTTATATATTTTTCCCGATAAGTAGACGGGTCAACAGGTCAGCATATGATATATGCTTTTAGCTAAATCTAATTCCATTACAGATGTTATTAAGTCCAAATTTACACATTTTTAAGTAATTGTTGTTATTCCATTTGCTTAGTTTGACTTGTTTTTTGGCAGTGTAGATGCTGGTAGCACTGATCGTGTGGAAAAGTCGGAAGGTAGCAGAAGATCCCAAATAAGCAAGCTGGAAGGAGACAATCGTCACTGTGTATGTTAACATAATTTATACACAATCACATGATATAGAAGCCAGAGTGATGACAAAGAAATGGCATCCATGGAGTCTAAACATGTCAATTATTGGAAGTCGACATGCTTTTGATCTTATTCGTTTTAGTCAAAAACTAAAGATGTGAGTATAGCACCAAAGTACCAAACGACATTGGACGTCTTACAGATTTTTGTTTGTATATAATCCTTGATTTTAGAATAAGAGGAACGTGATTTGTCTCACATAAAAAGGAATAAATGTTCAAATTTTGTTCCCCTTTTTACCAAATTGGAATAAATTTTCATATTTTACATTACTACTCTTAACAATGAGGATGTGATTGGGACAACATCCTATATTGAACTGCTTGAATATCATGATATCAGCATTAGTGCATTTTATAAACAAACGTGTTCACAATTTCAGATAACCAAAGTATTACCATAAACTAACTTGTACTTCCGTGTAATTAATATGTTTGAATCTAAGTGTATCAACCATGTTGTGTTGGTGAGTGTCGAATTGAATTTTAAACCATAACATGATCCATATGTTTATTCGTGTGGTCATGTCAAAGACATCAACCCTAACAACTTAAAATCGTGTAATGCCAAGACGAACCGTTTAACCCATTGTTAACGTGTTAAATGGGTTAAACAAGTCGTAAATGGGTTGGCAAGTTGACCCATTTAACTAAATGGGTTGGCGGGTCAACTAGTATAATCGAATGGGTTAAACATGACAACCTGAACACAACCAGTTTATCAATGCTTTATTAATCAATACATTATTTATATCAATAATCGTGTCTTGTACAAGTGATACAGGCTCTCAAAAAGACTTTTAAGTATAAATATACAACTCTCTTTACATTTATATATAAATATCATACAAGTTGAAGGGGATAGCATGCATCCAAACAGACAAGTCTTGAACTTCTCACTTTCTACCATCAAACATGTGAGGCAACACCAAAAATTCACTCTCACCCACCCACCCACAATAAACACAATTTCTATCAACTTAATCTACAAAAGTCGAAACATATTTGACCTGTTTCAACCAAACCGAATATTTGGATTTTAGTTATGACCCAAGTGAACTGAACCTTCTCATGCACACCCTTAGAATTACTAACAGGTGTTGCGTTTCCATCGCATCGCGAATTTGATTTTGGTTATGGCTCAAAACCGAACTGCCTCGTACATAGCCTTAAACTCACCAAGCTAAGTGATATGTTTCCCGCCGCATCGCGCGGGTAAACGACTAGTATATATATATATATATATATTAGTACGAAGCATTTTATCTCAAAGATCAATAATCCTAACTTCAGGAATATAATAGTTTTTTCCGTGTATATTGCAAGAGGAATTTAAAAGGCTTTCACAAGTTCAGTAACATTAAATCATTCTCCACTGTCCAAAAAGAGTACGGATATCGAAAACCTATCCAATTCTTTCACGTGTCCATCTCACCTTCTCTCTTTATCCCCCTAGCCCCACAACAAAAACTCTCTCTTTCATTATCTTCTTCCTCACAAACTATAATCCAGTTGCCGGAGCTCACAAAATTTTGCCGGAAATGAAGTTTTATAAAAAAAAAACTCGCGTTTTCACTTCTCTCAAAAATCAAAGGGGGGTGATTGCAAAATCTTATGGGGTGCGCTCGGAATTTTCACACATATATAACACTAATTATTCTTTTTTGAAGGGGTGCGCCGCCCACCCTGGGATGACGGTAGATCCGCCCCAGGCTATGTTTATTGTTGTAAGAAACGGTAGGCGCTAGTTGTTCGGTGAGGTACCGACTAGCAATTAATCGAGATTAGTAAGGAATTAGGGATTAAATGGATTGGAATTTTTATATGTAATTTTTAGTTTAATATATATACACCCATATTCATATGTATTTTTTAAGTAGATGTGTTTTAACCGTTATTGACCCGTTTTTAAGCAACTGAAGGGAATTTATAAAGTTTGTTCGAAATTTTGTCGGAATCTGGCCAAAATTTGGCTGTAATAGGACCACTGTTAACCGCCTAGTGATTAATCGGCCATTACCCGGTAAACCTTCGATTAGTAATTAATCGACGACTAATCAGAGCCTAGGTGAGACTTCTACAACCATGGTTGTGACATTAACAACACTAGTGTTTGCTCAAGGAGCTATCTAAAGCTGTTTGTTGGGATTTAGGATCTTGGTACCTAGGTGTCAAAGATGGGCCTTGGCTTGCTTTGGGTGGTGGCGAATAGACGGCGTTGCTACTTTGGTTGGGATTTAAGATCTTGGTACCTAGGTCTCAAAGATGGGTCTTGGCTTGCTTCGCACCCTCCTGGTTATTACTGGGTGTGAGTTGTCATACAAGAATACATTCGTGTAGAGAATTATAATTATAAATTCACAAAAGATTTATCTCTCCACCTATGTGGGACAAGCTCAATTTCTCATGTATTTATGGTTCCAACACATAAACTTAATGCTCAAGATCTCTAATTCATCTTGACTTAATTATTAAATAATCATTATATTAATTTATAATATAATATTATTTATAAAATTTTCAACAATTTACTCTAAAACATCTTTAAAGCAAACAGATAAAAATGACATAAAAGCAAAATTAGACTCAAAAATAAGACTCAGCACTTCAGCAGCCTCCATAATAGTGTTACCTGGCGTCAGAATTCAAAATGTGTTTTATTATAACCTTCTTTAATACAATAAAAAAAAATAAATAGCAATTTATTTGTCAATTTTGGGGAAGGAAGAAAGCAAATTCAAGTGGCAACAAATGATCTTATGAAAGATGGGAAATTTGAGGCACTCATCCTCGCCTTTGTCTACACCTTTTAAAATTGCATTATCACACTTTTCTAGCTTCTTTTTGACTCATTTCCTTTTTTAAAACAAACATTGTAAAATAATAATACTTTATATTTAAAATTTGGCACTCACTATATATTCTGGTCAATTTACAATTTGTATGGTCTATATTCTTTTGTAGTTTTCTATAATAATACTATATATATATATATATATATTGCCACTACTGGGTCATAAAAAGATTTTTTTATATGAAAATCACATAAATTGTTAAATTGGAAAAAGTATAATAAGAGTTGTACTTCTTCAATCCGAATCTATACTATATAATTAGGGACACTTGTCATCATATTAGACCATGTTTTATAGATAATTATTATTTTAGTTCAATTTTTTCTAATTAATTATAGATAATCCTCCTATTAAATATTATTTAGTTTAATTTCTTATGGATAATTATTATTTAGTTTAATCTTCTTCTTATTTATAATATTATTTATTTAACTAATAGAGTAAATTACGATTTTGGCCCATGTGGTTATATCACTTTTACTTTTTAGCCGAAAAAGAATTTTTAACATCTGAACCCCCAACATCTTTTTTCTAATCTTCTTGGCCCCTAACGTCTTTTTTCTAACCCTTATGGCCCCTAACATTTAATGGATGGGGTTAGTGTTAGGGGCCAAAAGGGTTAGAAAAAAAGACGTTGGGGGCTCATATGTTAAAAAAAAATTTTGAGCTAAATGGGTAAAAGTGATATAACCACATGGGCCAAAATCATAATTTACTCTAACTAATATTATTTATCATTTATACATTTACGGAGTTTTAAATAATGGGTTAAATTTATTGAGACTTCGTTAACAAATTTTACATTTACTAACTTTTTATTATTTGGTATATAAAATTACATTTATTTAACTCGTGTAATAAATGAGGTTTTTTAAAGATGTATTATTTTATTATTTGGTAAACAATATTACATTTATTCAACCCGTGTAATACATGTGGTTTTAAATATATATAATTTTTTTTAGTTTGGTATATAAAATTGCATTAATTCAACCCATACAATATGGTTCTTATATATATATAACTTTTTATTATTTAATATATAAAATTATATCCATTCAACCCTTGCAATAAAGGAAGTTTTTAAAGATATAATGTTTTATTATTTAGTATATAAATTTATTTACTTAACCCGTGTAATACACGAGGTTATAACCTAGTTTGAATTATTAAAATAAATACTAGTTTAGTTTTATATGTAGTATGGTTATAATTAAAAAAAAGTTTAGCTTCAACATATATTATATTATACTATACGAATTACATAGGATTATGAATAGCATTTTACAAGTAAGTTATGCGTAGGTTTAAGTACAAGCTTTTTAGATGAGTGATTTTGTTATTTGTTTTTATGTTTTTTTTAGTATATTATTATTGTAACTACCGGCAGAGTATGCATTGTTTTTCTTATAACTTTTAAGATACGATAGTTTATAAAAATTTTAATTTGTCGTTGCGACGTGTCTATGTGTCAATATAAATTTTATTCAAAAACAAGTTGTGAATAGTATTATACAAGCGATCTAAGCACAAACATAAATCTTCCTCAAGGTTTATGCTTTTTTTATAAAGTGATACGGTTTACTTTTTCCGTCCGTTGAACCTTTACGTTATTTTATAAAGTTCTGAATATACAGTTGACATGCTTTTTATCAACCTTTCGTTAAAACTTTTATTTATAAGCGAACAAGTCAAACATAATTCATTTTGTTCTACCTTGGCGAACCGAATATCGTCCGAACATAGGCATTGCCATTCGTTCTAATGCTTTTTTCGACATTCCTACTAGTGCAGTGACGAATCAAATAGATTTTGACCTAATAACATCGGTATCCATAAATGGTGTTGTATTCATACCTATAATTGCTTTTATCTTTTGCGGTTGCTATACCGATTGGTCGTATCCTACCGATCACATAATGAACTGAACCGATACCGATCAAAAACTTGTCGCGAAACACGAAAAATCACACAATTTTTCAAAAAAAATCAAAAAACCTTGATTTGATTGAGAATGTACAAAAGAAATATATGGGGCCGAGAAATATGAATGTCAAAGATAAAAATACGTGTTCAACGCAGGGCTGCATATTCAAAAAACCTTGATTTGATTTGATTTGATTTGGTTGTTCGTTTGATTGGTCGGGAAAACTGAATCAATGAGATGAAACATACTATTTTCGGTTTATCATTAAAACAATGAATAAATTAGTTAATCTTAATATCAACCGGTGCATATAAATCCTTGCATATCAACCGGTGCATATAAATTAGTTAGCTTGAGTGGGAGGTGGGGGGTGGGGGTTTAGCTTTTTTTTTTTTTTTTTTTTTTTTGGGGGGGGGGGTGGGGGGTTAGGTTTTTTAGGTTTTTTTTGGTGTGTTCAAATTAGTTATCATGGTTCTCACAATAAAGGTAGTTCTCAAATGAACCTAACCATGATTATATATATATATATATATATATATATATATATATATATATATATATATGGGTTGGTTAACATACAATACTCCTTAACGTACGATGCATACGAGATGAAATTACGCACGTTATAAAACTCAAAATCCTAATCACGCATGTTGAAAAAACATAATCACGCATGTTGAAAACCATAATCACTCATGTAAAAAATCAGAAATCACCCATGGGGTAAAACCCTAATCACGCATGTTATAAAACTAATCATGCATGTTATTATTTCATCTCGTACGTATTGTACGTTAAGCGATATTGTATTTTACACTTTCACTATATATATAGTGAAAGTGTAATGTACAATATGGGTTATCGTACGAGCATACGCAATGTCAAGTTCACACGTTATAACCCAAGTAAAGAAATATCGCATGTTGAAAAAAAAAAAAAACAAACAAACGTCGCATGTTAAAGAAAATAAATAATTTTTGCATGTTAAAAAAATCGCATGTTGTTAAAAAACCAAACTCGAATGTTATGAACCGTTATTTGCATCTTGATACTACATCTCGTACATATATATATATATATATATATATATATATATATATGGGAGTGTTATCATGAGAACGCTAAATATTGCGAGAACCGTGAGAACAAATGGAAAAAACAATCAAAACCAATTTTTTTTAATACAAACCTCATTATAATTAAGATACAACTTCAAAAAAAGAATTTACAACATTAAATAATTCATTTCTCCTTTCAAAATCACTCATTGTAGGTTTTTTACACATCTGTAAATATAACAGATTTACACGTGTAAATGGCAAACTTACACTTGTGTAAATTTTCTTTATTTATGAATTCACGTAGAGTTAAATGTGTAAATTAAATTTCTAACATTGTATTCGAGTAATAATGATAAGCTGTAGAAAATTTTTTTGAATTTGAATTGTTTTTGACCAAATTCTCGCGGTTTTTTCTTTTGTTCTCACGGTTCTCACAATATTTAGCGTTCTCATTTAAACTTTCCCATATATATATATATATATATAGAGAGAGAGAGAGAGAGAGAGAGAGAGAGGAGAGTTATCTTGAGAACGCTAAATATTGCGAGAACCGTGAGAATACATGAAAAAACCAATCAATTACATTTTAAACATTTGAAATCATTGAACTTGATTTAAAAAAAATGAACTTTGTTTGTGTGTGTATCCGTGACGTCGAGAGAGAGAGAGAGAGAGAGAGAGAGAGAGAGATGAGATTTTTTTTTTTGTTATTGTTGGGTGATTTAAAGGATGATGGTGTGATATTTGAAATAAATAAAATCCAAATATGATCATTTCAATTACAATCAAAGTATGTAGAGATTTCAATGGAAAATCTCATAAGATATGAGGTAAGACCATGTGTAGTCGTTGGGAGAATAACAAATCTCATAAGATATAAGGACATAGGAATGTGTATGAAGAACTTCAAGTTCAAGCAAGTTTAACAAAGTTTAAATCAAAACAGAAAGTTTGTTCACTTTGGAGCCTGTTTTGGTGATGTAATAAAATTTCTCAGAGATTGAAATTGTAATAATTATTTTTAGGCATTAACTTTTTTTTTTAATATGTGATGAGGTTATTTATTTTTGCATATATGTGATATGTTTCGTGTTCATTAATTTCATAATTTTTATATGAATCTACTCGTGTGCATGCATAATATATTATATGTTGTTAATATACACATATGTAACTATTTCTGAATATAATACACAAATGTGTAAAAGACTGTACACATATGTATAAACTAACACCTGTGCATCTTGTATAAACTGATACTAGCGAGACTGTACACATGCGTATACACTAACAGCTGTGTATCTTGTATATACGGAAACTAGCGAGATTTTAGGGATTTTGATTATATTGTTTAACAAATGCAATTTACAAAAAACGCAAATACCCTTCCGTCAATTATTTTTATAGGGGAGTTACAACACTATAATTACAATCTTGTCATTGTTTAAAAATCTCTAGATGATGTAATCCAATGGCCCAGATTAGTTCACACGGTTCACTCTCAACCTAGTGTTCACTCTAGAACCCTACCATATATATATATATATATATATATATATATATATATATATATATATATATATATATATATATATATATATATAGAGAGAGAGAGAGAGAGAGAGAGAGAGAGAGAGAGGAGAGTTATCTTGAGAACGCTAAATATTGCGAGAATCGTGAGAATACATGAAAAAACCAATCAATTACATTTTAAACATTTGAAATCATTGAACTTGATTTAAAAAAAATGAACTTTGTTTGTGTGTGTATCCGTGACGTCGAGAGAGAGAGAGATGAGATTTTTTTTTGTTATTGTTGGGTGATTTAAAGGATGATGGTGTGATATTTGAAATAAATAAAATCCAAATATGATCATTTCAATTACAATCAATGTATGTAGAGATTTCAATGGAAAATCTCATAAGATATGAGGTAAGACCATGTGTAGTCGTTGGGAGAATAATGTCTCACTCTAGGATGTTTTGTGTCATGTGGCAGCCCAGTCAACAATGGGGCATTATGGGACGTTTTCTAAAATGGGGGTAGTGGGGATGTGAGCCATTATGTTAAATGAGATGTAATATAATTAAATAAAACAAAAACCATCAAAAACTCTTATTGGACAACGGATAGGAAGATGAAGGGTAATTGGACAAACAAATGGGGGCAAAGCATGGAAAATACAACGCCAAATGCCATTTTAGGTTGAAAAACGCCCCTGGGAGCCGAGCTCGGGCGTGTTTCGGGAGTGCTTGGGCTTAAAAACGCCCAAATCTAAACGATTACGGTGGTCTAAGGGTGGGTATAGATCGGCCATATGGCTAGGGGCTAGAGGTGGTGTAACACCTCGAATTTTTGCGTCCAATAATGTATTGACTCGTGTCATAAGTTTACACGTGGTATTAAATATTAAATAAGGACTAATATTGACAAACATTGAAAGTATGTGAATCCGAGGGTTCAGAATGTCAACGAGGGATAAATATACTGTATAGTAACCCTAAATGATGCTCGTACCTTCAAACGAATAAATCATGGATCGTACGGAACGAAATGCGGAAGAAAATGAGAGGTTGCAAACTACAGGGGTTAATTGTGTCAACATGTTTAAGTTATACCTCTGAGTGACCCTTTAACGAACCCGAGACTTTGTAACAGTAAATTACGCTCACTAGAATGTACGATATAAATTTGCGAAGTTCCGTTTTAAAACGAGAAAGTTATGATCGAATTCGTTAAAAAGGGTTAAAAGCGTCCAACATTGAAAGTTATGACTTTTCGGGAAATTATAAGTTAACCAAGGGTTAATAAGTTGGGTAGAGGTCACAAGGCCCTTATACGTAAATTAACGAGGCCCAAAATGCAAAGTTACCCCTTCGAAACCGAAAGGCCAGGGCAATAATTACAAAAGATTTGAAAATCTTGAAAAAACAAGTCTCAGGCGGGTCGCGTTAAAGAATTAAAGGATCTTACGCGGGCCGCATTGTCAGACAAGATATGGGCTCTGACGTATGGATTCAGGCGACCCGCGTAAAGGTTGCATGATCCTTAACGCGGGCCGCGTCAGCCTCCCAGATGCAGAAAACGTGGACAGAAGCACTGTTTGGTGTTTTAACCGACCTTAGAGCCAATAATAAGAGCATGGGCGCCCCCTAAACGTCCCCTAGCACTCAGGGACAACTGTTGATCATCCATGAACAATTATAGGTCTTGTTGTAATGATCTCATGCTTCAAATTTCACTATAAAAGGCCTTGTTGTGCACACTTTAGAAACACACCTAAACCTGCTTTCTTGATCACATCTGGAGCTCAAGAACACTCTTCTAGCATCTCTGGTCGTGTACCAAACTTCTGTAAGTGTGCCTAACCCTTTGTGGTTTAGTTTTTGCATAGTTATAGCTTAAAAGTCAATCCGTCGTAATTAACGATTGACTTAACAGTTAATCACAAATGGTCCAGTGATTAATCGAAACAAAGGTAGTTATATGTTGGTAATCATGTGGGCTTTAAACCCGTAAAAGGGCACCCTCTGATTCCCACTCTAACTAGTCCAAATGTCGAGTCAAACTTGCTTAGAAAAAGTCAACAGAATGCTAACTTTCGATTTTATGCATAATCAGTAATGTAGATGGCGTGTAACCTGTTTAGACACTCATAAAACATGATAATAAGTATATTAACTAGTCTAAGCTTGTTTGATCCGACCATTTACTATTTTGACCCGGTTCGGAACCGAAAGTCGCAAAGCTTTGACTTCAGTTCTGACCCATTATGGTATGATTTAGATATGCCTTAGGACTCTCTTAGGACCAGGTTACATGATGGTATAACCCTCTGTGACCGGTTCGTTGTTTGTCCGAGTCTTTTACACATTTCCGTTAAAAGCTCAAAAGTTGACCATAACGCCCTTTTTACTTTAAAACGAGAATTTTGGATATGCGAAAGGACAATAACCTTAGTTACTGATTTCTAAGCATGTCCCTGGAATTTCACGTCAATCCGAGGTCTAGAATAGGAGTTATGCTAACTAGCGCAATTACGGAAACTTTAGTAATTAAACGGCGCAATTAGAATAAAGCCTATCTAAACCCAAATTTCGACACCAAACCTTTTACACACTGATGTAAAATAATATTTTGAGATTTTTAAAGATTTTTAATTATTTTAACCTGCTCATAACCTGCGGTTATGGCATTGATTCGGTAAATACCGAATATACCCTTTTGGACATAACTTGAGTTCTACATGGTATTTTGACCCGATTCCAGTTGCTACTGATTTTAGATAATAAATAGAGTAATTTGGACTTTGTAAACTATTCGGAAAACTCAGATTCCCTGTAGAACTCGGAAACCTCTTTTATAATCTTTAAAATGACCAAAATACCCCTACGGGGCATATATTGGATATTAAACTCGTTACGGGCATTATGGAAGATATCCTACTGATACCACAGCCCCTTTAGAGCATATTAACTTAGGAAACCTGTGTAGGACTCTTACGGTTACCCGTTACGCCTTTTGCGCGCACGGTTCGGTTTATGTAACTAGTTTACACAAACTAGCTGAAACGGGTCAAACCTTATCGTTTTTACTTCAAAATCCAGAATGTGATTATATTACCCACATAAAACAAGTCCTCAAACTTGTTGGGTCCAAATCACATTCCATTACATTCCCGGGTTTCGCCTTTCACGCGATTAAACCGTATATATCCTTTAAAACTGACCGGTCTAAGCTAAGGCTAAATTAAAGACCCGTTAGGATTCTAATAGGTTGTTATAAACCTTCGTTCCAGAATAGGAGACCAGTAAAAGATACTTGCATTTGTTTATTGAGGTTATTACTTGCTCAGGTAAATACTTTTAACTTATTTTCCGTTATACGGGCTTGGGTTACGGTATTTAAATACCGCTTGGTCGGGCAATTGACCCCAACTCATTGGTAGTTGGGTATTATCAATGTAACCCGTTTAAAAATTGGTTTTGTTGGCTTTATGCCTTTGGGAGCTTAATGACCATGTCCCGGATATCCTTGACAACATTTTATGAAATGGCCGCGACCTTGATACGCGGGTGTAGGCGTACACCCGACAATGTGTCCATAATTATAAAGGTATAACCGTTGTTCTTCCCGCCACGATTTTATGCTATGTGGTGTGTCAATTAACCTTAAACCCGGCACGACCCGGGCGATCGAATGCATAGTGAACATGTAATTTTTTTTACAAGATTTAATTTATAAATTATCCCAAGTTATAAAGAGTTTGTGCCTTGTGCATTCAAATCAATTTTATTAAACATTTTACAAAAGTGTTGGTTGAATGTATTTACCAGTGTAAACTGACGTATTTTCCCCAAAAGATTAAATGCAGGATCTACACGAAATAGGCTGGCCACTCCTTAGCATCGTTAGAGTCTCGCAAGCTTGGGATTCCAATATCTGTTGAACAATATTTCTATTTTTTATTTTGATCCCCTGTGGATTTATTTCGACTATTCGTGATACTTAGATATTACAATCGATGGTTGAAATATAATCTATCTTTATGCTTCCACTGTGCATTTAAATATTGTGGTTTGACTAATTGTTGCCAACTACGTCACGGTAATCCTCCACCGGGCCCACCGGTGAAACACGTGGAAATCGGGGTGTGACAGGTTGGTATCAGAGCCAACGTTGAGTGAATTGAACACTATCCTTACGTGTTTAATCTCAATGACACAATTGCACATACTCGAGTCTAGACAAGAACATAGGACAAATTCGAATTGTTATTCTAGTTTGTCTTTTATTATTTATTGTGATTTAAAGTTTGATAAGCAGGAAATATGCCACCAGCAATTAGAAGAGGAGGAAGTGGCAAAGGGCCGATCACTACTCACAATGATCACGAGGCCGGACCTTCACATATGCGAGCTCCTTCCAGCACAAGGAGTGAAGAACCTCAGAGGCGTAGGAGAAACCTCTTTGAGCCCGCAAGACGGTCTACCTCACACAGTTCGACACCCTCATATCGTCACTCTTTTGGACCAAATTTGGAGAACGAGTCCAGTAACCCTCAACCTTCGTTTATACCTCTCCAGCGTTCTATTTCGCACCGTTCCTATGGCGACCCCACTCCTTTCTTCCAAGGCCAGTTCAACCCGGCTGATTATGTCCAAGAACCAATAGGTTATAACCCTTTAGGACCCGAAGACCATTTCTCCGAAGATAATGCGGTAGATATGGACGAGGACACGGATCCCATAGAACCCGCAAGAGGTACTCCCAACCATCCTATCAAGATCTCGGATGGGTCATCCTTTCATGGAACACCCTATCAAGGTCCCAACAGTTATCAGGCGAGGTTTAACCAGTGCGAGTGGTACTTTACACCCTCTCACCATACATCACCTCACCAGCAGCAGCAGCAGCAACAGGATCCTTCCGAGGATTCGCGTTTCGTGGCAGTTACGCCACCGCCTCCACCGCCACCAGATCAACAAGCACCTCCAGATCCGCCAAGGCGTAGGAGATCAGGCGCGTGGATGTCCACCCGAGGAGGGGAATTCCACTTTAGCACCCCTCGCCACTCGAGTGCAAGTCATTTTCCGCCGTTGCCTGAAGAACCACAATTGGGTGAACCTTCGAGCCACCCTGCAGAGGTGAATTCTGCACCAATTGCACCACCTCCGCCACCATTTGGGTATGATAACCCTATACCTGCATACGCTGGTTCCACATTGTACAACCCGTTTGAGCAGCCAGCTCACACGCACTACAACTATAATTATGCGGATGCCGACCCATACGTGGTAGCGGCCAATTACAACGCCCTCCATCCCGAAGGACCTTATGGAAACCCTTGGGGATTAGGATACGCAGCTCATGGGTATCCAGCACCTACTAGACCTCCGGTTCAACAACCGTCGCAGCAGCCACGTTTTTCCCACCAGAGCAGGAAGAAATTCTTCACCGTTTAAATAGGGTAGAACGAGACTTTGAGCAAGAACGTAAGAATAATCGTGGTTTCCTTAAAGGCCTAGCGAACCTACTAAAAGGGAAAAAGAAGCGAGATCATTAGTTTTTATATGTTCTATTGTATTTTCTATTGCAATCAAGTCCCTGTGTGGACATTTATTATGTTTAGTCCCTGCGAGGACAATTGCCTTTCAGTCCCTGCGTGGACTTATCTTTTGTCCCTGTGCGGACATCTATCCTTGTATTTGGTCCCTGCGTGGACTTGTTTCTGTAAACCTCTGCGTAGGTATTTGTCTATTAAAAGTCCCGTTTAGGGCAGTGTGTAATCATTATTATGGTTAATGGAATGTTAAGTTTATAAATTTCATTTTGTCATTTTAATACATTATTATATGAAATAAATTAAAAATCATTCCTTTTAAATAAGTCTGCCTAAATAAAGAATATCTGAGTAAAAGGTTCAGATTCCTGTTAACCTCTGTATACGTGTTAACATTCTTGGCAGATGTGATTCGTTAAAGTCACACGCGTCATTCTTATATAAGAATCCTTCAGGGGATTCCAAGACCCAAGTTAATGATTTATAAATCATGGGTTAAACCATCCATTAGTGATGCAGTGCCTACGGGCCATACTTATTATCATATAAGACAAGAGACAGTTGTAGTCTATGACTCCCTGTCAGAAAAGGTAAAAGAACTCTGGTTCAAACCTTCATGCCTTGATTCTCTGAAATCCTGGCTAATAATATATAAAACGTCCTAGTGACTAGGCTTTTGTGCCACTAACAATGTTGATTGTAATTAGGATAAGTTATATTCAAATCCTAAATAAAAGTGAGTAACAAATTAACCGAATATGGTCTATGTTTACCATGGTTAATGAATTGCCATAAAGGACAATTCCATAATAAACTCCTAAATAAAATTCTGTCATATTCCTTGTAGCAGATCAAGATCTCGATGGCTGACCCAAATGGAGTTAATAGTCAATCAAAGGAGGATGAAAATGATAACGCCCAAATCAATATAACGGGCGCAGAATTAAAAGCTTTAGGAGACGACGCTGTTAAGGCGGCCTTAGATCGGCAATACGAAGAATATACCGAGTCGCGAAGTAGGACCCGATCTGCACCACACTCTAAACCAAAAACCCATTCTGAGCATCACAGCAAACCACCCTCGACCCAGTCTAAGCCTAAGAAGGACGACGATCGACACTCATCAAATGAGGATAGTGTCCGTCCTAAGAAGAAAGTGGTCGATGATGCACCTCGCGCCAGGGGTTGCACGTATAAGTATTTCGTTTCTTGCAAACCCCGAGATTTTACTGGGGAAAAGGGCGCTGTGGATTGCATGACCTGGCTGGACGAAATGGACACCGTGGTGGACATTAGTGGTTGTGCTGAGAGGGATGTGGTGAAGTTTGTATCCCAGTCATTTAAGGGTGAAGCCCTAGCGTGGTGGAGATCATTGGTTCAAGCCTCGGGGAAGGCTGTTTTGTATAACATGTCATGGGAGGAATTTATTGCTCTCATTAAGGAAAACTACTGCCCTCAGCATGAGGTTGAGAAGATAGAATCTGACTTCTTATCATTGGTCATGAAGAACCTGGATTGCCGGGCATACCTCACGAGTTTCAAAACTCTGTCAAGATTGGTTCCGTACCTTGTGACCCCAGAACTGAAACGGATCGCGCGTTTCATTGGGGGTTTGGCCCCAGAGATAAAAGCTAGCGTGCAGGCTTCTAGGCCTGCTACATTTAGACCCGTGGCAGATATATCTCTGTCTCTTACGCTGGATGCAGTAAGACAGAGATCTCTGAGAAATGTTGACGGTGAGAAGAGGAAACGTGAAGATGATGATTCACGTAGGTCAAGCAAGAAGAACCGGGGGAATCATGACCATAAGAAGGGATCGGAGACCAAGAAGAATGACCGACAGTCGAGCGATAAGCCCTTGTGCAAGGTTTGTCAGAAGCACCATTTCGGAAGGTGCAGGTATGAAAAGAAATCCCAGCCGAAGGCATGTGGGATTTGCAAGTCCTCTGAGCATAGGACACTTGAGTGCAAGAAACTCAAAGATGCAACATGTTATAGTTGCAACGAAAAAGGGCACATCAAGACTAACTGCCCGAAGATAGTAAAGAAGACTGAAGAAGGGAAAAAGACCAATGCGAGGGTCTTTCAGATGAATGTTCAAGAGGCTATCCAGAACGACAACGTCATAACCGGTACGTTTCTTATCAATGATGTATTCGCAAGAGTATTATTTGATTCTGGAGCAGATAAATCCTTTGTGCATGATAAGTTCTGTGAGTTGTTAAAATTGCCTGTTAAAACCTTGAATGTGAAATATGAAGTAGAACTAGCTGATGGGACTATGGGAACAGTCTCAACTGTTTTAGATGGATGTGTTATATCCATTAGGAATCACTCATTTCCTTTATCCTTGTTACCCTTTAAACTAGCTGGTTTCGACGTAGTATTGGGTATGGATTGGTTATCGCATAACCAAGCCCAAATCATGTGCAACAAGAAGCAAGTGGTGATGAAGACTCCGTCTGGAGAACCACTTACCATTCAGGGAGATACTCGACATGGATTGCCTGCACAAGTATCTATGCTAAAGGCATCCAGATGTTTGAAGAAAGGATGTATCATTTATATGGCACAGGTGACTATTGGTGAAGAGAGACCCAAGATTGAAGACATCCCAATCATCTCTGACTATCCTGAAGTCTTCCCGGAAGAACTGCCTGGTTTGCCACCAGACAGGCAAGTGGAATTCAGTATCGACATCATTCCAGGAGTCGCGCCTATTGCGAGAGCACCTTATAGATTGGCACCCATGGAAATGAAAGAATTAAGGACGCAACTAGATGATCTGCTAGCCAAAGGTTTTGTTAGACCAAGTTCATCTCCTTGGGGAGCACCAATCCTATTCGTCAAGAAGAAAGATGGTTCGATGCGTCTATGCATCGATTACCGTGAGCTGAATAAAGTTACAATCAAGAATAGGTATCCTTTGCCCAGGATCGACGATATGTTCAATCAGTTGCAAGGAGCGAGCTACTTTTCCAAAATTGATCTAAGGTCAGGCTACCATCAATTGAAAGTTAAAGACGAAGATGTGCACAAGACCGCATTCAGGACTCGATATGGCCATTTCGAGTTCCTAGTGATGCCTTTTGGGCTCACAAACGCACCTGCCGCATTCATGGATCTCATGAATCGCGTTTGTAAGCCTTATTTGGACAAATTTGTCATTGTCTTCATCGATGACATCCTCATCTACTCCAAGAGTCAAGCTGACCACGAGAAGCATCTTCGATGTATTCTTAAACTGCTCCATCAAGAAAAGCTTTATGCCAAATTCTTTAAATGTGAATTTTGGCTACGAGAAGTCCAATTCCTTGGACAGTAGTCAGCGAGCGTGGTATCCAGGTGGATCCCCCCAAAGTTGAAGCCGTCATGAATTGGCAGGAGCCGAAGACACCTACGGAAATTCGCGGTTTCCTAGGTCTAGCAGGATACTACAGACGCTTCATCGAAAATTTCTCAAGAATTGCTGCACCCCTAACTTCTTTAACTAGAAAGAGTATAAAGTTTAATTGGGGCCCTAAGCAGCAAGAAGCTTTTGATATCCTCAAACAAAAGCTGAGCAATGCTCTAGTGTTGACATTGCCGGAAGGAATGGAAGAATTTGTCGTATATTGTGATGCATCGCACACCGGTATGGGTTGTGTGCTTATGCAGAGGGGCAAGGTGATTGCCTATGTGTCACGACAATTGAAAGTGCATGAAAATAATTACACCACCCATGACTTGGAGTTGGGTGCCGTTGTGTTTGCACTAAAGCTCTGGAGACACTATTTGTATGGCATTAAATTTGTGATCTATTCTGATCACAAGAGCCTTCAGCACCTGTTCAATCAGAAAGATTTGAATATGAGGCAGCGACGATGGATGGAAACTCTGAACGATTATGACTGTGAAATAAGATACCATCCAGGCAAGGCCAACGTAGTCGCAGATGCCTTGAGCAGAAAAGAAAGAGTGAAACCAATAAGGATCAATGCCAAGAGCATTGAAATCAAGAATAGTCTGAATGAGAGATTGTTAGCTGCACAGAAAGAAGCTGTGTCAGAAGCTAACTATCCTAACGAAAAGCTTGGGGTAACTGAAGAACATTTATCCTATGGCAAGGACGGAATTCTGAGATTGAATGGAAGGATATGGGTTCCTGTTTACGGAGGTCTTCGTGACGTTATCGTTCAGGAATCCCATAGTTCCCGATATTCCGTTCATCCTGGTGCTGATAAAATGTACCAGGACTTGAAGGCAAACTTTTGGTGGATAGGCTTGAAAAAGTCTATAGCCACCTACGTAGCAAAGTGTTTGACTTATGCGCAAGTAAAAGCTGAACATCAAAAGCCGTCGGGCTTGCTACAACAGCCTGAACTTCCCGAGTGGAAATGGGAAATGGTGACGATGGATTTCATCACCAAGTTGCCCAAGACAAAGAAGGGAAACGACACAATATGGGTAATAGTTGATAGACTGACTAAGTCAGCACATTTCCTACCCATAAAGGAGACTCATAGCTCCGATATATTAGCCCAGTTGTTTATAGATAAGATTGTAGCCCTTCATGGCGTGCCTGTGTCTATCATCTCTGATAGAGATACCAGATACACGTCACACTTTTGGAAAAGTTTCCAACAATCTTTGGGCACACGTTTGAATTCCAGTACGGCTTACCACCCTCAGACAGATGGACAGAGTGAGCGTACAATCCAAACGTTGGAAGACATGCTTCGTGCATGTCCGATCGACTTAGGTGGTAGCTGGGATAACCACCTACCATTGGTCGAGTTCTCCTATAACAACAGCTACCATACGAGCATTAAGGCTGCACCTTTTGACGCTCTATATGGTAGAAAGTGTAGAACGCCCGTTTGTTGGGCATAAGTGGGAGATGTCCATATAATAGGACCTGATATAATATTTGAAACGACGGACAAGATTGTCCAAATTCGCGATCGATTGAAAGCTGCCCGAGACAGGCAGAAAAGCTACGTAGATTTGAAGCATAAGCCTTTCAATTTCGAAGTAGGCGACAAGGTACTACTTAAGGTATCACCCTGGAAGGGGGTGATGCCGTTCGGTAAGAAAGGCAAGCTAAGCCCGAGATATATTGGACCTTTCGAGGTAATCGAACGAGTCGGATCGGTTGCCTACAAATTAAACTTACCGGAGGAGCTCAGTGGTATCCACAATGTGTTTCACATCTGTAACTTGAAGAAGTGTTTCGCTGATGAATCACTGGTTGTACCGCATACAGATGTACACATCGACGAGAGCTTAAAGTTCATTGAAAAACCTGTGTCGATCGAGGATTGACAGGTTAAGAAGCTTCGCATGAAGTATATACCTATTGTGAAGGTAAAATGGGATGCCCGTAGAGGTCCCGAATACACGTGGGAAGTAGAGTCCACGATGAAGGAAAAGTACCCTCATTTATTTCAATAAATCTCGAGGTCGAGATTTCTTTTAAGGGGGTGAGGATGTAACACCTAGAATTTTTGCGTCCAATAATGTATTGACACGTGTCATAAGTTTACACGTGGTATTAAATATTAAATAAGGACTAATGTTGACAAACATTGAAAGTATGTGAATCCGAGGGTTCAGAATGTCAACGAGGGATAAATATACTGTATAGTAACCCTAAATGATGCTCGTACCTTCAAACGAATAAATCATGGATCGTACGGAACGAAATACGGAGGTTACAAACTACAGGGGTTAATTGTGTCAACATGTTTAAGTTATACCTCTGAGTGACCCTTTAACAAACCCGAGACTTTGTAACAGTAAATTACGCTCACTAGAATGTACGATATAAATTTCGCGAAGTTCCGTTTTAAAACAAGAAAGTTATAATCGAATTCGTTAAAAAGGGTTAAAAGTGTCCAACATTGAAAGTTATGACTTTTCGGGAAATAATAAGTTATCCAAGGGTTAATAAGTTGGGTAGAAGTCACGAGGCCCTTATACGTAAATTAACGAGGCCCAAAATGCAAAGTTACCCCTTCGAAACTGAAAGGCCAGGGCAATAATTACAAAAGATTTGAAAATCTTGAAAAAACAAGTCTCAGGCGGCCTGCGTTAAAGAATTAAAGGATCTTACGCAGGCCGCATTGTCAGACAAGATATGGGCTCTGACGTATGGATTCAGGCGACCCGCGTAAAGGTTGCATGATCTTTAACACGGGCCGCGTCAGCCTCCCAGATGCAGAAAACGTGGACAGAAGCACTGTTTGGTGTTTTAACCGACCTTAGAGCCAATAATGAGAGCATGGGCGCCCCCTAAACGTCCCCTAGCACTCAGGGACAACTGTTGATCATCCATGAACAATTATAGGTCTTGTTGTAATGATCTCATGCTTCAAATTTCACTATAAAAGGCCTTGTTGTGCACACTTTAGAAACACACCTAAACCTGCTTTCTTGATCACATTTGGAGCTCAAGAACACTCTTCTAGCATCTCTGGTCGTGTACCAAACTTCTGTAAGTGTGCCTAACCCTTTGTGGTTTAGTTTTTGCATAGTTATAGCTCAAAAGTCAATCCGTCGTAATTAACGATTGACTTAACGGTTAATCACAAATGGTCCAGTGATTAATTGAAACAAAGGTAGTTATATGTTGGTAATCATGTGGGCTTTAAACCCCTAAAAGGGCACCCTCTGATTCCCACTCTAACTAGTCCAAATGTCGAGTCAAACTTGCTTAGAAAAAGTCCACAGAATGCTAACTTTCGATTTTATGCATAATCAGTAATGTAGATGGCGTGTAACCTGTTTAGACACTCATAAAACATGATAATAAGTATATTAACTAGTCTAAGCTTGTTTGATCCGACCATTTACTATTTTGACCCGGTTCGGAACCGAAAGTCGCAAAGCTTTGACTTTTGCTTTGACTTCAGTTCTGACCCGTTATGGTATGATTTAGATATGCCTTAGGACTCTCTTAGGACCAGGTTACATGATGGTATAACCCTCTGTGACCGGTTCGTTGTTTGTCCAAGTCTTTTACACATTTCCGTTAAAAGCTCAAAAGTTAACCATAACGCCCTTTTTACTTTAAAACGAGAATTTTGGATATGCGAAAGGGCAATAACCTTAGTTACTGATTTCTAAGCATGTCCCTAAAATTTCACATCAATCCGAGGTCTATAATAGGAGTTATGCTAAATAGCGCAATTACGGAAACTTTAGTAATTAAACGGCGCAATTAGCATAAAGCCTATCTAAACCCAAATTTCGACACCAAACCTTCTACACACTGATGTAAAATAATATTTTGAGATTTTTAAAGATTTTTAATTATTTTTAACCTGCTCATAACCTGCGGTTATGGCATTGATTCGGTATTTACCGAATATACCCTTTTGGACATAACTTGAGTTCTACATGGTATTTTGACCCGATTCCAGTTGCTACTGATTTTAAATAATAAATAGAGTATTTTGGACTTTATAAACTATTTGGAAAACTCAGATTCCCTGTAGAACTCGGAAACCTTTTTTATAATCTTTAAAATGACCAAAATACCCCTACGGGGCATATATTGGATATTAAACTCGTTACGGGCATTATGGAAGGTATCCTACTGATACCACAACCCCTTTAGAGCATATTAACTTAGGAAATCTGTGTAGGACTCTTACGGTTACCCGTTACGCCTTTTGCGCGCACGGTTCTGTTTATGTGACTAGTTTACATAAACTAGCCGAAACGGGTCAAACCTTATCGTTTTTACTTCAAAATCCAGAATGTGATTATATTACCCACATAAAACAAGTCCTCAAACTTGTTGGGTCCAAATCATATTCCATTCCCGGTTTTCGCCTTTCACGCGATTAAACCGTATATATCCTTTGAAACTGACCGGTCTAAGCTAAGGCTAAATTAAAGACCCGTTAGGATTCTAATAGGTTGTTATAAACCTTCGTTCCAGAATAGGAGACCAGTAAAAGATACTTGCATTTGTTTATTGAGGTTATTACTTGCTCAGGTAAATACTTTTAACTTATTTTCCGTTATACGGGCTTGGGTTACGGTATTTAAAATGCCGCTTGGTCGGGCAATTGACCCCATTGGTATTTGGGTATTATCAATGTGACCCGTTTAAAAATTGATTTTGTTGGCTTTACGCCTTTGGGAGCTTAATTACCATGTCCCGGATATCCTTGGCAGCATTTTACGAAATGGCCACGACCTTGACACGCGGGTGTAGGCGTACGCCCGACAATGTGTCCATAATTATAAAGGTATAACCGTTGGTCTTCCCCCCACGGTTTTATTCTATGTGGTGTGTCAATTAACCTTAAACCCGGCACGACCCGGGCGACCGAACGCATAGTGAACATGTAATTCTTTTACAAGATTTAATTTATAAATTATCCCAAGTTATAAAGAGTTTGTGCATTGTGCATTCAAATCAATTTTATTAAACATTTTACAAAAGTGTCGGTTGAATGTATTTACCAGTGTAAAATGACGTATTTTCCCCAAAAGATTAAATGCAGGATCTACACGAAATAGGCTGGCCACTCCTTAGCATCGTTAGAGTCTCGCAAGCTTGGGATGCCAATATCTGTTGAACAATATTTCTATTTTTTATTTTGATCCCCTGTGGATTTATTTCGACTATTCGTGATACTTGGATTTTACAATCGATGGTTGAAATATAATCTATCTTTATGCTTCCGCTGTGCATTTAAATATTGTGGTTTGACTATATTGTTGCCAACTACGTCACGGTAATCCCCCACCGGGCCCACCAGTGAAACACGTGGAAATCGTGGTGTGACAGGTGGGTAGGTGATGGTTGAGTGTATGATTGTTTAGTTTGAGTGTTGGTTATGTTTCGTTAGGTATATAAAATAGCCACTTATTTATACCCACCATTTATTCATTTTTCATAAAATATAAGAATAGAGTTGTAAAAAGAATATGAATTTGTCTATGTGACAACCCTCACAAGTCCAGGTATCCGTACAGATTAATTAATATTTAATTAGTGTTGTGCTTGATTACAACTATGAATAAACTGCCTTCTATTTTCTGATACATACATACTCATGCATCATACTTTATTACTGTCCCCGAACACCCTAACACACTTTATATTAAATAACACATAACTACACTCTAACTAAACACTTACATCCTAACTAAATAAGTAACCAAGGATCACCACCCAACCCCATACCCCCCCCCCTCCATTCGACGGTCACAAGGGGTGACCCACCCCTTGCCTTCTTTTTGATTATTATAATGGGTAACGTTGGGCAATTAGAGACATAAGACATGTTAGTTAATAGGAAACTTGGATTATAAATTAGCACAAGGGACTTGAACTTCATTTCACAAACAAACCAACAACTCATCTTCTTCCTCTCTTCTCTTGTGTTCGGCCGAGACCAAGCACACCACCATCACCACTTTCAAGCTTTCATCCAAGTAATTTTCATACACTCAATGGTGCAAGAGGTCATACAAACAAGCTTGGTGCACTCGGAAGTTCAAGAACCACTCTAGTTTTCTTTTAACTACCACTTTTACGCCTTGTTTCTCCCCTAGCCTTGTGCTAGTAGTAAGTATTCTAAAACATCATCTTGTTCTTGATTTTAGTGGTTAATAGATGGTTGAATGATGAAATGATAAGAAACACTAATGAACATAATCTAGAGTCTTGAACATAAGTGTTAAAGGGTGGATAAAGAGAAGATATATGGGTAAATCATGTAGATCTTGTGTAGTTATGATTATTTGATATAAGTAGGATGGATCATCATCTAGACATACTAGATCATGTTCAAGAACATGAGCTAGTAGGATGTAAATACTAGAAATATGAAGGATGATGAAACCATCCACCCATGAACTTGAAACTTGAATAAACACAAGTTTTCTTGAAAAATAAGGTTACAAACTTGTAGATCTAAAGATCTACAAGTGGTTTTTCGGAAGAACCAAGTGAAAGATACTAGTTTGTTAAAACCCGGATATTTTATGAACTAAAAGCATTCTTGGTAAATAAACAAGTGTATGAACACTTGCGTAACGAGGAAATTTAACAAGGAAATATTTTTGTAAATCATGACTAGAAGTTGTGAAACTTCAAATTCTTTAAAAATAAAGTTTTCAAGAAACTAATCTTATTTTTAAAGATAAAAAGACCTACTAAGTGTGTTAGTGATTTACTACATATTTTTACAAAACCTTCAAGTTCATGAGTTTATGATTTGGGTTTATTTTGTCAAGATAAAGATTGTATGTTGTTGATTATTGATTGTTTGCATGATTTCTCAAAAGAAAATGATATGTTAAAAGCATGGAAACCTCCATTTACAGAGGAAACTCTGGCGAAATTTTCTCAGAAATATAACACTTAGAAATATTTTCTAACAAATATTTACAAATATATTTTTAACTTGGTTTTCAAAATAAACTTCGCCATGACTTTTATTTCAAAAATTACCAAGTATCGGAGGTGGATTTTCGTAAATAAAACTTGATAAATATATATTTAGAATATATATTTAATAATAAAACGCTTGTGTGATTATGTGATTATTTTGTGAACTAGATATATATTATTTTTAGGATGAAAATAATATAACTTGAAAACACCGTGAAATTTCGACTCCAAAATAATACCAACGCTCTCACAAAATAATTATTTAAGATGTACAAGTACTGTTATTACAACGCGACATGTTAAAAATGTAACTTATGTATTTTTCAGAAAATACTCCTATTTGTACATTTTGGTGAAATATTATTTTGGAAAAATTTATGAAATAAAATATAATATTTTTGGGAAAAATATATAATTTGGAATTAAAGTATTTTTGACAAGTGATTAAAATATATTTTTCAAGTGAGACTTAAAAATATATTTTCAGAATTATAAAGCACACATGTATTATTACCCCCATCCTTGGGAAGGAATATACTTATAAAATAAATAAGAAGTGTGAATACGGAATAGTTACCTAACTATTTCTCCAAAAACGTTAAACCTTAAGCCAAGGCACGGCCGTCCGTCTAATAGGAATTAGTACATGTAGGTCGTCACGCAGCAGGTTGAGTTGGGATCGACTATTTCACGAGACGCACTTCAGTGAGTTCATGTCACCCTTTTCTCTTAACTGTTTTCAGTTTTATAACTTCGGGGGTGAAATACATGTTACAATTATTCCTGCCGGTTCACCTGTCCCAGATTCCTTTGAGTCTGTGGCATCTGCGTCCTTACACACTCAGGGAGTGCAACATCACTCTCAAGACGCCGAACCAGACATGGCGTTATCAGTTGCATCTGCTCCAGCACACGAGTACGAGTTTGATCACGAGGTTGACGATGATTTTGATCTTGTCTTTCCCCCTGGTTTTGATCCTGACCAGGATATCGAGTTCATTCACCTGGACCAGCCCCTAGAGGCGCCTGTAGCCCCTATCGATCCTTTGTTTGATGATCCAGCCGATTTTGATATGGATTTTCTTGACCCGGAGCCTATCGTGGCCCCTGAGCCTGTAGCTGCTCCTGACCCTGCATTAGAGCATGACCCTGTTCATGATGGTGCACCAGCCATTGCACCCTTTGTTGATGATGTACCGGTTGCTGACGCTCCTGTTGATGCTCCACTCTTGATAGAGGATCCTATTGTTGCACCATTTCATGATCCTGTGCCGGTGCTGTTCGACCGTGCACTTTTTGCTACTCATGTGGATCCACGTTACGCCGACACCCGTAACGGGTGGATTGATGAAGATGACGATTACCCACCATTTGTGTTACCTGTTACACCTCCAGTATCCCCTGTTTCAGCACCCGTTTCAACACCCACTGATATCCCATTGTTTCCCCCACACACCACAGACGCACACCGCACTGATCTCCCTATTACGTTCCTTCAGGACATACCACCACCGCGTCCTGGAGAGGGGTCATCTAGGCAGCCACCCGTTTCTGCTCCACCCATGATGTCATCACCTTTTCCATTCGCATCTCAGTTTCCCACTGTTGCACCACCTACTGCACCATCTTTCACTCCATCGAGCGCGCCATTCTTATGGACTACGCCCCCTATCATGCCATTGTCTGATCCGTACCACCCATACCATGTTGGGTACTCTACGGAGGACATCCTTACTTCTCTGATGATACAGCAGGAGGCATTGACACGTCGTATTCAGGATTTAGAGAGAGCTCCACGTCCGTCCTGTCATTGCCAGACCCCGTTTGCAGCATCACACCCTCTGCGTCCACTTTCCCCCGACTCGGACGCTCGCTTTTCGACTTCTGAGCAGCAGATAGCATATTTGCTGCGCGTCTGTCGTGCTTTAGAGCAGGATTGGTTACACATGCGTCGCCTGTATTACTTTCATTTTCCTCCTCCTCCTCCGCCATCAGCATAGGCATTTTGATTCGATGCAGGTAGACTTTTGGTGAGAAGACCGCGATCGTGCCGACTATGCAGCTTTTTGAAGACCACATTTTGATGTCATGACTTTTGATATTTTGTATTTTGGTTGTTGTTGTAGCTGACTAGATAGTTCGGACAAGGGCGATGTGGCCCTTAGTCACTGTTGATGTACGATATAGTTATGAACTTGTAAACACTACATTGTGGTCTTGGTTTTTATAGTGCAATCGCAGTATTCTCATTAAATGCATTGTTGGATTATTTGTTTTAAATTTTTAACATGAGATGTTATGTGCTTGATTAATTCGTAACATGAGATGTTATGTGCTTGATGATGTTGTTACGTATACCATTTATTTATTATGACTTGACTAATGTGAAACATCTTTTAGAAGATGCCACCAAGACGTGATCCGCGCATGCCCACTAATGAGGCAGAACTCCAAGGAATCATTGTCGCCGCTATCGCGCAATATGCTGCTTCTCATGCACAAACAAGTGGAAATATCTCTCAAAACCACGGCAATAACAATCCACCCAATGGTAATGTTAAGTCGTTTGAGATATACTATGATACATTTGGATATTTTTAGCACGTTCCCTAATACCATTTGTAAATTCAAACGTATGTGCAGGGTGCACTGACAAGCAATTTCTCGATTGCAAGCCTGTGAATTTCGACGGCATAGGAGGTGCTGTTGCGTTTGTTAGATGGGCTGAGAAGACTGAGTCCGTTCTTAGAATGAGCAAGTGTGCTCCCGAGAAACAAGTGACCTACATCTCAGGGCTATCTCTGGATGGAGCCCTATCTTGGTGGAACCTGCAAGTGCAAACTCTTGGTGAAGCTGCTGCTTATGCGATGTCATGGAATGAGCTGAAGGAGCTCATGAAAAGGAAGTACTGCTCACGTGCTGAAATTCAGAAGCTGTAGACTGAGTTCTGGCACCTAAAAATGGAAGGTCCCAAGATTGCTGAGTATGTTCAGAGATTCCACGATTTGTCCCATGTAGTGCCATACATAGTCACACCGGAGTTCAAACGAATTGAGCGCTTTATCTGGGGATTGGCACCTCAGATCATGAGTATGGTTACTACTTCCAAGCCTGCAACAATCACAGAAGCCATAGATCTCAGCGTGGCTCTGACTGAGGAAGCTATTCGATTGAACAAGTTCTCGAATTCTGAACGAAAGAAAAAAGAGACTCATGTGGAGTCGTCTGGTGAAAATAAAAGGAAATTTTCGAACTTCAAGCAAGGTACAAGCAATGTGAACAAGAAGGGTGAATCAAGCACACCGGCCAGAGCTGCAACCGGTGTTGAGAACAAAGGAAAGGGTTACATGGGCACTCTGCCCAAGTGAGGATTATGCCAGTATCATCATGCTGGTCAGTGCAGAAATAGAAAATGTGAAACTTGTGGGAAAATTGGCAACTTGAAGAATACTTGCTGGGTTGGTTCCGGCCAGGGTGGCCAAAGGGGTTTTGGTAAGAACAACCGCGGTGGTAATGGAAACCGACCGCAAGGGAATAATGGAGGAAATGGTAATCGTGGGAACGTTGTAAATCAAGCTGGGAATGGGAATCGCAACCAGAACAACACTCAAGCTGGAAACAGAGGTGGTAATGGTCAAGGACCCGGACGTTTTAATTGCGGAGAAGTTGGGCACTTTAAGAAGGAATGCCCAAAGCTGAACCAAGCCCGTGGAAGAGTGTTTAACATAGGAACAAGGGAAGCGTGCCAGGATCCCAACGTTGTCACTGGTACATTCCTTATGAGTTAATGCTTTGCATCTGTTCTGTTTGATACTGGTGCTGACTATAGCTTTATATCGTTAGAATTTAAGAGAATGCTTGGGTTAACTGCTAGTAAGTTAGATATTCCGTATTTAATTGAACTGGCTAATGGGAAGCTAGTTGAGGCGAATGAAGTTGTTAGAGGATGTGTAATTGAATTGGGAGAACGCGAGTTTACTTTGGATCTACTACCAGTCAAGTTGGGAAGCTTCGACGTGGTAGTAGGGATGGATTGGTTGTCAAGCAACAAAGCCGAGATTATTTGTCACGAAAAGACCATTCGCATCCCAGTAGAAGATGGAGAGACGATCGTGGTTCACGTAGAGAAGCGCGATACGCCCTTGAGAATCATCAGCTGTCTGAAAGCTCGAAAGTGTTTATAGAAGGGATGTGTTAAAGGAATATCCCAGTGGTAAAGGAATAAAGAAGCTGCTGAGCCGAAGATTGAAGACATCCCAGTGGTAAAGGAATATCATGAAGTCTTTCCAGAAGACTTGCCAGGATTGCCACCTCAGAGACAAGTCGAGTTCCACATTGACTTAGTTCCAGGCGCGACGCCTGTGGCTAAGGCACCTTATCGACTTGCACCTTCAGAGATGCAGGAGTTTTCGACGCAACTCAAGGAGCTGTTAGACAAAGGATTTATCAGACCAAGCTTCTCGCCTTGGGGAGCTCCAATTTTGTTTGTTAAGAAGAAGGATGGTAGCTTTCGTATGTGTATCGATTATCGGGAATTGAACAACTTGACTATCAAGAATAGGTATCCCCTGCCGAGAATTGATGACCTATTCGATCAGCTTCAAGGTTCAAGTTACTACTCAAAGATCGATTTGCGATCAGGTTATCATCAGCTAAGAATACAAGAGGAAAGTATTCCCAAGGCTGCTTTTAGAACTCGTTATGGACATTACGAGTTTCTAGTGATGCCGTTTGGGTTGACAAACGCGCCAGCTATTTTCATGGATTTGATGAACAGAGTTTGTAAGCCATATCTCGACAAGTTCTTGATCGTATTCATTGATGATATTTTGATCTACTCGAAGACGAAGGACGAGCACGAACAACATCTAAGAGCTATTTTGGAGTTACTTAAAAAGGAACAGTTGTACGCCAAGTTCTCGAAGTGCAAGTTCTGGTTACGTGAAGTCCAATTTCTTGGACATGTGGTTAACGGAGATGGAATCCACGTAGATCCAACAAAGATCGAAGCTATAAAGAACTGGGAGACTCTAAAGACGCCAACCGAAATTCGACAATTCTTAGGCTTGGCTGGTTATTATCGAAGGTTCATTGAGGATTTCTCAAAAATCGCTCAACCTTTGACTTCCCTCACGCAGAAGGATAAGAAGTTTGATTGGGGAATCAAACAGGAGGAAGCATTTCAATTGTTGAAGGACAAGCTTTGCAATGCGCCGATCTTATCACTACCCGAAGGAACTGATGATTTTGTGGTATATTGTGACACCTCGCGTCAAGGTTTGGGTTGCGTGTTGATTCAACGACAGAAAGTTATAGCATACGCGTCACGCCAATTGAAGGTTCATGAGAAGAATTATACCACGCACGACTTGGAGTTAGGCACAGTGGTATTTGCGTTAAAGATCTGGCGACATTATTTGTATGGTACACGATGTACAATCTTCACTGATCACAAGAGCCTGCAACACATATTTGACCAGAAGGAACTAAACATGAGACAAAGACGCTGGGTTGAACTGTTGAACGATTACGACTGCGAAATTAAGTATCATCCAGGGAAGGCGAATGCGGTCGCCGATGCCCTAAGTCGAAAGGAAAGGATCAAGCCCATAAGGGTTAGGGCTCTAGAGATGATTGTCCAGACAGATCTCTCACTGCGCATTCGTGCCGCGCAGAGAGAAGCTCTCAAGGAAACAAACATTGAAGAGGAATATCTCCGTGGGATGGAGAAACAGTTGGTACCAAACGAGGAAGGAACTTTATGTTTCATGAGACGAATTTGGGTTCCTCTGTTTGGTGGTTTGAGAAAGGTTATTTTCGATGAAGCTCACAAGTCACGGTACTCTATCCATCAAGGAGCGGATAAGATGTACCAAGATCTTAAGGATTTCTACTGGTGGCCTAGGATGAAAGGCGATGTTGCAGTTTATGTTAGCAAGTGTTTAACGTGCGCCAAGGTCAAAGAAGAATACCAGAAGCCTTCAGGACTTCTGCAGCAACCTGAAATACCCAAATGGAAATGGGAACAGATTTCAATGGATTTCATCATGAAGCTGCCAATAACGCCCAAAGGTCACGATACTATTTGGGTAATAGTAGACCGGTTAACAAAATATGCGCATTTTTTGCCAATCAGGGAAAAAGATAACACGAGCAAACTTGCTGAGATATACATGAGAGAGATTGTTGCACGACATGGAGTGCCTCTCTCAATCATCTCTGATCGAGACGGAAGATTTGTGTCAAGAATTTTGCAATCCTTTCAGGAAGCATTCGGATCTCAGTTGAACCTGAGTATAACTTTTCACCCACAAACGGATGGACAGAGCGAACGAACGATTCAGACTTTAGAAGACATGCTGAGAGCTTGCGTAATGGATTTAGGTGGAAGTTGGGACACTCACCTACCATTGTTCGAATTTTCATACAACAACAGTTATCACGCGAGTATTCAAGCCGCACCGTTCGAAGCTCTTTACGGACGCAAATGTCGATCATCGATTTGCTGGGCTGACGCAGGTGATAGACAATTAGTTGGTCCGGAAGTGGTCCAGGAAACTACAGACAAGAATGCACAGATCCGAGAACGCATCAAGGCGGCTCGCGATCGACAAAAGTGTTATGTGGATCGAAGAAGGAAACCTCTGGAATTTGAGGTAGGAGACATGGTTTTGCTGAAGGTTTCACCCTGGAAGGGTGTGGCACGCTTCGGAAAGCGTGGAAAGTGAAATCCGCGATACATTGGTCCCTTCAAGATTTTGAAGAGGGTTGGTTTAGTAGCATACAAGTTGGACTTACCTGCCGAACTTAACGGTGTTCATGATACATTCCATGTATCAAACCTGAAGAATAGTCCAACACAAGAAACTGTTGTCATTCCTGCTGACGAAATTCATATTGATGACACGCTCCACTTTCTTGAAGAACCCGTTGAGGTTATTGATTGGATGGTGAACAAAACACGCAGGAGCAGTGTCAAACTCGTCAAAGTTCGTTGGAATGCAAGACATGGTCTAGAATACACATGGGAACGTGAGGATCGTATGAAAGAAAAGTACCCCATCTATTTCCTAAGACCCCTGCAATTAGAAGCAGAGCCTAAAATTTCGGGACGAAATTTTCTTAACGGGGGGAGAATGTGACAACCCTCACAAATCCAGGTATCCGTACAGATTAATAAATATTTAATTAGTGTTGTGCTTGATTACAACTATGAATAAACTGCCTTCTGTTTTCTGATACATACATACTCATGCATCATACTTTATTACTGTCACTCCATTTATTATACACAAACAATAGTGACAAACTCGATGCACAAAAGCACAGTTAGCACAGTGAGCGGATAACCCAGTAAACATGCTGACATTGCCAACACCAGACAGACATTGTTTTGAGGCCGGTATGAGCCAGGAATTGATTACTACACTAGTAGGGAGTGTAGGGAGGTGAGGACCATAAAACCGCGTCACTAGGTGATAGTTATAGTGACCGAAAGTGCCTAAAACATACTTAAAGTGCAGAATTCTGCACTAAACACCAAAATTCAGCATTTAACAATGCTAGTAAAGTGCAAAAACTTGGCAAAATAGTCCTAGATATTTTCCAAAGTGTTGGGAATTTATAGTGTTACTAAAAACAACATAAAAGACACTAAAAGCTTTATTTAGCACTTTAACGGATCAACATCCAACCGAATAACCGGACTTTACCCGGGACATAAAAATATTGCCAAATACATTGTTTCTACTTTTCTGAGCTAGTTAGGGTCCCCAAACACCGTAACACACATTATATTAAATAACACATAACAACACTCTAACTAAACACTTACATCCTAACTAAATAAGTAACCAAGGATCACCACCTAACCCCATACCCCCCCTCCATTCGACGGTCACAAGGGGTGACCCACCCCTTGCCTTATTTTTTATTATTATAATGGGTAATGTTGGGCAATTAGAGACATAAGACATGTTGGTTAATAGGAAACTTGGATTATAAATTAGCACAAGGGACTTGAACTTCATTTCACAAACAAACCAACAACTCATCTTCTTCCTCTCTTCTCTTGTGTTCGGCCGAGACCAAGCACACTACCATCACCACTTTCAAGCTTTCATCCAAGTAATTTTCATACACTCAAAGGTGCAAGAGGTCATACAAACAAGCTTGTTGCACTCGGAAGTTCAAGAACCACTCTAGTTTTCTTTTATCCACCACTTTTACGCTTTGTTTCTCCCCTAGCCTTGTGCTAGTGGTAAGTATTCTAAAACATCATCTTGTTCTTGATTTTAGTGGTTAATAGATGGTTGAATGATAAAATGATAAGAAACACTAATGAACATAATCTAAAGTCTTGAACATAAGTGTTAAAGGGTGGATAAAGAGAAGATATATGGGTAAATCATATAGATCTTGTGTAGTTATGATTATTTGATGTTGTTGTTAGTATAAGTAGGATGGATCATCATCTAGACATACTAGATCATGTTCAAGAACATGAGCTAGTAGGATGTAAATACTCTAAATATGAAGGATGATGAAACCATCCACCCATGAACTTGAAACTTGAATAAACATAATTTTTCTTGAAAAATAAGGTTACAAACTTGTAGATCTAAAGATCTACAAGTGGTTTTTCGGAAGAACCAAGTGAAAGATACTAGTTTTGTTAAAACCCGGATATTTTATGAACTAAAAACATTCTTGGTAAATAAACAAGTGTATGAACACTTGCGTAACGAGGAAATTTAACAAGGAAATATTTTTGTAAATCATGACTAGAAGTTGTGAAACTTCAAATTCTTTAAAAATAAAGTTTTCAAGAAACTAATCTTATTCTTAAAGATAAAAAGACCTACTAAGTGTGTTAGTGATTTACTACATATTTTTACAAAACCTTCAAGTTCATGAGTTTATGATTTGGGTTTATTTTGTCAACATAAAGATTGTATGTTGTTGATTATTGATTGTTTGAATGATTTCTCAAAAGAAAATGATATGCTAAAAGCATGGACACCTCCATTTACAGAGGAAACTCTGGCGAAATTTTTCCAGAAATATAACACTTAGAAATATTTTCTAACAAATATTTACAAATATATTTTTAACTTGGTTTTCAAAATAAACTTCGCCATGACTTTTATTTCAAAAATTACCAAGTATCAGAGGTGGATTTTCGTAAATAAAACTTGATAAATGTATATTTAGAATATATATTTTATAATAAAACGCTTGTGTGATTATGTGATTATTTTGTGAACTAGATATATATTATTTTTAGGATGAAAATAATATAACTTGAAAACACCATGAAATTTCGACTCCAAAATAATACCAACGCTCTCACAAAATAATTATTTAAGATGTACAAGTATTGTTATTACAACGCGACACGTTAAAAATGTAACTTATGTATTTTTCAGAAAATACTCCTATTTGTACATTTTTGGTGAAATATTATTTTGGAAAAATTTATGAAATAAAATATAATAATTTTGGGAAAAATATATAATTTGGAATTAAAGTATTTTTGACAAGTGATTAAAATATATTTTTCAAGTGAGACTTAAAAATATATTTTCAGAATTATAAAGCACACATGTATTATTACCCCCATCCTTGGGAAGGAATATACTTATAAAATAAATAAGAAGTGTGAATACAGAATAGTTACCTAACTATTTCTCCAAAAACGTTAAACCTTAAGCCAAGGCACGACCGTCTGTCTAATAGGAATTAGTACGTGTAGGTCGTCACGTAGCAGGTTGAGTTGGGATCGACTATTTCACGAGACGCACTTCAGTGAGTTCATGTCCCCCTTTTCTCTTAACTGTTTTCAGTTTTATAACTTCGGGGGTGAAATACATGTTACAATTATTTAGGACATTTTTATACATGGTATGGTTAGCTTAAGGAGGGTTGGGACGTTCAGATCATGTGAGTGGTGGGTACAACACTTAAAGCCATTAATCCTCGTTGTTAGGACCGAGGGACATAAGAGTGATAGATCTATTTGGGTGTAGCGAGCCCACACCCGTGAGGTCAGGGTGACCCATAGAGGTGACTATGTCTTACAGCCGAGGCACGGTACAAATTTGCTAGGTTTGAGTTTTCCTGCATCACTTCACACATACCAGTGGCTTTGCAACCCAGTGGTGATCTCTTTTCCTTAGTTGCTACATACTAGGAATATTTAAACATTGGGACGTACTTTAACGATTTATAAACATACTCACTTTTACATGAACTCGCTCAACTTTTTGTTGATTTTTCAAACTGCATGTATTTCAGGAAATTAGTGGATCTGGCAAGGTATGCTATGTCGTCAAGCTGCGTAGGAGAAATGATGTCATCCGAGTTTAGGGATTGTGACTTTTGCCTGGACGAGTCACTAGTCTTAAACTGTGTTTTTAATTCATGTCATTCGTTATGTTGTTGAACATGTTGTCTTTATGTCATGGTTGTATTCGGTTTGTCGTGTCAACTTTTAAAACAATGTTGTCGTATTTTACTTTTTAAAACTTGTTTAATGGATGAACATCATATGTTTTAATTCATATAGCATGGTTGTGATTATGCTAAGGTATTAAGAAGTCACACTAAATAAACCCACGTTTCCGCAAAAGCCAGGGTGTGACGGTCTAAGTATATAAAAATATATTTTTATACATCTCTATTTGTGTCACCCTAACCCCGTGTAGCAAATATATTACAATTCACGCGTCAAAAACTTTAAATAATAACTTGTATATATATCTAAATGTATTTATAGTATTGCATACATAATAATACTATAAGAAAGATTTTCAAGTAGTTTGACTATCACCAACGTGCATGTCTGGTTAGCTCGTGTGTCACCCAGTAATTTCTAGAAATACCAGATGAAAAAAATTTGTGACAAGAATGGATATTGTTATGCATATGACGGCCTAATTAAAAAAAATAAGTCTAAAACATTAGATCAAGATGTGTGCAAGATTCGGGTTTGTATGGGTGGTAGCTTGAAATTTTGGGTTGTCACAGTGTCCCACTTAATATATTTAATAATTAATTAAGAGTTAATTAATTTTCTATGCATTACTTGTTTTTTTATTTGTAAGAAAAAGAGTATTTTTGCTATTGAGACACATTTAATTGAAAAAACTAACAGTTGTTTAATGTGAGAAGCATCTTAATTATAAAAGGCACCATCTTTCTAAGAGTTAAATGTCTGGATAGTCCCTATGGTTTGCTCTTTTTTCATCTTTAGCCCCTAACTTTCTAAAATTACAGCTATAGTCCCTAACTTTTCAATTTTCATTCCGGATAATGTAACGCCTCGTATTTGAAACTTACCTTAATTAGAAAGATTGTTTACACTCCTATTTTTTATAACTTATATCCGTAACGTATTCATATTGCATTTCGGTTTTGTAATTCGTATGATCGTAATAAAATTTCCTTTTTCATACCAATTCGTACCTTGCCTACTTGCTCATACTTGTGCATTCAAGCTCATTTAAACCCTTGTTATGTTATACACGAGTCTCGTAAACATATGTACAACTTACAAGCAAACGTCGTGTACACATGATCCCTACGTATCACACACATGCTCATACTCCTTTGACACGTACTTCCATGTTTCGGTTAAATGAAATACCTTGGTTTATACCAAATTACATGATAATTATACTTGAATTATCATAAAGCACCTTATAATAGACAACAAACCAAAGTCTAGGGATCAAAAATGGAAAAAATCAAATAATTTCCCAGCTGCATAGCGTCGCCACCAGCGACGGGTGGAGGAGGATTCCTCCATGGGCCGCCACAGGTGTCACACCCCAACCGATGGCGGAAACAACGGGGCGCGGCACTGAGCGAAACAGATTGTCCAAGAGAATCCATAACACTATTAGTGAGAATATGTTTAACGTTCATTTCCATACCATAAACATATAAAGCATAAATAGTTATTATAGACATTGTTCTCAAAGAGAAATAATTGTTCTGACAACTTAGATTTTATTTAGTTTGTTTCTAGACTCCCCTAGTTTGATTCCACAAAGTCCAGCAAAACATAGCATCCTAAACACATGTCACATACGTTAAAATAGAGTCAATACACATAGTGTAAAGGTGAGCATACAAGTTTAATAGCATATAGTAGCGAAAAGCGATTTACGCATAGCAGCATGGAACACGTAGAAATGTGAAGCAAGTAAGCTATCGACAATGACATATGCACAGACATGACTGCGAGTTGTTGAATGCGCAACACATTATCACCACTGTGACCATGTGAAGTAAAGCCCTTAGTAACCCCTGTCCACGACAGGTGCTGAGTCCAAACTATAGTACTATCATTGCTAAGGTGTCAGGCAACACTCACTGTGTAAACATAACATACAAGTATTCATCGAATAACACGTATAACATGCGAGGGCGGTTAGCTTATAAAAAGTGTTTGCGTTGTGTGATCTATGTGATTTTATATAGGTAACGTATGTAACACCCAAAAGTACGTTAAGCAAAAAGGGGTCAAGTATACTCACAGAGCGTGTTTAGTAAACAAACACAATCTTGGATTGAAGGGAGCACTTGAGAGATTAGCCTGATCAGAGAAGGATAGTGTAAGCGTTGAACAACATGTTAAACAGTGTGTCGAGTGAGATGAGGAACGGATGGTGGTTCAGTCGGATGACCGTCCGGACGGATGGTCATCTGGACGGATGACCATTTGGTCGGTTGGTCATTCGACTGAAGGAGTGTGTTTGTGAAATGTTGAACTTTTGAAGTTTTTGTTGTAGTATAATTCAAGTCATTCGATTGAAAAGCTGGTATTCTTTGAAGTTTTGGAAATTCTTAAGTGTTTGAACTTACCAGTCACCTGGTCGAGCAGTCGTTCGATCGGATGGTCATCTGATCGGACGGCTATTCGATCGGTGATCTGATGTTTTGCAAATCTGTAAAATCAACTAAGTTGAAAAGTCTTGCGGTTTAACGGAGACGACATGACGATGTATTAAACAACGGGAATCACACCAAGTCCAGCTCAATCGATCGGATGGGAACCACCCCATTCGATCAGACTCAACTGTTCAAGACGGAGTTCCATGTTCAACCCGTGAATCGGTCGTCTCTTCGGTAGAAATCCATTCTCAGACCGGCTCTTCGCTAGAGGACGAGTAGAAGGCCAGAACGAGTCCAGATTCTACCGGTTTGGAGTAAAAAGTTAAAGGATGTTGAAGAAAAGTTTGAAACATTTTGAAAATGTTTAGATCTAGTTGAATTTAGTGTAAAAACATGTGGAAATCCTTTAGATCCGAACCGTTCTTGATGAGATGAGGTCACACTTTAGTGTTCATGTGAACCCATGGTGACGTCACCCTAGAACAGCCCCAAATCAGATGATTTCACGGTGAAAATATAAGATTTGATGGAGAAGATGATGAGAAAGTGTGTGATGAAGATGGGAGTACAAGATTTAGGAAGAAAACTTACAAGAATCCTGAGAAATCGAGAGAAAAGAGCTTGAGAGTGCATGGGTCGAACGGAGTTGTCACATCAATGAACAGTTGATGTGACAGGAGGGGTATTTATAGGTGAAGGGTGAAAGGCGGCAGAGGGTTAAGCGAGTCGGACAGCCGTTCGATCGGACGACCATCCGATCGGATGATCATCCGGTCAGATGTCCATTCGATCGTATGGTCATTCGATCGGATGGCTGGTGAGGGCTAGTTTTCTGACTTTCGTTTCGTGCGTTGAGCGTTGCGTTGCGTTTAGGTGATTTGCAAGTAAGTGATGCGATAGTATTAAACAATAGTTACACAAATAACATAACACATAAAGTGCATGAAAGTAAATCTTAATTTCGAGTTTGCGATGAGATTTTGTTGCGATAGAGTTGCGATTGTGTTTGCAAATAATCATTCCAAAATACATATAAGGCACACACAAGTAAGCACATAAGAACACACACACATAGAATAATGTCACTAACTGCGTTTCGAGTTGCGATGCGATCGTGATGTGATAGCATTTAGACTAACATGCGATGCGATAAAATGCGTTAATGCGTTAAATGCGGTAAACGCGTTTCGTTATAAAACGTGTTGTAAAACTCTTAGTTTAAAATACCGTTACCATACATATCGTCAATTGAGTCTCGAGAGTACAAGGCAATAATTAAGCAAGAAATGTCAGATCTGAGTAACGACCTGACTTTGACTTTGACTTTGACTTGTACTTTGACTTTGACTTGAAAAGTCGGGTTGTTACAACAGGCACCAATCCGCAGATTATTATTTCCAGCCCAACTATTGGTCATTTGTGTGTTTCTTTATTTATTGTGTTTCTTGCATTGAAGACCCCAAACCCTAAGCTCAACTATAAAACCAAGCCTCCCAACACTCATTTTCACTTTTCCAACTCATGTACACTCTCAGAACACTCTCAAATCAGTTGCAAATACTAGTTTTGGCAGATTTCTCTAAGTGCCAAGATGAAAACCAAGGTGAAACATCACCATATTGAGGTCCAACTTTCTATTTTGGAAGAAAACTTATTAAAAATTACTTTAAACTTATGTTTATTCATACAAACCAGTGTCCTTATGCTCCTAATCAAGTCTATGATTAGTGTGCTTATTAACATGGTTGTTACATACAAATTGGAGGTGTTTAATCCCTCTAAACTTTCTGTTTTTAAAAGGGTTTTAACCCACATGTGTTGAACAAGACTTGAGCTTGTATAGTGTGATTACTTGGAAAGCTTTGGTTATCCTACTTCCAATCCACACCTCACTTGATGATTTCCATTAGTATAGTGTTTATATTTCATTCCTTATTGTATTCATAGCCATCCTTGTTGTTCTTGTAACAACTTGTGCGTTGGTGAAATCTATGAAAGAGGTCTTAAAATGGAAGGTTATCCTCCTACCTCCTTGCATGACTTATATGAGATTCTTGTAATATATGTTGGACTAAAGTTGTATAATGTACCATATAGAATATATAGAACATATATCTATACACTATATATAAGCATTTCCCATGTACAAAATAGTAAATTAACACTCATTTTTTTAAGATGGCAGACTAAAAGTCTTAGAAAAAACCCACTAATTTTACAATTTTCTTCCAACTCTACCATGCTCTCCATACATCCCCTATCAGATATCAAATCGCATAAGGAATTCGATGAATTAGGTTTTAATGAATGTGGCACATTGAATCACGAAATCAAACGTTTCATCGGTTATGGCAACGGAATCATTCTTCATTGACGATGAATTGAAACCTGGAGCAATTAATGGAAACCACTAGCAGCAAACTAAGGATTGGAAATTGATTACATGCCTACAATTCTTTAATATATAAGGAACGACCATTCTTTCTCTCTCTCTGTGTAACTGAAAATTGAAACCCTAACAGCCGAATATATTGAAAATTGAAACCCTAACAGCACTGGGATCTACATAAAGAGAAGGGAGAGATCGTAGACCTCTGGCGACCGATGATTTTTCCGATCATTGGGATTTGGCATGAGCACGAAGATGATGTCGGAACAATGATTTAGACGGCAGTGTGATCATTGGTAAGGTTTCATGGGATTTTTTAGCGGTATGTATCTACTGCCTCCGTTCAGACGAAATTGAAGGGTCCTTCCACATCCCCTCATTTCCCTGGGTTTTAATTCCTATTTGGATTCCAAAATTGAAGCGTGTGTGATTAGGGCTTAGGGGGCACTGGTGGTTCGCATGAAAACTCAGTCAATCGAATTCAGGTAACCTTCCTCACATCTAATCTGTTTTTTTAATTGTTAGTACGACTGATCAAGATGATTAGTGATCGAGTTCATGGGTTCAGGTTGCATGAATGGATACCGGGTGTGGCATGAATGGATGCTAATAACCCGAGACTTTATCGAATCAGGTAGCCTTCCTCACATCTAATATGTATTCTTAAATGTTAGTACGACTGATCAAGAGGATTTGTGATCGAGTTCTAGGGTTTTGAACAATGTACACATCGAAGGTTAAATATTTTCATTGATTGATATATTGAGTATGTGTGTCTGTAATTTGTGGAATGTGTTTAAACTTGAATATGTATTTGAATCAAAATTGAGTTCTGATGTTAGTTTTCAAATTATAGTTACGCAAGGGCATTTTTTTGACATTGGATGCATCAGCACAGAAGACAATTGGTTTGTGCTTAGCTTATAAGGCGATCATGTTGGCCTTGCTACAAAAGAAGTGGTAAACACACACTTCAAGCTTATAGAGTGGTTGTTTAATTGATATATTTAAACATTGAATCTGTTTAATAAAAGTGTTGTTAATTAATCATTAGTTGACTCCAAAATAGAGGGGGGTATCATTGCTGCTGGTAGGCTTCTTCTAGAAAGGGGAGCAAATGTAAACAAGCGCACCCACCACAACGAGCGGTTCGGGCTTCGATCAAAGTTGGGCAACAGAAAATGAGCTTCTATTTTGGCTATTAAGGAGTCTTGCAAGTAATTCTTTTTTTTTTTTTGTCTTTATTATTTCAGCTTATTTTAACTGTTGATGAGTTATTGAAATATTTAATGGAGGTGACAAGGGACCACCAGCCACTACATCATATCTTTTGTTCTTAGTTCTTATATAGGGTTTTACTCCTATGGTGTATGTTATGAAACTAACGTGACCTGCCCAAAGTTACATATCTTTACCTGAGTTTTGTTTTGACCCATTACACAAACTGGCTTCTTTACTTTATGTGTCTGTTTGTGATTGAGCCGGTGAAGCAAGTGAGGAAAGCAGCATCCATGTTAAGGGAAAGGATGCTGGAAGCCTATTAGTAAATGCATATGCTTGGTGGACTTCTTTTACTTCGTGCTTACATATTGTGTAATAAGCCAACTGAAACAAAAATGGTTATCTTGAGTTTTCAAATCTGGTAAGTAGGAGGTTTTATACACCATTGTGGTTCTTACAAGTAGGCTTTTTTCTACGAAAAATGGATACTTGTGCACCAACTCACATTGGTTGGTGGTGCGTGGCTTAGCCCCAACATATTAATCTTCTAACAAATTCGAAGCCTCATAGGTTGGGGTTGACTGATCTATATTGTATGCAAGTTTTGAGCTGTCTGTAGGCATGAATACCTTCAATATGTTTCGAGTCCAGTGGGTCCTATGTCTAGAAATGTAATTTCACCCACAATTTTTAAGACGTCATTCCAAACATCATCTTGTGTTTCCCTAATTTTACACCCCCTCTCCCAAATCTGCCCCATTCAGTGCAATCTCAATGTTTCCTTCAACCAAAACCCTTGTAAATCGAAGAAGCAAATGAAACGGTGGGAGCAATAATCATGGTTATATTGAACTGAATGTTATTGAATCATTTGCCATCTCCATTTATAGTTATATTGAATGTCGAATTTCATGAGTTCTTCAGTTGCGAAACCGTTGTATAAATCAAATACCTCAAGGCTGAAACGATTCCCGTCACCGCCAATATTTGCGTCACCACGCTCGATTGTTTTTCTCTTCCTCCCATCTCGAATCAGTTGGCTGCTGAAACCTCCATATGAACCCTCCATCACATAAAGCAATCGATGGAAACGGATGTTTCCTCCGGCCAACGGAATCTTGATTTCGTCGTTCGGTTTCATCCTGCTGTTGAAGTTTCACTCAAACAAAACAATTTGACAGGGTTGAAGTTTACAAGTACCGTTATCCTACAGATCTAAGTTCTTACTTTCCCTAAATTTTTTGTCTACTTTTTTTTGACACAGATTCTATGAAGAAAATAACTTGTATATGATTTAGTTTTATCTAATTCTTACTTTTTTATATATGTTTTTGTGTGTATTGATGCAGGGTTATTTAAATAGATTCTTTTGTACAGATATTGCACTGATACTAGGGCTTGGTTCAGATGCTATCTCGGACAAGGTAGATTCATTGAGAAAAAGGTAATAGTTAAGTGATTGAAAACAACCACATACTCTTTGTAGGATCGTTAGACGACCTGATGAGTCGATCAGAAGAGTGCTCAGACTGAATCAGAGGCGGAATTCATTGATTCAGGCTTTGTTTAGGTTGATTTCACACTTTAGCGTCTCTTTTATTAATCTGCTAACAATTTACAAGCTCTGGAGACAAACTGGCAGGGCTTCGCCGTTACACCACACAACTACTACCTGGTTCCGCTTATAAGACCACCTATATATAGGCATGGGGTTTCGCTTATATGGACATGTCCATATAAGCGAACCTACATGACAGATAAGCGGAACTATATGATGACATTCAAGCGGAACCTCTACCTATGACACATAAGCGGAACCATGTCTAAAACATGATTTCTCGATTTCTGTGCATAATACAAACAGCCCTAACCTAAGACTCGAACTAAGATGTAGTCGACAGACAACTGCACCAACAGACTCCCCCTTGAATGTTGACGGAATCTTCAGTGAGAGTCTTCAATCATGACAGCTCTCCAATCTTGATCGGTCTTTTTCAGGAACTCTTCCTGGAATCATATATCAGGATCTTTCTCTGGCTCTAACTTTCATCAGACTCCCCTATCATCATGCTGGGATTGCCGTCTGGAATTCGTTATCACCATTGAAATCAACTCATGGCTTTATCAACTTAAACTCTTCTCAGGTTCTGATGTATCTCCTGGCTTTCCGTAGCAACAGGATCAGAAACCTGCACAACTCAAACACTCTATCACAATCAAACACAATTGTGATTCATTCTTAATGAATCAACTAATCATTTAAGAATATACAAGAATTTTTCTCATTTAAAACCTATTCAACTTTCCAAAATCTAATTAACCATTTCCAACCAATTTAACCAAACCTCTATTCAATATGTTTAGCCTTTGAGATTTTGAATATCAGTTCTCCAACATCAGTTGTTGAAAATCTTTTTGGATTTTCAAAATATAAATGCAAAAATTAAATGCAGAAATGAAATATGTACAAACATATTTTTGTGAGTTCGTGCAAGGGGATCATATCGGCTGCTGACTAAACACAAGTACCGTTAAGCTATTAATTCTTTTTAAGCTTTTTAAACAATTCGCATAGATTGCCGATATTCTTATCCACTTAAATTCTCACAAAATGTTCAACCTATTCGGGATACAGATTTAGTGTTTTAAAACTTAAACCTCTACATGTGTCCCACCTCAGAATACTCCCGTATCCAGACCCCAATATTCAGTCTTACAGGTGAGTATACCACAGCTGATATCTGTTAAGGGGTTAAATGCGAGGGCCGTGAGAGCTCGGGTCGATACTTCCGTATACGCAGAGAGATGACGGCTTCGACTTTAAGGTGTGTCCCCTTTAGAGGATCTTTTATTTTCAACAGCAGCGACTATCAATTTTATTGTGTTATCAGCATGCTGAGGGTGAGCTTATATTTCAAAGCTTTTTGCAGAAAGTATTATCCAGGGACTAGGTCAGTACTTCCATACAGCAGAAGTCCCGGGATAATACCCCAGATATCAGTGAGCATAAAGACCTAGTATCTTAGAATACAAGACCCTTCAAACAGGATTTCAGGGGTTACCTATATATCCTGGAGGTGTTCCCCACGTAGACGCAAGTGAAATTTATGTTTATATCCCAAACTGATCTACTAATTATGTGAAAACCTACCGGCACATCTTTAGCGAGACTGCTTAATTACATTTATACATTACAAATCTTTAGCGTACTGTGCCAGTCTAGCAAATGTACTATCATTTCCCCTATTCACACTAAAACTCATTTTTAATTTTTCAATGTTTTTGACATTTTCAAATTTTCTAATTTTTTAAATTTTACTTCTCCTAAAATCAAAATATGTTTCAATTTTGATTTTCTTGGAAAATTTGAAACAAACTGTACAAAGTTGACAACATGATATCGAATCACTTCAATTCGCCATCCACTTGACGTAAACAATCAGAACTCCCCCTCTCAACAAACTATTTTCCCATTATGATCTCAAAACACTTAAGTTTATTTTAATCAAAATTGTTTTTCAGGAAAAATTAGTTTGTTTACCAAACATTTGTAGGTTCGGGGCTACTTCATTACATTGTTTTCTTCAAACATTTGAAAGATTTATCATTTCCAGATTTACCATAAACCATATGTAGAAAATCAAGTACAACTTAATGTCCCTGATTTACCACATGTAAGGCGAAATATCACCAGAGTGAAATTTCTCAAGAAATGTGTCGATTCATGTTCCACGCTTACCAACCTGGGAACTCCGGCAAGTCAGGTTTTTCATTTAAACAGATTCACCCAAGCCTGACTGTCCTTGGGTGATTTCGAATTCTTGTTCAACAATGGTGGAAAGTTTGCATCATCCATTGTTAAACCTGAATTCTCCTTTTTTACCTCAACCAATGGCTCCCCTGGCTTTGACGAACCAGAATCATTGCATGAATGTGGCTTGTCTGACTTAGATGAGCCAGATTCATCGCCGACACCTTTCTTCTTCTTCTTTTCTTCTTTCGTCCTCAGATTTGTATCTGATGAACTCATCTTGCTTGACTTTGCAATCGAGGAAGTTGATTCATCAGAACTCTTATTTTTACCAACAGATGAACCCGAGGACAAAATTTTCTCGAGATACTCTCTCGCCTTCTTCCTCAGTCTGTCTTTCTGCCCCTGTAAAAGTTTAACTTTCTTTTCTTGAATTGTCTGTTCTTGAACTTTAGGTTTTAGAACTTTCTGTTCATGGGGCTTGACTTTGACTGGAATCTTTGCCACTTTCTTAGAATTAACCCTCAATCTGTCATTCAATTTCCTTGGGCATTCTCTGGCAATGTGACCTTTGATTTGGCAGTTATAGCATCTTCTCGTCTCATAGCTCCAACCTTGGCAGTTAACAGCAATGTGTCCTTGATAACCGCATCGGTAACACACTCTGTTATCATACCATGTACCACCTTTACACCAAACGCTCAGATCATAACATTGTCTGGCTTGGTGATATTCCTTCCTCAAGTTTGCTGGATTTGTCTTTTGAGCATTGTGGTCCGACCTGCACCACTTATTACCAACAATTTTTGAGTTTTCATTTTTTACTTTTTGTAATTTTTCATTGCGATTGGATGATTGATCTGATGAACTTTTATTATCTTTTTGAACATTTTTCAAATTTTAAATTTTTTGTTTCTGTTCCACTTTCTTCTTCAAAGGTTTTTGCTTAGAGCATTCTCCCTTTTCAGTTGATTGTAGAACAGTTTTCTGAAATTTTTCTTTTACATCATCAGATTTCTCATCACAATCTTCAACTTTGACATTGTCAAAGTTTGTGACATTGTCACTTATTGGAACTGAATTGATCGGTTTTGGACAGGGAAAATTTAAACTGTCTGAGGAAGTCACAAAACCTTTCAATTTCTTCTCAAGTACATCAATCTTGCTTCTGGAATTCTCAGCTTCGTTTTCAAGCTGAGATATTCTTACAAGATGAGACTTGATTGAAATTTCATTCTCATTCTTCATGTTTTCAAGAACAGACTTTTCATTTTCCAAAACTTTTATCTGTTCTTGAAATTTCGTTTCATTTGCTTTCAAATTCTTGTTTTCCAGCTTAATCCAGAAATCCTCATCTTCTGAAGATTTCTTTTTGCTTTCAAACTCTTTTTCTAACTCTTTGATTTTCTTTTGAGCACATTCACCTTCTTTTTCCAATTTTATAATTTTCTGAAGATGGGAATTTATCATTTTTTTTCAATGTTATTTTTGCTAAACACATTTCTCCCATCTTGAAGAATTTTCATTTGATTTTGAAATTCTTTTTCAATTCTTGATTATTCAATTTCAAAATTTTTAATCTTCTCTTCAAAAACTTTTGCCTTTTCTTTCTCACTTTTGTTTTCAGATTTCAAACTGTTCAAACCATCCAACAGTTTGTCATTTTTAGCTTTCAGTTTCTCACAATTTTCATGCAACATAAGAATCTGTTTAATATCAGCTTGCTTCTCGTCTTCCAACTTCTTGACTTGATGTCAAACTTTCCGCATCTTTCAAGAGTTTTTCATTCTCAGTCTTGAAGCTGTCACATTTGAAGCACACTGTTTCAGAACTTGAAGTTTCATACTTCACAGATTCTTCAACCTTTGGCACTTGTTCTTTCTCTATCTTATATGTACCTGCACCAAAGATTGTAACAAAATCAATAGGATTTCCATTATCATCAATATAACAACCTCATTTCATATCATATATCAAATTTCTTTTTGCTGCCCAAAAAACATTGATTCTTTTGTTTATTTCTTTTATCACATCTAGATTCAAATCTTCCAAATTCATTTTTATCTTATCCAACACATATCTCTTCTTTTGATAATTTTCATAATCGTGATTTTTAAGTTTTCTAATGAATTTATTCAGAGATAATTGTGAAAAATTATAATTTTCTCTCAAATTTTTCAAGCAATCATCCCATTCAGCTGATAATCCATTAGCAAACTTTGATATCTTATCAGCTTCTGTTATTACTATTTGATTTTCCTTCAAATAGTCAATCAAACGATCAAAACGTTTCTCTAAATCATCCAATTTTTCATCTTTCTTACTCAGAAAACATTCGAAACATTTACACCAAACCTCTTTGGGCAATTTCTGATAAGAACTACTAAGATATCCTCGATACCAATCATTCAACCTTTTAAGATCATTGTTTTCCTGCTCATCAAACCTCATTGTCATTTTTCAAATAATCCCGACAAGTTTTTGTTGTTCACAAAAGCGAAACAAGTAGTGTCCGAATAAGCGAAATCAGTCGAGTCCAAATAAGCGAAACCTTATAATGGACGATTAAGCGAAATCACTTATGTTCAAACAAGCGGAACTACTTGACTGTCAACCAAGCGGAACTGATTTGTTTACAAAAGCGGAACTATCACAACTATCCCTTGAAGCGGAACCTTTCAAGCGGAACTGTGGATGTTGACAAGAGCGGAACTACTGATGTTCTTTGAAGCGAAACTATCAAAATATGTCCCTTGAAGCGAAACCTTACAAGCGTAACCTCTGGATTTTGTTGACACAAAAGCGAAACTATGTGACTTTTGAAGCGAAACCACCTGATTTTGTTGACGTAGAAGCAGAACTAGGTGGTCATATAAGCGAGACTATACACTGTCCGAATAAGTGAAACCTAGTCCGAAGGTAGTTTGACCCAGTTTCAGTCCATATTTTGGTCCGACACTTTCCAGGGTTTGTTAATGTTCAGTAATACACAATCTGTGAAATTTTGATCCAATTTTGACCAGTAAAACTCCCTGAACTGATGAAAGAAGGTGTAGAAATCAGAATTTTTGAGCGAAAACGAACTAAACGGTAAGAACTCTTCCTCCTGAGCTCTGATACCACATGTAGGATCGTTAGACAACCTGATGAGTCGATCAGAAGAGTGCTCAGACTGAATCAGAGGCGGAATTCATTGATTCAGTCTTTGTTTAGGTTGATTTCACACTTTAACGTCTCTTTTATTAATCTGCTGACAATTTACAAGCTCTGGAAACAAACTGGCAGGGCTTCGCCATTACACCACACAACTACTACCTGGTTCCGCTTATAAGACCACCTATATATAGGCATGGGGTTTCGCTTATATGGACATGTCCATATAAGCGAACCTACATGACAGATAAGCGGAACTATATGATGACATTCAAGCGGAACCTCTACCTATGACACATAAGCGGAACCATGTCTAAAACATGATTTCTCGATTTCTGTGCATAATACAAACAACCCTAACCTAAGACTCGAACTAAGATGTAGTCGACAGACAACTGCACCAACACTCTTTCTTGGATGGAGTGACAAATTGTTTAGATTTTCGTTGTTTTGTGCGTTTCCTTTATTATGAAGTTTCATTTACATTTAGCTTGTTTGGGTTATAGGGTTCTCTTTTAAAGCAACTAGCAATAGCAAATAAGAGCATTGGTGCCGTTGTTGTTGTTATGGTTGAGAGAGATATAGAGGAGATGGATATAGTAAAACCTGATTTTAGATTCATAGGCACTTTAGTTATATGCAGAAGTAGTTTTGGTTTCGAAGGCACGGGCTATAATTGTACTCGCAGCAGATGAAAATGTAGATCAGGTATGTGATACTTAATGATTTTGTTTTCCGCTTAAATTGTTTTTATACTCAAATTCTTTACATGATCAGAGTAATGCACATGCGTTGAGGGTTGTGCTAGCCCTACTTGAGTAAAAGAGGGGCTGAGGGTCATGTTGTTGTTGAGATGTCAACTCTTACAATTACCATTTTTTGGGCTGAGGGTCAGCTAGGTTACGGGTCAAAACTCTTGGCAATCTTTTAATAAAACAAGGAAAGGCCGAAGATGCTGAAAATGCTTTTACGTGGTTCTTCTATATATTTGCTTAATTAATTTTCCATATTTTTCGCTTGGTTAAGCTTAATTGTAGGCGTGTATACCAAGTTATATGGAGAAAATGATCAAAGGGTTAGAATGGACATGTGCCCTCTAGCTTACGCAAAGTGTGCAAAAAGTAAGACTTTTTTTACGTTTTTTTGTATATGCATAAAAACTGTCTTTTGGTACATGTCAAAACATGTTAGGCTGAATTAACCCATAATACTTCTATGATATACAATAATAAACTGAATATAAGAACATAATGATCTAAGGGGTTTTTAGTATTATTTATTAAACATAAGTAAATGGGTCAAAACTGTTTTGAGCTAGATTGTTTTTTGTTTGCTCCCGTGGAACAGATAAAAAGTTAGTTCTCGGTTTCCTTAATATATCTTATGAAAGGAAATTAATAATTTCGAAATTTTGATTGCGATTTTAATAACAAAAGATGCAGATTCTGCCATCCAATTGTACAAAAATGCCCTTTAGGTGCTCGAGCATTCAAAAAGTATGAATTTAGATGACTTGGAGAAGACACGGATAGGCCTGGCATAGTTGCTTCATGTTGTAGGAGGTATGAAATGTTTGTCTATATTTCAAGTTATAATTTATTGATAACGGGTCAAAAGAAGTCAATTACCATTGTAAATGTTATAGCTTGCTCTGTAACTCTTTACAACATGAATCATGATGAAGAAGCTGAACTGGCTCTTAAAGCCTTGTGGGTTGGTGAGTAAGAACCAGCCTTCTACTTCTTTTCTCTTTCGCGGATTTACAAAAATAAAAAGAAACGAAAAAATATAGATAACATGAGTTTGAAATTTGTGGGTCGGGTCAACCAGGTACCATCTTAAAACATGTCACCTTAACAGGGCTCACTCTCATTCCGGTCGAAACGGGTTTTGATTAAATTAGATACGGGTAAAACGAGTCATTTTTAATGTAGTCTATTTGTTTCCGGTTAAAGTAGTCTATTTGTTTCCGATGTTGACTTTCAATTAACCGGTGATACAAGGAAGCCAACAAGTGCATTTTTCAACTTAGGAAAACAATGAAAACATATTCAAACTCTACTCGCTTTGCTCTTGAAGGATAGTCGAAATGGCGTACCAAGGAGGAGGTAACCTGAAGGAGGAATGAAGATGTATACGGTGGTGGGGCCGCTCGCTGGCCACTTGGCTACCACCAAATAAGCTTAGACCTCTTCGCAAAGGCAAAAGTACTGATTTTGTTGATTGTTTTCATTTTCCTTACTAAAAATGAAAGTTTTACTAGATAAATATGCTTATATGTCAAACAGTTGAGAAAGATGCAGTCCCTAATAGTAAAATAAAGCTTATTATTTTGTAGTACATTGACACGCACCTCACGTATGTTATGCGCGCCTTAGATTTTGGGACCAAAACGCCTTCCATTTATTGAAACCAAGCTCCACCCACATAAAAAGACACTTTTTTTTTTCATTCAGATTGATCTTATAATAAAGTTTTCAAACTATATAACATGATGTCGATTCCCCTACTGAAACAGAAATAATAAGGCTAATTGTCTAAAAGCTGTTTAGACATATAATATTAGTTTCTAATTGTATTGTTTGTATTTTTACTTAATTCAGAGGTGTCTCCCAAGGGATGGACTGGATGAGCATATTCATATACACATGGTAATTTTTCTTTTGAATCAATGTCATCCTTTGAAGTACAAGCTAAAGATGGCAAGGTGGGCTAGTTAGATAAGTTGCATAAAGAGTTAAATGTGTTCGGGTGTTGACCTAACATAGATTGATCCGTTAACCCTCTTTTGTTTTAGTTCTATCATTATTAATGTGGAAAAACAATACCATTACAAACAATAATATAAACCATGGATACCATGATTTGGGTGATTTTTGTCTGTTCCAATTTGTTTTTTCGAGCCCGCCCCTTTTAAGTTCCTACAAATTCAATATGTTTCGATAAGATGCATTCTTGATCAACAAACCTAACTCATCCCAACCCAAGTTCGCATGCTTTGCTCTTTTCCAAGTGATGTATGGTTGACTCCGCCGCAACGCCCAGGTTTCCCACTAGTATAATATAATAACCGAACCCTTGATGATAATCAAGTGATTATTCGTCATGGTACTAAGTTACATCATCTAAATTCTTAGTTTCTCGTTACGATTCTAATGGGCATTTAAACCCATGAAATCATTCTAACCCATTCGGGTTTATAGTGTCAAAACCGAGTACTAAGTCTAGATGATTACTTTCTTACATACATACTTTATGTACCTTAAATTCCTAATGCCGAATATAAACATTCCTTGAACTCTAATCCGAATGCATTCAACCTCCAAATCTCATTCACTCGTTAACACTTGGATAATCGGAAGACTTAGCAATTTTGTGAGTATACTTGACCCATTTTACCGTTTTCACACTTTTTGGGTGTAACATGTTTATTTATACAAAACACATTTAGCATTCATATTCTTATGCAATTATACAAATAACAATCCAATACATGCTTACTATTTGCTATGCTTGATTCATGTTTTCTGGGTGATTCTTATGTGATGAACTTGTCATTAACTTCGATCAAGCCTCCATTAACATGTATAGCGCTGTAGGAGTAACGCACCACCCGTGAATGAGAGGTCATATTAAGTTAATCATTCTTTATACTTGCGTTAATCTTTGGTTTGACTTGTTTGTTCACATGCCGGTTTATACGTTAATCTTGATAACTAGGTTTGCTATGTGGATTGTTCATTACCATTTTATACTATTATGCTAGTACACCAAACTTGTATACTCGCCAATACTTTTGTATAGAACTACGCTTTTAAAACATGTTGTAGGTTTAATGATGATGTTGATGATGCATGGAACATAGTAGGATGCCTAGATACTCATTTCAAATTTTGTATACTTATTGTAATGCAATTCTTTTATTTCAAGTTGTTATAATTGTACTTTCCTTTCCATGCTGTAATCAAATTCTTATAGTAATAAAATGAAATTCATCATTTAAATACTCATCGCAAATTTTAGTGTTATGTGTAATGAGCAATCTATTTCGTCTCTCTCCGATGTTTCCGCCATCGGTTGGGGTGTGACAGATAGTCCCTGTACCTAACATCAGTTAGTTTTCTGAGTTAACAGGGTGTGAATGACTAGATTGCTCCTGAACAATAAAAAATAAATAATAAAGATGGCCCACCCTCATCTTCCTCCTCCCCTCTCTCTCTCTCTAAAACCCACCACCATCGCCATCGTGAAACATAATCCCCAAATTGATCAGACCTGATGCCTCTTCCCATCTTCCTCTGAAACCCTATTCAAATTGATCAGACCTGATCACATAATCCTAACGTTATTTTCGTTTTACAATCTAATCTGATTCATATCCTCCCGTGAACTGCTTGAATTGGTAAATTGGATGTTTGAAGAATTAACGTTCAAGAATCTTCCGTTCTTGAATCTTACAAAGTCTCCACTCTATCCCTTGGATTAAACATTGCCGGTATTGGATTTGATTTCTTGTTGCCGTTTAGTGGCATACAAGATTTTGACGTTGCTTTGCTTGATAAAGTGTATATTCACATAGTTGAATCGCCTCTGATTATGATTTAGTCGTTGCAGATTTTTGCTTGCTGAAAGCGGTTAAGATTGCAAGTAAATTTAAGGGTGAAAGTCAAACTCTTCAATCTCTTTTAGATCACATGGCGATGACACGCGTAATAGCAAGCACACCCGTGAGTTTGCTTTCAAATTGCTTTGAAACAACAAGCATGGTTCAGACTCAAATATCGTTTCATTTAACTGAATCAAGTCTCCTCCATTTATCTTTCTTCGGGTACCGATTATGTGATTAGGTTTGATCAATTTGATTAGGGTTTTAGAGGAAGATGGGAAGAGGGATCAGGTCTGATCAATTTGGGGATTATGTTTCACGATGGCGATGGTTGCGTGTTTTAGAGAGAGAGGGGGGGGATGAAGAAGATGAGGGTGGGCTATCTTTATTTTTTTATTGTTCAGGAGCAATCTAGTCATTTCACACCCTCTTAATTGAGAAAACTAACTAATGTTAGGTACAGGGACTATCCGGGAACGGAAATTGAAAAGTTGGGAACTATAGTTGTAATTTTAGAAAGTTAGGGACTAAAGGTGGAAAAGAGAGAGACAGAGATGAGAGAGAGACATGTTTTTATATATTATTTTGGGTAAATTACACTTTTTGTCTTTTATGTTTGTATCAGATTGCAATTGCAATAGATGACCTTTAACTTTAATAATTACAGTCACAATCCTTTATTTGTAAAACACATTACACCTTACGTCCTTTAACACTAACCTTGTCAAAATTTTCAGTTAAGTATGACATGTGCCTTGCACATGAGGGTAAGTTGGTAATTTTACACTAAAACTAAATTAATTAAAATAAAAATATATATAAATAAACACACTCCTTATCTACCCATCTCCTTCATCCACTTCCACTATAACCACCACTATGGTTTCCTCTCTCTCCTCTACCTTCTCTACCCCTTCTCTCCGCCGCTTCTCTCTCCTCCCCACCCACCTCTCTCTGCCGTTGTTCTACGACTTCTTGCTGAATGGTGAATCCCAATAAACCCCAATGGATATTCTTCTCATCAATGAAATAGAGAACCCACAAAGCAGTCGGTGACCCAGATCGATATTAACATTTAACAATAATAATAATAATAATACGATGATAATGATGAAGAACAAGAACCCCAAAGATTAAATCACAAAGATTTTGGTGATGATGATGCAAAGCAGAGAACTTTTTGGAATATTTCTTTCTACCTCTGGATGATTAACAGGTGCCATTCTTTTACAATCGCAACCAGTTTAAGATGCATAACCTGCAAAATCCAAAACATCATATAAAGAACAATAAACACAATCACAATCACAGTTTCATCTTCGTAAAGATCCTATAGCAAGGATGAAAACAAAACACTAGAAAAGAGAATATGTGCGGTAAGTTTACAAGCTTATCAGTAATAATGTTAAGACACCACCAAGCAAAACATTGAAAATGCAGAATCTAGGGCCGAGTATTATAAAACCAGTGACGGTCATTCGTTGGGGTGGTGGCTGTTGGAATGGGTGGTGGCGGCTGTTGGATTGGGTGGTGGTGGTTGTCGAAGATGGCGGTTCTTGCCGGTGTCGGCTGTGTATTTTTATGGAGGTTGAGGTGGAGTGGTGGTTTCTCTCAAGAGAAAGAGAAGAGAGTTGTTAGAAGAAACTTGACACCGGCGGGATTGTGCGGGTGGCGCTGCCGCCGTGGCTCCGCCAGAAGGGTGGTGGTGGCTGTTGGATTGGGTGGTGGTGGTTGTCGAAGATGGCGGTTCTTGCCGGTGTCGGCTGTGTTGGCTGTTATGGAGGTTGAGGTGGGGTGGGGTGGTGGTGATGTGCACAAAATGCAACATATAAATTACATCAATTGTGGCATAAACTAACCCTTTTTTAGTAATCATGTTGGAAAAAGTGTGCTTTTGTCTTCCTTTTGTATTTTCAGGATTAAATGAGCTCAAATAAACAAAAGAAGCAAAAAGGCAGCTAAATCTAACATAAATACAAGAAAAGGAAAAAATGTGGCATGCCCGGCCTTCCGACAACATCTTCCCAAGCAAAACAAGGAAACAGAGGGCTGAACACGCCCTGTGCTCAATGAGCACGGGGGCGTGCCCAAGTGTCAGCAGAAAAGACAGTTGTAGAAGCTTCCATCGCCCACCACGGGGCCGTGCTCAGCGGACACGGGGCTGTGGTCAACTATAAGATTCGCGGAATCCAGGCAAATCTTGATAGTAAAGATATGCTTCTGCACACGGGGTCGTGATCAGCGGACACGGGGGCGTGGTCAACTAATGCAGACAAACTGCATTTAATGAAGAAAGAGAGGAGGATGAACACGGGGCCGTGCCCAATGGACACGGGGCCGTGCCCGAGCTTCTGTTCAGCCTACAAATAGGAGTGCTTGGAGCTCTTGCAACTCATCTCTTGGCACGCCACCTCTCTCACACTTCACCCACCACCTCTCTCACACTTCACCCACCACCCACCACCATCACAACACCATCATCCATTGTCCATCATAGAGTGTGTGAGTCGTCTCGGGATCCAAGATTGATTGTAAGAGTTCTTGACAATCAAAGGCCATGTTTGTCTAAGTCTCTAACATCACTTGGTGAAGACAAGTGCTTAGTGTAATACTTTTTATTTTTAATCTTTTGCACTTTTTAATTGGTTATGTATTAATGACTTTAATAACTAGTTTCTTATGTTGAAGGTGATTCTTCCTTATCGTTTGTCCGTGATCTTATCAACAACTACATCATTAGAAAATGCAAAGTCCAAAAACAAATCCACATTGTCACAATATTCAGAACTAAGAAATCCGTCAGTATCAGTCTTTTCATACATCCATTGTCGATTGGTAAACCACGCCATTACTAATCAATGCTCCCTAAAATTATTGGTTCAAGTAAAGAGGATTAAGTCGTGTTCTAAAACCATTGGCAAAATCAAAATCCAAAACAAAACATATGGAAACTTCAACTTAATGCTAATAGTTTAATTCTAAAAATTAAATTATTAATAAATTAATTTCACTAAATTAAACAAATAGAAATATGTATTTTGTAAATGAAGTTATGAATAATCTATTAAAGGTTACTTGGGTTGATATATCAGATCATTGCTATGTACTTACTGTACATACATACTCTTTATTCAACACTTTTTTTTATTCTACTAGAAACATGCAGATCCACAGGTAAGTCAAATGATTCAAAGTGTAACTGATCAGACCTTGAGGTTTTGGACTTATGCGGCTTTATTTTTGTAACTTTCCTCTTTCGGTTTCTATAATGAGTGTCAGCACCATATCGATGCCGTAATGAACGGTAACGATATTGACCGGATTTCCGCCATTAGCATTAGTTTTACCACCGCATCTACATTTCCATTTAAAATTTATTGAAAATCGGGTCGCCTCCGCTGCGAAGCGTGGATGTAACCCACTAGCTAGATTTAAGTTGCATTGAATTTTCAAAGGAACTTTTTAATGGTTGAAATGTGGCATAGCCAATACAATGACTATGCTTGAAAATATGACAGAAAGAATATGTGCCACACATTCCTTCTGCAAATTCACTAGGACAGAACAAAAGGTTATCTGATCTTTGTGTAGCAGTGAACTTGTTATTGGAAGAAAAAGAATATAAGTGAAAACAACAATAAGAATAAGAATACAAAGCATAAACGCAGCAGCGGCTGCATAAACACAGCAGCAGCAGTAGCTGCGTTTTGATTATCGAGATGCAGTAAGTAGCTGAAAAGATGAAGATTATGATCCATAATACGAGAAATCCAAGTGTTGGGTATTCGAACAAAGGATCAGAAGATGAAACAAACGAAAATATGAAGAACTGACGCCTGTCGCGCGTCGCGACAGGTCTGAGTGTTCTTTTCTGCGTGCCGCAAATCCTAGTTGGGCCGATTTGATTGTTTTGGGTAGCGCCATGGGTCACGATACCCATGGGCTTACCTACCGCGGGCTGTGAAAGTCTCCTAGCCCATCAGAATTACGTGAAAGTTGGATTTGGGCCCTTAAAACGGGTTCGGGTCGGAACGGGTCAATTACAAAAAGGGTTGTTTTGGTTCAGGTCGAAACGGGTTTGGGTCGGAAAGGGTTCGGGTTGAAACGGTCCGGGTCAGAATGGTTTTTTTTTATTTTTTGATTTTTTTAATTTTTTTGATTTTTTAATTTTTTCGTTTTTTTATTTATATATATTTTTAGCCTATCATGCCCAAATCCATCTTGACAAAAACCCATCTTGACGTTAAATCCCTTATAAGTTTAGGAGCCTCATCACATAAGGAATTAATCCTTGGAATAAAGAAGATTTGTAACAGCTAGTTGGAGTTCCTATTATACCCCTGGTTTCAATACAGCCGAGGCTGGGTGGGTATAAAAGATGGCTGATCGTTGTTAAGTTGTACATGGATCTGCTGTTTTCGTTGCTGAACACCCAAAGCTGGGACTTTTGGAGCTGGTGTACATGGGTTGCCTATTACCGGATCTTGATTCCGAGTTTGGCTTGTTTCTTTTGGCTCTGGGGTTGGTATTCTGTCCCTGTTCTTCGGTTAACGAAACAACACCTTCGCTCAAAACTTCAATAATCTGATAACTTTTCGCTCAAAAAAATCGCCTACGCTCCAAAAGCGCGCGCTTTTGATAACTATGACTATTTTGACCCATATCGACCCAAACTCGTTTGATCCGTTATCAAACACACCCGACCTGCGCTTTAGCTAAACGGGTTCGCGGGTTCAACCTGAAACTGACCCGAACCCGTTTAGACTAAACCCAAACCCACGGAAAAGTTGCTAAATCCATCCAAAATGACTAACACTCTAACAAAACTAACTTGATAAAGGGGTAATTTAGTCATTGTCTTAATTTATTTAATATACTCTTTTTTAACAGGTTATTACATGCCCCACCCTTTTATAAACAAGATCAGGTGCGACAGTGGTGTTTTAAACACCTACGTTACAGCTGTGTTACAGCTGATCACACAACCTACAACATCCAGCAATCCCTCTTCCTCTTGCTGAATAAAAATATATGTACTAATATTATATAATTATAATAAAAATAAGGTGTGTAAACAATAAAATGAAGAAAAAAGAATATGAGGCAGTAAGTGAATTATATAGTTTTTAAATCAATGCTATACAAGCAAATCAAATTGCAGCTATTGAATTTGATTATCTAATGATCGTAAGTGTTCAGCTGGAGCAGCCGCTGCTGTGTTTCTGCAGCCGGCGCTGCTGCGTTAAAACGATAAGACAACCTCAAATATATTTTACATATATATGTAATATAATTAATGGAAAATTAAATAAACATTTGGCGCGTTTAGGCTCGCGAGTCGGCTCGAGCTCGATAAGCGAAGCTCGGGCTCGGGCTCGGGCTCACTTACCAAACGAGCTCGGGCTCACTTACTTATTGGCTTTAGCTCGATAAGTGAAGCTCGGGCTCGGATCGATCCATATAAAAAAATATAATAAAAAACCTCTAAAAATTAAAAAAAATCACAAAAAATCAAAAAAATAAAAAAAATCTAAAAAAATAAAGAAAATAAAAAAAATCCTAAAAAATAAAACAAAAATCTAAAAAATTAAAAAAAATAATGAAAGTTAAAATCACACACAGTGGCGAACCCATGATTTTTTTTCAACGGGGTTCGCTTTTTCAGGTCTTAAGATTTTTCACAACCGAACGTTAGAATTTTCGAGTCGGTCGTCATTCGGGTCGGGTCAGACGAGAAGTGTAATAAAGAGGGATCAAAACATTCTACCAGGTGTGGCTTTAGAGGGATCAAAACAGATGCTTCCGATCGAGGATGCCGACACGTCATCTGAGTCAAAGGAACTAGCTGGCTGTTTAAATGGGAATGGTGGACCGACTCCCGCTGTTGGAAAAGACCAGAAAGATAAGCAGAGCGGTTCTTTAGCAACCGCGACTAATGAGCAAAAAGAACAAGAAAAGAGGTAACAAGCTGGTTTTTAGTAGGCTTGGTGTATTTATCTCACAAAATCTCACGATTTGTATATCATTGTCACAAATGACATTGTGGAGCTTGGAGTTTGTTGCATTGTGTAAATTGTTAATTGCTTCGGGTTTTTCTCCCCTGATCATGGAGCTGGAACCTGATCTGTTCGAACTAACATTGATAAGTATGCCCCCGTCGTGTAGCTCAGTTGGTTAAGGGGGCGTGAGATTTGCAACAACATTGATAAGTACAAAGTATTTCAACCAGAAAACAGAATGTACTTCACGTGTTCAGTTTCGGTCTGTAACTTAACGTGTTAACAGATGACTGATAACCGACCCATTATCAAACCGGTCAACTGATGGTTTTAATGGACTTAACAGAACTGGTTATATTGTTGGTTCGCAGTTTGACTTATTTCCAAATAAAATAATATGGCTACATATAAACATAAATCGTACAATTATATATCTCAAAATCCCTATCTGATCAATCACAAACCCTATCATCATCTGAACATTCAATAATCCATAAAACAAACACTCAAAAAAATGAAATAAAAGTTACCTGTCAAACAGAAGCACAAACAGAACCTCAATCCAGCAGCAGCAACTGGAAAATAAATAAAACTATTGTTAACCATCTATTGAAAAGAAAAAAAAACTCAATTACACATGAAGAAGGTCGTACAAACCAGAACTCTAAAATAATTGATATTCCAATACTATGTAGATGATTAATTCCACATCAATTGATATTTTGAAGAAAAGAATTCCATCAAGGAGAAAAGGAAATTGCATTCAATTAGGGTTCTAGGGTCTCATAGGAACAAGAATCATACCTTCTGCAGAAGCTCCAGTTCTTCGATTCAGAGGTTGATAGAATGATGTATAAGGGTACGTAGTATTATGTTTCTTGTTTTAATATTCAATCAAAACCCTAATTAGTGGAGAGGCTGGTTATGTGAGTTAATTGTGGATAATATATGGCGCTCTAAAAATAAAAATAATCCCGCTCAAATTTTATGGTGACTAATACAGTGGCAATTCAATCCCCAAATTAAATTTTAATGTTGCCACCATTCTTCCGGTCACAATTACAAAAATCTGGCCCACGAATTTCGTTAGTCACAATTTTAAAACCCAATATAGATAATGGCAATATGTTTCCCACGAATTTGTGATGGGAAATAAATGGTGACAAATTTTGCCACCGCTTAGCTACCAATTTCTATAAGCACGCTTAATTTGCTAGATTGCTACCTTTTTTTTTCGGTAGCAAAACTTTGGTGACAATTGCCTAATTTTCTAGTAGTGTTATTTTACAGTCTATATAAAATAAAAGATTTTCACCATTCATATCTCTACGGTCTATATGGAGGTATGTTGGCTACCTGGTCGGGGGTTAAGGGAACGGTTTGGTAAGAGTCTTGCCATTGTTCAGTGTATAGATCTTGCAAAGGACCTGGGTCAAATTTAGTAGGACCTCCTTCAATACCTAACGGTATTAGATGGCGGGGGCCCAAACTCTTTGACCCCCTCATAAGTTAAACTACTATTAAAACTTTAACCCGGCTACTTAGGACTGTATCCTTGCTGACTCAGACGACTTAGCCGAGGGTAACGTCTGTCACACCCCCAAAATCCCACCTGCGGAGTACTACCGCTTGGAGGCGTGACTGACCAGGATCCAGCCACCAATCATACTGAACAAGCATATAAGTAGTTATAAAAGTTTAACCATCACGATTGGTGTTTCAAAACAAAACAAGTTAAGTTGCAAGCGGAAGCATAAGTTTAAAGTTTTAACATAAGTTCAAAAGTTCCAAGTTAACATAGCATGTAGCAATCCGTGTCCCACAACGATCCTCCTCCATGCAAGCTCCAGCTCAGTACCTATGATCCTGCAAAGCATGTAGTAACGAGTCAACAACTAGTTGAGTGAGTTCACGGGTGGGCGTTTGTTTTAGTTATTCCGAAAACAGTTTCCTTTTACTGGCATCCTGCCGTGGGGGTTACCCCATAGTTTAAAAACGTGACATGTTCATTCCCAGTTACTCCGGCACTCCGGCCGTGGGGGCTACCCCATGATAGTTATCAGGCATTTCGGCCGTGGGGGCTACCCCATGCGTACACTAGACTCGTTACCATATCGACTGCTGACTGTAGTCATGTTTATGTGCCCTGAAAACATCAATGTCTATCATCATTGACGTGCCCCAGATCCATTAGTTCACGCCCGTCCTCTGCGGCACGGTGTGAGGCTTGTCAGACCTAAATAGCGCTATCTAACTAATGACCCGCTCGCCATTGGCCCGGCGATTAGTCGATACAAAAAGGAGGGACTTCGTGATAGAGTTTTAGTCTAGTACGTTTATCCGTCCATCCGGACGAGGAATCACATTCCTGAACCACTGACGTCCTACCCAAGGAGGACGAGGAATCCATGTTCCTTAACCCCGTTCCCAACCCAGGGAATCCCATGCTTTATAGAGGGTGTGAACTCACCTTGGTTTGCTCGGCAGTTAATCACAGAAAGATCAATCAAGTCGCAAGTAGTCAATAACGTCCTAACACGGATATCACTTATAATCAGATTCGAACCAAGTAGTGCACGAATGTTCAACACGTATGGCAAACACGGGTAATAATCATGGCAACACGTTTAACATACACAGTTCACAGTTATCATTCAATCATAGCCCAAAGTCTAAGTGTGAGGCCCAAACAGTTGGGCTCGTGATAACAGGCCCAAATAACACATCAACAGTAGCACAGAAGTCCATAAATTCGGCCCACTAACTTAGGCCCAAAGTGTGGTCTCGAGTCGCAACCGGACTCGCAAGCATGGTCTCGAGTCATGCTGTGTGTGCTGATCTCAGGTGGTTACGAGTCGCAACCTATGTCGCAACCATGGTTTCGGCTTGTCATGCTGTGGTCTCGAGTCGCAACGAGACTCGTAACCTGTGGTCTCGGCTTGTCCTGTTATGGTTGCGAGTCGCAACCGCGTGGTCTCGAGTCATCACGCTGTGGTTGCGAGTCGCAACCGGGTGATTGCGAGTCGGTAGCAGTCGTTTTCATGTTCACGTGTTGATGCAGATGTAGTCAGCCAAATTGTACAATATAATCAGGCCCAAATCCGGAAATAACCAATAGAATTCCACTAACATATTTCCTAATCAGGCCATTAGTCAAAGGTGGATCAAAATCACAAGGGTTTTCAATCTTCAACTATCATTCAAAGTGTTCTTCAAATATTCAAACCCATATTCAACAAGTTCATAACATATTAATCACTTATTCAACCAAAACTATGAACAAGCATCAAAACACTTAACATAACATACAACTCATATATGTCCGATTTCATGCCAAGTGCAACCCGATTTTATGTATCATCAAGATCTAGTAGTTTAAACTCTATTTATCCCAAGATATCATAACCCATGCATATAGTTTCATCTTTTGACAACAAATGGTTATTTCATCAAACAAGCTTCTTGATAAACAATCATCTCATATAAAAGAACAACTTAACCATCAAACTCAAAACACTAAGCATAACATGAATCATCAATATTCATACATCACAAATCACAACAAAAAATCAACCATAAACATTAAAAACACTAACCGGTTAAATGGGTTTCGAGGGTGTGTGTAAAGCTTCCAACCGGGTGTGTGTGTGAGCCGATCCAAGTCCAAATCCGAGAATGATGAAGTGTTTGTGTTCTAGATTTTAAGTGAGAGAGAAGTAGGAGAGTGTGTGTGTTCTAATGTTCAACAAAATGGTAAAACTAACTAAGGTGTGGTATATATAGGCTAGTTCAAGTGGTGCACCCTTAATGGGTTTCGAGTGGGGGGTTTACGGCCCAAAGGCCCAACCGGTCACTATGCACTCGAGACCTCATGGTCTCGAGTCGGGTTCTTTGTTCTCGGGTTGGGTTCTCGGTTTCCTTATAACACGTATAAATATATACAATGCACACATAACAAGCACATATCACATAAAAAGGTTCACGTTATCATTAAGTTTGATCGGTTAACTAGTCGCATAACGTACAAGCAAGTCACATCACGACACAACGAAAGGTTCTAGATTTCGGGTTGTCACATCATCCCCAAGTTGAAAGAAATTTCGTCCCGAAATTTGATGGCACTCACTGAGGAAGCTAGTCGAGTTGTAAGGTTTTCCCGGTTATCCTGGGGTGTCACATCCACCCCCCGTTGATCTGGAATTTCGTCCCGAAATTCCGTAGCTTCAGCCTCAGTAGCGTTGGTACTGTTCTCAAACAGTTGGGGATACTTTTGTTTCATCCGATCTTCGCGCTCCCAGGTGAACTCTGGGCCGCGACGTGAGTTCCAACGAACTCGAACAAGAGGTATTCTAGTGCTCTTGAGGACCTTAACATCCCGGTCCGTGATTTCGACAGGTTCTTCGACGAATTTCAACTGTTCGTCGATCGTGAGTTCCTTCAGAGGAACTACGTGCGTCTCATCTGACAGACACTTCTTCAGATTTGACACATGGAAAACGTTGTGAACTGCACCGAGTTCTGCTGGCAATTTCAGTCTGTAGGCCACCTTGCCTATTTTCTCGATGATTTCAAAAGGTCCAACGTATCGTGGGTTAAGTTTGCCTCGTTTACCAAAACGAACAACACCCTTCCAGGGTGAAACTTTGAGTAATACCCGCTCCCCAACCTGGAGCTCAAGTGGTTTCCGGCCCTTATCGGCGTAGGCCTTCTGACGGTCTCGAGCGGCCGCCATGCGTTGTCGTATTTGAGCAATCCGCTCAGTAGTGTCTACCACATGTTCTGGACCAGTGATCTGACTATCCCCCACCTCTGCCCAACAGAGGGGTGACCGGCATTTACGTCCGTACAATGCCTCAAACGGAGCAGCTTTAATGCTGGTGTGGTAGCTGTTATTATACGAGAATTCCACAAGTGGCAGATGCCTTTCCCAGCTGTTGCCAAAGTCGATTACACAAGCGCGAAGCATGTCTTCTAATGTCTGAATAGTTCGCTCGGACTGCCCGTCCGTCTGTGGGTGATACGCTGTGCTCATATCTAGACGTGAGCCAAAAGACTTGTGCATTGCCTGCCACAGTTCTGAAGTAAAACGTGCATCTCGATCAGAGATAATAGAGGTGGGCACCCCGTGCCTCGAAACAACTTCCTTGAGGTATATTTCTGCTAAAGTGGAGAACTTATCCGTCTCCTTGATTGCCAAAAAGTGTGCGGATTTCGTGAGTCGATCCACGATCACCCAGATAGTATCGTTTCCGCGCTGTGATCTAGGTAGGCTAGTAACAAAATCCATGGAAATTTGCTCCCATTTCCATTGTGGTATCTCTGGTTGCTGAAGTAGGCCTGAGGGTTTCTGATATTCTGTCTTGACTCGCGCACAAGTCAAACACTTGCTGACATAAGTTGCTATGTGGGCCTTCATGCTAGGCCACCAATACGTAGTTTTAATATCGTGGTACATCTTATCCGAACCAGGGTGTACCGAGTAGCGAGATTTGTGTGCTTCATCCATCACAAGTTCCCGTAAATCGCCATAGAGTGGGACCCAGATGCGTCCTGTTACATAATAAGCACCGTCTTCCTTCTGTTCTAAGCGTTGCCTTGACCCGCGTAGGGCTTCAGCTCTAACGTTCTCTGGTTTTAGTGCTTCTATCTGAGCAGCTCGTATTTGCGAAGGTAGACTAGAATGTATCGTGAGTTGTAGAGCTCTTACGCGCTTAGGCGTAGTGTCCTTCCGACTCAGGGCGTCTGCCACAACATTGGCCTTGCCCGGGTGATACTTGATAGAGCACTCGTAGTCATTCAGCAGCTCGACCCATCGTCGCTGCCGCATATTCAGTTCCTTCTGCTTGAATATGTGCTCTAGGCTCCTGTGGTCGGTGTAGATGGCGCACTTGGTTCCGTACAGGTAATGCCGCCATAACTTAAGTGCGAAAACAACAGCTCCCAGCTCTAAATCATGCGTAGTGTAGTTCTTCTCGTGAACTTTGAGTTGTCGTGAGGCGTAGGCTATGACTTTATCTCGTTGCATCAATACACAACCAAGGCCTTGAATTGATGCATCACAGTAAACCACAAAATCTTCTGTGCCCTCTGGCAGTGAAAGGATAGGTGCACTACAAAGTCTATCTTTTAGATGCTGAAAAGCTAACTCTTGTGCATTTCCCCAATGATAAACAACGCCTTTCTGTGTTAACAAAGTGAGAGGCTGCGCGATCTTAGAAAAATCCTTAATGAACCTCCTGTAGTAACCTGCCAATCCCAAAAATTGGCGAATTTCCTTTGGTGTGCGGGGCGCAGGCCAGTTCTTAATAGATTCCACTTTGGATGGATCAACGTGTATCCCATCCTTGTTCACCACATGCCCTAGGAAATGGACTTCTTGAAGCCAGAAGTCGCATTTCGAGAACTTCGCGTAAAGCTGTTCCTTCCGAAGGAGTTTCAGAATAAGTCGTAGATGCTGTTCGTGCTCTTCTTTGCTCTTAGAATAGATCAGAATGTCGTCGATGAAGACTATAACAAACTTGTCCAGGTACGGCTTGCACACTCGATTCATCAAATCCATAAAAACTGCCGGTGCGTTCGTCAGCCCAAACGGCATGACCAGAAATTCATAGTGCCCATATCGAGTCCTAAAGGCCGTCTTAGAGACATCCTCTTCTCGAACTCTCAGCTGGTGATATCCCGATCTCAGATCGATCTTTGAATAGTAGCTCGACCCCTGCAACTGGTCGAACAAGTCGTCAATGCGCGGTAGAGGATAACGATTTTTCACAGTCACCTTGTTGAGTTCACGATAGTCGATACACATCCTAAAGGTACCGTCCTTTTTCTTCACGAATAACACTGGAGCTCCCCAAGGCGATGAGCTAGGACGAATAAAACCTTTATCCAAGAGTTCTTGTAGTTGCGTGGAGAGTTCTTCCAATTCTGATGGCGCTAATCGATAAGGTGCACGGGCTACAGGCGCGGCTCCAGGAGTTAGTTCAATCTGAAACTCGACTTGGCGATGGGGCGGAAGACCAGGTAATTCCTCAGGGAATACCTCAGGATAGTCGCGTACAACGGGAAAATCTTCTAACTTCTTCTCTTTTTCTGTGGTATCAGTAACTAGAGCCAAAATCGCAGTGTGGCCCTTTCGTAAGCATTTCTGGGCCTTAAGAAGGGAGATGATGTTCTCAACAGCACTTCTCTTGTCGCCACGAATCATGAGAGGTTCACTACCAAAACCAGGAATACGAACGATTTTCTCGTTGCAAAGAATCTCTGCTCGGTGTTGGGACAACCAATCCATTCCAATGACAACGTCGAAACTACCCAAGACAATAGGAATGAGATCGATGGGGAAGGTCTGGTTAGCGAGAATAAGCTGGCAACCCTTGACTACGTGTGAGGCTTCCAAACTCTTACCATTAGCTAACTCTACAGTGTGCTTGTCGCTCAGGGGTGTGGGAATACGCTTAAGCATCTTACTAACTTCTAGTGACACATAACTAGTATCGGCACCCGAATCAAATAAGACTGTAACATAAAAGTCGTCGAGAAGGAACTTACCCGTCACCACGTTGGGATCATTCCTTGCTTCACCTTGACCAATCACGAACACTCGTCCCCTAGCACCATTGTTGTTGTTCCCATTGTTACCATTCCCCTGATTGTTGTTGTTGTTCTGGTTCAGTTGGGGACAATCTTTCTTGAAATGGCCTTCAGCTCCACACTGAAAGCACCCTTTGTTGTTACCCTGTTGCTGTCGCTGGTTCTGTTGAGGTTGCTGTCGATTCTGATTGGCGGGGTATGCGCTCCTGCAATCCTTTGCAACATGACCAGGCTTGTTGCACCGATGACAGTTGCCCCTGGTGCATGGCCCACTGTGGTGTAGGTTGCAACGATTGCACTTGGGGTGATTTCCTTTGTACCCACCATGACTTTGACCACCGGACGATTGCTGACTGGGGCTCTTGTGATCTTCCGTCTTTCTCTGCTGAGACTGAGTTTGCGCCGAAGTTGAACCCTTGCTTGAAGTTCCATCCCATTTCCGTTTATCCCCACTAGAAGTACCAGAAGTTGTTGCAGCACCTATGCGCTTCGGTAACTTGTTCTGCTCCACCGCCTGATCAGTGAGACGGTGAGCCAACTGTACAACCTGCTGGATAGTAGTCAAGTTCGCAGAAGTCACATGACTTTGAATCTCTGGCACCAAACCCTTGAGGTAGAGTTCAATTCGCTTATACGGAGGATCCACCATAGTAGGACACAACAAGGCTAGCTCATGCGATCTCTTAGTGTATGCCTCAATCTCTGACCCAGACATCTTGAGATTGTAGAATTCATCTTCCAGTTTGTGAATGTCGTCACGACTGCAGTATTCCTCCCTGATCATTTCCTTGAAAGTTTCCCATGGGGTGGCGTTGGCAGCAACCAACCCTAACATCTGCACTTGAGCATTCCACCACGTGAGGGCCAAACCCTCGAGAGTACCAGTAGCATACTTCACCCTGCGCGCTTCAGGGCATTCACACATTTCGAACACAGACTCCAGTTTCTCAAACCAGTGTAGGAGACCTACTGCTCCTTCAGTTCCGCTAAAAGTTGTGGGTCGACAGTCCATAAAGGTCTTAAAAGTGCACACCGGTGCCTGAGCATATTGACCTAAGGTAGGTGAAAGAAAGACAGAGTTTAACACAAAGGTTGGTTTACGAGAGTAGGACCCAAATGATCCTAGAACAATTTCGGACTGCAGGATATACCTCCTGCGTGTGCAGCTGCAAGCGCTGCGGCAACTCGTTCGTTGATCAAAGCCGTCAACTGGGCTTGTGTCATGTTAACGCGTCCAGACATGGTTCTTCATAATAAGAGTAATACGTGTGAGAGAGGTTCGCGAAAGTACGATAGTAGGATAGAGTAAGCACACACGTGTTCAAACAACAATAGTTATACTAATCAAGCATACCATGAGCAATGTACTATGTAACTAACAAGTAGGAAATATTCATACATCATATTACCTAGAACGTTGAGCCTTGCATGGGGAGCGAAGTGTCGTTGTGGACCGTTGAGCACTAAACCGGTTATAGTCTGGTTTTAACAAAACGTTTCTCCTTTATTAAAACCAAGTTCACTATAACCAATGGCTCTGATACCAATCTGTCACACCCCCAAAATCCCACCTGCGGAGTACTACCGCTTGGAGGCGTGACTGACCAGGATCCAGCCACCAATCATACTGAACAAGCATATAAGTAGTTATAAAAGTTTAACCATCACGATTGGTGTTTCAAAACAAAACAAGTTAAGTTGCAAGCGGAAGCATAAGTTTAAAGTTTTAACATAAGTTCAAAAGTTCCAAGTTAACATAGCATGTAGCAATCCGTGTCCCACAACGATCCTCCTCCATGCAAGCTCCAGCTCAGTACCTATGATCCTGCAAAGCATGTAGTAACGAGTCAACAACTAGTTGAGTGAGTTCACGGGTGGGCGTTTGTTTTAGTTATTCCGAAAACAGTTTCCTTTTACTGGCATCCTGCCGTGGGGGTTACCCCATAGTTTAAAAACGTGACATGTTCATTCCCAGTTACTCCGGCACTCCGGCCGTGGGGGCTACCCCATGATAGTTATCAGGCATTTCGGCCGTGGGGGCTACCCCATGCGTACACTAGACTCGTTACCATATCGACTGCTGACTGTAGTCATGTTTATGTGCCCTGAAAACATCAATGTCTATCATCATTGACGTGCCCCAGATCCATTAGTTCACGCCCGTCCTCTGCGGCACGGTGTGAGGCTTGTCAGACCTAAATAGCGCTATCTAACTAATGACCCGCTCGCCATTGGCCCGGCGATTAGTCGATACAAAAAGGAGGGACTTCGTGATAGAGTTTTAGTCTAGTACGTTTATCCGTCCATCCGGACGAGGAATCACATTCCTGAACCACTGACGTCCTACCCAAGGAGGACGAGGAATCCATGTTCCTTAACCCCGTTCCCAACCCAGGGAATCCCATGCTTTATAGAGGGTGTGAACTCACCTTGGTTTGCTCGGCAGTTAATCACAGAAAGATCAATCAAGTCGCAAGTAGTCAATAACGTCCTAACACGGATATCACTTATAATCAGATTCGAACCAAGTAGTGCACGAATGTTCAACACGTATGGCAAACACGGGTAATAATCATGGCAACACGTTTAACATACACAGTTCACAGTTATCATTCAATCATAGCCCAAAGTCTAAGTGTGAGGCCCAAACAGTTGGGCTCGTGATAACAGGCCCAAATAACACATCAACAGTAGCACAGAAGTCCATAAATTCGGCCCACTAACTTAGGCCCAAAGTGTGGTCTCGAGTCGCAACCGGACTCGCAAGCATGGTCTCGAGTCATGCTGTGTGTGCTGATCTCAGGTGGTTACGAGTCGCAACCTATGTCGCAACCATGGTTTCGGCTTGTCATGCTGTGGTCTCGAGTCGCAACGAGACTCGTAACCTGTGGTCTCGGCTTGTCCTGTTATGGTTGCGAGTCGCAACCGCGTGGTCTCGAGTCATCACGCTGTGGTTGCGAGTCGCAACCGGGTGATTGCGAGTCGGTAGCAGTCGTTTTCATGTTCACGTGTTGATGCAGATGTAGTCAGCCAAATTGTACAATATAATCAGGCCCAAATCCGGAAATAACCAATAGAATTCCACTAACATATTTCCTAATCAGGCCATTAGTCAAAGGTGGATCAAAATCACAAGGGTTTTCAATCTTCAACTATCATTCAAAGTGTTCTTCAAATATTCAAACCCATATTCAACAAGTTCATAACATATTAATCACTTATTCAACCAAAACTATGAACAAGCATCAAAACACTTAACATAACATACAACTCATATATGTCCGATTTCATGCCAAGTGCAACCCGATTTTATGTATCATCAAGATCTAGTAGTTTAAACTCTATTTATCCCAAGATATCATAACCCATGCATATAGTTTCATCTTTTGACAACAAATGGTTATTTCATCAAACAAGCTTCTTGATAAACAATCATCTCATATAAAAGAACAACTTAACCATCAAACTCAAAACACTAAGCATAACATGAATCATCAATATTCATACATCACAAATCACAACAAAAAATCAACCATAAACATTAAAAACACTAACCGGTTAAATGGGTTTCGAGGGTGTGTGTAAAGCTTCCAACCGGGTGTGTGTGTGAGCCGATCCAAGTCCAAATCCGAGAATGATGAAGTGTTTGTGTTCTAGATTTTAAGTGAGAGAGAAGTAGGAGAGTGTGTGTGTTCTAATGTTCAACAAAATGGTAAAACTAACTAAGGTGTGGTATATATAGGCTAGTTCAAGTGGTGCACCCTTAATGGGTTTCGAGTGGGGGGTTTACGGCCCAAAGGCCCAACCGGTCACTATGCACTCGAGACCTCATGGTCTCGAGTCGGGTTCTTTGTTCTCGGGTTGGGTTCTCGGTTTCCTTATAACACGTATAAATATATACAATGCACACATAACAAGCACATATCACATAAAAAGGTTCACGTTATCATTAAGTTTGATCGGTTAACTAGTCGCATAACGTACAAGCAAGTCACATCACGACACAACGAAAGGTTCTAGATTTCGGGTTGTCACATCATCCCCAAGTTGAAAGAAATTTCGTCCCGAAATTTGATGGCACTCACTGAGGAAGCTAGTCGAGTTGTAAGGTTTTCCCGGTTATCCTGGGGTGTCACAACGTCGCCTTCAAAAGAGGGGCCTACCACATTATGCATTAATAACTTAATTAATTATCTTTCAATAATCGACCCTTTAGGATAGTATCCATGCTGACTCAAACTACTGGGTTGAGCGTAACGTCACCTTCAAAAGAGGGGCCTACTACAATAACTAAGATAATCTCTTAAACAAGTGCAAAATTGCGAAAATAGTCAAAGGTTACACTACACACGAGTCGGATCCAAGTGATTCATCTTGTCTATCCGTTTTTACTTTTATTTTAGTTTTCAGCATTTTAGTTAGTTTTATTTTTCTAGTTTAAAAATCTTTTTCTAACTTTTTGATTTGATTAGACGTTGAGGATAAACCGGTACTAAAAGCTCTTGTGTCCTTGGACGACCTCGGTATCTTACCAACACTATACTACGTCCACGATGGGTACACTTGCCCATATGTGTGTTTAGTGTTAGTAAATATCGTGTTTATAAATTTAAAACTTGTCTAAAAAGTGTAAAAAGGGCTTAAAATATACACCTAAAATATAACACACTTCACGCACATCAGTGGTTTCTCTCGAGAGAAAGAGAAGAGAGTTGTTAGAAGAGACTTCACACCGGCGGTATTGTGCGGGTGGCGCTGCCGCCGTGGCTCCGCCACAAGGGTGATGGTGGTCGGCCGTTTTCTAGAGAGAGGGTGACCTGTGAGAGATGAAAGAAAAAGGGGATAAGGGTTTACTTGGGTGTGTGGTTCTGAATATGAAAGAAAAAAGATATTTTATATATAAGGAGTAAAATTACTAACATACCCTCATGTGCGACGCACATGCCATATTTAACTGAAAATTTTAACCTAGTTTATGTTAAAGGACCTAGGGTGTAATGTCTTTTCCAAATAAAGGATTGTGATTGTAATTATTGAAGTTAAAGGTTATCCATTTCAGTCCGATACAAACATAAAGGACGAAAAGTGTAATTTACCCTATTATTTTTTTAAATAAAGGGTATTTTAGTCGTTTTATGAAAACGTAACGGTAAATTAGATGAGGTTAATGGAAGTGGACTGCAATTGTTATGAAAGTGAAACCACAAGGACTGTTTTGCCAATCTTTAAACTAATGGACTAAAATAGTGATTTTTGACAAACCACATGACGAAAAAATGTTATTAACTCCTTAAGTAATTAACTCAAATTAGAATGATAATTGTCAAATCTTTTAAATGAATATATTACCCTAAATAAGAATGATAGTTGTCAAAAACTTTTAAATAGGGTTGTAAATGAACCGAACGTTCAGCGAACAATTCGTGAACCGTTCGGCAGGAAGTTTGGTTTAGCTTAACGAACGAACATGAACAAAAAATTTTGTTCGGTTAGCTTAGCGAACCAACACGAATAAAGGTCTCCTTCGTTCGACTGCGTTCGTGAACGTTCGATAATATTTTCGGTTACGTTCCTTAATGTTCATTCGGTTATATTAAAAAACAAATAAATAATAACCATTTTATTTAAACATATTGAAAACTTGAACTCCTATTTTTTTTCTAAGTTATCTAAAATTTGGATATTCAAGACAGTTTTTGAAAAATTATGTCTAAGTTAGTTAAACTTTGAATAATTATATTTAAGTAATTCTTGATAATTATGTCTAAGTTAGTTAAACTTAATTCATCGTTTGTTAGTTGTAGTAGACTTCTTCTGTTTTGATTTATTATTTGATGGTTGTATTTAACTACTTAAGTATAATATTTAATGTTAAGAACGTTTTTATTTTTTATTTTATTATTTCAAGTTAAATGTTTATTTATGTTTGTTTTTATTCGTTTGTGTTCAAGGCTAATGTTCACGAACTATCCGCGAACAACTGAATTTTCTTAACGAACGAACACGAACACGAACATAAACTTATGTTTGGTATGCGTTCATGAACAGCTCACGAACATGTTAATTTTCTTAAAAAACAAACACAAACATAACTTTGTTCGTGTTCGTTCGGTTCAATTACAACCCCGCTTTTAAATGAAAATATTACCCTAAATGAAAGATACTATGATGAGTGATATTTATACATTTAATGTAAAATAATACTTTTTATATTTTAAGGAGAAAAGTAATAAATATATTGTTCGATATTAACCTTAGTACCTTAATTGTCAACGTCTATCTGCGACTGGAATCCTTATGGGCCACGTATTCATAAATGCAGCACACAAGTTAAGATTTGAACTTCCTCATTACATCCTTAATGTTTTATTTGTTTACTTTCAGCCCCTAACTTTTATTTATATCACCCCTCGAAACAATGTGTCTTTTCTAACCTCAAATTATTATTTTACATTAAATGTATAATTAAACTCCTAAGCTTTCGATTATTAGATTAACTTGACAACGCTAGACCATAGTCATGTTCATGTACTAATGGAATTATACCCCATTACATTTACGTAATGGAAAATTAAAAAAGAGTTCATTTCAACACTATTTGATATTATTGGGCTACATGCCCTTTGGTTCATTTAGGGTGTACGGGGCGTTCTCGGGGAAGGGTTGCGGTGATCCTTGTCCCCGATCGGGAACACCGCCGCCATCAAAGCGGGGACCCGAATCGGGGGGGTCATCCGGCGAGGACTTACCGCATGGTTTGGCACATGTTTCGAAATAATACCGTTGTCAAACGGTCAATTTTATAAAAAAAAAAAAAAAAATTCAACTTTTTTAAACAATATATATCTAACCAACCTAAATCAATTTTTTTACCACACTTACCACTCTCAAACTCACACCAAAACTCTCAAACTCAAATCTTTCAAATACAAAATGGATTCCAAGCTTCCGTTTCTTTCTACCCTACCCGACTTTCCCGACGATGGAGATGCATCGTCAAGCGATAGTAGCTTAATTTTCTTCCAAAATCTCATCCAACAAGCGGAGCTACGAGACACGGCATCGTCTAGTAAAAAAAATTATGTCCGTCGAGATCGTGAGGGGGGCCATGAGACACTCATGGCCGATTATTTTGATGAAAATCCAAAATTTAATGACGATACTTTTCGTCACAGATTTCGTATGTCCAAGTCTTTGTTCCTAAAAATTGTTAGTGACGTGGAAGCGTATGACGAGTGGTTTAAAGAAGGCTTAGACGGGAGAATGAAGAAAAGTTTTACACCATTGCAAAAGGTTACTTCGGCAATTAAACAACTTGCAACCGGTAACCCACCAGACGAGGTGGACGAGTATTTAAATATGTCTGAAAGGACCTCTCGTGAGTGCCTTGAATATTTCTATGAGACGGTCTGTAAAAGGTATGGCGGTGAATTCCTACGTAGACCAACGAGCCACGACGTCGCGCTATTGTATCAGGCTCATGAGGAGAGGCATCACCTACCTGGTATGCTGGGTAGTCTGGATTGTACACACTTCTTCTGGAGAATGTGCCCCACAGAATTGCGTGGACAATACATGAGAGGCGATCATCAATACCCGACGGTTATGTTAGAAGCGGTGGCGTCTCAAGATTTGTGGATTTGACATGCTTTTTGTGGCCCGGCGGGTTCACAAAACGACATCAACGTGCTGCAACAATCTCCATTATTTCTTGCTCAACGAAACGGAACGGCGCCAAATTGTCCATTTCAAGTGAACAACCACTTATACAAACGCGGGTATTATCTTACTGATGGGATCTACCCTACCTGGTCCGTGTTTGTGAAGTCTTTTCCATATCCACACGACCCGAATGAAAAAAAGTTCAAGAGGCAACACGAGGCCGCAAGAAAAGATGTGGAACGGGCGTTTGGTGTGTTATAGTCGAAGTGGGGAATACTAAATCGTCCAATGCGTTCGAAAACGGTGAGAAAGATAAGGTCCATCGTGTATACGTGCCTTATTTTACACACATGATTATAAAAGACGACGGAAGGGCGATAGCACCGGTACATATTCAAGATCCTCCAGTCGAACCCGTCTTCGATGATACAGCTTATACGAAGCTCATTGACGAAGACACGCATTGGAGACTAAAACACGATCTCGTTGAGCATCTCGGAAGTTTAGATCTGCCTCACCTTGAAGTTGATTCGGACGACGAGTAGTTTGTTTTTATATTTTTCTAGTTTGAATGTATTTTTTTTTTTAATTTAATGAAATGTCTTTTATTTAATTTTTATTTTTATTAATAATTTTTTTAATTTGTAATCATGCATAATTTTACAAAAAAGAAAAAAAAAAAACCCAACTCCCCTAAGAGGGGAGTGCCGCCATCAAAATGGGGTGTTAGGGAAGTTTAAGAGGGGAGTTGACGTGGCACTGATTGATTGGTTGGGCGTAAGAGAGGGGACTCACCTCTTAGGTGAGCACCCCTTACACCCTTAAAATTTAGTGACATCTAATATTTGTAAAATAATGATATGTTAGCTATACAGAAAACAATGAGTTAATTATGTTTTTAAAAGCTAACATAGCATTTAATATGAAATCACATAATAAATGCCCTTAATTACTTCTCTAAGATATCAAATATCATAAAACTAATTTTTAAAACTTCTTCCTTTTTTAACTTTTTATTTTGAGAGGCATTCTTCCTTTGTTAATTAATTAAAGTTTTGTTGGATATCATCATCATATTATTATAGAACATATTCAAAAGAGAAGAGTAAATTGCCATTTTAGTCTCTAACGTTTGGTTCAAATTGTTATTTTAGTCCAAATAGTTTTTTTTCGTCTCTAGGTCCTTGACTTTTCAATTTTCTTGCCATTTTGATCACATTGACTAACTCAATCTAAAAATCTGGTTATACTCAGGGGTATTTCTGACATAATTGTTGTGTAGTGATAACTAGGGGTAGTTTACAACATAACTTATAAACCTCAAAATAATTTAAGAAAAAATTACAAGTTTTGTCCTTTATCTTTATACCACTTTTCAGGCGGTGTATTTTTTAATGAATGTTGACAGGCGGTGTCCTTTACTAGGTATTTTGTTGCAAGTTTAGTCGTTTACACCCAACCCAGTTAAAAAACCATGTTAATTGTTGACAGGGGGTGTCATTTACTAGGTATTTTGTTGCAAGTTTAGTTCTTTACCTAGGTATTTTGTTGCAAGTTTAGTCCTTTACACCTAACAATTAATAGGGTTTTTTATCTGGGTTGGGTGTAAAGGAATAAATTTGCAACAAAATACCTAGTAAAGGACACCGTCTGTCAATATTCGTTAAAAAGGACACTGCCTGAAAAGTGGTATAAAGATAAATGATAAAACTTGTAATTTTTCCATAATTTAATGTCAAAAATACCCCTGATTATAACTTGAATTTTAGACTAAGTTAGACAATTTGATCAAAACAATAAAAAAAGGAAAAGTCAGGAAACAAAAGAAGGAAAAAAAAAAAACTATTTGAACTAAAATGAGAATTTGGATAAAAACTCAGGGACTAAATTGCCAATTTACTCTTATCTCACACCTCTACCCTTCACCACCTCCAATATATCTATCACATTCACAAGCATTCAAGCCGCACAAACTTGCCACTCCTTCATTCTGACATCCTCTTAATCTCTTCAAAACACCCCCACCAATCCAAGAGAATCATGGACGGCACCGGAGTGGTTGCAGTTTACGGCAACGGCTCCAACTCCATAACCGAAACCAAAACATCAACATTCTCCGTCAAAGTTGGGCTTGCCCAGATGCTCCGAGGCGGCGTCATCATGGACGTCGTCAACGCAGAGCAGGCACGGATAGCCGAAGAAGCGGGCGCGTGCGCAGTCATGGCACTGGAGCGTGTGCCCGCGGATATCCGTGCTCAAGGTGGGGTTGCTCGAATGAGCGACCCCCAGCTCATTAAGGAGATTAAACAGGCTGTTACAATACCCGTTATGGCCAAGGCTCGGATTGGTCATTTTGTTGAAGCTCAGATTCTGGAAGCCATTGGTATTGATTATGTTGATGAGAGTGAGGTGTTGACATTGGCTGATGATATGAACCATATTAATAAGCATAACTTCAGGATTCCCTTTGTTTGTGGCTGTCGTAATCTTGGGGAGGCTTTGAGGAGGATTCGTGAAGGGGCTGCTATGATTCGTACCAAAGGGGAAGCTGGAACTGGTATATTTTCCTTGTTTTTTGTGTTTAGAGATTTGTTGTTTGGTTTTCAAAGTACTCTTGTTTTTGGTTTTTAAAATATAAATTTTATCTTATTTGTATTTTTTAATCTATGTATATGTCACAAAAGGCAAAAGGTAGTGGTGGATCTAGAAACTTTTTTTACTGTGTTTCTTTTAGTAAATTCTCAATAATTCTCACAATTTTTTTTTCCAAATCATATGAGGTTCTCACTAATTTTTCCATTTTTTTTAAACCGAATGGGTTCCTGTAAACCTAAAAAAGTGGCCTAGATCCGCCCCTAATAAAAGGGTTTTCTAGCCCGTATTTCAATGGGTGTATTTTCTATCTTCCGAAATAGTGAAAAAGTTTACCCTAATCTCATCTTTCTATACGTTTATTTTGTTTGGTCTACGGTTTGGTTTTGACATCTTAGAATACCTTGATTCAAAGGCTTGGTTTATGAAGTCTGTCAATTTCTCAATTTAGTGGTGTGACATAGAGATGAGCAAATCATATCCGGTGTCAGTTTGGAATCGATAGCGGTTCCAAACCGATACCGGATACGATTTGCTCATCCCTATGTCACACCACTAAATTGAGAAATTGACAAACTTCAAAACCAAGTCTTTAAATGTGTGGTAATGAACTATATAGAAATTATTACATATTGAATACCCAAATAATAAAGGGTCACAACATTGTGTTTGGCATTTTAGATGTTACTTTTGATTGTCTAGCGTGTTGTAAAGTAAGTGGTATTTTTGTGTGGTGTACCAATCGGGTAATGGGTCAGCAATTGAGTTTAAATGGTTGGGTGGGCCAATCAAGTTTATATAATTATTTTACACTATTAATAAATTAATTACATGTGTTACACTGTTAAATATATTTAAAAACACTATATTCGGATGTTCCTATTGTAATATTTTTTTTTTAGTATAATTTTTTTTTAACGGTCAATAAAATAAAAGCCCGGCTACCTGGGTAGCCAATGGCAAAAGACGACCAACCCACGAACCCAGATAGCGCTAGGTAGCCAAAGCTCACCATCTTCAGTTCTGAGAAAAACCACTGCCTAAAGGCCGTTAAGGTAAAACCTGGTTTGGATCAGATTTGAACTTGAGACCTATGACCTCAAACTCAAACCTTCACGGCTTCACTTCCCCTCTGATGCGTATTGATCTACAAGTTTTGCTTTCTCTATTAGAATTATGTCGTATGTGAGAAATCGGTTTTAATAACAATTGCATATTATTTTGGTTATGATATGCAGGTAACATAATTGAGGCAGTAAGACATGTGAGATCTGTGATGGGTGACATTAGGGTCTTGGCAAACATGGATGAAGATGAGGTGTTCACCTTTGCAAAGAAAATCCAAGCCCCGTATGACTTGGTGATGCAGACAAAGCAATTAGGGCGGCTCCCAGTGGTGCAGTTTGCCGCTGGCGGTGTTGCTACACCAGCTGATGCAGCTCTGATGATGCAGTTGGGATGTGATGGTGTTTTTGTTGGTTCAGGCGTGTTCAAGAGTGGAGATCCGGCTCGTAGGGCTCGTGCTATTGTTCAAGCGGTCACACATTACACTGACCCAAAGATGCTCGCGGAGGTGAGTTGTGGTTTGGGTGAAGCTATGGTCGGGTTGAACCTCGACAAGAATGTGGAAAGGTATGCTAACCGGTCCGAGTAAAGTTGACCGGCACAAGGGTGGATTATAATAATAGCTTTGGTTTATTTTGATTTTCTTCTTAGCGAAAGATTCTTGTGTTGAAGAAACAAGAAAATATACAACTATTGTTGTTATTGTCACAAGTGTTTGTATTTGCGCACTATTTAATTTATCTTGATTCTCATATTTTGGTTTTGTTGTGTGTTGAAATGATGATCGATTGATGATTTGCAACAAAGATCTTAAGAGATCTGTAAAGTGGATTTAAAACAAGTTTTTGGAATTGGTCCAGAAATGTTGTATATTGTCGAGGTTTAGTACCTTAATAACTTACTATAATATTCCTCCGCGTGTTGCGGCGGGTATTAGATCAGTATCGGTTTGATTTATTATGGTATTAGTACGGTATCGGCACTCGATATTTCACCGACATAAAAAACCAAAAAATAAAGTTATGCTATGACCAAAGTGATATCAACACGTGTTTATATCTGTCGAGAAAACCAGAAAAATGAATATCAATAACGGTTCTCATATATAGTACCAGTAGCGATGTTCGTAATCGAAAAGCCATCAATGTTGCTAGACGATATCAGTTTGGTTTGTCACGGTACCAGCACTCTCTGTAGCTTAAGGTATATAAAATTTTCTCTATCTTATTACCAAAGTTGTTCATATGATATTGGTTCGATTCGTCACAACAAATAACCAAAAAATCAATATATTTGACCCATCTGATTTGAACAAAATTTTTATTGAAGCTTAGATAAAAGTAAACACGTCATAACAATATATTCGTAATTTTAGAAAACATAATACTACATTATTAGAATAACGAAAAAGTAAAACGACGTCGATTTACAAAATAAAAAAAACAACAAATAAAAGTGAGGTAGTTTTGATAACACTTACGTTTGTACTTCGATTACTTGTACGTTAACACTCACAACTAATTTTAAACATATTTTTTGTCCAGATGTGGATAAAAATAAACATTTTTAAAATTTACTAATATAATAAAATAAAAGTTATGATAGAAAATTAAAAATTTATAAAATACTGAATCATAAAATAAAATACAACTTAAAATAGAAAAAGTTATAATAATAAATAAATTTTTAGTTACTATTCATCGTAAATTATATATTTATACATATATATAATTATATATTTATACATATATATAATAGAAAATCAGAATGTTATAAAATACTGTATTGTAAGACCCTTACTTAAATTATCGACTTTACATATAAACATGTTTATACAAATAGACATACATTTGAAAATATGAGTTTCGTAAAACATCTTGAAATTTTAAACATTTTAACATAATATCGTTGTTTAAATCACATAACGATGAAACGTAATGCGGAAGCTTGAATCATTGATCGTGTTCGGTTCTTCATTTAGCTTGATCGTCATCTCGCACTTCACGGTATACCTACATTTTATAAACATGAAATGCTTTAGTAATACGGAGTTTATAATACGTCTAAACAAGTCCGTGAGTCAAAACAAGCAAGAAAAACAACTTTAAACAGCTTCTTAGACCGTCGCGTGTCGCGACAGATTCAGAAAAATCCTTTCGCCGGGCGCAAAGACCTCTGGCAGGGTGCGACCGAAAAGGTGGTCTTCCGTTGCAGGGCGCGAGAGCATGATTTCGACAGAAAGTTTTGCTGCTGGAACTGCATATTCCCAACATTTCCATTTTTCACCTAAATGGTTATAACTTCCTCAATTTTTATCCGTTTTCTGTCCCGTTTCTTCCTACGTGATCGTAATTTGTTCCTCTATCATATAGAGTTAAACTCCAATATCTAGATTAATAATTTTTAATAATTACGCAACCATTACTCGGTTTATGCATTCTTTATTTTGACCCGTTATGAGGTTTAAGCACTTTAAGCTTAATTTATCTACAACCCATCATATCTCTTATTCCCACTTAATGATCTTTGTTCATCTAGTATCCCAATGTCAATTGTGATGAATTATGATAAGAAAGCTCGTTATATTCCCATTTTATCCTTGGGTTTGACACATTTGCGAAAAAGACCCATTATGCATTTTTGAGTCAAAATGGTTAAAATTACCATTGTATCCTACCATTAGGATTCTACCCATTATAAAAACTCATATTCAAACAACCCTTATGGGACGTTTGCCCGGTTTATCATCCGAGGGCATTTTATTCAACTTTAGTCTTTTGATAACTAAAGATATTTTAAAAACTTGTTTCGACCGAGACTACTCTTTTACACCGTATCCCATTTTAATTTCATCAAGTCCATAAGGACATAATATCAAAATTTCAATTCGCGTGATATACCTCACCTTGGGTAATCCGAAACCCACCCACGACTCGATTAACTCTCATCGAACCTTATGTGATCAATGAGAGTTTGACCCATTTCACATACCTGAATCGGGTCAAAGCAATGACCGGTTTTAATACCTCATCATATAAGCTGTTAATTAATAACAACGAAGTCACATGCGCTATTCATTCATGTGAGCATAAAACTTGACAACAATCGTTAGTCATTAATGTCAAATGGTGATATCATCACCTTTTGACCCGTTTGGTCTAATTGACCATTTTATCATCGTGAGATGGTATTTATTCGCCATCTCAACCATGTAACCCGTTCCGGTTTACACCGTGCTATCATATTAAAAATTGTTGGATCGTCGTGTGACCCTAACGAGTCAATCTGAAGAGTTCAACATCAAAATCAAGGGCGGAATCAATGAATTTGACGTAACACAGCTTGATACTTTCTAATTATCTTCTTTTATTGAATTCCTGAGCTTTTACAATTCAAATAACAATCCGGCAGCACCTCGGCTCTAAAACACACACACTAATTCCGTTTTAAATGACACATTCCGCTTGAAACCATCTCAAACGAAATTACTTTTTCATACGGAATTACCTAATTCCGTGCGGAATTAGTAATTTCACATATTGATTTTCACATATAATAAGCGAAACATAGTTTTAACTAATCTTTGAAAGAATTGGACCTTAACTCGAACAAATTCTGATAAAAATTGTTAATTTCGCTTGAACGAAAAATCGTACATGCTGACATCATCATAATTCCGTTCGAAATCATCATTGTAATTCCGCACGGAATTACACATTTGGCCTAATTCCGTTTGAAAAGTGTTGATCATTTCACACGAGATCTAATTTCGTTTGAAACATTCAAACGAAATTACTAATTCCGCATCAAAAAGCTAATTCCGCTTCAATTGGCGTAATTTCGTTTGAAATTAAGATAATTCCGCACGGAATTAAATTCTGTTTGGTAATCTCGTTTAAAACACCTATTTCCGTTTGAAAGGTTATTTCGTGTGAAAAGTTAATTCCGTTTGAGCTATTCCGCTTGATCTGATTCCGTTTGAAACTACTTTTCAAAATTTCAAAATAAAAAATTTCTAAGTGTTTGTTGATTGTTTCAGGTACTTGAAAGATGGATGATTTCATGAATCCATTTAGTGATGTATTTGCATTTACCAGTGGTTCGGGAGATGGCACATCAAATAACACGAATGAAACTACACCAATACCGAGTGCAAAGAAAATTCTTTCTGATGCTATGAGTGTAGACAGTGCATATGGAACATACAACAAGCCGCCTAAGTTGATGGCAATTGAAGATTATAACAGGTGGGCTACAAGATTTGAAGAATGGCTTAAAGCGTTTGCATATCCCAGTTGGAAAAGTTTGAAAAATGGCTTTGATTTGGGGAGAATAGATTATGAAAATTTAGAAGAAAATCAAATAGAAAGATATGTTTCTGAACAAAAGTGCATTGCTCTGCTTCACCAATCTGTCAGAGATGACATTATTTCACTGATCGAGTACAAAGAGTCAAGAGACCTTTGGGAAAAATTAAAAATAAAATGTGTAGGCAGTGCTGAAATAGTTAAGAACAAAAAGAAATTGTTAAGAAAAGAGTTTGATTTGTTTGGTTGTTTAAAGAACGAGTCTGTTTCCAAGATGATTGAACGATTCGGGCATCTGAAGATGGAGCTTGCAAGACATAACATCATATACACTCAAGAAGAGTTGGTTGACAAATTGTTTGATTCACTATCGAATGAGCAAGATTGGCAGTACTTTGCCTTGATGCTGAAGAACACAATCAAGTTAGAAGATTTGACAGTGGATCTACTTATCGAAAGACTGGAAAGCCATGAATTAGAGATCAAGAAATCCAACAAAGTCAACAACTCATCTTATCAGCAGAATGTGGAGCTGCATTACAGAGGTAGTATGATCCCAAAGACTGCATCTCCTAAGACAACTTTTTCTGCAGAAAGTTCAAACACAATGAACCAAGAAACTCCTAGCAGTGGCTATCATGGTGGTTCTTCGTCAAATACTTCAAATCAATCTACACCAAAGAATCTGTTTCAATGCAACATTGCTGTGGATTTGAAGAATGGTCAGAATTTTAGTGAAGAATCTGCCAAACAACAGATGGTGTTTTTAGCGTCTGTGTTAGAATCGTACGAAAGTCTCGTTGCAGGAAAGATAGGTAACACCAACCTAACAAAGGAAGATCACGATCAGATCGACCCTGAGGAGATGGAGTTGATCGATATAAGGTGGTGTATGGCTAGTGCAGTTGTCACACCCCGAATTCCACGTATCACTGGTGGGCCCGGTAGGGGAGTATCGTGACGTGGTTGGCAACATCATAGTCAAACAACACAATATATAAATGCACAGCGGAAGCAAAAGATAAATATATTACAATCCGAATATAAAGTAATATCAAGTATTACAACGGAAAGTAATGGATCCACAGGCGGATCTTAAAATATAAACATTGTTCGACAGACTTTAGACGCCTAGAACTTGCAAGATTCCTTATTAACGTCCTGAGCAGCTTCCAGCCTATTACGTACTTATACCTGTCACTTAGACTTTTGAAAATACGTCAGTTTCACTGGTAAATACACTCAACTGACTCATTTAAAAATGTCGATGAAAATTGGTTTAGTTGTGCAAGGCACGAAAATATGTTGACACTTTGACTAAAATGCACAGAGGCAAAATTAATCTTTTATACTTGGGACAAACTATATTTCATGTTATCAGTTTTACATAACTTGCTCTACATACGGGGCCCGGTTCTATGTCGGTTCATGATTAACCGAGACACCACTATTCCCTTATTGGGAATCCCTTATTGGGTATAATTAATTATTAAACATATGGCATCTGTCAGGTGTATTCCTACACCTCGTGCTGTGGCCATTGCATTTAATGAGTCAAGGATATCCAGGACACGGTCGCATTAACCCCTAATGTTTCAGTCAAGCAATACGAATTAAAATAGGTTATTTGGATTTCTCGACTCATTGGTCTTTGAATCCCATACCTGACCATGCGGTATTTATATTACCGTATCCCAAGCCCGTAATAGGGAAAATAAGTTAAGAGTATTTACCTGAGCTGGCTTCTGTCTTAAATAGCAAGAATTATAATAACTCAGCCGTATTCACTTAAGTAAGCGTAGGTACAATTTACCGGAAGGCTCTAGTCTGGAACGATGGTATAAATAACCAATTAGAATGTTAACGAGTCTTTAATTAAGCCCAAGCTTAGACTGGTTAATTTTATGGTTCAAACGCACGATTAGGCGAAGATCGGAATAGAATGTGATTTAGACCCAACAAGTTCGGAGACTTGCTTAATATGGGTATTTCATACACATTCTGGATTTTGAGATAAAACCGATAAGGTTTGACCCGTTTCGGCTAATTTATGCAAACTAGTTACATAAACCGAGCCGAACGCGTAATAAGCGTAATGGGTGGACGTAAGAGCCATATACAGGTTTCCTAAGTTAATATGCTTCAAATATGTTGTGACATCAGTAAGATATCATTTATTATGCCCGAAATGAATTTAAACACAAACTATGCCCCGTAGGGGTAGTTTGGTCATTTATAAGGTTATAAAAGGGTTTAAGTATTAACCTGAGTTACAGGTCTGATATAATCAACAAAAATACTCAATTTACTAAGTTATAACAGTAGGGTAAGGTATATATGTGAAAACTTATCAATTACAACCAATTTATGCATCGTAGGGGCATTTTGGTAATTTCACATAAGTCGTAAAGCTCAAAACGGAGGTCTGAGTTTAACAACCTTTGCTTACTGTTAAAATATTATATTGGCCTCAAATATCAGTAGGTATCAACCCTTGTATGTTTAAAATACTTATAGTACATACTATGCGTTAAAAACGCTTAAAAGGCGATTAAAGCCATTTCCGGGTTTGATACTTAAATCTGATATTTTTATATTTCCAGAAGGCTTAAAATAATTTATTTAACATGTGTGATCAGTAGCAAAAGGTTTGGAGTCGTTTTGATATGTAAAACTCATTTTATGGCCTGTAAGGGCAAAATCGACCACTACCGGATTAAGCCTACGACTATGAGTTATGCTCAGCCTAAAATTAATTAAAAATCTTTAAAACTCCCAAAATAATATATTACATCAGTGGGTAAGAGATTTGATATCAAAAAGTATGTTTAAGTAGGTTATACGCTAATTACGCCATTTTATTAACATAAAGCATTCATTTTGCGATAACGAGCATAACTCTTAATCTACAATTCAAACTGATGTCAAACCTTGCGTACACGTTTATATATCAGTAATTAAAGTTTCTACTCTTTTACATTTCCAAAAATCACGTTTTGAGGCAATAAGGGCATAATGGTCAACATATGAGCAATTAACGGAAACGCGTAAACGAGTGGGTCAATCAATGAACCAACCACAGAGGGTTATGTTAACATGTAGCCTGGTCCTAAGGAAGCTCTAAGGCATTTCCAAATCATACTAAAGCGGGTCAGAACTGAAGTCAAAGCAAAAGTCAAAGCTTTGCGACTTTCGGTTCCGAATCGGTTCAAAACAGAAAGTTGTCGAATCAAACAAGCTTAGACAAGTTCTTATGCTTATTATCAACTTATATGAATGATAAGATAGGTTACACGCCTTTTACATCGTTAGTTATGCATTAAACGAAAGATTACATTTCTGTTGACTTTTTCTAATCATCTTTGACTCGACAAATGACCTAGTTAGAGTGGGAATCAGGGGGAACCCTTTTTAAGGGTTTAAAGCCCACATAATTACCAACTTATAACTACCTTTGATGTGGCTAAACACTGAATCAATAGTGATTTATCTTAAAGTCAACCGTTAATTACGACGGTTTGACTTTTAAGCTAAAACTAAGCTAAAACTTAATTAGAGAAGGATTAGCAAGCTTACCAAGGTCCTATGCACGAAATGTGATCACTTGAGAGGAGGTTTGAGCTCCAGAAATGATCAGATTGCAAGAATGAAGTGTGAGGAAACTTGGTTGCAACCTTGGTCCTTATATAGTGGTTTTAATCACCATAAGAACTTGACACACAAGTCTACAAGTGCCCACAAATCATCAACAAGTGTCACTAAGTGTTTAGGGGTTGATTAGGGGTCTCTTGGAAGTGTTTAAGGGCGCATATGACGTTTACATGGGCTGAAAAGCCAACAAAACGAGTTTCTGCATCTGGGCATGGCTTACGGACCGTAAGGGTCCAGCCATACGGTCCGTAAGGACCTGGTCTGCACATGGGAACTTTCATTAGTTGACAGCTTTGGCCCCTGCACCTCCAAATACCATTTCCGACACATCCAAGGCCCGTTTTTAAGGCTCTAAAATGAGGCCTAAGCATAGGGAACATGAAACATGCTCAAAAATATGCCGGATGTTGGTTCGTTTGGTCGTACGGTCGCGTCGTTTGGTTAATTACGACGAAACACGGACGGACGCGAAAAACGAACCAAATGACGCGACGAATGGAATTTTATCAAGCCAAACACTAAAATAAAATATTTTAGTGCTTACATAAATTTTTGGGTGTCCGGGGATATTCAGAATGTAAGATATGCGCGTAAACGCAAACTTGCGCACTTTTTGACACTTTTAGTCCCTGCATGACTTAAAAGTTTATTTTTGCGCACCAAACACCTCTAAGCCTTTATCTAAGCTATATAAAGGATAAATAGGGTATGATTAACTCATGGTCATATTCCGGAAGGTCCGATAACATACGAATCGGTATACTTTAGCAGTTTGACGCTTTGGGTCCTTCTAATGCGCAAACTTGCGTAACTCATCATTTAATAGCATTGAAGCCTCATTTAATTCATATTAGGCATTCTTGAAAGTATTATTAAATATCAGAATGCTTCGGGCTCGATAAAAGGTCATTCAGAGGTGTAATTAAACATATTGACACTTTTAGTCCCTTATACTTGCAAAGTTGCGCGTAAATTCACTTTCGGGCACAAAAGCCTTGGGTGGCCAATGATTGGCAATCCCGAGAGTATAATCAAATATCATGAGGCTCTCGTTTGTTAAGAGGTCACTCAGAGGTAAGAATTAACATGTTGACGCTTTTAACCCTTGTCTGCGCAAACTTTCAATTAATTACACAAACGGCTACACTTGATTAACAAATGGCTCATTTGTGAATATAAAACCGTAAAAGGTTATTTAGAAACTTATTTTAGGTATGTTAATACTTCCAGTTCTTTCATAATTGATGTTTTTTCGATTTCGCGAAAAATTAGTCCCTTATATTCAAGGTTTGACTTTACTAGGGTTTATTACACGTGTCAATACTTTGTTAAACGTGATTTTACGAGGTGTTACATCCTCACCCCCTTAAAAGAAATCTCGACCTCGAGATTTGCTAGAATAATGGAAGTATTTTTTCTGAAGTAGCATGGACTTAACTTCCATAGTATATTTGGGCCTCTCATAAGGTAATCATGGTAATTCTTATAAAGAAGGTAATCATGACACACACAGAGATGTTAGAGATGTCTGTATTCTCAGGCCTTGTTTCATCTATCGATGTCGGTGTCAGATATATGACACATTTTCTTTACAAATGCAAGGATGCCCTAAGTAGAGATACTTATAAGGACATTTTATATTGGATATCTTCTTTAAATACTACTAGTCGACTTTAGTACAATATGACCATTGGGATATCTCAAGGGTTCCATGCATTAAACTTCCATACTGATCAGGCATGGAAACAATCTATGGGACACACTAGGATACGCCAATCCTCATATGGCACTCTTATCAAACATAGTTTGGCATTCGCAGGCGATATAAAATAATGAGAAAATAAAATAAAATAATATATATTGTCGTACTCTTTTTGGGGAAGAGTACTCCAGATTCTTATGAAAGGATTATCTCCGAGGATGGGAGAGAGGGTCATTAAAGATTCCATTGTTAAATTATACCTCATTTTTAATATCAGAAGTTCTTATGAATGTAATCAAAAGCTTGCCAAGCTTATGGTTTATTAAAGGTTTATTCTCCCATGCATTAACGTAAAATACTGAGCAGATACAATCGATGCTAAAAGGTAAAGACGTTCCTAATGCTATTATTGAGATGCACTGTCTCTGGCATTCAAACGTTAGTTCAGACGTTTCCTTCCTTATCCTTCCCAGAATTAGCTGCTCCTTCCTTGGCGGCCTCAGGACAATTAGTGCTGATGTGGCCTTTTTCGCCACAGCTGAAACAGTTTGCATTCTTTATGTCCCTACATTCGTGGGACTGGTGACCAGTTCTTTTGCAGATGCCACATTGCTTTATCTTTTGGTTTGATCGGCACTGTCCCCAGTGTCTCCTGTTGCAGGTTTTGCATGTAGGCTTCTTGTTGGAATCTTGTTGGTTATTGTTGAGCTCAGATTTGTTCTTCTTAGGATTCTGGGAGTTATGCTCCTCCCTTTTACGTTTCCCATCTTCAGAGGCTTTGGCAGCTTTGTTTCTGACCACATCGAGTGTGAGAGACAGCGACAGATCTGCCGCTGACCTGAATGTAGTAGGTCTCGATGCTTTCACACTTGCCTTTATTTCTGGGGCTAGACCCCCAATAAAGCGAGCTATTCGCTTTGGTTCTGGTGTGATCAAATAAGGAACCAATCGAGACTTGGTATTGAAACTCGTAAGGTATGCTTGACAATCTAAGTTCTCCATGACTAATGACAGGAATTCAGTCTCGATTTTCTCAACTTCATGTTGAGGACAGTAATTTTCTTTGATAAGAGCAACGAACTGATCCCAAGTCATGTTGTACAAAGGAATCTTCCCGGTGGCTTGAATCAACGATCTCCACCAAGCTAAGGCCTCACCCTTAAATGATTGCGACACAAACTTGACCACATCCTTCTCAGCGCATCCGCTGATATCCACAACTGTATCCATCTCATCTAACCATGTCATACAATCTACAGCTCCTTCCTCCCCAGTGAAATCCCGGGGTTTACATGAAACAAAGTACTTGTAGGAGCAACCCTTATCACGGGGTCCTTGATTCAGTATGATCTGTTGAGACGGATCACTGTGATGATTAGAAGAGTGACGCTCGTCATCTTCCTTCTTGGGTTCATCCTTCTTGGAAGGAGGCTTCGAATGTGGTATAGATAGGGTCCTACTACGAGTCCCACTATACTCGTCGTACTGCCGCTCTAAGGCCTTCGTAACTGCGGCGTCTACTAACGCTTTTAGTTCAGCACCCGTTAAATTAATTCGGGCGTTATCATTGTTCTCCACTGGGTGGCTATTAGTTTCATCTGAGCCAGCCATTTAATTGAACTGATACATAAAACATGGACAATAGTTTACTTGGGAGTTTATTATGGGATTGTCTTTTATGGCAATTCATTAACCATGGTAACGGAGACCATATTTGGTTAATTTATTAATCACATTTATTTAGGATTCATATTATAACTTATCCTAATTATAAAAACAATAACAGTTTTACTAGTGGCACGAAAGGCCTAGTCACAAGGACAAGTTTAATTTATAAGCCATGATTTCAGAGAATCGAGGCATTTAGGTGTGAATCAAAGTTCATACCTTTTTCTTGACAGGGAGTTGTAGGCTACCACTGTCTTTAGTCCCTTAGGGCAATAAGTATGGCCCGTAGGCATATCAATTGACATTACAGAACGATGTTTTAAGGAGAAAATAATAATCATCGCAGTGATGATAGTAGTCATGATAGTATTGATCATATTGACTATGAGGCTTGGGCATAGCCCACCACCTTAGACAGGGAACCATAATGGTTACCACTGTCATATTGTCGTATTGACAATGTAATAAAGTATAGCCCGTAGGCACTTCATCACTAAGGATGTTTAATAAGCTTGGCCCGCAGGCACTACATCACTAATGGATGTTTAATAAGTTTGGCCCCTAGGCACTACATCGCTAATGGATGTTTAACAAGTTTGGCCCGTAGGCACTACATCGCTAATGGATGTTTAACAAGTTTGGCCCGTAGGCACTACATCACTAATGGATGTTTAATAATGATCATCTTTATTAATGATTTAACCCATGATTTACCAATCATTAATTTGGGCTTTGGAATCTTTAGAAGGATTCTTATATAAGAATGACGCGTGCGATTTTAACGAATCACATCTGCCAAGAACGTTAATCATGTCCACAGAGGTTAACTGGGAGTCTGAATCTTTTAATCAGGTCTTACCATCTTGGCCAGGTCTTATAATGACACCTGGCTAGGTTTCACTCTTAAGATTCTTTTAATATTCATTGCAGAACAATTTCTAAATTGAAATGTTAATAAGGATCTGAATCTAAATTGAGGAATTGCCATCTTGGCCCTGTCTTTCAAATGACACATGAGCTAGGACTTGTCCTTTTTTAGATTTTGCCATTTTATAATAATGGTAGATCTTATAAAAGGAATGTTTATTATTATTATTATTATTATTATTTTTATTTCATATTTCCTATCTAGGATGAAAATTCAGTCATTCCCCTATAAAACAAAATTTCAGGGTTGCCCTAAGTGGGACTTTGAAAGAAATAATGTTGTCCTCGAAGGGACTGAAAAATAAATATGTCCTTAGAAGGGCTATTAAGGAAACGATCTTCAGCAAAGGAGTTTCTTACTCATTCAATTCCTGAATGCTTCCTCCTTGGTTGCACGTTTCATCCTAGTCGCGGGTCGAAGCTCAACATTTCAAGGCTCCAGATGTGGAGGATTCTTATTACAGCTTCTTCGCTTGGCGATGTATCCAATATATAAAAATTTGGAAGCAAAAATTTTCTAGATTAGGATTGAGATTATTCCTAGGTTAAGTCTAGACCCAGAGGGTCAAGGAATGTGCTAATGTGTCATTGAGATTAAACACAAAAGCTAGTGTTTAATTCCCTCAATGTTGGCTCTGATACCAACCTGTCACACCCCGAATTCCACGTATCACCGGTGGGCCCGGTAGGGGAGTATCGTGACGTGGTTGGCAACATCATAGTCAAACAACACAATATATAAATGCACAGCGGAAGCAAAAGATAAATATATTACAATCCGAATATAAAGTAATATCAAGTATTACAACGGAAAGTAATGGATCCACAGGCGGATCTTAAAATATAAACATTGTTCAACAGACTTTAGACGCCTAGAACTTGCAAGATTCCTTATTAACGTCCTGAGCAGCTTCCAGCCTATTACGTACTTATACCTGTCACTTAGACTTTTGAAAATACGTCAGTTTTCACTGGTAAATACACTCAACTGACTCATTTAAAAATGTCGATGAAAATTGGTTTAGGTGTGCAAGGCACGAAAATATGTTGACACTTTGACTAAAATGCACAGAGGCAAAATTAATCTTTTATACTTGGGACAAACTATATTTCATGTTATCAGTTTTACATAACTTGCTCTACATACGGGGCCCGGTTCTATGCCGGTTCATGATTAACCGACACACCACTATTCCCTTATTGGGAATCCCTTATTGGGTATAATTAATTATTAAACATATGGCATCTGTCAGGTGTATGCCTACACCCCGTGCTGTGGCCATTGCATTTCATGAGTCAAGGATATCCAGGACACGGTCGCATTAACCCCCAATGTTTCAGTCAAGCAATACGAATTAAAACAGGTTATTTGGATTTCTCGACTCATTGTTCTTTGAATCCCATACCTGACCATGCGGTATTTATATTACCGTATCCCAAGCCCGTAATAGGGAAAATAAGTTAAGAGTATTTACCTGAGCTGGCTTCTGTCTTAAATAGCAAGAATTATAATAACTCAGCCGTATTCACTTAAGTAAGCGTAGGTACAATTTACCGGAAGGCTCTAGTCTGGAATGATGGTATAAATAACCAATTAGAATGTTAACGAGTCTTTAATTAAGCCCAAGCTTAGACTGGTTAATTTTATGGTTCAAACGCACGATTAGGCGAAGACCGGAATAGAATGTGATTTAGACCCAACAAGTTCGGAGACTTGCTTAATATGGGTATTTCATACACATTCTGGATTTTGAGATAAAACCGATAAGGTTTGACCCGTTTCGACTAATTTATGCAAACTAGTTACATAAACCGAGCCGAACGCGTAATAAGCGTAATGGGTGGACGTAAGAGCCATATACAGGTTTCCTAAGTTAATATGCTTCAAATATGTTGTGACATCAGTAAGATATCATTTATTATGCCCGAAATGAATTTAAACACAAACTATGCCCCGTAGGGGTAGTTTGGTCATTTATAAGGTTATAAAAGGGTTTAAGTATTAACCTGAGTTACAGGTCTGATATAATCAGCAAAAATACTCAATTTACTAAGTTATAACAGTAGGGTAAGGTATATATGTGAAAACTTATCAATTACAACCAATTTATGCACCGTAGGGGCATTTTGGTAATTTCACATAAGTCGTAAAGCTCAAAACGGAGGTCTGAGTTTAACAACCTTTGCTTACTGTTAAAATATTATATTGGCCTCAAATATCAGTAGGTATCAACCCTTGTATGTTTAAAATACTTATAGTACATACTATGCGTTAAAAACGCTTAAAAAGGCGATTAAAGCCATTTCCGGGTTTGATACTTAAATCTGATATTTTTATATTTCCAGAAGGCTTAAAATAATTTATTTAACATGTGTGATCAGTAGCAAAAGGTTTGGAGTCGTTTTGATATGTAAAACTCATTTTATGGCCCGTAAGGGCAAAATCGACCAGTACCGGATTAAGCCTACGACTATGAGTTATGCTCAGCCTAAAATTAATTAAAAATCTTTAAAATTCCCAAAATAATATATTACATCAGTGGGTAAGAGATTTGATATCAAAAAGTATGTTTAAGTAGGTTATACGATAATTACGCCATTTTATTAACATAAAGCATTCATTTTGCGATAACGAGCATAACTCTTAATCTACAATTCAAACTGATGTCAAACCTTGCGTACACGTTTATATATCAGTAATTAAAGTTTCTACTCTTTTACATTTCCAAAAATCACGTTTTAAGGCAATAAGGGCATAATGGTCAACATATGAGCAATTAACGGAAACGCGTAAACGAGTGGGTCAATCAATGAACCAACCACAGAGGGTTATGTTAACATGTAGCCTGGTCCTAAGGAAGCTCTAAGGCATTTCCAAATCATACTAAAGCGGGTCAGAACTGAAGTCAAAGCAAAAGTCAAAGCTTTGCGACTTTCGGTTCCGAATCGGTTCAAAACAGAAAGGTGTCGAATCAAACAAGCTTAGACAAGTTCTTATGCTTATTATCAAGTTATATGAATGATAAGATAGGTTACACGCCTTTTACATCGTTAGTTATGCATTAAACGAAAGATTACATTTCTGTTGACTTTTTCTAATCATCTTTGACTCGACAAATGACCTAGTTAGAGTGGGAATCAGGGGGAACCCTTTTTAAGGGTTTAAAGCCCACATAATTACCAACTTATAACTACCTTTGATGTGGCTAAACACTGAATCAATAGTGATTTATCTTAAAGTCAACCGTTAATTACGACGGTTTGACTTTTAAGCTAAAACTAAGCTAAAACTTAATTAGAGAAGGATTAGCAAGCTTACCAAGGTCCTATGCACGAAATGTGATCACTTGAGAGGAGGTTTGAGCTCCAGAAATGATCAGATTGCAAGAATGAAGTGTGAGGAAACTTGGTTGCAACCTTGGTCCTTATATAGTGGTTTTAATCACCATAAGAACTTGACACACAAGTCTACAAGTGCCCACAAATCATCAACAAGTGTCACTAAGTGTTTAGGGGTTGATTAGGGGTCTCTTGGAAGTGTTTAAGGGCGCACATGACGTTTACATGGGCTGAAAAGCCAACAAAACGAGTTTCTGCATCTGGGCATGGCTTACGGACCGTAAGGGTCCAGCCATACGGTCCGTAAGGACCTGGTCTGCACATGGGAACTTTCATTAGTTGACAGCTTTGGCCCCTGCACCTCCAAATACCATTTCCGACACATCCAAGGCCCGTTAAACCATTTTTAAGGCTCTAAAATGAAGCCTAAGCATAGGGAACATGAAACATGCTCAAAAATATGCCGGATGTTGGTTTGTTTGGTCGTACGGTCGTGTCGTTCGGTTAATTACGACGAAACACGGACGGACGCGAAAAACGAACCAAATGACGCGACGAATGGAATTTTATCAAGCCAAACACTAAAATAAAATATTTTAGTGCTTACATAAATTTTTGGGTGTCCGGGGATATTCAGGATGTAAGATATGCGCGTAAACGCAAGCTTGCGCACTTTTTGACACTTTTAGTTCCTGCATGACTTAAAAGTTTATTTTTGCGCACCAAACACCTCTAAGCCTTTATCTAAGCTATATAAAGGATAAATAGGGTATGATTAACTCATGGTCATATTCCGGAAGGTCCGATAACATACGAATCGGTATACTTTAGCAGTTTGACGCTTTGGGTCCTTCTAATACGCAAACTTGCGTAACTCATCATTTAATAGCATTGAAGCCTCATTTAATTCATATTAGGCATTCTTGAAAGTATTATTAAATATCAGAATGCTTCGGGCTCGATAAAAGGTCATTCAGAGGTGTAATTAAACATATTGACACTTTTAGTCCCTTATACTTGCAAAGTTGCGCGTAAATTCACTTTTGGGCACAAAAGCCTTGGGTGGCCAATGATTAGCAATCCCGAGAGTATAATCAAATATCATGAGGCTCTCGTTTGTTAAGAGGTCACTCAGAGGTAAGAATTAACATGTTGACGCTTTTAACCCTTGTCTGCGCAAACTTTCAATTAATTACACAAACGGCTACACTTGATTAACAAATGGCTCATTTGTGAATATAAAACCGTAAAAGGTTATTTAGAAACTTATTTTAGGTATGTTAATACTTCCAGTTCTTTCATAATTGATGTTTTTTCGATTTCGCGAAAAATTAGTCCCTTATATTCAAGGTTTGACTTTACTAGGGTTTATTACACGTGTCAATACTTTGTTAATCGTGATTTTACGAGGTGTTACAGCAGTGAGAAGAGCGCAACGATTCATGGAAATTACTGGAAGACAGTCTATTGGTGGACCTTCTACCAAGTTAGGCTTTGACAAGTCAAAAGTCACGTGCTTTAAATGTAAACAAAAAGGTCATTTTAAGCGTGAGTGCCGAAATGCTTACACTGATGATACTGCAAATCCTTTTTGAGAGGATTATTACAAAAGAGCAATTTATCATCAAAATAAAGCAGAACCTCCCATGATGAAGCAGATAGAGGAGGCACCCAAAGAAAAATCCAGGGCACTTGCTGTTTTTCATGATGATGAAGGTTATGATTGGAGTGATGTTTTGCCTAAGAAAGACGCAGTTGGTTATGCTTTTTACAGCAGCAAAGATTGTTCCTTTTAAAGATAACAGATCTGAAGAAGTGAAGTATGTAACAGATCGTAAAATTTCAGAAAATTTTGAAAAACTAAAACGAACGGTAAAAGATTCTGATGAAAGAAATGGTAAAATAGACAAAGAAAATCTTCAGCTGACCGGTGTTCTTAGAGTTAAAGAAGAGCAAATCAACCAACAGTTGGATGAGATTGCTAATCTGAAGCTTCAAGTTCAAGAAGCTAAAATTGAAAATGAGCGCATCAATCTGAAATTAACCAGTTACAACTCCGCAAGCTTTGTTTTACAACACATTGTTCCCAAACCCATCGGGAAAAACAAAGCAGGCGAAGATGTCTTTTCGGATGGAACAGGGGTGGGTTATCATCAGGTTCCACCACCAGTCTTAAACAATTATTCAAAGAAACAATCAGGGCTGGTTAATGATGAAGATGTTCATGAAGTGAAACTTCCGGACACAATTGATGTCACATTCACTTCATCTTCCGATGAAGATAGTGTCCAATCTGAAGTTGTGAAAAGTGTGGTTGAAAAAGTTTTAAAGTCTGAAAGTGACACTACTAAGGAAGATGAATGTTTCTTGGACAAATACATTCCAAAACCAAAATCCAAAAACAACTTAAATCAAGAACCTACTCTTGTCATGTACAAGATGTCGGGATCGGATAAGTTGTATTCGGATTCTGAGTTTCCACTGGAGAATGTTAATATTGCTAAATTGACAAATGTGTTCAAATTGATTGAAATTGATCTATCTGAAGTAAAAAGTTTAAATCAGATAAAGAGGCAAATGAATTTTGAAAAAGATAAAGCTTACTACAAGAAGCCTGTTGTTCCACCACGTTTTTATAACAACAATCAAAACACATGGTCGGGTGGATATCAGGGTGGTAAGAATTATCAGAAAAAGAATATTCAAAGCTGAAGGTTTGCTGAGAAAAAGGTGTTTGTGAAAAGTTCAAGTTCGAGTTCACTTTCTGATGAAGAATCTAAATTTTTTTCAAAATCAAACAAAGAGTTCTTTGAGAAGAAGGCCTCACAGCCTCAGTCTGAAGGCACAAGTCGGGTAGTTGACACCCGAACATGTTTCAAATGTAATCAAGTTGGACATATTGCATGAAAGTGTACCAACTTGAAGTCTAAGACTGAAGTTGTTGAGATTCAGAAAAGGAAAGTTGATGTGAAAGGAAAAGCTCCAATGGTTGTTGAGAAGAAAGTTTTGAAAAATGACAACACCAAAATCAAAACTGAACCTGTAAAGAATGTGGTAACTAAAAATGGCAAGTTTTACAAACGGGTTGCGTTATCTCAACAAACATGGAAGCCAAAAGTTGTTGAAAAGAAAACAATTTCTCCAAAACTAAAGGTTTCAGAGTCAGAAAAACAATCATCTTCTACTACACCGGTAAAGATGAATGTTCCTTTGGATTATTATGAGAAACTTGAAGAACAAATGCTCATTTCTGAAAAGAAAAATGTTCAAAAGAAAGACCAACCATCTGGTCAACCTCCTAAAGATGAGTTTTTCTTATACAAAGAGGTTGAGGTTGTATCTGTAGAGAGCTTAAAAATGAATGACAAGAATTTTCCACCATTGTTCACGAAATGAACTGTTCTTAATTTCCAGCTACCTGAGTCAAAAGTGGCTTGGGTGGCATCAAAATCTAACTATGCATTTGTTATTTGTGCAGGAGCTTCCAAGATCCGTTTCAGTTGGATTATGGATAGTGGAGCTTCTCGGCACATGACGGGGAAGAAGACCCTGCTGTACGATGTTCGTGGTTTTAATGGAGGTGTAGGACCGGTGTTGACACCGTTCGATTGCACAACAAAGTTCGACGTGCGGAATCCGTGAACGTGCGTGACCGAACACATAATAACGTACTAGAACCGTGATTTTATTGCAAGATATGACGTGAACGATACAAAAATCACTTGGAGAGAGCTTTCTCTCTCTAGACTTGAATCACCAAATCACCAAATGGAGCCAAAAGTCTTCAATGAGAACCCTAATGGTTCTATTTATAGGCCAAGGTTATAATGAGAAGTCTCATTATTTACCCAATTGCCACCTTACTAATTCTATCTAAATATTACAGTAAGACTTGATTTCTCGGTTTCTCGCTACGACTCGGATTAATAAAGGCGATAGACATATGCACTAACAATCTCCCCCTTGGATATTGCCGTAGTCAATCTCGTAGTGTCTTGCATTTCTCTTTCTCGAACAGAATCCCCGTGGATGTGTCTTCAGCTTCAGTTGCTCTCCCTCTTGGTATTCTCTTTCTTCAGGCTCCCCCTTTCGTCAAGCTTCCGAGCTTTTAGGATCGACGCCTGGCTTTCCGTAGCAACAGAATCAGAGACCTACACATCTCAAACACACAATTATAACAAACAATATTGTGATTCAACTAAATGAATCAACTAAACATTTGAGGATTATCTTTCACATTTAAAATTTAACAAAATATGAAACATTCCAAATTCTGATTCAACATTTCAAACCAATTAACCAATCCAACTGTTCATCTTGTTTAGCCTTTGAGATTTTGAATATCAGCTTTTCACCATCAGTTGTCGAAAATCTTTTTGAATTTTTCATACTATGAAACATAAATGCAATAGCAAAAATTAAATGCAGAAACGAAATATGTACAAACATATTTTTGTGAGTTTGTGCAAGATAATCATATCAGTTTTTGAGACATATCACCAACACCGTTAAGCTTTTAAACATTTCAAGTTTTAAACAATTTACCTAGATTGTCAGTATATTGATCCACTTTAAATTTTCACACAAATTTCAATTGATTCGAGATACGATATTAATGTTTTAGAAACTTGAACTTAAATGTGTATCACTCCACTTGAATATACTCCCGTATCCAGATCCCAATGTTCAGTCTTACAGGTGAGTATACCACAGATGATATCTGTTAAGGGGTAAATTGCGAGGGCCATGAGAGCTCAGGTCGATACTTCCGTATACGCAGAGAGATGACGGCTTCGACTTTCGGTGGGTCCCCTTTAGAGGATCTTTTGTTACAACAGCAGTGATTATCAATTTTATTGTTTTATCAACTTGCTGAGGGCTGCGCTTATATTTCAAAGCATTTTGCAGAAAGTATTATTCGGGGACTAGGTCAGTATTTCCATACCAGCAGAAGTCCCGGAATAATACCCCAGATATCACTGAGTATAAAGACCTAGTATCTCAGAAAGAGGGATCTTTCAAACAAGATTTCGGGGGTTACCCATATATCCAAGAATAGTTACCCACGAATTAAGCAAGTTTGAATTTAGGTTTATATCTCATTTCAATTTACTAAGTGTGCAAAAATCTACCGACACATCCGTAGTAAGATTGTTTATCACTTTTAAACATTACATATCTTTAGCGTGTTGTGATAGACCACTGATGTACTATCATTTCCTCTTTTATGCAACAAAAACTCATTTTTGATTTTTCAATGTTTTTGACATTTTCAAATTTTCTAATTTTTTTAATTTCCAAATTTTCTAACTTTTTAAAAAATTTTTCTCCCCCTAAAATCAAAATATGTTTCAATTTTGATTTTCTGAGAAAATTTGAAACAAAACTGTACAGATAAAGTGACAACATGATATCGAATTGCTTCAATTCGCCATCCACTTGGCGTAAACAATCAGAACTCCCCCTGACAACAAACTATTTTCCCATTATGGTTTCAAAACACTTAATTTTGTTTTAATCAAAATGGTTTTTCCGGAAAATTAGTTTTGTGTGTCGTTTCACAAAATGGGGTTTCATCACCTTGTTCTTCAAATTACCACTTGTAGGAAAGATGAATCAAGTACAACTTAATGTCCTTAATTTATCTTTTGAAGATCGAAATATCACCGAAGTGAATTTCTCAAGAAAGATGCCGATTCCTACTCCCCAATTACCAACCTGGGAGTTCCGGCAAGTCAGGTTTTTCATTTAAACAGTTTCACCCAAGCCTGACTGTCCTTGGGTGATTTCGAATTCTTGTTCAACAATGGTGGAAAGTTTGCATCATCCATTGTTAAACCAGAATTATCTACTTTTACCTCAACACATGGCTCTTCTAGCTTTACCATACCAGAATCATTGCCTGAGTGTGGCTTGTCTGACTTTGATCTGTCAGATTTATCACCTGAAGGTGGCTTGTCTGACTTCGACACGTCAGATTCATCGCCCGAAGGTGGCTTGTCTGACTTTGACCTGTCAGATTCATCGCCGACCATTTTCTTCTTCTTCTTTTCTTCTTTCGTCCTCAGATTTGTATCTGATGAATTCGTCTTGCTTGACTTTGCAGTCGAGGGAGTTAATTCATCAGAACTCTTATTCGATCTGTCCGGTGAACCCGAGGATAAAATCTTCTCTAGATACTCTCTCGCCTTCTTCCTCTTCTTTTGCAGTCTGTCTTTTTGCCCTTGAGAAAGCTTCACTATCTTTTCTTGAACTTTAGGTTCCTGAACCTTCTGTTCTTTGGGCTTGACATTGACTGGTTTCTTTGCCAACTTCTGAGAATTAACCCTCAATCTTTCACTTGATTTCCTTGGGCAATCTCTGGCAATGTGACCTCTGATTTGACAGTTAAAGCATCTTCTCGTCTCAAAATTCCTTCTCTGGCAGTTAACAGCAATGTGTCCTTGATAACACTCTGTTATCATACCAATCACCATTTTCAGTCCAAATGCTCAAATCAAAGCATTGTTTGGCTTGGTGATACTCCTTTCTCCTCTTGATTGCTGGATTTGACTTTTGAGCACTGTGGTCCGACCTGCACCACTTATTACCAACAATTTTTGAGTTTTGATTTTTCAATTTTTGTGATTTTTGATTGCGATTGGATGATTGATCTGATGAGCTTTTATTTTCATTTTTAAAATTTATCAAATTTTTAACTTTTTGTTTCTGTTCTACCATCTTCGTAACAGGTTTTTGCTTTGAGCATTCACCTATTTCAGTAGATTGCAAAACAGTATTTTTAGATTTCTCTTTTAAATCCAAAAATATTTTTCTTTTTTCTTCTTTTTCTTTCTCATCATCAGATTTATCATCGCAATCTTCAACTTTGACTTTGTCAAAATTTGTGACAAAGTCACAAATTGTAGGATCGAGTTTGTCCTTCGTTTGAGACAATCGGAGCTAGCACCTACCGAAAATGTAGCGGAAATACATTTTTGGCATGAATCAAAGCAAAACTATAGAAGAAATGAGTAGAAACAGAAGGAATAAACTTTAACACCGTTTTCTCATTCAACTTTCAGAAAATACAAGGTCAGCAGGTCGGCTACACTTGTGACATCGACACTTATTGGAACAGAATTGATCGATTTTGGACATGGAATAGTCAAATACTCTGAAGAAGTCACAAAACCTTTCAATTTCGTTTCAAGCTCGTTGATTTTCTTTCGAGCTTGCTCACCTTCTTTTTCAAGTTGAATAATCTTCTGAAGATGAGAATTTATCATTTTTTGCTTTTCGATGTTGTTTTTGCTAAACACATCTCTCCCATCTTCAAGAATTTTTATTTGACTTTGAAATTCTTTTTCCATTTTTAATTTTTCATTTTCTAAATTTTGTTTTTGATTTTTCAAAACATTTTCTGATTTTTTAAGATTTTCATTTTCTAATGACAAACTCTCTAAATCCCTCAAGAGTTTGGCATTTTCAGATTTCAGATTTTCACAATTTAAGCACTTCTCGGTCATCTTTTCAGCTTCAGCTTTCTTCTCAACCTTGATAGCTGAAATTTCTTTAACCTGCTCCTCTTCCTCATGAACAATTTCTTCAGATTTGACTTTTACTTCAACAGTTGCTACTTCATGATTCTTCTCTCCTGAATCAGTCTTCAATTTTCTAATCTTTTGGAACTCAAGTTCTTGAGCTTGAATTTTCTCGACGAACGAGCTCAAATTGAAACTACAATATTCACCGTTCTTCTTCCAAGCTAACAAATACGTTCCCTACACATCAATTGGTAAAGCATTCGCCAACTTATCAACCCACGTCTCATCCATTTTGCTAATGTTCAAACGCTCCATCTCTAAATATAACTCGACATACCTCTCGATCAAATCTTTTATAGACTCTCCCTTGATACCTGTAAAATTATCAAACTTGTTCAGTGCAATATAAATCTCAGAACCCATGTTTTGGATTTAAAAGATTTACAAAAAACGGATTTTCAAACAATTAAAAAATTCACATAGACAAATGACTATCCGATTGAATATCAAAGATTAGGCAACAATGGATCGAGTGGAGATTCGCTCGGGTGAGTATCTGATGCTCAACAAATCACCTTGAATCACCTGCAAACAAACAAACACACAATCTGTTTAAACGAACTGAATACGTAAAAGTGTGTGTGTGAAGTCAATCTAAGACTCGTTGTCGAAGATTCGTGGACTTGTTTCAATGTTGATGACGTGAAAACACTGAATGAATGATCCTGAACAAAAAGGTCACGAGATATGGGCTTAGAATGAACTGGGCCTTCCTTTATCACACGCAATACTCACAAACAAATCTTGAACCGACACAAATTGATGTAGTATTAATGTGATTGGGTCGGACTATTACTTCACATGCACCTTTGAGACTTGATCAAAACAATTTTAAAACTCAACACAATCCTATTAGGCCTCAAAAGTAAATGATAATCATTGAACCTTAAAGTGTATATGACCAATGATTTGATTTTTAATTCAATTCACTTGAATCTGAATGGACCACAAAACATTAATGACAACAAATGATTTGGCCGACCTGCTCACAACAAATGAGTGCTCACAACTAATGGGCTGACAACTAATGAGTGCTCATTGGGCCGTTACACATAACACACTGCAATTTCACATGATTAATGAGCCGACAACTTTATGAATTCGAGTTTATGATTGGGCCGATTAATCAAATGATTATTGAACCTTTTATCTTATAGGGCCGCAAATATCCACCAAACCAAAAAACTTGATTTGGCCAATTTATAAACCAATTACATAATCCAACTACAATGATCACATGGGCCGTCAATATCCGCACACTTGTTTTTTTCTTTTGTTTACACTGATTGGGCCACAAGATCCCACTACCGATTTGAACTTTGGATCTTTCAATTTATATACGTGTAACACCTCGAAAAATTTCGTCCAATAATGTCTTGACACGTGTCATAAGGTTCCGCTATGTGAAAACAAACTTTAGAGGGACTAAAAGTGACAAACGGTGAAAACTATGGAACGTAAGGGTCCAAAGTGTCAACAATGGATAAATAGACTCTATGATAACCCTACATAATGTTCATAACCTTAAACGGATGGTTCATGGATCATACGAAGCGGAAATTGCACAAAAGTGAGGAATTACAAACTATAGGGGCCAAAAGTGTCAACATGTTGAATTTATACCTCTGAATGAACTTTTGGCAGACCCGAAGCATTGTAATGCTAAAATATACTCACTAGAATATGTGGTAAAAATTTCGTGAAGTTTCGATAACGTATGAGAAAGTTATGGCCAAAACCGTACTTGAGGGGTTAAAAGCGTCAACGTCGAATTTCATGGCTTTTCGATTGAGCACAAAGTTATCCGAGGACATTACCATGTTGGTAAATGTCCCAAGGTTCTTAGAATCCAAGTTTGGGGGTTTACGCGTCACGATAAATAGCCGAAACATCAATTGCGAAGACAGGGACCAAAACTGCTAATGTTTGGCAAAGTTTGACAGCAGCAGAAGCCAGGCGGCCCGCCTGGGCTACCTAATGCGGGCCGCGACCCAAGCCCAGTAACAAAATTCGCGAAAAAGGCCATTTTGGGTCCGAATTTGAAGTGCAAAACAGCTCATACCACCTCCAAAATGCTCCAATGGGTGGTCTTGCATGCCTAGCCTACTGAGAACTCACTATAACATCTGAATTTCCCCTTTTAATCAGATCATTCATTCATTTTATTGAGCACTTGTTGTAAACAAAGAACTCTCTCATCTTCAAGAACTCTCAAGGCACTTCTGGAGCATTTCTGAACGACAAGGCAGCCTCCTAGTGTTAACTAAGCTTCATTAGGACCTTTGTAAGCCTCTATATCATTCTATAATTCGTTCTAGCATAGATTAATTGTTAAAAGTCAAACCGTTGTTCTTATAATTTGACTTTTCGATTAAACGAGTTTGGCTCTGTCATTTCTCAAATTAAAACCACTGATATGTTGGTATTTATGTGGGAAACAAACCCTCAAAAAGGGTATTCTCTGATTTCCACTTTATGCATGCTATTTGTCGAGTCAAAGATGATCTTAAAAAGTCAACAGAAATCGTTTTTGCGAAAAATAGCTTAAATGGTAATGTAGATGACATGCAATCAGTTTGATCATCATAAATAACTTATAATAAATATAAGAATGTGTTTTATCATAATCAACTCGACAATCTATAGTATAAATACGAATCGGAACCGAAAGTCTTGTAAAACGACTTTTTCGTAGACTATCGATTCGGATCCGTACATGCATGTGTGAGATCTGTATTGGAGCTTATTTTTGACCATTTATATTTTAGTATAACTTTCTGGAATTTTTATATCTCGAGTCTACACTTAGCCGATTCATTTGCATGTTTCCGATTTATGCTTAAAGTTGACTATTTTGCCCTTTTTGATATAAAACGTGATTTTTGGAAAAGTGAAAGAGTAGAAATCTTTATTATTAATATATAAACTTGCACCGAAAATTTGAGATCAGTTAGTGGTCCAGATTTTGAGTTATGGCCGATATCGTAAAACTATATCTTAAAGTTACATAAACGGCGCATTTAGCGTATAACCTATTTCAGGCCACGTTTTGATATAAAACTTTTTACCCACTGATGTTATATATTATTTTGGGATTTTTGATGATTTTTATTTAATTTTTGGCTGATCGTATCATGGATCGCTTAGTCGATTCGGTTAATGCCGGTTTTGACCATTTAAGCCATAAAATGAGTTTTACACATTCTTTTGACCCCAAATCTTTTTCTACTGATTTTATATGTTAAATAAATTATTTTGAGCATTCTGGAAATATAAAAATCTCAGCTTTCCTTTGAAAACCCGGAAACGGCGTTAAATCGCATTTTAAGCGTTTTTAGCGTATAGTAGGCGTTATACTCATTTTAAACATATAAGACTCATACCTACTGATGTAATTAGTATATTTTCATATAATAACAGTAAGTATAAATGTTTGAACTCAGATTTCCAGTTTTGGCAGTTTTAGCCCTTGTGAAATTACTAAAATACCCCTACGGTGCATAGTTTGATTTTAAATGATGAGTTTCGTATACGGGTCATACCCTACTGTTATAATATGTTAAATGAAGTATAGTTACTGTATAAATCAGACCCGTAACTCAGATTTCCAATTTGACTCTTTTATAATCTTTTAAATGACCAAAATGCCCTTCTAAGGCATAAATTGAGTTTAAAATCATTCGGGGCATAATTGAACATAACTTACTGATATTATATCATATTTAAAGCGTATTATCTCAGGGAACTTGCATTTGACTCTTTTGGCTACCCGTAACACCCTTTTAGCGTTCGGTTCGGTTTACGTAACTAGTTTGCGTAAATTGACCGAAACGGGTCAAACGTTATCATTTTTATCTCAAAATCCAGAATGTATTTAGTATACCCATATTATACAAGTATTCAAACTTGTCGGGTCTAAATCACATTCTATCCGGTTTTTCGCTTAATCGTGCGCTTGTACCGTATCGTCCTTAAAACTAACCGGTCAAGCTTAGGCTTAAATAAAAGACCCGTTAGGAATCTAATAGGTTATTATAAACCTTTGTTCCAGATTAGGAGGCCCAGTAAAAGCTACCTACACTTACCATTTGTGATTCATACTTGCTCAGGTAAATACATTTTGACTTATTTTCCCTATACGGGCTTGGGGTACGGTATATAGAATACCGCTTGATCGAGCGCACAAATCCTGCGCCTTGGGTGTACAGTCTTGAATAGTTTGTGCGACTCGTTTAAACAGTCTTGTCTTACTTTAGGATTTGGGGGGTTATTGACCGTGTCCCGGATATCCTTGGCATTATCTTACGAGATGGCCACGACCAGAGCACGGGGTTTAGGCGTACACCCGACGTGTATAACTCTTTAATGTGGTGTGTCATTTAATCTTTAGCCCGGACAGCAGATCCCGGGCCACCAAAAGTACGAGTACATGTAATTCGTTCACAAGTTTATATTGCATAATTATCCCAAGTTAATAAAAATTTATGCCTTGTGCATTTAAATAAATTTTCAATCATTTTCAAAATGAGTCAGTTGATTTGTATTTACCAGTGTAAAATGACGTATTTTCCCAAAAGGTTAAGTGTAGGTACTAAACGAACTAGGCTGGCTGTTTCCTAAGAGCGTCCATTATAGTCTCGCAAGCTCGGACGACAAATAAACTGTTGAACAATTTATCTTATTTTATTGATCCGCCTGTGGATCCGTTTCAACTACTTATGATGTTTAATATTACATTTTAAATAAAGTTGAAATGAATCTATTTCTGCTTCCGCTGTGCATTATTATATTGTCTTGTTTGTCTATGACGATGCCAACCACGTCACTGTACCCCACACCGGGCCCACCGGTGACACGTGGAGATCGGGGTGTGACAGGTTGGTATCAGAGCCAACGCTGAGTGAATTAAGCACTAGTCTTTTGTGTTTGATCTCAGTTACACAATTGCACATTCCTCGATTTTCGAGTCTAGACAAAGAACTTAGGAAATGTTCAAAATTTCGTTTATTTTTTTTTCCATTTTCATCTTCTAACTTTGTCTCATATATATATTTTTGTTGTGCAACTTGTTTGATTTTTGACAGGTTCATCATGCCGCCACGTATGCGAGGACGAGGAGGATTCGCCACATCACATGACCACGAGGCCGGGCCTTCGCACAGGCGAGCCCCATCAGCATCGCACAACACTGCTGCCCACGATCTTTGGAGATCATTTGCTGGACCAGCCAGGCACTCGGTATCACTGAATGCCTCACCATCCCTACCTCACTCCTTTGGGCCACATTCTGAAAATGGGCCCCACGACTCCCATGGGTCTTTCATACCCCTACACCAGTCACCTCACCACTACCCAGCACCAGTTTATCAGGGCCTGTATAACCCTGATGCCTATTTGGATGAACCAGTGGGTCATAACCCACTAGGACCTGAAGACCACTTCTCTGGTGGTAACGAGATGGAGGTCGACGAGGACACTGACCCTTCCCTGCCACCGTCCGGCACACCTAACCATCCCATTGAGATATCAGATGGGTCACCATACAGGGGATCACCATTCAATGGTGTTGACAGCTACGAGGAGAGGTTTAAGCAGCACGATTGGTTTTATACCCCCAGCCACCACAACTCTCCCATGCACCAGTCTTATCACGGTTCTCCCGTGCACTCTCAGCACCACTCCCAGCAGCAGCAGCTTCAGCAGCCGCCTTTGCAGCAGGATCCATCTGAGGCCTTTTGGCGCGACGTGGTCACTCCGTCGCCACCACCACCACCGGTTTTGCCTCCTCCGCCTCAGAGGCCAAGGAGGAACGCGCGTATGTCTACGTGAGGAGGGATTCGCATTGCCACCCCTCGACATTCAGGTAGCGGCCGCTACTCGCCGCTCCACGAGGAGTCAGAGATGGGAGAGTCTCAGCATCCCGTCTCAGAGGTTACTTCTGCGACTATTGCGCCACTACCGCCACAGAACTTTGGAGAGCCCATCCCTGCGTATGCTAGCGCAGCACAGTTCAACCCTTTCGAGCCGACTTTTCCTCCCGGTTATGATTATACGGGAGATCCCTACTGGTTAGCCTCAGGCTACAACCCTCTCAACCAGGAGAGTGCTTTTGGAGGTCCCTGGGCTACGGGACAATCAGCTTTTGGATTCCCACCGCAGGGATACCAGCAGCCGCAGCCTCCACAGCCACCGCAGTATCAGCCACCGCCGCGGGCGCCGATGATGTCGCCACCGCAAGTCCAAGAAATCCTGCAAGGGATACACGACGTGCGACGGGAATTACAAAACGATCGCCGACACAACCGCGGTATGTTCAAGAAGATGGTTGACTTAATCAAGGGTAAGAGCAAGAAGGATTATTAAATCCTGTGTTGTTAGCTCTTTTACTCATGTCCCTGCGTGGACATTTATTCCTGTATTCTACCCCTGCGTGGGTATATTTCTCCTATTCTACCCCTGCGTGGGTATGCTATTTCTGTTTAACCCCTGCGTGGGTTTGTTTTGTTTGTTTTGTCTGTTTGTTTGTTTTGTTGTTGTTGATTGGTTTAGCTCTGCGTGGGCATGTTATTTGAATTAAAGTCCCGTTTAGGGCAAAAGTTGTACTAGTTTACTTTAATTAAAATGGTTAATTTAAGTTTTCATTTTATTTATGTGCATGAATTTAATATTCAAATAAATGGAAAATATCAATTTTTATTTGATTTGCCATTTTAATAAGAATCTTAGTAAGGTAGAACCTAGCTTGAATGTCTTATTAACAGGCCTGGCCAGTATGGTAAAACCTGGTTGAAAAGATTCAAATCCCTGTTAACATCTGTAAACATGTTAACATTCTTGGCCAAGCGTGATCTGTAAAATCACATAAGCCACCCTTTTTAATAAATTCTCTACAGATTATATCTGTATACAAGTCTGATTATGACTTGATACCTACGGGTTATGACTATGTCGTATAAAGCAAAAAGGCAGTTGTGGTCTATGACTCCCTGCCAAGTAAAGGATTATTTGTTTAATTATACAATGCTAATCCTATAAAAATCTAAATTTATAATTTAGAAGTTGTCCGAAGTGACTAGGCCTATTGTGCCAATATATATATTTCATTCCATAATATAGTTGCTAATAAAAGCCCTGAATGAAATTAAATAAATTAACTATTATGATTCTTAATATCATGGTTAATAAATCGTCTAGAACGATAATACTGTTAGGTTTCTAAATAAGACCTTGTCCTTTTATGTAGCTTAAAGCTACATGGCCAAATCGGAGGAGACCAACAGTCATTCTGGAGAACACCCAGATGATACAAAGATTCACGTCACTGGTGCGGAACTGCAAGCACTGGTTGAAAACGTTGTTGCCAAAGCTATGGATAGGCAATTCAGAGAATCTAGCGGGACTCGGAGTAGAACCCGAACTGTAACGCACGTCAAGCCCAAGACTCATTCAGAGGCTCATAGTAAGCCACCTTCTAAGAAGAGTGAGCCGAAGAAGGATGAGGGGGATAATCACTCCTCCAACCACAGCAGTATTCCTAAACAAGAAATCAAGCTGAAGCATGATACGCACAGCAAGTCCTGTACGTACAAGTATTTCGTTTCATGCAAACCCAGGGATTTTACTGGGGAAAAAGGAGCAGTTGACGGCATGACATGGGTTGATGAGATGGATACAGTTGTTGACATCAGCGGGTGTGCTGATAGGGACGTTGTGAAGTACGTGTCCCAGTCATTCAAGGGAGATGCTCTAGCATGGTGGAAGTCACTCCTACAAGCTGCCGATAAAGCCACACTGTACAGCATGACATGGGAACAGTTTGTGGCCCTAATCAAAGAGAATTTCTGCCCGAAGCATGAGGTCGAAAGGATTGAGTCGGATTTCGTATCCCTTGTGATGAAGAACCTCGATTGTCAGGCATATCTCACCACGTTCAACACCTTATCTCGATTAGTGCCGTATTTGGTGACCCCGGAGCCGCGAAGGATTGCTCGATTTATTGGGGGTCTGGCACCAGAGATCAAAGCGAGCGTTAAGGCATCAAGGCCTACGACATTCAGATCCGTAGCAGATCTATCCCTCTCCCTCACTCAAGATGTAGTCAGATTGAGAGCTATGAAGAGCTCAGAGGAAAACAAGAGGAAACGTGAGGATGACACCTCACGAAGATCGGAGAAACGACACAGAGGGAACAACGACCATAAGAAAGGGTCGGGATTTAAGAAGGGAGATCATCAATCGGGTGAAAAACCCAGATGCAAGACCTGCAAGAGACACCATTTTGGGAAATGTCGTTTGGAAGCGAAATCCCAGTCTCACGAAAAACGATGTGGAATCTGCAAATCCACAGACCATAAAGCCTTAGATTGCAAAAAGATTAAGGATGCAACTTGTTTTGGTTGCAACGAGAAAGGGCACATCCGGCCAAATTGCCCAAAGAATGCAAAGAAAGCCGATGAAGGAAAAAAGACTAATGCGAGAGTCTTCAGAATGGACGCCAAGGAAGCAGTCCTTGACGACAACGTCATTACAGGTACTTTTCTTGTAAATGATGTTTTTGCTAGAGTCCTATTTGATTCAGGAGCTGATAAATCGTTTGTAGATGATAAGTTTTGTAAATTGTTAAACCTTCCTGTTAAAACCTTAAGAGTGAAATATGAGGTGGAATTAGCCGACGGAACCATAGAAACCGCCTCGACTGTTCTAGATGGATGTGTTATATCCATTAGGAATCATTCTTTCCCGTTATCCTTGCTTCCCTTTAAGCTAGCTGGATTCGATATAGTGATAGGCATGGATTGGTTAGCGCAAAACCAAGCCCAGATTGTGTGCAACAGAAAGCAAGTAGTAGTGAAGACTCCGTCTGGTGAGTCACTCACTATTCAAGGAGATACCCAGCATGGATTGCCTGAGCAAGTGTCCATGCTCAAGGCATCCAGATGCATGCAGAAGGGATGTGTCATTTATATGGCACAAGTTACCATTGATGAGCCAAAACCGAAGATCGAAGATATCCCTGTTATCTCGGAATATCCTGAAGTATTCCCTGAAGAACTACCCGGTTTGCCACCAGATAGGCAAGTGGAGTTTCGGATAGACATCATTCCAGGCGCTGCGCCTGTAGCAAGAGCACCATACAGATTGGCACCAACGGAGATGAAGGAGTTGAGGACGCAGTTGGATGATTTGTTAGCTAAAGGTTTTATTAGGCCTAGCTCGTCTCCTTGGGGAGCACCAATCTTGTTCGTTAAAAAGAAGGATGGATCGATGCGTCTGTGCATCGATTACCGTGAGCTTAACAAGGTCACTATCAAGAATAGATATCCGTTACCCAGGATCGACGATCTATTCGATCAGTTGCAAGGAGCAAGCTATTTCTCCAAGATTGACCTGAGGTCAGGTTATCATCAGTTGAAAGTCAAGGATGAAGATGTGCACAAGACAGCGTTTAGGACTCGTTATGGACATTACGAGTTCCTAGTGATGCCTTTTGGGCTCACCAACGCACCAGCCGCATTCATGGATCTCATGAATCGTGTCTGCAAGCCCTATCTAGATAAATTCGTTATCGTCTTTATTGACGACATCCTTATCTACTCGAAGAGCCAAGCTGACCATGAGAAACACCTTCGTTGTATTCTCAAACTTCTGCATCAAGAGAAACTTTATGCCAAATTTTCGAAGTGTGAAGTTTGGCTTCGAGAAGTCCAATTCCTTGGACATGTAGTAAGCGAGCGTGGTATCCAAGTAGATCCCGCTAAAGTAGAAGCAGTCATGAACTGGCAGGAGCCGAAGACTCCTACTGAGATTCGCAGTTTCCTTGGATTGGCAGGATATTATAGGCGATTTATCGAGAACTTTTCAAGAATTGCTGCGCCCCTAACTTCGTTGACTCGTAAGAAGATTAAGTTCGATTGGGGCCCTAAGCAGCAGGAATCCTTCGACATTTTGAAGAAGAAGTTGAGCAATGCGCCCGTGTTGACATTGCCCGATGGTATTGAAGAATTTGTGGTGTACTGTGATGCGTCACACACTGGCATGGGCTGTGTACTCATGCAGAAAGGCAAAGTCATTGCCTACGCTTCTCGACAGCTAAAGGTGCACGAGAAGAACTACACCACCCACGATTTGGAATTGGGTGCAGTTGTATTTGCTTTGAAGCTATGGAGACATTACTTGTATGGGACCAAGTGTATAATATATTCAGATCACAAGAGTCTTCAGCATCTGTTCAATCAGAAGGAATTGAACATGCGTCAAAGGCAATGGATGGAAACTTTAAATGATTATGACTGCGAGATAAGATACCATCCAGGTAAGGCAAATGTAGTTGCCGACGCCTTAAGCAGAAAGGAAAGGGTGAAACCAATCAGAATCAATGCCAAGCGCATTGAAATAAGAAATAATTTGAATGAAAAGGTGTTAGCTGCACAGAAGGAAGCTGTGTTGGAAGCTAACTATCCTGCAGAGAAGTTAGGAGTAACTGAGGAACAGTTATCCTACGACAAAGATGGAATGCTACGACTAAACGGACGAATATGGGTTCCAGTTTATGGAGGACTTCGGGATGTTATCCTCCAGGAAGCCCACAGCTCTAAATATTCTGTTCATCCTGGAGCTGATAAGATGTACCAGGATTTGAAAGCAAACTACTGGTGGATTGGTTTGAAAAAGTCAGTAGCTGAGCATGTAGCTAAATGTTTGACTTGTGCGCAAGTCAAGGCTGAGCATCAGAAGCCGTCAGGTTTGCTTCAACAACCTGAAATTCCCAAGTGGAAATGGGAAATGGTGACAATGGATTTCATCACCAAGTTGCCGAAGACGAAAAAGGGAAATGATACCATATGGGTCATAGTAGATAGACTGACTAAGTCAGCTCATTTTCTACCCATCAAGGAGACGTATAGCTCCGATATGTTAGCTCAGTTATACGTCGATAAGATTGTAGCATTGCATGGTATACCTATATCTATTATCTCCGATAGAGATACTAGATATACGTCGCATTTTTGGAAGAGTTTCCAACAATCGTTGGGCACTCGTTTGAATTTTAGTACGGCTTATCATCCTCAGACTGATGGTCAGAGTGAGCGTACTATTCAAACTTTGGAAGACATGCTTCGTGCATGTGCGATCGATTTGGGTGGTAGTTGGGATAAGAACCTACCACTGATTGAATTCTCCTACAACAATAGCTACCATTCCAGCATAAAAGTTGCGCCTTTTGAGGCCCTATACGGTAGAAAGTGTAGATCGCCCATTTGTTGGGCAGAAGTTGGAGAAGTCCAACTGTCAGGACCAGATATCGTTTTTGAGACGACGGACAAGATAGTTCAGATTCACGATCATTTGAAAGCTGCCAGGGATAGGCAGAAAAGTTATGCGGATCCTAAGCGCAAAGATTTTCACTTCGATGTAGGTGATAAAGTATTGCTTAAAGTATCGCCCTGGAAGGGTGTGATGCGATTTGGAAAGAAAGGCAAGCTAAGCCCGAGGTACATAGGACCTTTCGAGATTATCGAACGTGTCGGGTCAGTTGCTTACAAGTTAAACTTTCCTGAAGAACTTAGCGCCATTCATAATGTGTTCCACATCTGTAATTTGAAGAAGTGTTTCGCTGACGATTCACTGGTTATACCACATACGGATATACACATAGATGAGAGTTTGAAATTCGTAGAAAAACCTTTGTCGATTGAGGATCGACAGGTGAAGAAGCTTCGAAGAAAGCACGTGCCTATTGTTAAGGTCAAATGGGATGCCCGTAGAGGTCCCGAATATACGTGGGAAGTGGAATCCACGATGCAAGAGAAATATCCTCATTTGTTTCAGTAAATCTCAAGGTCGAGATTTCTTTTAAGGGGGTGAGGATGTAACACCTCGAAAAATTTCGTCCAATAATGTCTTGACACGTGTCATAAGGTTCCGGTATGTGAAAACAAACTTTAGAGGGACTAAAAGTGACAAACGGTGAAAACTATGGAACGTAAGGGTCCAAAGTGTCAACAATGGATAAATAGACTCTATGATAACCCTACATAATGTTCATAACCTTAAACGGATGGTTCATGGATCATACGAAGCGGAAATTGCACAAAAGTGAGGAATTACAAACTATAGGGTCCAAAAGTGTCAACATGTTGAATTTATACCTCTGAGTGAACTTTTGGCAGACCCGAAGCATTGTAATGCTAAAATATACTCACTAGAATATGTGGTAAAAAATTCGTGAAGTTTCGATAACGTATGAGAAAGTTATGGCCAAAACCGTACTTGAGGGGTTAAAAGCGTCAACGTCGAATTTCATGGCTTTTCGGTTGAGCGCAAAGTTATCCGAGGACATTACCATGTTGGTAAATGTCCCAAGGTTCTTAGAAACCAAGTTTGGGGGTTTACGCGTCACGATAAATAGCCGAAACATCAATTGCGAAGACAGGGACCAAAACTGCCAATGTTTGGCAAAGTTTGACAGCAGCAGAAGCCAGGCGGCCCGCCTGGGCTGCCTAATGCGGGCCGCGACCCAAGCCCAGTAACAGAATTCGCGAAAAAGGCCATTTTGGGTCCGAATTTGAAGTGCAAAACAGCTCATACCACCTCCAAAATGCTCCAATGGGTGGTCTTGCATGCCTAGCCTACTGAGAACTCACTATAACATCTGAATTTCCCCTTTTAATCAGATCATTCATTCATTTTATTGAGCACTTGTTGTAAACAAAGAACTCTCTCATCTTCAAGAACTCTCAAGGCACTTCTGGAGCATTTCTGAACGACAAGGCAGCCTCCTAGTGTTAACTAAGCTTCATTAGGACCTTTGTAAGCCTCTATATCATTCTATAATTCGTTCTAGCATAGATTAATTGTTAAAAGTCAAACCGTTGTTCTTATAATTTGACTTTTCGATTAAACGAGTTTGGCTCTGTCATTTCTCAAATTAAAACCACTGATATGTTGGTATATATGTGGGAAACAAACCCTCAAAAGGGTATTCTCTGATTTCCACTTTATGCATGCTATTTGTCGAGTCAAAGATGATCTTAAAAAGTCAACAGAAATCGTTTTTGCGAAAAATAGCTTAAATGGTAATGTAGATGACATGCAATCAGTTTGATCATCATAAATAACTTATAATAAATATAAGAATGTGTTTTATCATAATCAACTCGACAATCTATAGTATAAATACGAATCGGAACCGAAAGTCTTGTAAAACGACTTTTTCGTAGACTATCGATTCGGATCCGTACATGCATGTGTGAGATCTGTATTGGAGCTTATTTTTGACCATTTATATTTTAGTATAACTTTCTGGAATTTTTATATCTCGAGTCTACACTTAGCCGATTCATTTGCATGTTTCCGATTTATGCTTAAAGTTGACTATTTTGCCCTTTTTGATATAAAACGTGATTTTTGGAAAAGTGAAAGAGTAGAAATCTTTATTATTAATATATAAACTTGCACCGAAAATTTGAGATCAGTTAGTGGTCCAGATTTTGAGTTATGGCCGATATCGTAAAACTATATCTTAAAGTTACATAAACGGCGCATTTAGCGTATAACCTATTTCAGGCCACGTTTTGATATAAAACTTTTTACCCACTGATGTTATATATTATTTTGGGATTTTTGATGATTTTTATTTAATTTTTGGCTGATCGTATCATAGATCGCTTAGTCGATTCGGTTAATGCCGGTTTTGACCATTTAAGCCATAAAATGAGTTTTACACATTCTTTTGACCCCAAATCTTTTTCTACTGATTTTATATGTTAAATAAATTATTTTGAGCATTCTGGAAATATAAAAATCTCAGCTTTCCTTTGAAAACCCAGAAACGGCGTTAAATCGCATTTTAAGCGTTTTTAGCGTATAGTAGGCGTTATACTCATTTTAAATATATAAGACTCATACCTACTGATGTAATTAGTATATTTTCATATAATAACAATAAGTATAAATGTTTGAACTCAGATTTCTAGTTTTGGCAGTTTTAGCCCTTGTGAAATTACTAAAATACCCCTACGGTGCATAGTTTGATTTTAAATGATGAGTTTCGTATACGGGTCATACCCTACTGTTATAATATGTTAAATGAAGTATAGTTACTGTATAAATCAGACCCGTAACTCAGATTTCCAATTTGACTCTTTTATAATCTATTAAATGACCAAAATGCCCTTCTAAGGCATAAATTGAGTTTAAAATCATTCGGGGCATAATAGAACATAACTTACTGATATTATATCATATTTAAAGCGTATTATCTCAGGGAACTTGCATTTGACTCTTTTGGCTACCCGTAACGCCCTTTTAGTGTTCGGTTCGGTTTACGTAACTAGTTTGCGTAAATTGACCGAAACGGGTCAAACGTTATCATTTTTATCTCAAAATCCAGAATGGATTTAGTATACCCATATTATACAAGTATTCAAACTTGTCGGGTCTAAATAACATTCTATCCGGTCTTTCGCTTAATCGTGCACTTGTACCGTATCGTCCTTAAAACTAACCGGTCAAGCTTAGGCTTAAATAAAAGACCCGTTAGGAATCTAATAGGTTATTATAAACCTTTGTTCCAGATTAGGAGGCCCAGTAAAAGCTACCTACACTTACCATTTGTGATTCATACTTGCTCAGGTAAATACATTTTGACTTATTTTCCCTATACGGGCTTGGGGTACGGTATATAGAATACCGCTTGATCGAGCGCACAAATCCTGCGCCTTGGGTGTACAGTCTTGAATAGTTTGTGCGACTCGTTTAAACAGTCTTGTCTTACTTTAGGCTTTGGGGGGTTATTGACCGTGTCCCGGATATCCTTGGCATTATCTTACGAGATGGCCACGACCAGAGCACGGGGTGTAGGCGTACACCCGACGTGTATAACTCTTTAATGTGGTGTGTCATTTAATCTTTAGCCCGGACAGCAGATCCCGGGCCACCAAAAGTACGAGTACATGTAATTCGTTCACAAGTTTATATTGCATAATTATCCCAAGTTAATAAAAATTTATGCCTTGTGCATTTAAATAAATTTTCAATCATTTTCAAAATGAGTCAGTTGATTTGTATTTACCAGTGTAAACTGATGTATTTTCCCAAAAGGTTAAGTGCAGGTACTAAACGAACTAGGCTGGCTGTTTCCTTAGAGCGTCCATTATAGTCTCGCAAGCTCGGACGACAAATAAACTGTTGAACAATTTATCTTATTTTATTGATCCGCCTGTGGATCCGTTTCAACTACTTATGATGTTTATTATTACATTTTAAATAAAGTTGAAATGAATCTATTTCTGCTTCCGCTGTGCATTATTATATTGTGTTGTTTGTCTATGACGATGCCAACCACGTCACTGTACCCCACACCGGGCCCACCGGTGACACGTGGAGATCGGGGTGTGACAATACGTGATTGGACCGAACAAACCAACAATTTCTATTGGGCCATTTTTATTACATAACACGTGATTGGACCGTTACTGGTTTTTCTTGCTTTAAAAGTTCAGTGGGCCGCCTTTCACATGCATTCGACAACTATTATCTTATTGATCCGACATATGACAAACACAAAACAATGTGATTGGACCACCCAAACCACTAACTGTCAACAATACAATTATTATCTTTTGTTCCACTAAATGTCATTATTATCTTTGTAGTGAATTAAATGCCGACATTTTTTGTTCCGATTCAATGTGTTTAAAATCTAGTGGCCGACATTTCAATTATCAATACAATGTTAGACAATACCAAATATCACAACACTTTGATTGGGCCGAACTGATTATAATTGAACCGAATATATATGTGGCCGACAATCAGACGCGATGTCTTATGATTTTATTTGACCGTTGAAGCGAAACTATATGTTACACCTATGAGCGAACCACACGATGACAAAAAAGCGAAACCATATTGTGACCTAATGAGCGGAACCTACGAGCGGAACCTTATGAGCGGAATATTATTGTTCGAATAAGCGGAACCTCAATATTTGTCACAATAAGCGAACCATACAAGCGAAACATCAATGTTCGTATAAGCAGACCTGAATTTTCACGCAAAAACGAACCGAAAATCTTCGATTTCTCCTAAACGGCTAGGAGTTTGGATCTGAAACTTGGTAGGGTTATAGATCAGGTGTTTTCGCACAACATATGAAAAATTCAGCCGATTCGGACCGTAAAATCCCGTTCAATTTGACGAATTTCAGTAAAAAACGTGAAAAATGAGTAGAAGATGAAGAAATGATGAAATTCGGACCTGAAATCGCTGAAATCTGGTACGAATCAATGTGTTTGATCAGTGCAATCGAGCTCCTAGCTCTGATACCACTTGTAGGACCGGTTTTGACACCGTTCGATTGCGTAATGAACCTTCGACGTGCGGAATCCGTGAACGTGCGTGACCGAACACACAATAACGTACTAGAACCGTGATTTTATTGCAAGATATGACGTGAACGATACAAAAATCACTTGGAGAGAGCTTTCTCTCTCTAGACTTTCTCTCTCTAGACTTGAATCACCAAATCACCAAATGGAGCCAAAAGTCTTCAATGAGAACCCTAATGGTTCTATTTATAGGCCAAGGTTATAATGAGAAGTCTCATTATTTACACAATTGCCACCTTACTAATTCTATCTAAATATTACAGTAAGACTTGATTTCTCGGTTTCTCGCTACGACTCGGATTGACGAAGGCGATAGACATTTATGCACTAACAGGAGGTTATGTGGGTTTCGCAGGAAATCAAGGAGGTAGGATAGTTGGAGAAGGAACGTTATCCAATGGCATGTCACGTTTGAAAGAGTTAACTACATTGCTGAGCTTGAGAATAATCTTCTGAGTATTTCTCAGATCTGTGACATGATGTATACAACGCACTTCACAGACAAAGAGTGTTTGATATTGAAACCAGGATTTGTTGTTCCCGAAGAATGGATTATCATGAGAGCACCAAGAGTCAATGATCTGTACGTGTTGGATATGAGCGTAGCAACTACAACCACGGGTCAGGCTCATTGTTTCATGTCTAGTGCAACAGAAAAAGAATCACAACTCTGGCACCGAAAAATGGGTCATATACATTTGCTAAAAATGAATAACCTGGTGCACAATGATTTGGTTACTGGTGTTCATGTGAAAGGTTTTCATCGTGAGGGGGAGTGCATTAGCTGCATCAAAGGAAAGCAAAAGAAGATATCTCACCCCGGGAAGAAAGAAAACTCAATCTCAAGACCTTTAGAGAGACTTCATATGGATTTGTTTGGTCCAGTAAACGTCAAAAGCATTACTGGGGATCTCTATTGTCTTGTAGTTACAGACGATTATTCAAGATTTTCTTGGGTATTATTTCTGAAGTCAAAAGATGAGACGTTTGATCGTTTGATGACGCTTTTCAAGAAGATGGAAAACTTGTACCAAATACGCATCAGAAGATTACGTAGTGATAATGGTACTGAGTTCAAGAATATCAAGATGGAAGAGTACTGTGATGAGAGAGGTATATTGCAAGAATTTAGTGCTCCTTACACTCCACAGCAGAATGGAGTAGCTGAAAGAAAGAACATGACGCTAATTGAAACGGCCAGGACGATGCTTGCTGATTCCAAGTTACCTGTTAACTTTTGGGCAGAAGTAGTATCAGCCGCATGCTATACGCTCAACCGGGTTCTTACTGTAAAGAAATTCAACAAAACGTGTTTCGAGCTGATCAACAACCGCAAGCCAAACCTGAAGTATTTAGAACCGTTTGGGTCTCCCTGCACAGTTCTAGAGCCTTTTGGTAAATTTGGTCCAAAGAGCATCGAAGGGATATTTGTGGGTTATTCAAGTCCACTAAGACGAGTTTTTGTTCCAAGCTTAAAGCGGATCATCGAAGCATCGAATGTTGAGTGTCAAGGTTACACAATGCCACCGTAGAATCCAGGAGATTCATGGTTTTTTCATTATGACACTTTGTGGAACTCGTTTGACATGGAAAAAGAAGAGGAAGAAGAAGAAGGTTTCTTTGACGAATTGGATATTTTAAGAGAGTATGAGTCATTGCAGGAAAGGTTTCCGGCTGAGTCTTCAAGGCGTCAAAGGCATACTTCAAATGACGATGAAGCAGGTCCAAGAACATGATGATATTCAACAAAATGAAGTTGCTCATGATAATCAGACGGCAGAGAATGATAATCAAGAATCTGAGAACAGACTAGTATTTGATCGTGGTGATTCAGATTCTGAGGGAGAGCAAATTCAGATTTCTAATCAATCTATTTCAGTCAATGAACAAAGTGCAGATCAAAATATCACAAATCTGGAGGGCGAGGTAGATGTTCCAGGCGAGGTGATGCCAAGAACTCTTTCATACCATCCAGAGGAGCTGATTATTGGAGAATTACAATCAGGCATCCGCACTATACGACAAATCGATCAAGGGCTTACTTGTTTTTATTCTACAGTTGCTCCGTTACAAACTGAATTTTCACTTAGTTGTTTTATCTCGCAGATTGAACCGAAGACTTATAAGGAGGCGCTTACTGAAGATTCTTGGGTCAATGCGATGCAGGAGGAACTAAGCCAGTTCGAGAAGTTAGGAGTGTGGAAGTTAGTAGATTTGCCTAATGGTCACAGGAAGATTAACACAAAATGGGTATTTAAATGCAAGAGAGATGATCGAGGAGTTATTATTCACAACAAAGCTCGACTCGTAGTCCAGGGCTTTAGTCAACAGGAGGGTATAGATTTCACTGAAGTATATGCTCCTGTGGCTCGAGTTGAAGCGATTAGGATCTTTCTGGCATTTGCATCATGGAAGGGATTTAAAGTTTTTCAGTTAGATGTGAAATCGGCGTTTCTCTACGGGAAGGTAAAAGAGGAGGTATATGTCAGACAGCCACCGGGCTTCACCGATCCAATCCACAAAGACAAGGTCTACTTACTAGATAAGGCGCTGTATGGTTTACACCAGGCCCCGAGAGCTTGGTACGAGACATTGTCTCAACACCTGCTAGCCAACAACTTCATCCGTGGAAAAGTGGATGCCACTCTCTTCACCAAAGAGGTCGACGGACATCTTCTGATAGTTCAGATATACGTGGACAACATCATATTTGGGTCAACGAATGAAAGTTTGTGCCAAGACTTTGAAAAGTTATGAAGCAAAAGTTTGAAATGTCATCGATGGGGGAGATGAAATTCGTCACACCCCCCAAAATCCACACGCGGAGTACCACCGCTTGGAGGCGTGACATGACCAGGATCAAGCCATCAATCATATCAAACATAGCATTTAATAATAGAAGTAGATAAAGTAAATCATCACGACATGATTGATGTTCAAAACCAAACTTTGTTTAAGTAGCGGAAGCATAATAATGAAAACCCAAATTAAGTTATAAGTTCAAATATCGTTCACGATCCGTGTCCCACAACGACCTGCTCCTCCCTGTGCAAGCTCCATAATGTACCTAAGGTCCTGCAAGGCATGCAGCAGAGAGTCAACAACTAGTTGAGCGAGTTCACAGAAAGTAAATACGTAACAGTAAGTTCAAGAGTATCAAGTGGCTCTACTGGGCCAGTATAGGTTCCTATTGGTGGGGGCTTCCCATGTTATTAATCAACTAGACTGTGCGTAACCATAAGTGTTCTTCACCACCGAGAACAGTAATACGTACAAGTTTACGCAGGATTTACGTAAGTATCCTTCACAACCGAGGATAGGGTACGTGGGGTTTACGTAGGTTTTACGTAAGTGCCTGACACAACCGAGGCAGTAGTGAGTATCCGCTCACGCAGGTTTTACGTGAGTATCCTTCACAACCGAGGATAGCGAGTAACTTAGTTATACGTAGGTTTTACGTATGTGTCCTGCACAACCGAGGACGATGGTATGGTAGTCTAGTAACAGTGTCCGTATGAGTCTATGCAACCTTATTCTTATCAATCCCATTCCCAACACCCCGGGAATCCCATGCCTTGGTAAGAGTGTGAACTCACCTTGGGTTGCTCGGCAGATACACAGAGAGGGTTTCTTGAACTAAAGGTGGTCAACCACGTCCTAACAGGGTTATCATACAAGTCAGGTTTTGACTTCAAGTAATGCACGTACGTATCAATAAACTTAACACGTTGCAAACATGTAACGATCAAAGTATAGTAATTCACCACTGTTGCGATTCGGATGTCTAAGCCCAAACTATACCCGGCCCAGCTAACATAAACAGTCCAATTAACAGTCAAGTATGTAAATCCAATTACTTGGCCCAATCGATTGGGCCCGTGATAGTGTAGGTCCAAAACAGTGTGTGCGAAATAACAGGTCTCGAGTCGCAACCAGCGATCTCGAGTCGCAAAAGCTGGTTTCGACTCGTCATGTTCCGGTCTCGAGTCGCAACGGGACTCGCAACCGTGGTCTCGGCTTGTCATGGTCTGGTTTCGAGTCGCAACGGGACTCGCAACCATGGTTTCGGCTTGTGCTGTTGTGGTCTCGAGTCGAGATTGTGAGGTTTCGACTCGCAATCTATGTCGCAACCGGATGTGTAACTAATTTCCATAATTCATGCAACAATTATTCCGTGATATCAGCTAACAAGTTTGGCAGTTTCACAATCCGATTAAACAACAATCAATTCAGAATCAAGCATATTCAATCAGCCCTAATCATCATCTAATCAAGAACAATAACAGTTCAATAGTCTATGTAACATATATTCGGATCATGTGATTTACGAATTCAGGAACTAGCATGCAACCCTAGTACCATGCCTAAGAACATTGTCTATCAATTCATATGAACATGTAGCCGAGATTACCAACATACTCTGATTTACTTGGCACATAAACATATTACAATCCGAATCATATAACATATCAACGAGTTACATCTAGCATGAACACAACCACAAACACACTAACCGATTTGCATGAACATGAGCAATAATACATATGAATCATAACATCAATCAAGCATGAACACAACCATAAACACACTAACCGATTAATGGTAGTAAGAGGGTGATCCGAATAAGAGAATGATCTTCGGTTGCCTTGCCTTGTGCCGTCGAGTTTTAGCGAGAGAGAGAAAGAGAGTAGGGTTTCTTGTTGTGATAGTGTTTTGTAACAAATGAGAAGAACAAGTCCCTAAGGGTGTTTGTTTGCGTAAAAGGGGAGTGGGCCAAGCCCAACTCGGCTGCCCTATGATGTCCGATTTCAATGTGTGGCCCAAATGGGCTTGTGTGACCGGTTAGTCTTGTACGATCGGGTTATAGTGTGTGTGATTTGGGCTCGTTCACTATACTAGTATATAATACACACATATCACATAAACATAACATATCATGTATTTATTCAAATAATATGGTTCACGTAAGCATATAACGTTACACACGGTAAGTCTAAAGTACGAGTTGTCACATTATCCCCAACTAAAAAGAAATTTCGTCCCGAAATTTGGTACGCACTCACTGAGGAAGCTAGGTAAGTTGCATCGTTCACTGGTTTTCCTGGGGTGTCACATCCTCCCCCCGTTGATCTGGAATTTCGTCCCGAAATTCCGAAGTAGTAGCTTCAGCCTCAGTAGTGGTTGCATTGGTTTCGAATAACTGGGGGTACTTTTCTGTCATCCTGTCTTCGCGTTCCCAGGTGTACTCTGGGCCACGTTTGGAGTTCCAACGTACTCGAACAAGAGGGATTCTCTTGTTTTTGAGGACCTTCACATCCCGGTCTGTGATTTCTACTGGTTCCTCGACGAATTGCAACCGCTCGTCGATAGTAAGTTCTTTGAAAGGAATAATAAGGGTCTCATCTGACAGGCACTTCTTCAGATTCGACACGTGAAATATATTGTGAACTGCCCCGAGTTCAGCTGGTAGGTTCAACTTGTAGGCCACTTTGCCAATCTTCTTTATGATTTCGAATGGTCCGACGTACCGCGGATTCAGTTTGCCTCGTTTGCCAAAACGAACTACACCCTTCCAGGGTGAAACTTTTAATAAAACCCGGTCCCCGACCTGAAATTCCAATGGCTTTCTACGCTTATCCGCGTAGGCTTTCTGACGGTCGCGTGCTGCCGCCATGCGTTGTCGTATCTGTGCTATCTTTTCTGTGGCGTCCACTACAATCTCTGGACCCGTAATCCGACTATCCCCCACCTCTGCCCAACAGAGAGGTGACCGGCATTTACGCCCGTACAATGCCTCGAATGGAGCGGCTTGTATGCTGGTGTGATAGTTGTTATTGTATGAGAACTCCACCAAAGGAAGGTGCTTTTCCCAGCCGTTGCCGAAGTCTATAACGCATGCCCTAAGCATGTCTTCAAGTGTTTGAATCGTTCGCTCAGACTGCCCATCCGTCTGAGGGTGATATGCTGTGCTCATGTCTAACCGTGAGCCAAAGGATTTGTGCATCGCTTGCCATAGCTCTGACGTGAATCGTGCATCCCGATCCGAAATGATGGAAGTGGGCACTCCGTGCCTCGAAACAACTTCTTTAAGGTAGATGTCTGCGAGAGTGGAGAACTTATCCGTTTCCTTTATAGCTAGGAAGTGTGCAGACTTGGTGAGTCGATCCACGATCACCCATATGGTATCATTCCCACGCTGGGATCTAGGTAGGCCTGTAACGAAATCCATGGAAATTTCTTCCCATTTCCATTGAGGTATCTTAGGCTGCTGAAGTAGGCCAGCTGGTTTCTGATATTCAACCTTGACTCTTGCACAGGTCAAGCATTTTCCAACGTACGTAGCGATGTGGGCCTTCATGCTAGGCCACCAATAAGTAGTGCTGATGTCGTGGTACATTTTATCCGACCCTGGATGCACCGAGTAGCGAGACTTGTGAGCTTCATCCATTACCAGTTCCCGTAGACCGCCTTAAAATGGGACCCAAATACGCCCCGTTACATAGTAGGCGCCGTCTGCCTTCTGTTCCATTCGTTGCCGTGAGCCGCGTAAGGCTTCAGCTTTGACATTTTCAGGCTTCAATGCTTCTACCTGAGCATCTCGTATCTGTGCAGGAAGGTTAGACTGAATCGTAAGCTGTAGCGCTCGCACGCGCCGAGGTAAAGTGTCTTTCCGACTGAGGGCGTCAGCCACAACATTGGCCTTGCCTGGATGGTACTTGATAGCGCATTCGTAATCGTTCAGTAGTTCAACCCATCGTCGTTGACGTATGTTCAAATCCTTTTGCTTAAGGATATGCTCGAGACTCCTGTGATCGGTGTAAATCGTGCACCTGGTACCGTACAGGTAATGTCGCCATATCTTAAGCGCGAAAACAACAGCTCTCAGCTCTAAATCGTGCGTCGTGTAGTTCCGTTCATGAATCTTGAGTTGACGTGAAGCGTAAGCGATAACCTTATCGCGCTGCATTAACACACATCCAAGTCCCTGAATGGATGCATCACAATAAACTACGAAATCATCTGTGCCATCTGGCAAAGAGAGGATAGGTGCACTGCAAAGTCTATCCTTTAGGTGCTGAAAAGCAGTTTCCTGGGGATCTCCCCAACGGTAGGTGACACCCTTCTGTGTCAGTAGCGTAAGCGGCTGAGCAATCTTTGAAAAGTCTTTAATAAACCGTCTGTAGTAACCCGCCAAACCCAAGAATTGGCGTATTTCCGTTGGCGTACGTGGTGCAGGCCAGTTTCTGATCGAGTCTACCTTGGATGGATCGACATGGATCCCATCCTTGTTCACTACGTGGCCTAGAAAATGGACTTCACGAAGCCAGAAGTCGCATTTCGAAAACTTAGCGTACAGCTGTTCCTTCCGTAGGAGTTCCAAAATAAGGCGTAGGTGCTGCGCGTGCTCCTCCTGACTCTTGGAGTAGATCAGAATGTCGTCGATGAAAACAATGACGAACTTGTCAAGATAGGGTTTGCACACCCTGTTCATAAGGTCCATAAATACGGCAGGCGCGTTCGTTAACCCGAATGGCATGACAAGAAACTCGTAGTGACCGTAACGAGTTCTGAATGCAGTTTTGGAGACGTCCCCCTCCCGGACTCTCAGTTGATGATAACCAGACCTCAAGTCTATCTTCGAATAGTAGCACGACCCTTGCAACTGGTCGAATAAGTCGTCTATGCGTGGAAGAGGATAACGGTTCTTCACCGTCACCTTGTTGAGTTCACGGTAGTCAATGCACATTCTGAACGTACCGTCTTTCTTCTTCACGAAAAGTACTAGAGCTCCCCATGGCGAAGAGCTTGGACGAATGAAGCCCTTTTCCAAGAGCTCTTGTAGCTGCTTTGACAGTTCCTCCAATTCTGATGGAGCTAGACGATATGGTGCGCGAGCTATGGGTGCTGCTCCTGGAGCGAGCTCGATTTGAAATTCGACCTGACGGTGAGGCGGTAAGCCAGGTAAGTCTTCAGGAAACACCTGAGGGTAGTCGCGTACGATTGGAATATCTTCCAATTTCTTTTCCTTTACTGATGCGTCTGTAACGAGTGCCAGAATGGCAGTGTGCCCCTTTCGTAAGCATTTCTGAGCCTTCAAGAAAGAGATGATGCCAACCACAGCACCACTCTTATCGCCTTGAACTTCAAGAGGTTCTTGACCAGAACGAGGAATGCAAATTATCTTCTCACTGCATAAGATTTCTGCCTGGTGTTGGGATAGCCAATCCATCCTAATCACGACGTCGAAGCTACCCAATACTATGGGAATGAGATCGATAGAGAAGGCTTGACCAGCTAGGATAAGATTACAACCCTGAACTACGTGCGTGGCTTCTAGACTTTTACCATTAGCTAACTCTACTACATGTTTGGTGGGTAAAAGTGTTGGTGCACGTTTTAGCAGTTGACACATTTTCACAGACATATAGCTTGTATCCGCACCCGAATCAAACAAAACAGTAACGTAAACATTGTCGAGGAGAAACTTACCCATAACTACGTTGGGATCGTTCACTGCGTCGCCTCGACCTAGTACGAATGCACGACCCCTTGCCTCGTTGCCGTTGTTGTTTCCCCCATTGTTGTTGTTGCCATTGCCCTGATTGTTGTTATTGTTGTTGTTGTTGTTATTGTTCCTGTTCAGCTGAGGACAGTGCCTTTTGAAGTGCCCTTCTGTGCCGCAATGAAAACATCCTTTGTTGCCCTGTTGCTGATTCTGCTGTGCTTGTGGCTGCTGCTGGTTCTGGTTCGCAGGACGAGGGCTTCTACAATCCTTAGCCTCATGACCCATCTTGAGGCATCTTTGACAGTGACCCTTGTTACACTGGCCACCGTGGTGTCTGCCGCAGTTGTTGCACTTTGGGAGGTTCCCTCGATATCCGCCCTGCCTGTGACTACCTGAGGAATGCTGACTGGGACTCTGATAACTGTCAGTCTTCCGCTGCTGGGCCTGAGACTGAACTGAAGCTGATCCCTTGCTGGAATCCCCATCCCATTTTCTCTTACTGTCACTGGGAGTAGTAGGAGTAGTTGAAGTAGTAACGGTAGCAGTAGCGCTGATTCGTTTAGGCAGTTTGTTCTGATCCACTGCCTGGTCTGTAATACGGTGAGCGAGGCGTTGAATATCCTGGATGTTATCAAGATTAGCCGAAGTAACATGGCTCTGGATCTCTGGCTCCAACCCTTTGAGATACAACTCAATGCGCTTAATCGGAGGGTCCACCATAGTTGGACACAGTACGGCCAGTTCGTTTGACCTTTTGGTGTAAGTTTCAATCTCTGATCCAGTCATCTTCAGATGGTAAAATTCATCCTCCAGCTTATGGATGTCTTCCCGAGTACAATACTCCCTCTTGATCAGTTCCTTGAAATCATTCCAGGGTGTGGCGTTAGCAGCTGCCAACCCTAAGATCTGAACTTGGGTGTTCCACCAAGTTAGTGCTATTCCTTCTAGCGTGCCAGTGGCGTATTTCACCCTGCGAGCCTCAGGGCATTCACACATCTCGAACACAGACTCGAGCTTTTCAAACCAGTGGAGGAGTCCAACTGCTCCTTCAGTGCCACTAAAGGTACTTGGACGACAGTCCATGAAGTTCTTGAAAGTGCAGACAGGTTGCTGCGCGTGTTGACCTATTGTGTACGAATAGGGCAAAGTTTAAATACGAGGGCTAGTTTAGGAGTGTAGGATCTAAAGATCCTAGTGTAAGTTATGGCTACAGGATATACTACCTGCTTGTGCGGCTGCAAGTGCCGCAGCAACTTGAGCTTGAACGAGAGCCTCTAGCTGGGCTTGAGTCATGTTCACACGTCCGGACATGATCTTCATAGTAAAAGTAGTGTAAGTGAGAGTGGTTCGCGAGTAGGGCGATGACAGAAAAGCGTAAGCACGTAGGTATTCTCATGTAATAGAGTCATGTGTATCTAAGAGTAATGCGAGCAAAGTTCTAAGCAGTTCTAGCAAACAGGCAATAAACATAAACCTTATTACCTAGGATGTCGAGTCTTGCACGTGGAGCGAAGCGTCGTTGTGGATCGTTGAGAGCACTGCTCTGGTTATAGTCTGGTTTTAATAAAAACGTTTTCCCATATTAAAACCAAGTTCTCTATAACCAATGGCTCTGATACCAATCTGTCACACCCCCCAAAATCCACACGCGGAGTACCACCGCTTGGAGGCGTGACATGACCAGGATCAAGCCATCAATCATATCAAACATAGCATTTAATAATAGAAGTAGATAAAGTAAATCATCACGACATGATTGATGTTCAAAACCAAACTTTGTTTAAGTAGCGGAAGCATAATAATGAAAACCCAAATTAAGTTATAAGTTCAAATATCGTTCACGATCCGTATCCCACAACGACCTGCTCCTCCCTGTGCAAGCTCCATAATGTACCTAAGGTCCTGCAAGGCATGCAGCAGAGAGTCAACAACTAGTTGAGCGAGTTCACAGAAAGTAAATACGTAACAGTAAGTTCAAGAGTATCAAGTGGCTCTACTGGGCCAGTATAGGTTCCTATTGGTGGGGGCTTCCCATGTTATTAATCCACTACACTGTGCGTAACCATAAGTGTTCTTCACCACCGAGAACAGTAATACGTACAAGTTTACGCAGGATTTACGTAAGTATCCTTCACAACCGAGGATAGGGTACGTGGGGTTTACGTAGGTTTTACGTAAGTGCCTGACACAACCGAGGCAATAGTGAGTATCCGTTCACGCAGGTTTTACGTGAGTATCCTTCACAACCGAGGATAGCGAGCAACTTAGTTATACGTAGGTTTTACGTATGTGTCCTGCACAACCGAGGACGATGGTATGGTAGTCTAGTAACAGTGTCCGTATGAGTCTATACAACCTTATTCTTATCAATCCCATTCCCAACACCCCGGGAATCCCATGCCTTGGTAAGAGTGTGAACTCACCTTGGGTTGCTCGGCAGATACACAGAGAGGGTTTCTTGAACTAAAGGTGGTCAACCACGTCCTAACAGGGTTATCATACAAGTCAGGTTTTGACTTCAAGTAATGCACGTACGTATCAATAAACTTAACACGTTGCAAACATGTAACGATCAAAGTATAGCAATTCACCACTGTTGCGATTCAGATGTCTAAGCCCAAACTATACCCGGCCCAGCTAACATAAACAGTCCAATTAACAGTCAAGTATGTAAATCCAATTACTTGGCCCAATCGATTGGGCCCGTGATAGTGTAGGTCCAAAACAGTGTGTGCGAAATAACAGGTCTCGAGTCGCAACCAGCGATCTCGAGTCGCAAAAGCTGGTTTCGACTCGTCATGTTCCGGTCTCGAGTCGCAACGGGACTCGCAACCGTGGTCTCGGCTTGTCATGGTCTGGTTTCGAGTCGCAACGGGACTCGCAACCATGGTTTCGGCTTGTGCTATTGTGGTCTCGAGTCGAGATAGTGAGGTTTCGACTCGCAATCTATGTCGCAACCGGATGTGTAACTAATTTCCATAATTCATGCAACAATTATTCCGTGATATCAGCTAACAAGTTTGGCAGTTTCACAATCCGATTAAACAACAATCAATTCAGAATCAAGCATATTCAATCAGCCCTAATCATCATCTAATCAAGAACAATAACAGTTCAATAGTCTATGTAACATATATTCGGATCATGTGATTTACGAATTCAGGAACTAGCATGCAACCCTAGTACCATGCCTAAGAACATTGTCTATCAATTCATATGAACATGTAGCCGAGATTACCAACATACTCTGATTTACTTGGCACATAAACATATTACAATCCGAATCATATAACATATCAACGAGTTACATCTAGCATGAACACAACCACAAACACACTAACCGATTTGCATGAACATGAGCAATAATACATATGAATCATAACATCAATCAAGCATGAACACAACCATAAACACACTAACCGATTAATGGTAATAAGAGGGTGATCCGAATAAGAGAATGATCTTCGGTTGCCTTGCCTTGTGCCGTCGAGTTTTAGCGAGAGAGAGAGAAAGAGAGTAGGGTTTCTTGTTGTGATAGTGTTTTGTAACAAATGAGAAGAACAAGTCCCTAAGGGTGTTTGTTTGCGTAAAAGGGGAGTGGGCCGAGCCCAACTCGGCTGCCCTATGATGTCCGATTTCAAAGTGTGGCCCAAATGGGCTTGTGTGACCGGTTACTAATTCCGCATGAAACATCTAATTCCGTTTGAAATGACATCAAGTCCATTTCAAGCGGAATTACCCTTCAATACTGTTTTCTCGATTTCCGTGCCCTGATCTATCTAATACAATACAAGACTCGATAAAGACGAAGTTAACAGACATCTATGCATCAACAAAAATCATTTCTTAAATCTTTTGGCTTGTCATGTCTTACGCCGTAGAGCGTCTTTTTCAAAAACAATGTTTGTTTGATAATTCGTAGTCAAATTACCATATTACCCTTTTACTCATTATGGTTTACCCCATAATATATCTCATCCCAAAACTCTTTGTTTATTCGGTCAACACATGATCAAATTACCGTTTTACCCCTTTTACTTATTCCGACCCGTATCGTTTCGCGTCGAATCATCATAATTAATTTACCGATTTACCTTATTCATAACAACTACAATAAGTAGGTGATCTAAAAGAAAAGTGTAAGCTTTACGTACTTGCATCCAAATATGCTTTTCCTCCGTACTTAATCCGTTTGACCTGCTTTTTCACCAAGATTCCACCTAGTTTGTCAAACGTCAAACTATCATTTATAATTTGTAAGATGGTTATATTAATCAACGTCTAACACGATTATCCCACCTTACACATTTTCTATCAAAATTATCATTTAATCCAAATATAGGCCAGTTTGACTTTCAAAAGTCAACTACCCTTTTTAACATATGGAATGCACAATTGAGTTCAATAACTCGTTTAGGCATTTCATCAATTACTCGGCATTCGTTATTTTTAGGCCACCGTTTTTAACTAAATTTCTAACCAAGTTCATCTCATTTCTATCACTTTAACAAATTCAAGCGATTATTAATATCAAGTTAACTTAGCTCTCGATTATCAAAGCTAATTTATTCATTCATTTTTCAAGAACTAACGGTTTTCATATATGTATAAATCCCGTTTCATCATATTACTAGACATTCATCCGAACACCTAATATAATCAAGTTCTACATATCCACTAGTAGATAACATGATTTCAAACATCAATTTACATGAACAAAATCACCAATTTCATCATAACATACAAAACCCATTTCAAGTCATGTATGAACATGTACCCAAACTTATAAATTGTTCAAGTATCTTGCTTTTACTATCATATATGATGATTCTAAGCACATGTATAAACATCATCTTCAATGTATAATCAAAACCCACTTCATAATCTACTTGTTAATCACTTACAAGTGATGTTATCTCAATTATCTCATAACTTCCTTATGTCTAACAAAATTAAGCATACAACTATACCTAATTTCATCTTTGGATCATCATCCAACAATTTAATTGCAAGTAATCTACTTGTCTCAATTTACAACTTTCACCAATCTAAGTATCAAGACATACCTTATGATCCCTTTGTGTAGGTGATCATTAATTCATATTCGTTAATGGGTTTGAGCTCCAATTCACCCTTCAATTTGATGACAATGAATGAACAAGGGTTTAGCTCCCTTGTGCTTCTCTAGATCGTTCCACACACACACACACACACACTTGTGTGTTGTGTTTTGTTTTAATTTTTACTACTAAGTTTCAGCTTTTCCCTTTGTGGTCCCTCATGTTTGGTTAGTTATTAAGTAGGCCACAACCTACTTAGTTCCAACAATATTTCTTATTATTAACTAGGTTAAACATTCCTAGTTAACTTAATGGGTCTGGGGAGGTTATAACCCGTTTTATTTTAAGTCCCGTTAACTCGGGCTTCTGGTAAACTTTATTTTTCTCAAAAGCATTCGTTCTCCTTTTATTTAATATTAGGTTTATTTATTTAAATCCTAATATTCACGGGTTACTTTTTCCACTAACGATATTTTACCCTTTCATTAATATTAACGTGGTTTGATTACCAAACCTGTTTTTGGGGTGTTACAAGTCTACCCCCCCCCCCCCCCCAAAGAGGTTTCGTCCCTGAAACCTTTCTTACATAGTTCCTTTGGTTTAACCCTATGAACTTGGTTTCGATAATTACTTGAGCATTGTTCCCATTTTAGTAAGGCAATAATCTTACCAGGAAAGTAAGGAAAGTATGGTAATGTCTTTTGGGCTCAAAGTGGTGTCGGACTCCTTTCTGATGTTCTACTCTTGCAATTTTCTCTTAGTTAACATCCTTGTTCCTCAGGTCAAGGATTATTATAGGCCATGTCCTATTATCCTTTTATGTGTAAGGCCTCATGGGCCGTTAGTTTCATCTAGTATTCATCGTCTTTATTACTTATTATAACGAGTCACCCTTTGGCCGCTCGGTTATCTAATATAGTTAACATATTATTCCACGCTAATCCTATCAAGATAAGCGCTTTTATTAAGTTGTTAATACTACTTTGACCTCGAATGATCTTGTCGGTTAGACTTACTAGTCACCTGTTACCTTATACTTTATCGCTCAGGTTTATACACATTGCCTTCCCGAGGTTTACAAGTGTTTATGACCCCTAATCCCGTAGCTCGTGCTACAACGGGCTCATACTTCGCATTATGTTTAAGTTTACAACAACCTTTTTGTTTTCGAAATTTTCCTTTCGAATTTATCGTTTGGCACCTATTTGTGTCAAGACCCATTTCTTTCAATATTAAATATTTCCAATTTCCTCTCACACTATTTATGTTTGCTAAAAAGTTGTTTTTGACTAAAACTGAATTTTAGTTTAACATTTTATCTTTAATTATGTCAAGCAATTTGACGACTTGGCATTCATTCCTTTATAGTCCTTGTTTTTACGCGGGATTCTCAACTGGTTCCCTCGCTTGGCCTAAGTAATCCGTAAGCCCATTTTATTTAGCCTCGTAGGCTATTTCTTTAGGCTTCCACCTCTTTAAGGTGAGGCCTCTATGATCTATCTCTTTCTATCTGTGACCCAAGGGCCATTTTGGTCTCATAGACCTTTACACTGTTTATAACCCGAAGGTTATGATAACCCCGCAGATCATCACTTTACTTATATCATTCTTAAAATATATTTTTGGTGTCAAGCACCCTTTTTATGTTTGAAAATCAGTTATTATCATGTTTGAAATCCATTAACTTCGACCGTAGTCCATGACTACGATCGTTTTCCTTTCGAGCAATATTTCTGTTCCTATAACCCATTACACGAGCTTATTATTTTATAATTGACGCTCCCACTACCTGGTTTGCGCTTATATTTCGTTACAACCCATTTCAAAGAATGTTCACCCATCTTTCGATTATGACTCATTACCCGAGTCTTTTGACTTTTTGTCCCTGCTCCCGTTACTCGGGTTGCCCTTATATTCAATATCCTACCTATCAACTGGGTTCATACCGAAGTCATTATTCATGTACCCATTACGGTATACGTTGAGACTTCATTTTGACATGTTTGGTTATCTTAGCGAAATCCATCGCTTTTATTCAGCCAAACGTTTATTCTTTATTCAACTGCTTTAATGCTCCCGTTACTAGGTTTGCATTTTCGTTTACATTGATTGTTATCCATTACCCGTGCTCGTTATTCTAATGTAATACGCTTCCTTTACCCAGTTTGCGTCTACATTTACTATCAAGCATTATGCTTATTTGATCTGTTTGGGTTCCTTTTTAATTCATCCCATTCGCCTCGTCTTTACTACATCGGATGTAAATGCGTTCATTATAAGAAGTTCATGATATCATGTTTTCATTACTTACTTGGCAGAGTAAGGGATCAACACATGGTACGTGTGACCTTATTATAATTATCACATCACTTCCCATGTAAGTAAATCCTCAATTCATTTCCATATTTATGATTTTATTTCGTAAAACCTTATTTAATTGTTATTTAACAATTATTAGTTTTACCCGTTTTATCCTCGAACATATAAAATGTTTTCCCTTTTACAAAACATTTATACAATCACATTCGTTATTGTGATTGTTACTTTTCTCAATAGGTTCATATTGAGAATACTTACTTGGATGATTACTCTCATCCAAGTTTCTATATAAACTAAATTTTGTAATTGTTTTGTTATTCATGATTGTGAATAATAGGTATTTCTACTTAATTTCTCTTGGAAACATACCCCTGGATAGGTACCCTATCCGGGTTTTCCAAGTTTCATTTTCTGTATGCAACTGTCATTCACTATGCATTTGTTGCATATTGCTATATGTACTATAAATTTAAGACATGTACATGGTAGATACTCGCCCTGATAAACTTTCCTTTTTCGATCTCTATTCGAGAACATTACTTAATTTATGTCTTTGGCATGTATGGCTTATTTGTTATACTTCAGACCATTTCTTCATTGTATCGATAAATCTTTAGACTCCCATCATCTTCGGATGCGAGGGTCCTTCAACTAGAATGTTTACAAAATATTAGTAATGTTAACATTAACAAGCACTCGTACTATAATACAAGGCTTTCTATGATACGTGTTAACACACGTAATTCGTTAACTGTATCGGTCTTTTATCAATTTAATTAGGGTAACGTATGTTACACGATAACCCTATATGTTATTTACAACACTTTAACATGCTAGACCGTTAATATACATAATAACTTACCGGATTATGTGATCAAGTCTCGAACCGAACACATTTACACTTTAAACTTAAGCTCTGATTACCAACTTGTAAGACCCTTACTTAAATTATCGATTTTAGATATAAATGTCACATATAAATGTGTTTATACAAATAGACATACATTTGAAAATATGAGTTTCTTAAAACATCTTGAAATTTTAAACATTTCAACATAATATCGTCGTTTAAATCGTATAACGACGAAACATAATGTAGAAGCTTGAATCTTTGATCGTGTTCGGTTCTTCATTTAGCTTGATCGTCATCCGGCACTACACGGTACACGTACATTTCATAAAACATGAAATGCGTTAGTAATACGAAGTTTATAACACGTCTAAACAAATCCGTGAGTCAAAACAAGCAAGAAAAACAACTTTTAACAGCTTTTTAGTCCGTCGCATGTCGTGACAGATTCGGCAAAATCCTTTCGCGGGGCGTGGAGGCCTCTGGCACCGAAAAGGCAGTCGTCCGTCGCGGGGCACGAGAGCATGATTTCGACCGAAAGTTTTGCTGCTGGAACTGCATATTCCTAGCATTTCCATTTTTCACCTAAATGGTTATAACTTCCTTAATTTTTATCCGTTTTCTATCCCATTTTCTTCGTACGTGATCGTAATTTGTTCCTCTATCATATAGAGTTAAAATCCGAAATCCGGATTAACAATTTTTAATAATTACTCAACCATTACCCGGTTTATGCATACTTTATTTTGACCCGTTATGAGGTTTAAGCACTTTAAGCTTAATTTATCTACAACCCATCATATCTCTTATTCCGACATAATGATCTTTGTTCGTCTATTATAACAACGTCAGTTGTGATGAATTATGATAAGAAAGCTTGTTATATTCCCGTTTTATCCTTGGGTTTGACATATTTGCGAAAAAAGACCCATTATGCATTTTTTAGTCAAAACGGTTAAAACTACCATTGTATCCTACCATTAGGATTCTACCCATTATAAAAACTCATATTCAAACAACCCTAATGGGTCGTTTGCCTTGTTTATTATCCGAGGGCATTTTAGTCAACTTTAGTCTTTTAATAACTAAAGATATTTTAAAAACTTGTTTCGACCGAGACTACTCTTTTAACCCATATCCCATTTTAATTTCATTATGTCCATAAGGACATAATATCAAAATTACAATTCGCATGATATACCACACCTTTGGTAATCCGAAACCCACCCATGACTCGATTAACTCTCGTCGAACCTTATGTTCTCAATGAGAGTTTGACTTATTTCACACACCTGAATCGAGTCAAAGCAATGATCCGTTTTAATACCTCATCATATAAGCTGTTAATTAATAACAACGAAGTCTCATGTGCTATTCGTTCATGAGAGCATAAATCTCGACAACAATCATTAGTAATTAATGTCAAATGGTGATATCATCACCTTTTGACGCGTTTGGTCTAATTGACCATTTTATCATCGTGAGATGGTATTTATTCGCCATCTCAACCATGTAACCCGTTCCGGTTTACACTGTACTATTACATTAAAAATCATTTCTTAATTCTTTTGACTCGTCATGTCTTTTGCCGTAGAGCGTCTTTTTCAAAAATAATGTTTTTCCTGTAATTCATAGTCAAATTACCATATTACCCTTTTACTCATTATGGTTTACCCCATAATATATCTCTTCCCAAAACTCTTTGTTTATTCGGTCAACACATGATCGAATTACCGTTTTACCCCTTTTTTACCCTTTTTACTTATTCCAACCCGTATCGTTTAGCGTCGGATCATCATAATTAATTTGTCGATTTACCTTTTTCATAGCAGCTACAACAAGTAGGTGATCTAATAGAAAAGTCTAAGCTTTACTTACTTGCATCCAAATATTCTTTTCCTCCGTACTTGATCCGTTTGACCCGCTTCTTCCCCAAGCTTCCACCTAGCTTGTCAAGCATCAAACTATCATTTATAATTCGTAAGATGGTTAGATTAATCATCGTCTAACACGATTATCCCACCTTATGCATTTTCTATCAAATCCTATTATAGGCCAGTTTGACTTTCAAAAGTCAACCGTCCTTTTTAACATATGGAATTCACAATTAAGTTCAATAACTCGTTTAGGCATTACATCAATTACTCGGTAGGCGTTATTTTTAGGCCAGTGTTTTTAACTAAATTTCTAACCAAGTTCATCTCATTTCTATCACTTTAACAAATTCAAGCGATTATTAATATCAAGTTAACTTAGCTCTCGATTATCAAAGCTAATTTAATCATTCATTTAGCAAGAACAAAGGGTTTTTATTTATATGTAAAACCCGTTTCATCATATTACTAGACATTTATCCGAACACCTAATATAATCAAGTTGTACATATCCACTAGTACATAACATGATTTCAAACATCAATTTACATGAACAAAATCACCAATTTCATCATAACATACAAAACCTATTTCAAGGCATGTATGAACATGTAACCAAACTTATAAATTGTTCAAGTATCTTGCTTTTACTATCATATATGATGATTCTAAGCACATGTATAACATCATCTTCATTGCTTAATCATAACCCACTTCATAACCTACTTGTTAATAACTTACAAGTGATCTTATCTCAATTGTCTCATAACTTCCTTACGTCTAACAAATTTAAGCATACAACTATACCTAATTTCACCTTTGGATCATCATCTAATAATTTAATTGCAAGTAATCTACTTGTCTCAATTTACAACTTTCACCAATCTAAGTTTTAAGACATACCTCATGATCCCTGTAAGTCCAGGAACAATACAATCGAATATCAAACACCAAACAAGTAGCGGAATTACAAGCAAGATGTCGAAGATTGAAAGCAATATATTGATTCAAAGCACACTAGAACACACGAATACAATGATTCGTCTGGTATTCTAGTCGCACAAGCACAAAAGTTTCTAATGGAATCAACAACCTCAAATGACTAAGGACTCCCCTATTTATAACTGCATAGGAGATCCTTTTACACTGGGCCAAGCCCATACCCCATAGACACCAAAACATATAAACAAGCCCACTACATAGTTCAAACCCAAAATACTATAGTAAACCAAGACAGACGCAAACCTACACTGTTTTATACCCTTACAATATCCCCCTAGGTTTGTGTTGACTTGGCATCTTTGCAATCATTGCTGCTTTCTCTTCTGCTTCCTAGCTCGTTCCTTTTGTTTCCTTCGCAGTTCAGGCAGAATCGGTATGCTTCTTCCCACATATGGACCGAACAGTTGTGTTTCAACTCTTGATCGCTGTCCTGACCATAACTTGAGATTTATAATCTGGGCCACAGCACCTGTCCAACTTTTAGCACACACCTCATATTCAGGATCACTTTGAATTTGTGATTTTGCCAAGAGATTGATGTCATTTTCACCGAAGCACATCAGATCTCGAGTATCAATGAACCGATATTCTGCATCATCACATACAATCACAGCTTGACCGGACACTTGATCATACACCCAAAATTTAAAGTCTTTCAAAGTGTTATCCGGAAGCTCCTTCAACAACGGCACTGTATTTGCCTGTTTAGTTGCCGGCCACTCTACTGTCTTGTAGGGTTTTCCAGTAGCAGGATCCAAAACTTCAGCATCTTCAACAATTTTAGATTCAGCTAGCTTCATATCTTTGAAGTTCACTCGAGCCTGTTGTTGCAATTTGTTGTAGAAATTAAATCCAATCTTGCAATGTGGATTTTTGACTTGATCATGAAAACCTGCATTACTCAATTCTCTCAAATCAACTGGAGTCCAGGAGTTGAAATCTTCAGAACTTTCATAATACTCTACTTCATTATTCTTTCTTAGCACAATGAACATTCCCTTTTCATCGTTGTATGCCCAGCTTACAATTCCTGACCTGTTTCCCTTTGTTTTCTTCTCAGTAGTGATTACATACCGATCAGGTTGATCACCAAATTCCAAGTTCCTCTCAGCTCCCACATTTCTCATAATTACCATTCGCTTCCTTGGTTTTTGGTTTGCAGTGCGAGGAGTGCTTTCGTAGTACCTGTTCATCGCATCTTCATGCTCTTTTCTCTGCTGCTCTCTTTCTTCAGCAGTGGTCTCTTTTGGAGGATCAGCAAACTCTTTAGGAAATTTTCCTTGCAGTTTTTGCTTTATATCCATTACTACAGCACTAAGCTCTCCCAGGTTCGTCTCTAATTCATTGATCTTTTGATTTTTAACCACCAGCTCTTCCATTAGACTGGCAATCTGAGCATCTTTGAAAATCTTGTCTTCTTCAAGTGTAGAAATTCTCCGCATCAAGATTGTTGTCTCATTTTCTTCAAAAATATCATCACTGTCTGAGCTTTCAACAGTTTCAGCAGATTCAAAAACTTCAGCTTGCTTTGACTTAGCTCCCATTTCAACTTGAGCAGCTGCAGCTTGTAGTAATTCAGCAGCTCTAATTACATCCGCATCAGATGGACCACTGCTTGAACCTTCACCAGGCTTAGGAGCGGGCATATACATTGCAGATCTGTCATCCAGAATAAAGTCAATTATCTTGGGATTGAGTTCTGAAGGGGTGTAATTTATCTTTGGCTGGGAAGTGTCAGAGGGGTTTGATATCTCTGGGGTTACTTGAACATTGATCTCACCGCTGAGCCTAGGATCTCTTCTGCTTCGTTTCCTAGGCTGAAGATCAGCGACAGGATCTTCTAATGAACGATCATCAACAGTAGCTTCAGTTATAGATTCAACATGAGGAGGGCTCACTAGAATCGTTTCAGCTGTAGGATTCTCATTCATGGTCTCAATCTCTGTTTCACTTTCATCAACATATTCATCCTTTTCTTCATCTTCCATCGTTCGATCATCTCTAACATCTTCTTCACTCTCTATACCAGTCAGATCTACGTTTTCAATTGGTTCTTGAGTACCAACAGGAGGCTCAACTATCTCGACATCATGCTCCTCGGCCACAATTGCATTAATTTGAGTTGGCACTGCTTCTTGAATCTCAGCAAAATTACCAAATTTCGTTAGTGCACGCTTGTTCTCATACTTGACCCCAACATTTTCCCTAGATTTTTGATTTATCCAGGTAAACACTGAATGATTCATCATCTTAGCATCGTAAGTTTTCACGGTAACTGGCAGCTTCGGATATTTCTTTTCCAGTATCATCTGAATGAATCTTGGAAACTTGTACCAGTACTTCTCATTCAATGTTTTCACATTCACAAACATGTCATCAAACACACTCTTGGAATAATTGTACTTCCACCCTTCCACTAAAGATACCACTGCAGACGTTTGTTTCAGTGTTAACTTGTCAAGACCACTTTTGTTTCCGCTAATGCACACCAGATAAACATGAGCTAGCAGCCTCCAGTATGGGTGTAGCAACTTCTTGATTGTGGGAGGTGGAGTCGCTCCCTCGTAGCTCATTTTGATCAAAACTTCCATAACTTTCTCTTTCGAGTACTCTATTGGATCGTCGGCTGCATCTCCAAATAGCAACACTTCTCGTATGTCTTGTTCACTGATTGAAACCTCTGTGCCTCGAACCTTTGACATGATCACTGAATCGCCTTTCCTTGCCGTTGAGTTATCCCAAAAGTCTTTAATCCAATCTTCACAAATGACTGGATTCTCCCGAAGAGAATGAGCTAATCTGCAGGTATTTAGACCCACTATCAGTGACTTGAATGCATCAAAACTCTTTGGAGGATCCGATAGATAGCAAGCAATATTCATCGTTTTCTCCCATGCTGGAACATGCGGACCCTTAACTTTCTTCCCTGTATCTGCACAAAAGTAGTCGAATGAGTGCAGATGTAGAAATGTCATCATTAAAAATTTCGAAATCTGTCTGTAAACAAGGTTGAATTGATATGCTATAATTTCAGAGTCCCCAAAATAAAACATATTTGTGTTTGATTCAAGGGAAATCCAAAATTATAACCTAACAATTAATTAACCCCACTGTGGAACTACCGGCCCAAAGGAAATGGATCAAAGCCCAACAATATTGCCTTGTGCGACTGAGAGACCCTTGTGCGATTAGACATATCTTGTGCGATGGAACACAAAAAACCAATCGCACAAGACTTGTCAATTAATGTCAAACGCACAAGGCCAGGTCAGATCTGGTCAAACATACAAGACTCAGTCAACGAAAGTCAAAACAACTTTCAATCGCACAAGATTATAAGAGACAAGGGCAATACAGTCTTTTCACACCAGGTCTCAGGGGGTAAAACTGTCCAACCCTATCTTGTGCGATTCAAACTGACGGCGCGTGGGGTTCACTCGCCGTCTCCGATCATCTTCTCCGGCGAAGACAATATATCACAGAGACAAACTAGGGTTTCTGAAGTGGATTTTTTTTTTTTTTTTTTTTTTTTAGCAAAATCTTAGGATTTTCACCATCTTATTCAAGAGAATTTTCTTGTTGATATACCAAATACCCTAAGACTTTGATTTTAGCATCAAAACAGTTTTATCATCCAATGATCATTCAGGGAAACAAGAACCAGCCTATTTTCTTACCTCAACAAGCATAACAAAAAGAACGATTCAAGATCAGAAGCACATACCTTTCGTAGTTTCTTTCTGAACAGACATGATTGCAGAGTATGATGAGCGTACAAGATGATTTGTGAAAATGGAGGTTGTGAGGGTTTTGGGAAGATAATGAATTTTTGAAATCACAGTTTTGATAAAATCCCAATTAATTCGCACAAGACCCAATAGTTAATCATGATGGATCTTCAACCAAGAGCCCACCAAGTCTACGGTGGGCCCAGCCGTCATCAAGAAACCGTTTTGTTTATTAATTAAAGATCATGAAAAGGGTTTAGATTTTGTGGGCTCAAATCCCGAGGACAGAAAACTTTTCAAAGATGCTTCACAAAAATTCGGTCTCCTTCGATTCATGACAACACGGACACAAGATTTTATAAAAATAAGACCTATGACAAATATCTACACAAAGCAAAGAAATAGAAACTAAACACAATATTTACAGCAACACAATGTCTTACACATCATTTTTGCACGCACTTTTCTTACGGGATCAAATCACAGAGTTTCGGGCTAGACTACACTTATCAACACTAATCTACTTTGGATGATCCGAGCCGATTGCCAGTATGTTTGTCCACTTAAACTTATATCCCTAGGCCTTTTTCATTTAACTGTCTGCAACTTATTTATCATGTTTTCCTTTTTAAATTATATGAACGCTCAAATCAATCATGATCAGATCCTGGAATTTAAAATTTTGAACAAGCTATCATGCGAGTAGTTTCCCTACCACATATTTCACAAGCTCATTCTATAGTTCTGAAACCTTGACTGGACTGGATTGAGAAAAGAAAAGAATGGATCAGCGGAGATGGATATAATATACAGATCAAATGAGATTTTCTCAGTTTGATATAGGTTTTTATTGGGTTTCTTTTGGGCACTGGAGGGCCTCTTTCGGGTGTATATGATCCACAGCGCGACAACGTACAGCTAGGTCAGCATGTATCTGGATGCAGCAGAAGCTGTCGTTGCCTAGCACCTCCAGGTCAGCATGTATCTGGATGCAGCAGAGGAGGTACACGAGTTGTTTAGAAAAGATTTCAGAACTAGAACGAAATTGTGTGTATCGGGACATCACACACGCATTCAAATAGCTGTGCTCTAATTCCAAGTGACCAATCTTTCCTGAGGTCATAGACTATATTCGGTGTTCAAAGCAGGAACAGTTAAAGAATCCAGCCAGCAGAATAAAGCCTACCAGCATATCACTCTGGAATCAGACCATTTCAATATTGGTCTTACATGAATCAGCCTTAATCCACATAGTGAAATCATTTCATTTCCCGTTTTGTAGTCAAGGCATGACAAAAACACAGAACACTAAACCCCCCCCCTTTTTTTTTTTTTTTTTTTTTTAAATTACCACTACATCCCCCTAAATTTTTGCTTAAAATAGAAGAAAAACAATATTTTAAGAAACAAATTTAAATAAGAAAAAAAAAACATTTTGTGTGACCGTGGTCAATCCTCAAATTCGACCATTTTGAGAAGTTCGCGAAGAGCAAGAAAGCGTGCTTTATCAACCGGTTTTGTAAAAATATCTGCGACATTGTCGTCAGTGTGAATTTGTTCCATTTTGATTAAACCCTGGTTGAAAGAATCACGAATGAAGTGAATTTTTATGGCAATGTGCTTGGTTTTTGAAAAATATACTGGATTTTTCACTATTTGGATAGCTGCATCATTGTCACAATAAATAGGAGTTTGAGAGAAATTCAAACCGTAGTCCCCCAGCTGGTGTTGAATCCAGATAACCTGTGAGCAGCAGGCTGAGGCAGCTACATATTCCGCCTCTGCAGTAGATAGTGAGACAGTTTGCTGCTTCTTACATTGCCAGGAAATCAGGCGATCCCCCAGAAACTGACATCCAGCTGACGTAGACTTCATGTCTTGACCAGTGCCTCCAAAGTTGCTGTCAGAAAAAGCACACAGATTAAATGGAGACTCTCTTCGATACAAAAGTCCAAGCCGAGGCCTGCCCTTAAGATATCGAAAGATTCTCTGAACAGCTTTCAAATGAGAAAGTTTAGGAGAAGCCTGATAACGAGCACATTGACACACAGCAAACATGACATCTGGTCTGCTGGCTGTCAAGTACATCAACGAACCAATCATTGACCGGTATACCGTAGCATCAACTGCTTCCCCTTCTGTATCTTCTGTCAGTATTGGTCTTTCTGCAATAGGAGTGTTCGCCGGTTTGACATCTTGTAGTTTGAATTTTGCAATGATATCGTCGACATATTTTCCTTGATGAATGAGAATTCCGTTGGAATCTTGTCGGATCTGCAAACCCAAAAAGAAATTCATTTCTCCCAATGCACTCATTTCAAATTGCTTCTTCATAACCTCTTCAAACTCCTTGCACAATGCGTCATTAGTGGATCCGAAAATGATGTCGTCCACATAGATCTGCACCAAGATTTGATCTTCTCCCACTTTTCGAATGAACAATGTCTGATCAATGACACCCCGAATGTAACCATGAGCAAGCAGATGCTCTGTTAGAGTAGCATACCAAGCACGAGGAGCCTGATGTAACCCATACAGAGCTTTATCAAGCTTGTACACACTGCGAGGACACTGTTTGTTCACAAAGCCCGGTGGCTGTGACACATAGATCTCTTCCTTTACTTTACCGTACAGGAACGCCGTCTTGACATCCATCTGATAGACCTTGAACCCCATGTAGGAGGCATAAGCTAGAAAAATTCGGATCGCCTCCAGTCGGGCCACGGGAGCATACACTTCATCGTAATCAAGGCCTTCTATCTGTCTAAACCCTTGGACAACTAATCTTGCCTTGTTTCTGACAATCACGCCACTATCATCCCTTTTGTTTCGATAGACCCATCTAGTTCCGAGTGACTTCTTTCCAGCAGGTAGAGTAACTAGCTTCCACACTTTCAGTTTCTCAAACTGATTCAACTCATCTTGCATCGCATCTACCCAGCTGGGTTCCAAAAGAGCCGCATCAATTGTCTTTGGCTCGATTTGAGAGATGAAACATGAAAACAAACAGTTGTTGATAACTCCTGACTGACTTCTGGTCAATACTCCTGCCTCAACTGGTCCAATTACATTTTCGATGGGATGATCACGCTGGACACTAGTAGGGATAGCAACTTCTGGTGCAGTTCCAGTTGAAGACAAGTTTGTTAAGTGGTCAACTGTAACTGACTCAGTTTGGTCAGAAACTTGCTCCTCTTCTGTACCATTTGCGACAAACTCTTCAGGAATGGGACCATCAAACAAGTCGTTTTGATCCATAGGAGCGTCCTCCTCATCAGATGAATCCAAATTTTCTCCGCCAGCATTGAGAGTGTCGGCACAATCCGGGACCACTTGAATCTCAGGTATGGATGTTGTAGATGAGACTGCAGGTGTGTGATCCCTCACGACTGAAGAATCCCCCTCAACTACCACATCCCCTTCTTCATCAGTATTATGTGGAACGATTGAGGGTCGAGAAACAGCATTAGGGGCACCTGAAGTACCTGCATGGCCAACAGGAGAATCATCAAGAATGTCAAAAGACTTGAATAAGTAAGCATAATTATAAAGAGTAAATGGCCCGTTTCCAGCATCCGTCTGATTTTCTTCGAGCCACCTCACATCATAAGATTCAATGATTTGTCTTGTCTTCTTGTTATACACTCTGTATGCCGTCTTGTTTTCATGAGCAGCTTTTCCAGCATATCCAATGAAATAGCATTCATCTCCCCTAGCCTCAAATTTTGGTATAGATTCCAGATGCAGTAGAGTACATGGACAACCAAAAGCTCTAAAATGTCCCACGTATGGTTTCTCGCCAAACATTACTTCATGAGGCGTCTTCATGCGTGCTTTGTTGATAATTACTTTGTTTTGAACGTAGCATGCAGTGTTAATGGCCTCTTCCCAGAAGAACACTGGAAGTTTTGAATCACAAAGCATAGTTCGGGCTGCTTCTATCAGAGTTCTATTCCTTCTTTCAGCAACTCCATTTTGCTGAGGAGTTCTAGCAGCACTGTACTGTCGAGCAATTCCCTTTTCAGCACAAAAGAAGTTCAACTCAGCATTCTTGAATTCGGTTCCATTGTCGCTTCGAATTCCTTTCACTTTCTTCCCAGTCTGATTCTCCATAAAAATTATGAATCTCTTGACTAATTCTGCAGTCTCACTTTTGTTAACTAAGAAGAAAACCCAAGTAAAACGTGAGTAATCATCGGTAATTACAAGACAGTAAGACTTTCCAGAAAGACTGAGCACATTCACTGGACCAAAAAGATCCATGTGAAGAAGTTGCATTACACTGTTTATAGTGTTGACAGTTTTGGGAAAGTGTGGTTTTCGATGCTGTTTTCCTTTTGCACAAGAGACACATTTTTCAAAAGTTATGAAGTCTTTTACAGGTAGACCTCTTACCAACCCCATTTTTGCAAGACGGTTTAGATTTTTTACATTTGAATGTCCCAAGCGGCGATGCCACAACATAGCATTGTGCTCAGAGATTTTTGTGAATAAACAGGCAACACCTTCAGTGGGAGGTTTATTCATGTCAATGACATACGCGTTGCCTTTTCGTTCAGATTTCAACAGAATCCATTCATCAGGAATGACCATTCCTGGTTTCAGGATCAAACAGTGTTTATCAGTAAAATGAGTTGAGTAACCGTTGTCACAGATTTGAGCAACACTTAGTAGACTATGCTTCAACTCAGGAACATAGTTGACGTCCTTGAAACAGAGATCACCATTCTTGACTGTGCCCCTTTGTGTGATTTTTCCCTTCTCTCCACCCGCAAAAACGACATGTCCTCCATTGAATTTTTCAAGATCAGAGAGTTGAGATAAATCGCCAGTCATATGTCTGGAACAGCCACTGTCAATGACCCAAAGTCGAATGACAGCCCTCCATAGCCGTTCCTGCACAGTACGCGGATTCAGTTAGACTTTGGTACCCAAGCCATAGATGTGGTAGGTACACCCTGTGCATTAACATACGTTACTTGCATCCAAATCAACTTTTCTTTAGAGTAGATAGGTTTATTATTGATGCACGATGATTTAGGGGAGTTGTTTGGAACATTATTTTTAGGTTTCCAAACTTGCCTTAGACTTTCCAATTTCTTGGGTGTCCTAGACGAACAGTTTGAGTTTGGAATGCAATTATTTGAATTCATTTTCATTTGTTTGGCTTTGTTCCAATCTCCATCAGAAGGCTTCATTTTGGAGTTCAGCTTCCTAACAGATTTTGATTTTGAATTCTTGATCTGTTTTGGATGCTTGACATTTCCTTTTGGAGCCTTCTGATGCTCTCCCCTTTGTAGTTTATCAGGACGATGCTGACAATTTCTTGCAATATGTCCAGCAATTCCACACGTGTAGCAAACTTGTCGCTTCACATGTGGATTTGCTTGACATCCATCAGACCTTGCAGAACCTGAGGGCTTGTGTGGTTCCTGAGATGCAAATGAGACATGTTTAGATTTGTTCTTAGGAATGAGGTGACACTTAGTTTGTTTATTTAATGTTGATTTTGGAGGAACATGTTTAGCTTCATTTCCTCCTTTAGTTTGTTTTACCAAAAGATTTTTAGATTTGTCAACTTTATTAGGCAAAACAACTGAATTCAAATCCACACAAATAGAACCAAAATAAACATCAGAACATTCATTGCTCTTAAAAGCAGAGCCCACACAATTCAAAGCATCAGAAGAAATTGAAACATTGTTTGTTTTTTCAGAAATTAAAGCATTGTTTTTCTGAATTTTATTTTGCAAAACAACGTCGTCCTCATCATCTTCATCTACCCAATCTTCAATAATTACTTGGTCTGCATTTGAAGCAACAGGGTTAGTAACATTACTTTTCTCACAAACAGTGTCACTCGATGCTGCAGAATTACTCTCAGCCTCCAGTGACATACTTGGTTCAGAAGAATCAGAACTTTCTCCTTTTAAACACTCAGCAGGGGCTTCTGAGGTTTCATTACCATTCAACCTAGCAGATGCTCCTGATATTGTTTCTGATTCTTCTTGAATCGAATTTGAATCAATGGTTTCAGATGATTCATTTGTCAATTCCGCTGAATCAATTGACTCTGAGTTATCACAGTCAGTCTTTTCATGAGAATCACTTGTTGAATCCCCCGAAGCCACTGATTCAATATGAGATTCTTTTGTTTCTTCAAGTGGAGCACTGTAGACACCGATTGGTTCGCACATTTCTGATTTCTCAGAGGTGGATGATTCCGAAGTATCACAGGATGCTCCAATTGACGAAGTAGATATCGTTTGTTTGCTCTTGTTAAACTCTCTTATAAAATCATTTAAACCTCTCAACATAGCAAACTCGATATTATCTACGTTGACACTTGATTTTTCTTTTTCAGACTCTTTTGTGACACATTTGTTTTCGAAAGTTTTCGTAGAGTCACATGATTCTTTTTCTTTCAACACTTGAAAATGCTTGTCATCCTTTGCATTTTTCTCAAAACTTAAAGTTTCAGTGTGATTTAACACATTTTCTGACTTAACAAACATTTGTTTGTGACCCTGTTTCTCTAAAACGATTTCAGTATTATCAGGCCTGGTGATTTTTATTTTTCGAGACTTAACAGATTCAGACTTTCTATCTTCCGGTTTTCCATACTCCATATTCGGCAAATTGTCTATCTCCTCTTCACTCAAAGGAATTGAGGAATAGTTGTGATTGTAGGGTGGAGGTATAGCCACAAAACCCAATCCCTTATTCCTCACTTCCTTTTTGCTATACTTTAACTGTTGATTTATCATTTTTTCAACCTTTTCACTTGAAACATCAAATTTTTTGAAATTAAACTCAGTGTTTTCAAAAGTCGATTTTAAGTTTTCTAATTCAACAGTTAACTTTTCGGATAGCTCTTTAAAGTGAAGATATCGACATTTTGCTTCGCTCAAATCACTATGCAATTTTCGAATGTCACGTTTTTGAGCCTCTACCACTTCCTTATACCCATCCAGTTTCTTTTTAACTTCGTAGGTATTGGATTTGGTGAGTTGAAGTTGCATAGAAAGCGATTGAGCTTGTTCTTTAAAACCTTTCACCTTCTTTTTACATTTTTCAGTACAACAGACATCATCTACACATACCTCAGCCTCGGAAGGAGTGTGGTCGTTCATTTGAGCCATAAGAGCATGATAAATCATTTCCTCGGCATCCTCAGCAGCTGAATCAACATCTTCCTTGATTGCCACGAGAGCTTGATTTTGTTGGTACAAAGTGTCTGTGGTAATCTGCAGGTCGCTCATCTGTTGACTCCAGTCGAAACCCCCCCCTTCCTGAATCACCAATGCATTTCCAGTAGCGCTAACTGGTTCATCAACTTGACTTCTTGCAACAGTGTTTGAGGCTGAACTCTGAGCAGGACGAGTGGCAGTGATGTTTGAAGTAGAAACAACGTTTGGAGCTGGTCGAGCTGCTGAACTAACAGTGACAGTGACATTTGGATCAGTGCTTTCCCTCTTTGGCTGTTTACATTCTCTGGCATAATGCCCAGGCTCATGACAGTTGTAACATCTCAGCTTTGCCTTATTCCAACCAATCTCACCATCAATCTTGTCCCAGTTGCTCTTTCCCGTTTTCTTCACGAAGTTTCTGGCACGAAACACTGCCATGGCCATTTGCCAAGTAATATCCATCTCTTCAACATCATCAGGATGAACTTCCAACAATTCAGCAGAGTCAATATTGTTCTTTACTCTTCCAGCGATAAAGGCGTGATAACAGTTCATGACCCCTGTCATAAAAGCCATGGCCTGTTCGAAATCCTTTGATGTAGCAACTGAGGAGTTTGTTGCTGCAAAGGCTGTGGTAATGTTGGAAAGAAACTGTGTGGGAGTAACAGCAGATGAACTAGAGGGTTGACCAGCAGACGAGGTTTTGTTAGCGTGTTGAATAGCAGTGGGAACGTAGCCAGATTGATTAGCATGCGTTCCAAGGTTAATAGGAGGAGGCATAAGAGAATTCATTCCTTGCTGAGACATCAAGGCACTGTTGGTCAGAACACCTGCATTGTTGTAACTTGCAGCATGATTGTAAAGCCTTTGTTTGTCATCCTTTTCATATGACCTTAGCAAAGAAATTAACTCAGAGAGAGTCATTCTAGCTAAGTCCCGGATCCTCTTAATGAGAGTCACATTTGTATCCCAATTTCTTGGAAGGGCATTGAGCAATTTCTTGTTAATGACATTTTTTTCAAGGCTGATGTCATGAGTTTTTATGTCACTGATCAAGGCAACAAATCTCTGAATTTGGTTTTCTAATGTTTCCCCTGGAAAGTGGTTGAACAAGTTAAACCTTTGGGTAAGCATTTCTCTTCGACTTTCTTTCATTTCTTCATTTCCCTCATAGAGAGCCAGCAGAGCATCCCACATTTCTTTTCCAGATTTGCAGTCACGAACTCCAATGCTTACTTCTGGTGCGAGAGCAGAGTGCAGCATTGCAAACGCTTTGTAGTCATTATCAACCTTTTCACGCTCCTCATCAGTAAATTCAGACTCAGGCTTAGGAGCAGTTGTTCCATCAACATCGTTCACAACATAAGTGATTGTAGTTGGTCCGTTGCAGATAGACCTCCATGCCTTTGGATCCTTGATTCTCATGTATTGAATGAACCTAAACTTCCATTCAGAGAAGGATCCCCCAGAAAGGAGCCGGGGAACCCTATTGTTAGTTCCAATGATGTTATCTAGGTCCTGGTTAATAGCAGCAGTTTCAGTCAATCCCAATTGATTAATTTGAGCCATTTCTGAAAAGAATAATAGTATATAAGTGACACGTGATATTAAAAGTAAAGGTTCAAATAAATATCACCAATAATCACAATATAGTAAAGACAAATTAATTCGGATGGTTCACAAAATAGTTCAAAATTTAATTCAACCAATTCACAAATTCCAACAGTCCAGACCACGTGAGTGATGAGTCGCACAAGACACTTATCACCTGATCCTGTTCAATCGCACAAGATGAATTACACAAGGTAAGTCGCACAAGACTTCTTTAATTTTAACCTTCTGCCAAACGCACAAGAACCTTTTTCAAACAGTCCAATCACACTGTGGGTCCAGTCGCACAAGATCACTGACACCAGTTCAGTGTCAACAGTAATGCGCACAATATCTTCTCGATCGCACAAGAGATATTCAATCGTACAAGACTTCAAAGTTGGGCCTGAATCTTCAATACTCTAATCAGTCTCAATTGCACAACCCAAATATGATCGCACAACCCAAATATGAATCGTACAACCCAAATATGATCGCACAACCCAAATATGAATCGCACAAACAGTACTATTGGGCCTTTTTCCCTTTTTCACTTCAAAACACTTCAGTCGTACAAGATCTTCAAACGCACAATCTGATTTTTGGAAGGATAATGTTTCCAGCTTTCAATCAGAATCCCGAAAAATTTGGAAGTTTTCAATTTCCAAATTTTTGACTTTTCCTGTAACAAACTTTCCAAAAAATCTGCAACCACAATCAACTTGCACACAACCGGATCAAACCCAAAAATTTATTCAAAAATTCTAATGAATGTTTGATGAAACTTGAAGCACAAATATCCAGAAATTTAACTATTTTAAAAAAACTTTACAAACCAAATTTTGAATCAACGATCAATGGCTAAATCCCGACTGATATGTCTTAAAACAGAGTTTGTGCCTCAACTTGGGTTAATAATCAGATGCAAATAAAAGGATTTTTAAACAACAAACATGTAGAACTAAAATCTTTTCGAACCCAAGAAACAGCCGACAGAAAGATCTATATAAAAACAAAATTAAGATAAACCAAAAATCAGACCTTTCTTCGTCGAATTTGAATACGATCAGCAGCAAAAACAGTCTTCAATCTTCAAGATATCCGATCCAACCGAGCCTTCGTGAGACTACTTAGGCTCTGATACCAATTGTAAGTCCAGGAACAATACAATCGAATATCAAACACCAAACAAGTAGCGGAATTACAAGCAAGATGTCGAAGATTGAAAGCAATATATTGATTCAAAGCACACTAGAACACACGAATACAATGATTCGTCTGGTATTCTAGTCGCACAAGCACAAAAGTTTCTAATGGAATCAACAACCTCAAATGACTAAGGACTCCCCTATTTATAACTGCATAGGAGATCCTTTTACACTGGGCCAAGCCCATACCCCATAGACACCAAAACATATAAACAAGCCCACTACATAGTTCAAACCCAAAATACTATAGTAAACCAAGACAGACGCAAACCTACACTGTTTTATACCCTTACAATCCCCTTGTGTAGGTGATCATTAATTCAAGTTCGTTAATGGGTTTGAGCTCCAATTCACTGTTCAATTTGATGATAATTAATGAACAAGGGTTTGGCTCCCTTGTGCTTCTCCTGATCATTCCACACACACACACACACACACACACACTAAGTGTGTGGGTTCGGGGATGTGACAACCCGTAACTTCAAGGTAAAAACTATTAGTTCCACATTTGTAAATCAATTTATATACTGATCTTATTCAACGAATTTATTATATACATATCTAATTCTTAGTGTTCAAACAATTATTCTAAACCAAATTCATATCGTATTAAACTGACCCGAACTGTTTGAACCGAAGCACGTGACTCGTCCGTAGAACCAAATCTATTCCATATAATATATACGATTTTAAATCGCATATACATATATTTACGTTAAAACAATTTCTTAAAACATGAAACATATGAACTACAACTAATAGATTATTTTATTAAATAGTCTAATTCTATTTGTTGGTTGTATTATCCTAACAAATCACACCCCAACCATTCACTTCATGTTTCTTTTCCTTTGGTGATGTGCGGCCCCAAGTAAACAGCCCAACCCATTAGTCTATTACCAATTGTTATCGGCCCTAACCCCCCCAAAATTCTTTAACCGCCCCCACCCCACACAAATACATACGCATGTATGTATGATGGTATCAAAAAAAAAAAAAAAAACCCTACTCCCATCTCGGCAATCAGCAGCAGCTCCTTCCACCATCACACACACCACCTCTCGTCCCTCTCTCTCCCTCGGCAACCAAAGCACATCACCACTCCTCCGTCACCGATCACCGGCAAGAACCCTCCATCCTTTTAGTTTACACCCTAGAGTAACATATTCATCATGGTTTCCGTTCGACTTCGTGTTTTTTGGTATGAATAAGTGGTGGTAGGGGTGTGTCATGGTTGCAAATTGATGCATGGGAGTTAACAGTTAATGAGTTTAACATGATTATATGCTTATGTATGTTTGTTCACATGTATACATGGAAGTTAATTAGTTAACTCTTATATGAATGAATGTTGAATGTGAATCGTATTTGTGGAGTGGTATGTGAACAATAAATGTGTAAGATAGACGAGTCGTGCGTATGCCACGTTAGTGAACCGTAGGTGCGGATATGTGTCTGTGCAAACTCTATGAAAGATCGTATATGCGAACCAAGTATAATGTTATGCAAATCGAGTACGAATGGTTTCATTTAGACTGAAGGTATGTATGCTTAGTCAGCAAACCGTGAGTATCCGTATATATGTATGCCAATATGTAGCACCATAGCCATAGGAGTAACTGCACGTATAGGTGAAACCGAGTTATGTGCAGCCCTGTGAATGGATAACGATATATATGTGCGTAGGCTTATGTACGTAAAGATAAATATGTACGGGTTAAGCATTCTGTTAGAATAAGGGCTCTGGTTTTAGGAATCATTAGGAAAAGCAGCCCGTGTGTGGGTCTTGAAACCCGATTAATTCTCTGTTTCGGTCCAGGATAGGAATGGGTCATGGGTGTGGGATTGGTAATTCTTGGAACCATCGTGTGCTCGAGTCTTAATGGGTTCGATCGGGAAATCACGAGACCTGTTTAAGGTTGCTCTTAGTGTGCGATATTGATGATGATGCAAGAGATTATGAGAAATTTGACAAGGGTTGGTGGTTTATAAGTATTGGTAGGGAATAATAATCAATCTTAGGGTCACAAAAGAAGTATTAAATAATTATCATGCATGGATGCAGTAAAGATCGCATGGTAGTTCTAACTGGAAAAAACCTGAGTTGAGTAGTTAGTTCCTTGCATTTGGGTGTTGGGTAATGCTCCATGCATGATATTTGTTTAGGGTTCTTTACTCATAAAAGTGGTGGTGTTGCATGCCATTTGTAGGTCACTCAAAGTATTTAAATGTGGAGTTAGAAAATATAAACTAAATGGTTTGCATATATTAATTGTATACAAGCATGATAAACAGAATATGATGTGCATGAGAATGTGAAGATTAGGTACTTATTGATTTTGATTTTGGATGGCCATCATGTGGGTGGGGGTGCATGAAACTTTGTAAATAAATTTAACATAATATATGCTTTTGGAGGTTTAAGATAATGATTAATAATGGTGGTTATTTTTATTAATCCATATTTGACTGACATGCTATATGTGTTACGTGATGATAATTGGTTGTATGCAACTTGTTAGAATGCGTGTAGAACAATACGTGAATTATATGAATACGAACCTGACTTGTATGATAACCAAAATAGGACGTGGTTGACCACATTAGCTCAAGTGACCTTAATCTACCGAGCTAACCTAAGGCGAGTTCACACTTTCTACAAGGCATGGGATTCCCGGTGGTTTGGAAATGGGTTACCATTTAATAAGGAAACCTGCGTATTCACTTTGGGTAGAATACGTACTCCCATCCTCTACGGTGAAGGGTGACAACATTGAAACCTGCGTGTTCTTCTTGACACGTACTCCCACCCTCTTAACTGAAGGGTGACAACATTGACACTAGACAAAACTCTATCATTAAGTCCCTCATTTATATCGACTTAATCGCCGGGCCAATGGCGAACGGGTCATTAGTTAAATAGCGCTATTAGGTTTGACAAGCCTCACACCGTTCCGCAGAGGACGGGCGTTGACTAATGGACTTGGGCACTAGTCAATGATGATAGACATTGACGCAGGGCACATAAACATAACTACAGTCATTAGTCGATATGGTAACGGGGCTAGTGGGATACATGGGGAAGCCCCCACTGAGTATGGTTTGGGAAACAAGGAACTGGTTAACTTGTGGTTTTCGAAACATAACTATGGTTTTTAGAACAACATTAAAATGGACAACCAACTATGAACTCGCTCAACTTTGTTGTTGATTCGTTATTATATGCCTTGCAGGTCATTAGGTGCTTAGATGGAGCTTGCACAGGAGGAAGAGGTCGTTGTGGGACATGGACTGTTGAGTTCCATGTTAAACTTATCAACTTTTATACTTTATTATGGTTTTGAACTTAATGCTTCTGCTGATAACTTAAACTTTGTTGAATTGTTTTGACACCAATTATATTGTTTGGTTTGGACTTTTATTTATTTAACTATATCGTTCAATATGATTGGTGGCTGGATCCTAGTCAGTCACACTCCCTGAGGTGATACTCCGCTTGTGGATTTTGGGGGTGTGACAGATTGGTATCAGAGCTATTGGTTATGGTGAACTTGGTTTTAAAAAGGGAAAAATCTTTTTGGCAAAAACCAGACTATAACCTGTTTAGTGCTCAACGATCCACAACGACACTTCGCTCCACGTGCAAGACTCAACATTATAGGTGGTATGGTCTATGTTATTACTGCCTACTTGATAATTTTCTTATGCATGATGTGTTGCTTATGGTATGCCTAGTTAGTGTAGTAGCATGCTGCCTGTTAGCCCTAATGTGCTCTCTTTGATAGTCAACTGTTTACATGAAACCCTACATACGTACCCCCCCCCCTCTCATTTTTCTTTTCACATTCCTACGTTATCATTCTCACTTGTGTTTTCTGACTGTGAAGATCATGAGTGGATGCATCAACTTAACTCAGGCTCAACTGACGACCCTAATTAATGAACGGGCTGCTGAGGCTTTAGCAGCAGCCCAACAAGGAGGTCAACATGTTCAACCTCGAGCATGCACCTTTAAGACTTTCATGGATTGCCGGCCCAGTACTTTCAGTGGCACAGAAGGAGCCGTGGGCCTGCTACATTGGTTTGAGAAGATTGAATCTGTCTTTGAGATGTGTGAATGCCCTGTAGCCAGTAGGGTGAAGTTTGCAACTAGAACACTTGAAGGTGGTGCACTCTCCTGGTGGAATGCACAAGTGCAGATGTTAGGGTTGGCAGCTGCTAATGCCACCCCATGGAATGATTTTAAGGAGTTTATCAAAGAAGTGTGTTGTCATCGTGATGACATACACAAGCTAGAGGTGGAATTTTACAATCTAAAGATGACGGGGTCCGAGATCGAAGCGTATACTAAGAGATCGAACGAATTAGCTGCATTGTGTCCCACCATGGTGGATCCTCTCTGCAAACATTTTGAGCTATACATCAAGGGTCTAGTGCCAGAGATTCAGAGTATGGTAACTTCAGCTAACCTCCCTACAATCCAGCAAGTCATACGACTATCCCACTGTCTCAGTGATCAGGCAGTTGAGCAGAACAAGCTGCCTAAGCGTATTAGTGCCACTACTTCTGATGCTCCAAGTGATAACAAACGCAAATGGGATGGAAATTCAAACAAGGGCTCAAGTTCTGTTCAGTCTCAATCTCAGCAGCGAAGGACTGACGACAATAAGAGCCCCAATCAGTAGTCTTCTAGTAATCAAGGACAAGGTGGGTACAAGGGAAATCACCCTAAGTGCAATCGATGTAATATGCACCATAGCGGGCCGTGTAGCAAGAACAATTGTCAGAGATGCAACAAGCCAGGCCATATAGCAAAAGACTGCAGGAGCCTTTATCCTGCAAATCAGAGACGACAGCAGCAGCAGACTCCACAGAACCAGCGCCAGCAGCAGCATCAACAACAGGGTAACAACAAAGGATGTTTCCAGTGTGGGCTGAGGGCCACTTCAAAAGAGACTGCCCCCAGATGAACCAGAATCAGAACAACAATAACAATCAGGGGAATGGAAACAACAGGAATAACAATGATGGTAATGGTGCCAGGGGACGTGCGTTCGTGATTGGTCAGTGTGAGGCAAGAAATGATCCCAACGTTGTGACGGGTAAGTTCCTACTGGATGGTTACTTTGTTTCTGTTTTATTCGATTCGATTCGGGAGCCGATACTAGTTACGTGTCCATAAGGGTTAGTCAGATGCTTAAGCGCACCTCAATTCCTCTGGATTCCAAGCATATGGTAGAACTAGCAAACAGTAAAAATCTTGAGGCCACACACATAGTTAAGGGTTGTAATCTCGTTCTAGCTGGTCAGACCTTCTCTATCGATCTTATCCCCATCGTTCTTGGTAGCTTCGACGTTGTCATTGGGATGGATTGGTTATCCCAACATCGAGCGGAAATACTCTGCAAGGAGAAAATAGTCCGCATCCCTCTTTCTGGCGAAGAACAAGAGTGGCGCTATTGTGGGCATCATCTCTTTCCTTAAGGCCCAGAAGTGTTTGCAAAAGGGCCACACCGCTATTCTAGCCCTTGTTACTGACACCTCAGCGAAAGGGAAGAAGATTGAAGACATTCCGATCGTACGCAATTTCCTTGAGGTATTCCTTGAGGAATTACCTGGTCTCCCACCCCATCGTCAAGTCGAGTTTCAAATCGACCTAGCTCCTGGAGCAGCACCAATAGCTCGTGCACCGTATCGCTTAGCCCATCTGAACTAGAAGAACTGTCCACGCAACTACAAGAACTCTTGGATAAGGGTTTCATTCGTCCTAGCTTTTCACCCTGGGGGGCTCCAGTTTTATTTGCTAAGAAGAAAGACGGTACCTTTCGAATGTGCATAGACTATCATGAACTCAACAAGGAGACCGTGAAGAATCGTTATCCTCTTCCTCGTATCGATGACCTGTTCGACCAGTTGCAAGAGTCGAGCTCTATTCTAAGATTGATCTGAGATCGGGGTATCATCAGCTGAGAGTCCGAGACAAGGACATCTCTAAGACAGCATTCAGGAATCGTTACGGGCACTACGAGTTTCTGGTTATGCCTTTCGGGTTGACAAACGCACCTGCAGTCTTCATGGACCTCATGAATCGAGTGTGCAAACCATACTTGGATAAGTTCATTATTGTCTTTATCGATGACATCTCGATCTATTCTAAAAGCCAGGAGGAGCATGAGCACCATCTGCGGCTTATTCTAGAACTACTTCGATCAGAACAGCTCTACGCTAAGTTTTCAAAGTGTGACTTTTGGCTTCGTGAAGTTCACTTCCTAGGCCACGTAGTCAATAAAGATGGGATTCACATTGATCCATCCAAGATTGTCTCGATTAAATACTAGCCTGCACCCCGTACTCCAATCGAAATCCGTCAGTTCTTGGGTTTGGTGGGTTACTACCGAAGGTTTATTCAAGATTTTCGAAGATTGCGCAGCCTCTCAGTACCTTAACACAGAAGGGTGTCACTGTGACAACCGACAAATTTTGATGTTAATTCGTACGCTTAACAAATCATGTTTTATTCCGTAAATGTGCATTAGACTTAATTTCGATTAATTAGGTCGCCATATGTCCAGCAAAGTCATATATATTTTTACGAGATATGCATTGGTGATTATTAGAAATTACTAGTACACACATGAGTCAGACGAACACAAACGCAGGTGATTTAACGATCAAAATGCTAGAGAGGCATTTCACAACTTACTATGACGTATAATATTGATATCTACACATTTAAATATAGTTACATAAACCTTTTTAGTTTGAATGCGTGTCTATGTTTACAAAGATTAGATACGCGATGTAACGTATATTGTGACATTCGTCAATTTTCAAGTCTTTAAAAACATGATACATGAGGATTTCTTTTAGAACCATGCTTCACCAACTTGAGTGTCCTACCTTTTCTCTATCTCCTGACTATAAACTCATACACACAAACAAAGAAAGGTCATCTTCTCCTACATTGGAAAAACCTAACTCCATCTACTGCCTCACCCTTTATTCCTTTCCCTCTCCCTCTCGATTACATAAAAACCACAGCAAATCAGTTTTACTTCACACAATCTCCACTCCCTCCCTCAGTGTTAGTTCCGGCGGCCGGAATTACCGGCTCCGGTCGATCTCCGGTTACACACCTCACGAGAACACCCCTCTTCACCCACTCGATGTTCTTGACCGACGATCAAACCATCACCATTGATGATTACTCCGGCCAGACGAGAGCCCCCCCTGTTAATCGCTGAAGAACGACCACCACCACCACCGTCTGGTGGTGGTGCAACGAGGGAATGGAGAAAAAGGGATGGCGACGGCAGGTTTCTCGACAGTTACCGGCGACACGCCGGCGAAGGTTCTGCGACGACAGTATAACGTCAGCAGTGGTGGTGCTTGATGGAGTTCCGGGCCGACGACGGCAGTAAAGTCCGACGACAATGCAGCGGCGGCAGCTGCAGACGCTCCCGTTATAAACCTTTTTTTATCTTCTCTATCTTCTGCGGCTGGCTCGATCTATGTTTATTTTCCGACACTTTGGGTTGGTTCAGGTAGGGTGAGGATGACAATGTTGATGGTGATGGCGGCTGATGACACCGTAGCGGTGGTGGAGGTTACTTTGTTTCGAGTTTGGGTGGTAATTGGGGTTCCAGCTCGGATCAACGGTTCAAGTTCTTGATGCGGTTCAGATTTAGAAATCGGTTGAGGTCCGAGTCCGCTCAGTTCGGTTTCGCAGTCAACATTGGTCAGATGTTCGGGTCAACCTTGGTCAGCGGCTCGGTCAACAGCGGTCAACAGACTCGGTTTGGGTCAGATTCAGTTCCGGGTCAAACCTGGTCAACACGATCAGATCAGGGAGCGGTTCGAGTTGACTCGGTCAGACCTGGTCAACACAGTGATTTGACTCGGTCAACTCAGTTGACCCGGTCAACTCAGCTAACTTCTTTCGGCGTTTGGACATGAAAATTCGGTAAAAGACTTAGGACGAATATTATCTTTGTTAACTATTCCTTATTTTATATGCTAAAACGAGCTCGAACCGAATGAATTGACGATTATTAGTTGAAATTACTTTGCTTTACTAATTATTTTGTTCATATAAACTAATTACATGTAAATATGGGTGAGTAAATTGTTAAATTTTGATAAAATAACGACAACTTGTGTTGTCGGGGGGTCCAAAAACAGAGGAAACTCTGCCCGTTTTTGGAGAAAATCCGTAAAAACAAAACGTGTTTTATTATAACACAAAGCTATCGGTTTCGAATAATCTTTTATAAGAACGATTACAGATATATAACTACCTACGACAACACTTTACAACTTACAAAAAAAAAACGACGATTCGGAAATTATTTACAAAAATAAATATAGTTATTTTAAACTTCGAGAATTCGACAAATCTTTTAAAAATCAAAATAATTACATATATTGTTTTAAATGCCGATAACCCGAATTCGTTATTACTAATAAATATAGTTTATATATTTATTTCGAACATCAAACAAAACGACGATTCTTTTGATAAAAATAAATATAGTTTATATATTTATTTCGAATATCAAACAACACGATTTCGTCTTATAAAATAAATATATATTATATATTTATCTCAAATATCGTACAACGCGAATTCTTTTTTAAAAGTAGATATAGTTTATCTATTTATTTCAAACATTCAAAAATTCGATGATAATTTTATAAAATAAATATAGCTTCTTATATTTATTTCAAACGCCGAAACGGCCTATAATTATATGTTGACAAATATATACAAGACGCAAAATACAATACGAGCCTGTTATATATTACTTTCATACGAATATTCGTACATACACATACGACTTCTCGGGACGAAGAAGCGATCTTATCGCTATATTTATATATTCTTATATAAATATTTATATATTTTAATAATCTCTCGAGAACTAAGTCTTCCAAGACTTACTAATTACCGACAATAAGCGAACTAAATACAACTTACTCGTTTTTATTAAGTCCATAACTTACCGTCGAATCTCCGGTTAACGATTCGGTAGAGCTCGGTGACACGTAGTTTAGTTACTGCTTTTATTTAGAAACTCATAAGATATTCTGTGTTAGGAATACTGCAGAATGCACGCTAGCGAGTCATGTCTTGGAAACGACATCACGAAGTCATATTTAGCTAGCTTTGCAGAGGAATATCCAGGTGAGTTCATAACCCCCACTTTTTACGGTTTTACTTTTTTATAAATGTTTTCGGGGGTGGAAAGACATGCAAATTTTTTCAAAAGAAAACACTACTTCGATGAACGAAAACACATATTTGTAAACCATGTTGCAAATGAATTTCAACAAACGTGAAAGGTTTACGAAAGGTTTATACTAAACATACCGGTTTCACAAAACAAACGCCTATTTTCGCAAACGTGCATGATTTTCATGACTAGTGACAGGAATGTCCTAGTTACAACAACGGGACTGGGTTGGTCTGCGTACGAAAAACGAGACAACCCAATGGGTTTATGTCCCCCTTTTCTTTTGAAATACATATTATCTAGGGTATGATTAAGATATGGAATGAATTCTTGGATCACGTGCGAATAGGCGCTAACTTAGGCACCATTAATCCTTTTAAGGACCACGGAACAGGGGTTAGATCTATCGGATACGGGCGAGCCCCACTCACGGTCCTTGTGCGGCCACTTAGAGTGCTTTTGGAGCTCGGAGCAGTAGTGTTTGCACTCAAGATATGGAGACACTACCTGTACGGTACCAAATGCACCATTTACACCGATCATAGGAGTCTCCAGCACATCTTTGATCAGAAGGAGTTGAACATGTGACAGCGTCGGTGGGTCAAACTTCTGAATGATTATGAGTGCGCAATCAAATATCATCCCGGCAAGGCCAACGTTGTGGCCGATGCCCTCAGTCGTAAGGAATCCAAACCTAAGCGGGTGCGTGCGTTACAACTTACGATCCACTCCAGTCTTCCTACCCAGATTCGAGAGGCACATATCGAAGCATTGAAGGAAGAAAACCTCAAAGCTGAGTCCCTACGGGGATTGGAGAAACGGTTGGAACTAAAGGAAGACGGTGCTTATTACTTAGCAGGATGTATTTGGGTTTCGTTTTATGGTAATCTACGCGAGCTTGTGATGGATGAGGCACACAAGTCTCGTTACTCGGTACACCCTGGTTCTGATAAGATGTACCCCGATCTCAAGACTACGTACTGGTGGCCTAGTATGAAGGCTAACATAGCAACCTACGTTAGTAAATGCTTGACATGCACCAGAGTTAAGGTTGAATACCAGAAGCCATCAGGACTACTCCAACAACCCGAGATCCCAATATGGAAATGGGAGCAAATTTCCATGGATTTCGTCACTGGTTTGCCTAGATCTCAGCAGGGAAACGACACCATCTGGGTGATCGTGGATCGACTAACTAAGTCTGCACACTTTTTGGCAATCAAGGAAACTGACAAGTTTTCTACGCTCGCAGACATTTATCTGAAGGAAGTAGTCTCTAGGCACGGATTGCCAACTTCTATTATCTCTGATCGAGACTCACGCTTTACATCTGAGTTGTGGCAAGCAATGCACAAATCCTTCGGCTCATGTCTAGACATGAGCACAGTGTATCATCCATAGACGGATGGGCAGACTGAGCGCTCCATCCAGACTCTTGAAGACATGCTTCGGGCATGTGTAATCGACTTTGGTAATGGCTGGGAAAGGCACTTGCCTTTAGTGGAGTTTTCATACAATAATAGTTACCACACCAGCATCAAAGCTGCTCCATTCGAGGCTTTGTATAGACGGAAATGCCGCTGGTCCAGAACTCGTTGTCGACACAACGGAAAAGATTGCCCAAATCAGACAACGAATGGCGGCAGGTCGTGACCGTCAGAAAAGCTACGCTAACAAGCGTAGGAAACCTCTTGAGTTCCAGGTTGAGGATCGAGTGCTACTCAAAGTCTCACCATGGAAAGGTGTGGTTCGCTTTGGCAAATGGGGCAAGCTTAATCCGCGTTATGTCGGAACCTTCGAAATCACTGAGAAAATCGGCAAGGTGGCTTACAGACTGAATTTGCCCAAAGAACTCAGTGGTGTTCAGAACGTCTTCCACATGTCGAATCTGAAGAAATGTTTATCAGACGAGACCCTCATTATTCCTTTTAAGGAACTCACTATCGACTAGTTGCGCTTCGTCGAGGAACCAGTGGAAATTATGGACCGGGAAATCAAGACTCTCAAATGTACCAAGATACCCATTGTTCGAGTTCGTTGGAACTCCCGTCGGGGCCCAGAGTTCACTTGGGAACGAGAAGACCAAATGAAACGCAAGTACCCCCAGTTGTTCAAGAAAGGTGAGTCCAGTACTGAAGCTACTTCGGAATTTCGGGACAAAATTCCAAACCAACGGGGGGATGATGTGATACCCCAGGAAAACGCACAAAACAACTAGCTTCTCCAGTAACTATGTGCTAAATTTCGGGACGAAATTTCTTTCAACTTGGGGATGATGTGACAACCCGTAACTTCAAGGTAAAAACTATTAGTTCCACATTTGTAAATCAATTTATATACTGATCTTATTCAAGGAATTTATTATATACTTATCTAATTCTTAGTGTTCAAACAAATATTCTAAACCAAATCCATATCGTATTAAACTGACCCGAACTGTTGTACCGAAGCACGTGACTCGTCCGTAGAACCAAATCTGTTCCATATAATTTGTACGATTTTAAATCGCATATACATATACTTACGTTAAAACCATTTGTTAAAACATGAAACATATGAACTACAACTAATAGATTATTTTATTAAATAGTCTAATTCTATTTGTTAGTTGTATTATCCTAGCAAATCACACCCCAACCGTTCACTTCATGTTTCTTTTCCTTTGGTGATGTGCGGCCCCAAGTAAACAGCCCAACCCATTAGCCTATTACCAATTGTTATTGGCCCTAACCCCCCCCAAAATTCATTAACCCCCCCACCCCACATAAATACATACGCATGTATGTATGATGGTATCAAAAAAAAAAACAAACCCTACTCCCATCTTGGCAATCAGCAGTAGCTCCCTCCACCATCACACACACCACCTCTCGTCCCTCTCTCTCCCTTGGCAACCGTGCACATCACCACTCCTCCGACACTGATCACCGGTAAGAACCCTCCATCCTTTTAGTTTACACCCTAGAGTAACATATTCATCATGGTTTCCATTTGACTTCATGTTTTTCGGTATGAATAAGTGGTGGTAGGGGTGTGTCATGGTTGTAAATTGATGCATGGGAGTTAACAATTAATGAATTTAACATGATTATATGCTTATGTATGTTTGTTCACATGTATACATGGAACTTAATTAGTTAACTGTTATATGAATGAATGTTGAATGTGAATCGTATATGCGGAGTGGTATGTGAACAGTAAATGTGTAAGATAGACGAGCCGTGTGTATGCCGCGTTAGTGAACCGTATTTGCGGATATGTGTGTGTGTGCAAACTGTTTGAAAGATCGTACATGCGAACCAAGTATAATGTTAGGAAAATCGAGTACGAATGGTTTCATTTAGACTGAAGGTACGTATGCTTAGTCGGCGAACCATGAGTATTCGTATATATGTATGCCAATATGTAGCACCATAGCCATAGGAGTAACTGCACATATATGTGAAACTGAGTTATGTGCAGTCGTGTGAATGGATAACGATATATATGTGCATAGGCTTATGTACGTAAAGATAAATATGTATGGGTTAAGCATTCTATTAGAATAAGGGCTTTGGTTTCGGGAATCATTAGGAAAAGCAGCCCGTGTGTGGGTCTTGAAACCCGATTAATTCTCTGATTCGGTCCGGGATAGCAATGGGTCATGGGTGTGGGATTGGTTCTAGGAACCATCGTGTGCTCGAGTCTTAATGGGTTAGATCGGGAAATCAAGAGACCTGTTTAAGGTTGCTCTTAGTGTGCGATATTGATGATGATGCACGGGATTGTGAGAAATTTGACAAGGGTTGGTGGTTAATTAGTATTGGTAGGGAATAATAATCAATCATAGGGTCACACAAGAAGTATTAAATAATTATCATGCATGGACGCAGTAAAGATCGCATGGTAGTTCTAACTGGCAAAAACCTGAGTTGAGTAGTTAGTTCCTTTCATTTGGGTGTTAGGTAATGCTCCATGCATGATCTTTGTTTAGGGTTCTTTACTCATAAAAGTCGTGGTGTTGCATGCATTTGCAGGTCACTCAAAGTATTTTAATGTGGAGTTAGAAAATATAAACTAAATGGTTTGCATATAATATTTGTATACAAGCATGATAAACATAATATGTGACAACCCGAACCCTCAAGGTTAGTGTCGTCCAACCTTGTAACATTCAATTTGGTATTATTCCTATTGCACTATTGTTCAACCGTATCGCAAACAGGAATCACTATTCGTATTTGCATGTTTGGACCTTAGTTTCTGTTTGGCCCGTATCTTCACACACACACCGGCTAATACGAGCTCATATACACATACCTGAACCTTATATGGGCTACATATTCACGGTTGGACTTGCCCGAGCCCAAACAAGTCCTACTTTGGGCTGGCTATTAGTTATACTCCTAATCTAATTAGATGAGCAAAATCGTTGATCTTTTGGTGTGGGCTTAGGCCCAGTTGGGTCAACTAGTAGAAACTGCCTAGGTAATGTTATTTAAGTGCACGTAATCAGGAATTTTACATGTACGTAACAAGGAATCTTATAACAAACCAAACCCTACATCTTCTTGAATGCGACGGACGTAAGAGACCCCCCCCCCTGTTCGAGATAAAACCCTTTGGCAGTCAAGTTTCTCGTTAGTGTTTAATACTTGTTAATCTTTATGATTGTGTGGTGTTGATATTATATACGTGCTATGCCTACAATTGGTGATTCTAAAGTTAGGATGTCCGAATTCTGGTGTTATGTTTATGGATCTGATATAGTGATTAGGTTTAATAAGTAAGAGTTGTGTAAAGAGCCATGATTAAGGATAGTGTAGTGATGAGGAAAATGAAAACAATTTATATATTTTGATATCCGGTTCCGTTTATGTATGTTAACGATATTGAATGAGGTTCCTACATGAGTTACAGTTACGATGTTCTTATGATTGTGCTGAATTGGATCATGATTAGTTGGGCCGCATAAACAGGGAGCCCAACAGGGTGTTGTGGGTTTACTTTATGACAATTTCTACTTTATTATTTCTGCATGAGAATTAGATTAATAAAAGTAGTATATGTGCTGAGTACAACTGATTATGGCATGCTTGTTATTTACGAAATAATGGATGATTGTCTGACCATAGTGTTAAGCGATTTTGAATGATAATTATATGCAAATCTTTCTGAAATACATGTTTCTGGGTTTATAAATGTCCACTGTTTGGTTTTGACTTCAAAAGACTATGTTAAATCCAAGGTGCTCACTGTTGATTGATGTCATAATTTTATTTAGATGAGTTGCACCAAAACGGCTGCACATGTTTTAGCATAGTGGGCCGGAGTTTACTTTTAACATGGGCCGGTGAGATATAGGAGGGGGCCATGTACAAGAGCATGTGTCTAGGAAATATATACATGATAGATGCCTAATGTGTGTGTGCTATTAATGATGTCTACTGTATATATGGTTAAGAATAAATGGAACCTTTGACACATGAATGGCAGTATAGTAATTGAGTATGATAAATTCTAAGATGTGGTAGGATTGATATGTGTTGTGGATAATTGATATTTAAATTGGGCTGATAATATATATATGCATGCTTAACTAAATGGGCTGTTATAAACAAACCAACAAATTCATATAATGTAGTGGGGCCGAATACTGTAACAAATTGTAAATATATTTACTTAGTCGATATTTGTTAAAGTGAATGGATTGTAATGTGGTAATTTTAAGTAAACTGTTTATGAGGCTGGTTGGTTTGGGAACAATGCAATGGGCCGCATATGATGGGTGCCTTGTGTTGAGTAGTTGTTGATGTTATGATACGAAACCTATATGGTTTGAACGTGAATGGATTGACTGCTGTAATTCTTAATTAAATGCGTGTGTTACATAAACAGTAGGTGCGTCGTATGTGATCAATGAATACATGAACTACCTGAATATGAAAGTTGTGGTTTGTATGCAAGTAGAACTGACTGTGATTGGTAATTCCTTTAGGACATACTTGATCAACTAGTAGGCTCGTAAATAATCATACCGAGCAAACCAAGGTGAGTTCACTGCTCTTTTTCCAAGCATGCATCCCGGGAAGGGATATTGGGTAACGTTCCAGGGGGGAATGCAGGTTATTGGGATGTTGGTTATTACTCAGTTTCTATCATATAAGACCCCTTACATCTACCGACAGTTGCCGGGAAGGCAACGAGGTTATTAGTTGATAGCGCTATTAGGTTTGGCACCCTCACACTGTCTCAGGGAGGTCGGGCGTGAACTAATTTCCTTAAAGCATGACCAATGTTTTGATAGAGACATTGGGGTTGGGCAAACAGATCTTGTAGCCATTTCGGTAATCGAGTTAATAACAACATCAAATAAATTGATAAACTGTTTTGTACATACATCTGACAAACTAAACTCGGTAACAAAACCTTGAACTCACCAGCGTAGTCTGACACACTTGTTTGCATGCTTGTAGGTCGTTAGCTGTTTGCATTGGAACTTGCTGTCTGGAGTAGCTGGAGTCTCATGGGGCGATTGGAGGGATTTGTGTTCTGATTTGTTGATACTTTATATTGGTTTCAAACTATTTAACTTTGTTTGGTTTTGCTTCCGCTGAATACTATGGTTTTCTTTTGAACATGGATGGTGTTTTATTATTAATCAAGAACTTTATTTTAGAAACATGTATGGGTTCTATGTAATTAGTGGCTCATTGCTGGTACGTCACACGCCTATCAGGGACACTCCCTAAGTGGTATTTTGGGGGTGTGACAGTTTGGTATCAGAGCCACTGGTTATAGTGAACTTGGTTTTAAAACATTTTTACAAAACCAGACTATAACCGAACAACTTCGAAAATCGACCATGACACTCAGCTCCAGATTGCAAGGTTCGTCTTCTGTTACTTTATGCATTACTTGTTTAGCGGTTACACACTCACAACTAACGTGAAAACAACATATTAGATATTTTGGGTGATTTGATAGTGTAACACTACTTTTCGGCTTTGTGAATCATAATCCTGTAGTACTCACTGCTTGGCTATTTGAATGCGGGGGAAACTTTTAGCGCAAGTTAAGAGGCACTGAGATGAGCATGCAAATTACCTTATTACTATGGGTGCACACGTAATAATAATGTGGGGTGCATGTAAGTCCCAGTGAGGCTTAACGAACGTGAGAGGGATTCTGCCCTATTACGTGTAAACTTGATAATTGTAGATTTCAACGTGATACTTGACTTTCACCTCGTTTCGACCCTTAAGATAGTTCCCTTCTCTTATTTAGAACCATGAGTGGACGTGGAGGAGGCCGAGGTGTTGGACATGGCCACATTGCTATGACGCAGGCCGAATTAACCAACCTGATCAACACTCGTGTAGCTGAAGCTCTAGCGGCTTACCAGGCTGGTACGATATGTGCCCATTTATTTTCTATCCTTGTGTCGTATACTCGAATCTTACCTGTGCGTTGTACGTTCTTTCGTCTTAGGTCAACCTGCGAACCAAAACAATCCACCTGCTCCACCTGCTTGTACGTTCAAGATGTTTATGGATTGTAAGCCACAGACCTTCAGTGGGACTGAAGGGGCTGTAAGACTCTTGCAATGGTTTGAGAAATCAGAATCGGTATTCGCGATGTGTAACTGTCCTGCTGGGGACAGAGTGAAGTATGCTACGGGCACGCTCGAGGATGGTGCCCTGACGTGGTGGAACGCCCAGGTTCAGATGTTGGGTATCGAAATGGCGAATGCCACCACTTGGGATGACTTTAAGGAGTTGATGAGGAGGAGTATTGTCCTCGTGATGAGATTCAGAAACTGGAGAACGAGTATTATAATCTGAAAATGGAGGGATCTGAGATTGAAGCATACATGAGGAGGTCCAATGATTTAGCAACCTTGTGCCCTAACCTGTCTCGACCCCCACCCCGTCGAATCGAGTTGTATCTCAAGGGCTTAGCACCAGCTGTTAAGGGGTACGTTACTGCTGCAAACCTAGACAATCTGCCCCGTATCGTCCGTTTAGCACATAAGATTACTGACCAAGAGGTCGAACGTAACAATTTTCCGCCACGTGTTTCTGCTACTACTTCGACTGCTACAGCCACCACACCTGGTAGTGATAATAAATGCAAGTGGAACGACACCGATAAAGCAACCAGGGCAGGTCAATCCCAGAAAAGGTCCGATAACAACCACAATCGCAGTTTCAGTCAGTCTTCTTCAGTTAATCAAGGCCAGGGCAACAATCAGAATCAGGGTTCTTATGTGGGAAAGAAGCCACAGTGCAACAAGTGTGGCTATCATCACTATGGGCAGTGCCTCCGAACTTGTCGAAGATGCGAGAAAGTGGGCCATTAGGCCAAAGACTGTAGAGCCCCGCAGCCAAAACAGCAGCAACAGCAGAAATCAGCAGCACCAGCGACAGCAAAGGCAACAACCACAGCAGAATCAAGGTGTTAAGAAAGTGTGTTTTCAGTGCGGGGACGAGGGTCACTTCAAGCGGGATTGCCCTCAGCTGAATCAAAATGCCAATAACAACAACAATGCTGGGAACAATAACAATGGAACAACAATAATGGGGGCAATGGAGGAAATGGAGCACACGGGAGGGTGTTCACTATTGGAGCCGGGGAAGCTAGGAATGATGGCAACGTAGTGACTGGTACGTTTTCGATAAACGACATATTTGCTTCTGTTTTATTCGACTCTGGTGCCGATTTCAGTTACGTATCGTTGGAGTTCAGTAGTCGTTTAGGAGTGAGTCCTACACCTCTTGTCACTAACCATATAGTAGAACTAGCTAATGGTAAATCGATAGAGGCTTCTCATGTTCTGTTTGGTTGTAAACTTGATCTCATGGGTCAAGTGTTTGACATTGACCTACTCCCTGTTACTCTTGGAAGTTTTGACGTAGTCGTTGGCATGGATTGGCTGTCCAAGCACCAGGCAGAAATTCTTTGCAAGGAGAAAATCGTGCGTATTCCTCTCCCTAGTGGAGAATCCTTATCGGTTCAGGGTCATCATAGTGGTGCCATGGTTGGTATTATCTCGGCGATGAAGGCTCAGAATTGTTTACGCAAGGGCTACCCTGCTCTTTTAGCTCTTGTTACTGACTCGCAGTCTGATGAGAGAAGGATCGAGGATTTCCCAGTGGTTCGTGAATTTCCCGATGTATTTCCTGAAGAACTCCCTGGTTTACCTCCACACTGTCAGGTGGAATTTCAGATCGACCTCGCGCCAGGAGCAGCCCCGATTGCTCGTGCTCCTTATCGTCTTGCGCCAGCAGAGTTACAGGAGTTGTCGAATCAACTCCAAGAGCTGTTGGATAGGGGTTTTATCCGACCTAGCTCTTCGCCTTGGGGAGCCCCAGTGCTATTTGTGAAGAAGAAGGATGGGTCCTTTCGGATGTGCATAGATTATCGTGAGCTCAACAAGGTGACAATCAAGAATCGTTATCCGTTACCCCGTATTGACGACCTGTTTGACCAGCTGCAAGGGTCAAGTTTTTATTCTAAGATCGACTTAAGATCGGGCTATCATCAGGTACGAGTCAGGGAGGAGGATGTACCAAAGACAGCTTTTCGAACGCGGTATGGCCACTACGAGTTTTTGGTTATGCTGTTTGGGATGACTAACGCACCAGCGGTCTTCATGGATCTTATGAACCGCGTGTGCAAACCGTATCTCGATGACTTTGTTATTGTTTTCATCGACGACATCTTGATCTACTCCAAGAGCGAGGAGGACCATGAGCGACATCTACGTCTTATCTTGGAACTCCTGAGGAAAGAGCAGCTTTACGTGAAGTTTTCTAAGTGTGATTTCTGTATTCGAGAAGTACACTTTCTTGGGCATATTGTTAACGAAAAGGGGATACACGTGGATCCTGCTAAGATCGACGCTATTAGGAATTGGTCTGGCAGGGTACTATCGTCGGTTCATTCAGGATTTCTCAAAGATCGCTCAACCTCTTACCTCCTTGACGCAGAAGAACATAGTTTATTCTTGGGGAGCGAAGCAGGAGGACGCTTTCCAACTTTTGAAGCAGAAATTGTGCAGCGCACCGATCTTGTCTCTACCAGAGGGTACGGAAGATTTTGTGGTTTACTGTGATGCTTCGATTCAGGGTCTCGGTTGTGTGTTGATGCAGCGCGACAAGGTGATAGCATATGCTTCTGGGCAGTTGAAGGTGCACGAGAAGAATTATACGACTCACGACTTGGAGTTAGGAGCTGTGGTATTTGCGTTGAAGATCTGGAGGCACTATCTGTACGGTACCAAATGCACCATCTACACCGATCACAGAAGCCTTCAGCATATCTTCGACCAGAAGGATTTGAACATGGGGCAACGTCGTTGGATAGAGCTTTTGAACGATTATGAGTGTGCTATCAAGTATCATCCGGGTAAAGCTAATGTGGTAGCTGATGCGCTTAGCCGAAAAGAGACGAAACCTAAACGTGTTCGAGCATTACAACTCACCATTCAATCTAGTCTTCCTTCCCAGATACGAGATGCCCAGGTAGAAGCGTTGAAACCAGAAAACGTCAGGGCTGAAGCTCTACGCGGCTCAAGGCAACGGTTAGAACAAAAGGGGGACGGCGCCTACTACGTAACCGGACGCATCTGGGTCCCATTCTATGGCAATTTACGAGAACTTGTAATGGAGGAAGCGCATAAGTCTCGTTACTCAGTACATCCTGGTTCGGATAAGATGTACCACGACCTGAAGACTACGTATTGGTGGCCTAGCATGAAAGCTCACATAGCAACTTACGTTAGCAAATGTTTGACTTGTGCTAAAGTCAAAGCGGAGCATCAGAAGCCCGCAGGTCTACTTCAGCAGCCAAAGATACCCACATGGAAGTGGGAGCAGATTGCCATGGATTTCGTTACAGGGTTACCAAGGACTCAGGCTGGAAACGATACTATATGGGTGATTGTTGACCGTCTCACGAAGTCAGCGCATTTTCTGGCAATCAAGGAAACAGATAAGTTTTCACAGCTGGCAGCGGTTTATCTTAAAGAGGTGGTTTCTAGGCACGGGGTGCCAACTTCTATCATCTCGGATCGGGATCCGCGTTTCACTTCTAAGTTGTGGCAGTCAATGCATAAATCGTTTGGTTCACAACTCGATATGAGTACCGCTTATCACCCACAAACGGATGGTCAGAGTGAGCGCACCATCCAGACACTAGAAGACATGCTGCGAGCGTGTGTGATTGATTTTGGTAAGGGCTGGGAGAAACATCTGCCACTGATTGAGTTCTCCTACAACAACAGCTACCGCACTAGTATTCAGGCAGCTCCGTTCGAAGCATTGTACGGGCGGAAATGCCGTTCTCCTCTCTGTTGGGCTGAAGTGGGTGATAGCCAGATCACAGGTCCTGAACTTGTTCTTGAAACTTCCGAAATGATTGTTCAAATCAGGAATCGTATGGCAGCAGCGCGTGATCGACAGAAAAGCTACGCAGACAAGCGTAGAAAGCCGTTGGAGTTTGAAGTTAATGATCGTGTCATGTTGAAGGTCTCACCCTGGAAGGGTGTAGTGCGTTTTGGGTAGCGTGGCAAGCTTAATCCGCGTTACGTTGGGCCTTTTAGAATTTTGGAGCGTATCGGTAAAGTTGCTTACAAGCTCGAGTTACCTGCTGAGTTGGGTAATGTGCACGATGTCTTCCACGTCTCACAGTTGAAGAAGTGTCTGGCTGATGAGACACTGGTTGTGCCGTTCCAAGAGTTAAAGATCGATGACAGGTTGCAATTTGTGAGAGTTCGTTGGAACTCAAGACGTGGACCGGAGTTCACGTGGGAACACGAGGATCAGATGAAGCTCAAGTATCCACACTTATTCCCAAAGGACAAGTCCAAGCCTGGTGAACCTAAAACTAATGCAACTAGCGAATTTCGGGACGAAATTCCCAATCAAGTTGGGGATGATGTGGACCTGGGGAAAACGTGCCACAATCTTGATTTATCACCTTCACTTCCTTGATCACCTTCAGTTCCTTGTGCTTGCTTGTCAAATTTCGGGACGAAATTTCTTTCAAGTTGGGGATGATGTGACAACCCGAACCCTCAAGGTTAGTGTCGTCCAACCTCGTAACTTTCAATTTGGTATTATTCCTATTGCACTATTGTTCAACCGTATCGCAAACTGGAATCACTATTCGTATTTGCATGTTTGGACCTTAGTTTCTGTTTGGGCCGTATCTTCACACACACACCGGCTAATACGAGCTCATATACACATACCCGAACCTTATATGGGCTACATATTCACGGTTGGACTTGCCCGAGCCCAAACAAGTCCTACTTTGGGCCAGCTATTAGTTCTACTTCTAATCTAACTAGTTTAATACCCGTCCGGTGGACGGGTACTTTACCGTAATAATATACCTTGATCAGACATTGGTTATAGCTTTTAATAAGAATAAAATAATTTCAGGCTTCAGACCACAATGTACTATTCCTAGTTATGCAAGTAATCCAAAGCCTCCAAATATTTCCCATTCAAGAAAAAGATTGAGCGTATCATATGAAAAAAAAAAGATTTGTCAATTTTACAAAACTATTCAAACATTTACGGATCAACAAATATAAGGAAATAAATCACAAACGTTTGACATATTGCAATTCATTATTAACAAAATGACTCCATTCTATGTCAATTGCATTCTATAACCACACAAAATTGCAATGCATTTGAACAAAATGGCGGTAAGCATCGGTTATCTCAAACCATTTTCAGCCAAAATAAATGTCCTAAAAGCATACCAAATCAAAACAAATTCAAAAAGAAATGACCAGTGATCTGTAAACATGGGTCCTGGCCCGTTCTGAGATCATCAACTTCGGCTTTAGCTAACTGCATCTGAATCCTCGCCATTGATTCTAAAGTTATCTGGATCATTCACATTGACTTCACCGGTTGGGTTCACATGACTCATAACAACATCACCTAAATCCATCTGACCAGGCTCAATTGGACTCACTTCATCAAGTCGGTATCCAGGAGGTCCAACCTCGCCAGAAGAGTCTGGCTGCACAACCAAATATGTGTCTCTTCCTTTATTAGACCCTTTACATGAAACCTCATGCATCATGCCACGCGCAGAATTCCCAGTAGGCTCTTTCCTTTATCCAGGCTTCCCTGCTCACTTCGCTTTGGGCTCTCTTCTAATACAAACAATTACTAAAGAAATTGAAATTATCAAACGTGAAGTTTAGTCATTTCAACAACATACAAAGCCTTCAATTCTATATATGCAGTCCGAAAAAAAAAAACAAAAAAAAAAAAACAAAGCAAAGACAAGTTAACCAACTGAAAATTAGATAGATGGAATACATATTATATAAACGATGAGTCAAAACCACTTATAGAACTTCACTACGTATTTAAAAAGAAAGTTGATTGTTTGGGTAATCCCATGAGTCGGTTGTATTCGCGTTGGCTACGGATGAGCTCGGTACAACCGGTACCGGTACCGAAAATTGTCAAATGTGGGTACCGGTACATAAAATGTTCGGTGCGGTGCGGTATCAGTATTTTTGTGTAAAGTTCCGTAGATTACCGGTATCGTACCAAAAATACCGGTACCGAAAACTCCAAAAAAACGGGTACCGGATTGGTAGCGAAAAAAATCCGGTACTGTACCAAGTCCCAAATGCTCATCCCTAGCGTTGGCGTTACCTTTGAATGCAGCTAGCCTTTATGTTTTATAAGTCTTCACGAAGTATAAAACGAAAAATGGACAGGTAGGCCATTTCTTCGGCAAAGATTGGTTCATCATCGGCTGATGAGACATATGACAACGGAATAAAATTTCAATATGAACACACTGATCATTTAGCCCAAAATTTTTAGTAGCTACTGTCCCACTATTTTTTATGTAACGCAATATGTAACGGCAACATGAATATCACTTTAAGTGATTGGGATTGAAGTTCAGGCAAATTTGACGTCATAAAAATATTGTTACACTGAAGAGGTGACTTGAACAAATGAGGATAAAATGCGAAAACCACTAATCAATACACGTCGGATCTACTAATCTACTATTCTACTTCACTTTTCAACATAGAGGCTAAAAGAAGTCATTAACTTGAAATCATACCTTATGTTACGAAAATGCATTCCCACAAAGAATATATCAGGCGACAATAGGATCCGCTACAGCTACATATGTTGATGGACCAACGACAATATTATAAACCGATCCATATTGTTCAAAAAACCATCATTGAGATACAAGATCAGCAAAAATCAATTAAGGCAAAACTATACACTACACTAAATAACAAATTTTAATAAATCAAATTCCAACCTCTTTTCATTGTTTATGCTTCTTATAAACCCTATGCTATAGTAAAACCATGGCCTACTTTCATTGAAGCTGATAAGTAATGTTGCGCAGAGAAACCATCGTTGATGTAAAATAGGGAGAATTAGTTTAAGTTACCAGCTACAGGTAGAAATTATGTAAACTAATATTTAATACAACTTTTGAAGTTGCTTGCTTCCACTATTTTTAGGGTGAGCTGTAATTTCTGAAAAGACAGGTTGGAATCTTATGTCCTCAATTAAAAATCTGGTAAAAAATGCAAACAATTTAGCAATTAATGTTTGCTAGTGAAAGGTGTTGAGCACAAGTAAAGGGTTCCGTGTTTGTGGAAGACAAACCAAAACCTCAGGTCAACCCTAATTCTCCTACCACTATAAAGCCATCAGAAAGTGATGCACCTTATATCAGCTCTTATCAGAGTAGCAGCAACTATTTTCATCTCCCATTAGGGGAAAATAGTGCAAAAACTCTTGAGATCTCATCTGAGGCTACTTTTATAGAATGGCCGATTACAACCTACCATGGATAGAATAACTCGGGCACCTGCAAGTTTGTTGTCCAGCTGAATATATTCGTCGAATCATGAGCACCTAATGAATCAACAAAGTTTCAGGTATGATGCATTTTTCGTCGCCCTTAGCTACCATGCAGCTCCCTAGTCCCCACCCAACAATTATTCCTGTTAAAATAATAAATTTTAGTTACAATAAAAGATTTTCGGTAACTCAAATTTAAAGGTGGCTCGAGTGCTCGACTCTAAAAAATAAATCGAATATCGGGGCCTATAACTTTTAGAATTTAACTTCGATTAATTTCGAGAGATTTACAAAAAGGGCCCCATTTTATAATTCCCTTAGCATTCACATTAAAAAAACCAATAGAAAATAACAGTTCTATAGCACCAAATGAACCCAGGGCACATTAATAAAAAAATATCTGATTACACTAATATATATAATAACCTCCAAATACGACTCCTAAGACACAAGCAATGCTACCTGTGTAAGCTGCAAAGGACTTGTGAGCCTTCCTTGACTTGTGAGCCTTCCTTAATTGTCTGAACTCTTGAATGAGTACAAAGTAAAACAAACAGTTAAAATAATCCAGAATTATCATTTAATAGCACAAATCAAAGAAAAATATTGAACCAGTATGGACACAAAAATCAAACTTAGCATGGTTGATAATTATCGACCTAAATCACTTTTTCTTCTAAAATGGTCTATTTTATCTAAACCCATTTTGGTCAGAACACGTTGTAGACCGATCAACCAAATTGAACCATTTTTATATAGAAATGCCCTTATCCAAAGTCGTCCCGACATGAGGTTATTGGTTTGAAAGGTTTACATGTCCGTTATTAAAAATGAAAACTTAGATCTGAATCCTTTGATATGTAAGTCACTCTTACGCTTAGGCGTGTTTTAGCATCCATCATGAGACAGCTTTCTTCATCTTATTCTCAGCTGGTCTAAATTTCCATCGCCACTCTAGCTTTGTACCTGCTTTTTCAAAAGTCCATGATAACTGCAAAGGATTTAGCCCCTTCAACTTGAATGAAATCTTTAGAATTAGGCCTGGTTTGGTAATTTATAACATTTACCTGTCAAACAAATAGATATAACCTTACAACAGATAGATAAACTCAAAATATTTTTATGTTTTAAAGACTGCAAATTTACCTGACACAAGTAAGGAACCTCATTACGAAACTGCATGAAGTTATATTCTCTAACAATTTCAGATATGAAGAATCTTTCGGGATGCTCATTGGACCAAGATAACGGTCAACCTCATCAAATGGCCAATTTTTAGATGACTATTTCAGCTGATTATTTGATTAAGATTATTCAGTATCACATAACACTTTTAAGCACAAATCCAAACAAACGCTAACTTAGCATATAAGAACTTATTTATTATAGACAACGGTGAAAAAAAAAGACAAAAAGGTGAGTTTCACTAACATGCCTCAGGATATAATGCCTCAGGATATAATGCTGAGAAAGTTTTAAGCACAAATCCAAACAAACGCTAACTTGGTACTCCCACGTATGACATCATCCACACCAGTATATTTCTCATACCAGTGCAAAAATTATGTTATCGCTTAGTAATTTTGACCCATTTATATACACACACACGCACACAAAATGAGTTGATTTAAGTCACGGGTCAAATGAGTTAAGCTAAAATATTTAACTCTAAAAGGTATCATGTCAAACGGGCCAAAAGCCATCCAATATTCCAATATGGATTGAAATGCTCATAGATTTCTTTAGTAACCACAAGTTAAATTGTAACTGTAATAGTGAAGTATATAAGACATTTTAACAAACTAAAAAGTTACAAAGCTCAACTATCAAGAAAAGGTGTCTAGGGAATTGGGGGTCAGCTTGACCCGTTCTGCCCAGTACTATAAAACAACCTGAATCGACCCATTATCAATTCTGCCCGACCCAACTATTTTTCCACTCCTAATGTCTAAAGTAAGGTCTTTAGCTTCTAACTATATCCGGTTCCGCTCAAACTCACCTCCAATGTTAAAAAAGCAACAATAAGCTTACAAGTAAAGAGTAAGCTTCAAGAGATAAGATATTAATATAAATGAAAACTGAAAAGAAATAACCATCATTTTTAAACTGGAAGCAAACTATTACCATTCTGAAGTTGTCAAGAGATACACACGCCCATCTCATCTTTGTTTGGTTCCTAAAGCATAAATTGGGATCTAAGATAAATGAATTCATTCCCTGTCAGAGCTTTTGAAAGTACCTGCAATTATCCCCAAAACGATAATGTTATCATAAAATCAACCAAAGATACGATCATGTATTCTTCATGTACATTAAAAAAGGAGATTACCTTGAGTGCATCGGTTTGAATGGCGGTTTGTAAATCAATATATCTAAAGGAATTGGATGACTCTCAATTGACAACCATGGATGAGCTGTCATCACACATGCGACTGGAACTAAACTTATGTCTAATAACAAAATATAGATTTAACAAAGATAATTGATATAGAAACTTTTTTTTTTTGCCAGAAAAAAATAGAAGAAATGCACTTACGGAGGGATTGAGCAGCACTCATTCTTTTTTATAGTCCCCAATTAGAAGCCTTTTTAACAAAATCTTTACTTTCTGAGTTTATGGTGATAAAGAAGACCACGATATATATGATCAAAATTAGGTCTGCCCTCGAAACCGCACAAAATATTCCTGCTTCTATGCTTGCCCAAAATGGTATTCACTCGTATAATAACCCCAACACTCCATATATCTGCTTCCAAGCTGTATGATCTATGCAGAACTTTAATGGTGCAACATAATATGCACTTCCAAGTTCCAACTATATCATTAAACCTTTCTTCTGCAATGTTAAAAAAAACCACAATCTCAAACTCATTCTCGATCAGCGTCTTTAAACGCTTAACTGTCAGATGAAGTGATGAACAAAGAAATACAACTTGTGATCATTACCCGGCCTAATGCAATCAAAAAGCCCAAAAACAATAAGCTTCGTATGAGCAACTTTACTTTTATACATAATATAGAGTTTTAACAGCAAAATTAGAAATAATCATCAAAAACTAAATTTTGCTAAATGTCTCACTACAAATGATAAATGAAATTAACACAGAAAAGCAAGATCTCCTTACACGGCGACGCAAAACCAGAACATGGCGGAAACTGACGTCGTATGCTTCCATCGGAGAATATTCAGATCCGACAAAAATGGAGAAATCTTGGAAACATCACTACATTCGAGAGCGTTGGGGATCGTTTGAGGGCTTGAGTTTATGAAGGAGACGTCGTCATCATGATGCCCTAATTTATTCTCTTGCCAAATCTTATCTATGCTTCTTCCCTATTTTGCAATATGTGAGCGTAGAGAAAAGAGGTGAGTGGGGTTGTTGCAAGGGAGTGAGGAGTTTAAAGGGAACTGAATAATTTTATCAATAACTACTAGTAAGACGTGGGTTGAAGACATAGACGTGGGTTGAAGGCAGAAGAAACTGCTAAGAAGTGCCACCATAGCAGTTTATTTTGTGAGTTTAAGTGGCTGGGATTTAATCTCAGCCAAATCTAATAGTGGATATTGATTTAAGAGTTGGTTAGACTTAATGGGTTCCATAAATATATATAATTAGATGAGCAAAATCGTTGATCTTTTGGTGTGGGCTTAGGCCCAGTTGGGTCAACTAGTAGAAACCGCCTAGGTAATGTTATTTAAGTGCACGTAATCAGGAATTTTACATGTACGTAACAAGGAATCTTATAACAAACCAAACCCTACATCTTCTTGAATGCGACGGACGTAAGCATAGTCGTATCCCCCTGTTCGAGATAACACCCTTTGGCAGTCAAGTTTCTGGTTAGTGTTTAATACTTGTTAATCTTTATGATTGTGTGGTGTTGATCTTATATACGTGCTATGCCTACAATTGGTGATTCTAAAGTTAGGATGTCCGAATTCTGGTGTTATGTTTATGGATCTGATATAGTGATTAGGTTTAATAAGTAAGAGTTGTGTAAAGAGCCATGATTAAGGATAGTGTAGTGATGAGGAAACTGAAAACAATTTATATATTTTGATATCCGGTTCGGTTTATGTATGTTAACGATATTGAATGAGGTTCCTACATGAGTTACAGTTACGATGTTCTTATGATTGTGCTGAATTGGATCATGGTTAGTTGGGCCGCATAAACAGGGAGCCCAACAGGGTGTTGTGGGTTTACTTTATGACAATTTCTACTTTATTATTTCTGCATGAGAATTGGATTAATAAAAGTAGTATATGTGCTGAGTACAACTGATTATGGCATGCTTGTTATTTACGAAATAATGGATGATTGTCTGACCATAGTGTTAAGCGATTTTGAGTGATAATTATATGCAAATCTTTCTGAAATACATGTTTCTGGGTTTATAAATGTCCACTGTTTGGTTTTGACTTCAAAAGACTATGTTAAATCCAAGGTGCTCACTGTTGATTGATGTCATAATTTTATTTAGATGAGTTGCACCAAATCGGCTGCACATGTTTTAGCATAGTGGGCCGGAGTTTACTTTTAATATGGGCCGGTGAGATATAGGAGGGGGCCATGTACAAGAGCATGTGTCTAGGAAATATATACATGATAGATGCCTAATGTGTGTGTGCTATTAATGATGTCTACTGTATATATGGTTAAGAATAAATGGAACCTTTGACACATGAATGGCAGTATAGTAATTGAGTATGATAAATTCTAAGATGTGGTAGGATTGATATGTGTTGTGGATAATTGATATTTAAATTGGGCTGATAATATATATATGCATGCTTAACTAAATGGGCTGTTATAAACAAACCAACAAATTCATATAATGTAGTGGGGCCGAATACTGTAACAAATTGTAAATATATTTACTTAGTCAATATTTGTTAAAGTGAATAGATTGTAATGTGGTAATTTTAAGTAAACTGTTTATGAGGCTGGTTGGTTTGGGAACAATGCAATGGGCCGCATATGATGGGTGCCTTGTGTTGAGTAGTTGTTGATGTTATGATACGAAACCTATATGGTTTGAACGTGAATGGATTGACTGCTGTAATTCTTAATTAAATGCGTGTGTTACATAAACAGTAGGTGCGTCGTATGTGATCAATGAATACATGAACTACCTGAATATGAAAGTTGTGGTTTGTATGCAAGTAGAACTGACTGTGATTGGTAATTCCTTTAGGACATACTTGATCAACTAGTAGGCTCGTAAATAATCATACCGAGCAAACCAAGGTGAGTTCACTGCTCTTTTTCCAAGCATGCATCCCGGGAAGGGATATTGGGTAACGTTCCAGGGGGGAATGCAGGTTATTGGGATGTTGGTTATTACTCAGTTTCTATCATATAAGACCCCTTACATCTACCGACAGTTGCCGGGAAGGCAACGAGGTTATTAGTTGATAGCGCTATTAGGTTTGACACCCTCACACCGTCTCAGGGAGGTCAGGCGTGAACTAATTTCCTTAAAGCATGACCAATGTTTTGATAGAGACATTGGGGTTGGGCAAATACATCTTGTAGCCATTTCGGTAATCGAGTTAATAACAACATCAAATCAAATTGATAAACTGTTTTGTACATACATCTGATAAACTAAACTCGGTAACAAAACCTTGAACTCACCAGCGTAGTCTGACACACTTGTTTGCATGCTTGTTGGTCGTTAGCTGTTTGCATTGGAACTTGCTGTCTGGAGTAGCTGGAGTCTCATGGGTCAATTAGAGGGATTTGTGTTCTGATTTGTTGATACTTTATATTGATTTCAAACTATTTAACTTCGTTTGGTTTTGCTTCCGCTGAATACTTTGGTTTTCTTTTGAACTTGGATGGTGTTTTATTATTAATCAAGAACTTTATTTTAGAAACATGTATGGGTTCTATGTAATTAGTGGCTCATTGCTGGTACGTCACACGCCTATCAGGGACACTCCCTAAGTGGTATTTTGGGGGTGTGACATAATATGATGTGCATGAGAATGTGAAGATTAGGTACTTATGGATTTTGATTTTGGATGGCCATCACGTGGGTGGGAGTGCATGAAACTTTGTTAATAAATTTATTATAATATATGCTTTTGGAGGTTTAAGATAATGATTAATAACGGTGGTTATTTTTATTAATCCATATTTGACTGACATGCTATACGTGTTACGTGATGATAATTGGTTGTATGCAACTTGTTAGAATGCGTGTAGAACAATACGTGAATTATATGAATACGAACCTGACTTGTATGATAACCATAATAGGACGTGGTTGACCACATTAGCTCAAGTGACCTTAATCTGCCGAGCTAACCTAAGGTGAGTTCACACTTTCTACAAGGCATGGGATTCCCGGTGGTTTGGGAATAGGTTAACGTTTAATAAGGAAACCTGTGTATTCACTTTGTGTAGAATACGTACTCCCACCCTCTACGGTGAAGGGTGACAACATTGAAACCTGCGTGTTCTTCTTGACACATACTCCCACCCTCTTAACTGAAGGGTGACAACATTGACACTAGACAAAACTCTATCATTAAGTCCCTCATTTATATCGACTTAATCGCCAGGCCAATGGCGAACGGGTCATTAGTTAAATAGCGCTATTAGGTTTGACAAGCCTCACACCGTGCCGTAGAGGACGGGCGTGGACTAATGGACTTGGGACTAATGGACTTGGGCACTAGTTAATGATGATAGACAACCACGGTTGATAAAGTTAATTTTTATTTATTAACAAACAGGGGTTACATTGTCTCAAACAAAGAAAACGAGAGTACATAACATTATCTAAACTAATCTTGCTTCTTTTATGTCACTAAGGCCCGAGTCCACCCTAGTGTATCCTGAATCAAACCTACGCACCAGCTTCTGAAAACACATGTGAAAATAGGTACGTCAGCATAAAAATGTCTGTGAGATACATAAGTTTTGTGAAAATAGGATTCATTACTTGAGTTTAAAGAAATGTTTAATAAAAATTAGTCATGAATCTTGTTAAATGTTTTCTTTTATAAAACATACAAAAATGTGATAAGAATTTAGATTATATAAAAGAAAGGTGAATGGATAATAAATAACCAAGTAAAATGAGTTGTATAAAATAAACTGTTTGTGAAACAATGACGTGTGAAAATATGTGATTTATGTAAATTGTAATATGTCTAAATTGAAATGGTTTAAATAACGCTACGATTGGTAATATCACAAAAGCACTTATATATAGGAAGTACCAGCGGCGTATCCACCATACTTTTATCATATTACGCATGTCTCGTTACTTAAATCACTTACCCAAACGAACCACCAATGTAAATTGTTTATGTTTAAACCGATTGCCAAATGTTTATGTGTAAATAATTGTCTATTATCAAAATGTAAATTATGTAATGTGTAAACAAGTGTCAAGATGTTTATACCAAATGTAAATCATGTAATGTGTAAACAAATACCATGTATGGCAAGTGAAATATATCAACTAAACCATAGGTAAAAATGCACAAAACAAGGTATTGAAGTAAAACACAGTTTAAATCAAAGTTATGTTTTGTGAAATAAATGCATGCTATACTAATACAAATGTCACACCCTGGCTTTTGCGGAAGCGTGGGTTCATTTGGTTTGACTTCTTAATACCATAGCAACAATTATAACAATGCTATATGAAAATAAAACACAAGATGATCATGCATTCATTAAGTTTAAAGATACCACAACATCATTGTTTGAAAATGTCGATACATAAAACAAGTTACAACCATGACAATATTAAAACGTCTTCGCATGACATAACAAAATACTTAAATAAAACGTGGTTTAAAGACATGTAACCCGTCCAGGTAAGGGTTACACCTCCTAAACCTGGATGACATCGTTATTCACTACACAGCTTGACACAATTGCACACTTCGCCAGATCCATTAATTTCCTAAAATACATGCAGTTTGAAAAAAATCAACAAAAGTTGAGCGAGTTCAGGTAAAAGTGAGTATGTATAAACCTTCAAAGTATGAATAAAAGTCCCTGGTATGTAGCAATAAGGAAAAAGAGATCACCAATGGGTTGCAAAGCCACTGGTATGTGTGAAAAGGTGCAGGAAGACTCAAACCTAGCAAATTTGTTACCGGGCTTTGGCTGTAAGACACAGTCACCTCTATGGGCCGCCCCGGCCTCATGGGTGTGGGCTCGCTACACCCAAATAGATCTATCACTTATGTCCCTCGATCCTAACAACGAGGATTGATGTATTAAGTGTTGTACCCACCCTTCACATGAACTAGTAGTAAACCCTCCTTAAGCTAACCATACCATGTAATAAACGTTTGTAATAATTGTAACATGTATTTCACCCCCGAAGTATAAAACTGAAAACAGTTAAAAGAAAAAGGGGGACATGAACTCACAGTACTACGTCTTCTGAATCGAATCGTCAACCCAAACTCTGTCCGCTATGCGACGACCTACACGTACTAACGCCTATTAGACGAACGTGCCGTGCCTTGGCTTAGGGTTTAATATTTTTGAGTTGCGACTCTTAAGTTTCCGAACATTATTCCAAGTCATAATTATTAGTTAAAATAATTATCTTAACTTTAAGTTATATTTTATTATGGAATAATCGTTAAATAATATTTTGTATTTATACTTCACAAGTATTTTAACTTCGGATTTCCTTCCCAAGGATGAGGGTATTTATACATGTATTATTGTGATTCCGATAAATATTTTTTAAGTCCCACTTAGAGGAAAAAAATATATTTAAGTTATTTGACCAAAATAACATATTCCCAAAAATAATATATTTTACTCCATTAATTTCCATGGTATACATAAGTTATATTATTTTACCCTAAAAATAATATAACTAGTTCACAAAATAAACAAATAACCACACAAGAGTTTTAGTATAAAACATATATTCTAAATATATATTTATCAAATTTTATTTACGAAAATCAACCTCTGATACTTGGTATTTTAGTAATAAAAATTATGGCGAAGTTTATTTTGAAAACAAAGTTAAAAATATATTCGTAAACACTTGTTAAAAGAATATTTTCTAAGTGTCGGATTTTTAGAAAATTTCGCCAGAGTTTCCTTTGTAAATGGAGGTGTCCATGCTCATAGCATATCATTTTCTTTTAAAAATTCATCCAATCAATCAATAACAAGTTATTAAACAATATTACCCTAGTCAAGTGCATAAACTATGCAATTCACATGACAACATGAACTTGGTTTTTCATAAAAACGCGTAGTAACTTAGTGGGGTGTTTAGTGGGTTTAGTTACTCTCCAAAATGTGTTTATTTTTGTATGACTTTCGTTCTCGGGATTTTTAGATGTTCACAACTAGTGAACTTATTTTACAAAAATATCCATTTTCAATATTTTCATGCTTCACTAGCATCCATATACTTAGTTTATTTCAAAGATGGTGTAAGTATATGTAAGAAGCATACTTTTTCAAAAAACGCCTTTTAAACTTGGTTTTCTAAAATAACTCATACACAAGTCTTGAGTTTACAAGTTTACTAGTCCACTAGGTTTATTATTTTCTAAGAAAATCACTTTTATTTCCAAGTTCATGCTTTAACAAGAAGATGATCATTTTATGTACACATAACCATCTCTAACTTGTTAAGTCATGTTTTTAATCATAACTTAACAAGCTTCATATGATGATCAAACATCATATTGCTAGTAATCATCAAAATATCAACAACATAACTACAACAACTTCATTTTATCATGTTTCCTTCTTATTTCATCATCAAATTAGTTTATGTTCATGTCTTCTTCATATAATTCATAAATGTTCTTAATGTTTTTGTTCATGATACATCATTAACCACTTAAACAAGATGAAAAATGAAAGGATCTAAGTTCTTACCACTAGCTCAAGGCTAGGGAAGTTCAAGTGAAGAAATTGAGTGGATAAAAGAAGATAAGAGAGGTCCTTCCACTTCCGAAGACACCAAGCTTCGTTGTACACCTTGTAGCACCTTAGGATCACTAGAGATTGAATGATGAAGACTTGAAGATGATGGTGAGGGTGGTGGTGCTCTCGGCCGAGACCAAGAAGAGAGGAGAGAGTTTTTGTGGTGTGTTGTTGATGTGTGGATGAAGAATGATGATGATCTAGTGGTTAAATAAGAAGTCTTCCAACATGCTAATATCCTTTAGGTCTAATGCTCCTTTAGTACACTACATATATATTAAACTAATCAAGATAATCAAGGGTGGGACACCACCTAGGAATGGCAATGGGTCGGGTTTGGGCCGGGTATTGGTAATCCCAGGCCCGTACCCGGTTGTAATTCTTTGTCCCATACCCGGCCCGTTACCCGTCGGGTATTTTTCGGGTAATTACCCATCGGGTATCGGGCATACCCGCGGGTATCGGGTATACCCGTTAATTTCTTAAAAAATACCCGTTGGGACAAATGTGCAATTTTTACTTTGATGTTTATATAATTTACTATTTTAATGACTATAAAAAATGAAAATATGATTAATAACTTACATATCATATTCATACCACATATACTAAACTAAATTAAAACGATTACTTAATTAAGTAATTGTATCAGGACCACCTAACTGCATAGAACATCCACATAATAAAGGGTGATAGCTTCCACATCCAATATACATGCTCAAAAATAAGTTATATGCTCACTAAACACTTGCCAAATACATATCCACATATGACTATAGAGAAGGTAATAAGTACATTTACTAAGTTTGTATATATGAAAATCTATAATATGATACTTTTGGATATTATTCGGGTAAATGGGCCGGGTATCGGGCGGGTATCAATTAATCCCATACCCGTACCCATACCCGATTTTTTTTTCTATTTTTAAGCCCGTACCCGGCCCATATGTTTCGGGTTTCGGGTGTACCCGTCGGGCTTGGGCTTTTTTGCCATCCCTAACACCACCCTTGTGACCGTAAGATTGGGGGGGGGGTGTTTAATTGTGATGCAATGGATAGTTAAGGGTTATGGTTAGATTCTAGGTATTTAGTTAGTGATTTATGTGTGTTAAGTAATATATAGTGTGTTAGGGTGTTCGGGGACCACAACTAGCTCAGTAAAAGTGAAACAATATGTTTAACAATATTTTTATGTTCCGGGTAATGTCCGGTTGTTCGGTTTGATACTGTTTCGTTAAAGTGCTTAATTAATCCGTAAAGTGTCTTTTATATAACTTTTAGTGCCACTTTTAATTCCCGACACTTAGGAAAGTATACCGAACCATTTTGTCAAGTTTTTGCAAGTGACCAGCATGTTTAAATGTTGAATTTTGATAATAAGTGCAAAATTTTGCAGTTAAAGTGTGTTTTAGGCACTTCCCGACACTTTAACTATCACCTAGTGACGCAGTTTTATGGTCCTCAGTTCCCTACATTCCCTATTAGGGTAGTATCCTGTCTCTGGCTCATACTGGCCTTAAAAACATTCTCTGTCTATGTGCTGGCATTGTCAGCATGTTTTCTGGGCTATCCGCTCACTGTGCTAACTGTGCTTTATGCATCAAGTTTGTCACTAAGGTTTGTATGTAATAATGGAGTGACAACATGAATGTGATGCATATGTATGTATGTAACAGAAATCAATAAGCAGTTTAATCAACAGTTGTAACCATGCACAGTCATTAAGCACAAATTTAATATTAATTAATTGTACGGATACATGTAAGTGTGAGGGTTGTCACATTCTCCCCCCGTTAAGAAAATTTCGTCCTGAAATTTTAGGTTCTGCTTTTAGCTGCAGGGGTCTTGGGGAATAAATGTGGTACTTCTCTTTCATACGATCCTCACGTTCCCACGTGAATTCTGGCCCGTGTCTTGCTTTCCATCGAACCTTGACGAGTTTGACACTACTCCGGCGTGTCTTATTAACTTTCCAATCAGTAACCTCAACGGGTTCTTCAGTAAAATGGAGTGTGTCGTCAATGTGAACTTCGTCGGTAGGAATTACAACTGTCTCTTGAGTTGGACTCTTTTTCAATTTGGATACATGGAATGTATCATGAACGCCATTAAGTTCAGCAGGTAGGTCCAACTTGTATGCTACTAGCCCAATCCTTTGCAGGATTCTGAATGGGCCAATGTAACGCGAATTCAACTTCCCACGCTTCCCGAAGCGTGCCACACCCTTCCTGGGTGAAACCTTCAATAAAACCATATCTCCCACCTCAAATTCCAGAGGTTTCCTTCTTAGGTCCGCATAACTCTTTTGTCGATCACGAGCCGCTTTGATGCGCTCTCGGATCTGTGCAATCTTGTCTGTCGTTTCCTGGACCAATTCCAGACCAACTAGTTGTCTATCACCTACGTCAGCCCAATAGATTGGTGATCGACAGTTGCGTTGTAACACCTCGAAAATTTGCGTCCTATAATGTATTGACACGTGTCAAAAGCTTGGAAGTGTTAATGAATACTATAGAGGGACTAAAGTTGACAAACATAGAAAGTATGTGAATTCAAGGGTTCAAAATGTCAACAATGGATAAATATGCCCTACAATATCCCTACATGATGTTTATACCCTTAAACGAATGATTCATGGATCATACGAAGCTCATTGTGAAAGAAAGTGAGAAATTACAAACTATAGGGGTTAAATGTGTCAACATGTTTAAGTTGTGCCCCTGAGTGACGTTTTAGCAAACCCGAAGCTTTGTAAAGGTAAATTATGCTCACTAGAATAAGTGATTAAAATTTCATAAAGTTCCGTTGTAGAATGAGGAAGTTATGATCGATTTCGTACATGAGGGGTTAAAAGCGTCAACGTTGAAAGTTATGACTTTTCGGGTAACAATAAAGTTAGCCGAGGACTAAACAAAATGGGTAAATGTCTTAAAGCCCTTAAACATCAATTTGGATGGTTCAAGGGGCAAGAAACAAAAGTCTAGTTTGAAGAGCCAAGGACCAAAACGCAATAAATCTAAAAATTCAGATTCTGTGCAGGAGGGTGTCGCGCCATGCGAAGCCCCAGGGGGGGGGTCTCCGCGCCACGCGAGGGCCTATCTGATGCAATTTTTCTTGTTTCTTATCTGCCCTTGCCCTTGTATTCGATATTTATCCGATTTTCCTCATCTTGCTTGACCCCTAAGTGCCTCCTAGAACCTTAGGGACATGTGTTGATGATCCATGGTCCATGATAGCTTGAGTTGTCAACAATCTATGGTGATTGGAGCACTATATAAAGCCATGAAGTTGCAACTCATTCATCACACCTTTCTCTTGCACTTCTGATCATTCTTGGAGCTCCAAAGCAGACTCAAGTGGTCATAATTCGTTCATAGGACTCTTGTAAGTATGCTTGACCTTTCCGTATTGAGTTTTCGCTTAGTTTTAGCTTAGAAGTCAAACCGTCATAATTAACGGTTGACTTAACGATAAACCATTATTGGTACAGTGATTTGTCGGATCAAAGGTGGTTATAAGTTGGTAATCATGTGGGCTTTAAACCCTTAAAAAGGCACCCTCTGATTCCCATTCTAACTAGATCAAATGTCGGGTCAAAGTTGTTTATAAAAAGTCAACAGAAGCTAGATTTTCGATTTAACGCATAAGTAGCAATGTAGAAGGCGTATAACCTATTTTATCACTCATATAACTTGGTAATGAGTTTAAGAACTGATCTAAGCTTCTCGATTCGACAATTTTCCTATTTTGACCCGGTTCGGAACCGAAAGTCGCAAAACTTTGACTTTTGCTTTGACTTCAGTTCTGACCCGTTTTATTATGATTTAGATATGCCTTAGGACTCTCTTAGGACCAGGTTACATGATGGTATAACCCTCTGTGGCTGGTTCGTTGTTTGTCCGAGTCGTTTATACATTTCCGTTAAATGCTCAATGTTGACCATAATGCCCTTCTCACTTTAAAACAAGAATTTTGGACATATGAAAGGACAATAACCTTAGTTACTGATTTCTAAGCATGCCCCTAAAATTTCACGTCAATCCGAGGTTTAGAATAGGAGTTATGCTAAATAGCGCAATTACAGAAACTTTAGTAATTAATCGGCGCAATTAGCATAAAGCCTATCTAAACCCAAATTTCGATGCCAAACCTTTTACACACTGATGTAAAATAATATTTTGAGATTTTTAAAGATTTTTAATTATTTTTAACCTGCACATAACCTGCGGTTATGGCATCGATTCGGTAATTACCGAATATACCCTTTTTGGACATAACTTGAGTTCTACATAGTATTTTGACCCGATTCCAGTTGCTACTGATTTTTTATAATAAATAAAGTATTTTGAACTTTATAAACTGTTTGGAAAACTCATATTTCCTGTAGAACTCAGAAATCTCTTTTATAATCCTTAAAAAGGACCGAAATACCCCTATGGGGCGTATATTGGATTTAAACTCGTTACGGGCATTATGGAAGGTATCCTACTGATATCACAACCTCTTTAGAGTATATTAACTTAGGAAACTTGTGTAGGACTCTTACGGTTACCCGTTACGCCTTTTGCGCGCACGGTTCGGTTTATGTAACTGGCTTACATAAACTAGCCGAAACGGGTCAAACCTTATCAATTTTTACTTCAAAATCCAGAGTGTGGTTATTATACCCATATAAAACAAGTCTTCAAACTTGTTGGGTCCAAACCACATTCCATTCCCGGTTTTCGCCTTTCACGCGATTAAACTGTATTTATCCTTTGAAACTGACCGGTCTAAGCTAAGGCTAAATTAAAGACCCGTTAGGAATCTAATAGGTTAATAAAACCTTCGTTCCAGATTGAGAGCCCCAGTAGAAGTACTTGCGCTTGCTGATTAGAATATACGGCTGAGTATAAATTGCTTTTGCTAGCTCAGGTAAATACTTTTAACTTATTTTCCCTATACGGGCTTGGGATACGGTATTATAATAATACCGCTTGGTCGGGTATTGAATGTTTAGTCGAATTGTGATTAAATTATTGAGGTAACCAGCTTTAATCTGTATTGTTTGAAATAAAAGCCTTTAGGGGTTAATGACCATGTCCCGGATATCCCTGACATCATTGTATAATAAAATGGCCACGCCTTATGCACGACGTGTAGGCATACCCCTGACAGTGCATAAGGGAAACGGTATCTCACTCTCTTGTGGGCCTATACTTGTGGCGTGTCTGTTAATCTTGACTCGATTTCTACATCGGGCCCTGAACGTACAACGAACTTGTAAATTTGTATACAAGATTATAAAGATAATTGTCCCAAGTTATAAAAGATATGTTGTGCCTTGTGCATTCAAATCAATTTTATTAAACCTTTTCAAATGAGTCGGTTAATTGTATTTACCAGTGTAAACTGACGTATTTTCCAAAAAAGGGTTAAGTGACAGGTACTGAACATAATTGGCTGGAAGCTCAGGGCGTTAATAAGGAATCTTGCAAGTTCTAGATGGCTAAAGTATGTTGAACAGTTTTCTTTTATTTGATCCGCCTGTGGATCCTCTACTTTCCGTTGTAATACTTTGACATTACTTTATATTCGGAACGTAATATATTTATCTTTTGCTTCCGCTGTGCATTTAAATATTGTGTGGTTTGACTATATTGTTGCCAACTACGTCACGGTAATCCCCCACCGGGCCCACTGGTGAAACACGTGGAAAATCGGGGTGTGACATGCGTCCATAGAGGGCTTCGAACGGTGCGGCTTGTATACTTGCATGATAGCTGTTATTGTATGAGAATTCAACCAATGGTAGGTGAGTGTCCCAACTTCCACCTAGATCCATTACGCAAGCTCGCAACATGTCTTCTAATTTTGAATCGTTCGTTCACTCTGTCCGTCTGTTTGCGGGTGAAACGCTGTACTTAGATTTAACTGAGAACCAAATGCTTCTTGAAAGGATTGCCAAATCCTTTTCACGAATCTTCCATCTCTATCAGAGATGATTGAGAGAGGCACTCCATGTTGTGCAACAATCTCTCTCATGTATATCTCAGCTAGTTTACTCGTGTTGTCTTTTTCCTTGATTGGCAAAAAGTGTGGAGATTTCATTAGACGGTCTACAATTACCCAAATCGTATCGTGGCCTTTAGGCGTCCTTGGCAATTTTGTTATGAAGTCCATGGAGATCTATTCCCATTTCCATTTGGGTATTTCAGGTTGCTGCAGAAGACCTGAAGGCTTCTGGTACTCGGCTTTCACTTTGGCGCAAGTTAAACATTTACCAACGTATATCGCAACATTGCCCTTCATTCTTGGCCACCAATAGAACTCCTTGAGATCTTGGTACATCTTGTCCGCTCCTGGATGAATCGAGTATTGTGATTGGTGAGCTTCATCAAAGATAACATTTCTCAAACCACCAAACAAAGGAACCCAAATTCGTTTCATGAAGCACAAAGTTCCTTCCCCGTTTGGTACCAATTGCTTCTCCATCCCACGGAGATACTAATCCTAAATATTCCTTTCTTTGAGTGCTTCTCTCTGCGCGGCACGAATGCGCAATGAGAGGTCCGTTTGAACAATCATTTCCAAAGCCCTAACCCTTATGGGCTTAATCCTTTCCTTTCGACTTAGGGCATCGACGACCACATTCGCTTTTCCTGGGTGATATTTGATCTCACAATCATAATCATTCAACAGTTCTACCCAGCGTCTTTGCCTCATGTTAAGCTCCTTTTGGTCAAAAATGTGTTGTAGGCTCTTGTGATCCGTATAGATTGTGCATCGCGCGCCATACAAGTAATGTTGCCAAATCTTCAACGCAAATACCACCGCGCCTAACTCCAAGTCATACGTGGTATAATTTTTCTCGTGGACCTTCAACTGGTGAGAAGCATATGCTATAACTTTCTGTCGCTACATGAGCACGCAGCCTAAACCCTAACGCGAGGCGTCGCATTATACCACGAAGTCGTCTGTGCCTTCGGGTAAAGATAAAATTGGCACGTCACAAAGCTTGTTTTTCAAAAATTTAAATGCTTCTTCTTGTTTGTCTCCCCAATCAAACTTCTTGTCTTCTGGGTAAGGGAAGTCAAAGGTTGAGCGATTTTCGAGAAATCCTCAATGAACCTTTGATAATAACCAACCAAACCTGAGAACTGTCGAATCTCGGTTGGCGTCTTTGGAGTCTCCCAGTTCTTGATCGCCTCGATCTTTGTGGGATCCACATGAATACTGTTCCCATTAACCACATGACTAAGAAACTAAACTTCACGTAACCAGAACTCGCACTTCGAGAACTTCGCGTACAACTTCTCCTTTTTAAGCAGCTCTAGAATGGCTCTTAAATGCTATTCATGCTCTTCCTTCGTCTTTGAGTAGATCAAAATGTCATCAATGAACACAATCACAAACTTATCGAGGTACGACTTACAAACTCGGTTCATCAAATCCATGAATACAGCTGGCACGTTCGTCAGACCGAATGGCATAACCAGGAACTCGTAATGTCCATAACGAGTCCTAAAAGCAGTCTTGGGAATACTTTCCTCTTGTATTCTCAACTGGTGATAACCTGATCGAAGATCGATCTTTGAGTAGAAACTTGAACCTTGCAACTGATCGGACAGGTCATCAATTCTCGGCAAAGGATATCTATTCTTGATGGTCGACTTGTTCAGCTCCCGGCAGTCGATACACATGCGAAAACTACCATCCTTCTTCTTAACAAACAAGACTGGAGGTCCCCAAGGCGAGAAGCTTTGTCTGATAAATCCATTGTCTAACAACTCTTGAAGTTGCGTTGATAACTCCTGCATTTCCGAAGGCGCAAGTCGATAGGGTGCCTTAGCCACAGGCGCGGCGCTTGGAACTAAGTCAATGTGAAACGCGACATGTCTTTGAGGCGGCAATCCTGGCAAGTCTTCTGGAAAGACTTCAGGGTATTCCTTCACGATTGGTATATCTTCTAACTTTGGCTCAGCGGCGTCTTTATCCATGATGTGTGCCAGGAAGGCAACACATCCTTTCTTTAAACATTTTCGAGCTTTCAAGAAACTGATGATCCTTAGAGGCGTATCGCGTTTCTCTCCGTGAACCACAATCGTTTCTCCATCCGTCATTGGGATGCGAATGGTCTTCTCGTGACATACAATTTCGGCCTTGTTGCTTGAGAACCAATCCATCCCTACTACTACGTCGAAGCTTCCCAACTCGACTAGTAGTAGATCTAGTGCAAACTCGCGTTCTCCCAGTTCTATCACGCATCCTCTGACGACTTCATTCGTTTCAACTAGCTTTCCATTGGCCAGTTCAATTGAATACGGAATGTCAACTTACTAGTAGTTAATCCAAGCATTTTCTTAAATTCTAACGATACAAAGCTATAGTGCAAGGCGTTGATTTATAGGGAACGTACCAGTGACAACGTTTGGATCCTGGCGCGCTTCCCTTGCGCCAATGTTGAAGACTCTTCCTTGCGCTTGGTTCAGTTTCGGGCATTCCCTTTTAAAGTGCCCGGTGTCTCCACAACTAAAACACCTCGGTCCTCGACTGTTCCCATTTCCATTTCCACCTTGAGCGTTGTTTTGGTTACGATTTCCATTCCCAGCTTGGTTCGCAAAATTTCCATGGTTTCCATTTCCGCCATTTCCTCCTTGTTGGCGGTTTCCATTACCATTCCCATTGCCTCGATTACCACCACGCCCAGCACCAGTTCCGGCCCAACATGTATCCTTCGAGTGGCCGTTCTTCCCACATGACTCACATTTCCTTAATCTGCACTGGCCGGAATGATGGCGCTGGCATACCTCACACTTGGGCAGAGTGCCCATGTACCCCTTTGTTCTCAGCACCGGTTTTAGCCCTGGACGCTGCGCTTGTCTCACCCTTTTTGTTTGAACTGCCGGTGCCTTGTTTGAAGTTGGAGAACTTCTGCTTGTTCTCCCCCGAAGACTCCACATGGGTCTCTTTCTTTTTCTGATCGGAAATTGAGAACTTGTTCAATCGAAAAACTTCTTCTGTAAGTGCCACACTAAGGTCAATGGCTTCAGTAATCGTTGCTGGTTTTGACGTTGTAACCATGCTCATAATCTGAGGTGCTAATCCCCAGATGAATCGCTCCACGCGTTTGAATTCGGGCGTGACCATGTACGGTGCCACATGGGACAGATCATGAAACCTCTGAACATATTCGGCGATTTTTGGGCCTTCCATCTTTAGGTTCCAGAATTTCGTTTCTAGCTTTTGTATCTCAGCCCGCGAACAATATTTCTTCCTCATGAGCTCCTTCAGCTCATTCCATGTTAACGCATATCCCGCCGCTTCTCCCAATGTTTGCACTTGCAGATTCCACCATGACAGGGCACCATCCAGAAAAGCCCTGAGATGTATGTAACTCGTTGCTCAGGGGCACACTTGCTCATCCTTAGAATCGAATCCGTCTTTTCTGCCCATCTGACAAATGCAACAGCACCTCCAGTGCCGTCGAAATTTATGGGCTTACAGTCAAGAAACTGTTTGTAGGTGCAGCCTGTACAGGCAATATTATTAGCAATCAGTATCATTGGATGTGTAAGAAGTATCCAAATGTAACATAATGTGTCTCAAGCGACTTAACATTACCATTGGGTGGGTTGTTGTTGTTGTTTGAAGTATTCATGCTTGTTTCTGCTTGGGAGGCCGCATACTGTGCTATAGCTGCGGCAATTAGCCCCTAGAGTTCTGCCTCAGTAGTAGGCAGGTGGGTGTTGCATCGTAGAGGCGTCTTCTAAAAGATGATCATATTGGTCAGGTCATAGTAAGTATAGTAAATATGCATATATAATAACATCCATCAACCTCATAATACATAACTTCCCATGTTATAATATAAAACAAATAATTCAACAAAGCATGTAGTGAGAACGTTGCCATTGGGCTTTCATTAATCATGACCACAATATAGTTTTACATGTTTACAGTACATCATACATCAAAATAAGATCATAGGGTGACATCACCCCCGAAATACAAGTCAGTCTACACTAATCATATACAAAAGTGTGGTCTTCCAAAAGTCTTTGTATGCTGGCCCAATTGCGACTTTCTCACCAAAACAATCTACCTGCACCAAACCAAAAACATAGCTACGCTGATGGCAGAGGAGGAGGAGGAGGAGGGAAGAAAATCAAACGGCGCAAGCGCACCCAGTCCTCCTCTAGTGCATGAATGACGCGCAACAAGTAAACAATCTGCTGCTCGGAAGTGAGGAAACGAATATCCGAATCAGGGGGTAGCAGGAGGGGAGCGTGTGGTGCGGCCAAAGTAGTCTGACAGTGACATGGAGGACATGGAGTCCTCTCTAACTCCTGAACGTGACGACTTAGTGCATCCTGCTGTAGCTGTAGGGAGATGAGTATATCGTCCGTCGTGTACCCCACATGAAAAGGGTGATACGGGTCTGATAACGGCATAACATTGGGCGAAGACCACAGAAACGGCTCGCCCGAAGGTACAAAAGATGGGGTAGTGTGAGGGAACTGGGACATGAACGGAACAGATGACGATACAGGTGGAACAAAAGCAGGCTGCTGCCTCGATGAACCCTCCCCAGGACGAGGTGGAGGTATATCCTGGAGGAATGTGATAGGAAGGTCGGTGCGATGGACATCAGAGATGTGTGGGTGGTAAAATGGAACATCAATAGGTGCGGAAACAGGTGCTACAGGAGGAGTGACTGGTAGTACGAACGGAGGGTAGTCATCATCATCCTCGATCCACCCATTGTGGGTGTCAGCGTATCGAGGATCGTAGTGAGCAGCGAACGGTGCACGGTCAACAAATGCCGGCACGGGATCAGGCAGGGGTGCGTCAGCAATAGGGACATCCACCACTGGTGGTGCAACAATGGGAATATCAACAATAGGTGGTGCAATGGCTGGTGCATCCATAAGAACAGGCGGTGCAACGAATGGAGTATCATCAGGAACAGGGTCGTGCACTGGTATAGGGTCGACCAACAACAGGCTCTGGCGCCATGACAGGCTCAGGGTCATCAAAGTCTATATCAAAGTCGGCAAGTATATCAAATAACTGATCAATAGAAGCCACTGGTGCCTCCAAGGGCAGGTCAACAGGAATAAACTCGATCTCGTGATCGGGGTCAAAATCAGGAGGAAAAACTGGATCAAACTCGTCCTCAAACTCATGATGAAACTCAAACTCGTGAGGTGAACCAGGTACAGCTGATATCGCCACGTCTGAGTCAGCGTCAGGAGAGTAGTGCTACACGCCCTGGACGTGCGAAGAAGCGGATGCCACAGACTCAAACGAGTCTGGACCAGGTGAATCAGCAGGAGCCTCCTCCACAGGAGCCTCAGCAATAGGAATGACGACATCATCAGCAATCGGGGCCCCACCCTCATGGCCGTCCTTAGGGGGACCCTCAAAAAGATCGATGTCGTCATCGGACACAACATCGAGTGGCAAATCCCCTACGGGAAATGCAGCAAGTGGAATGGGAGCAGGGATCAAGGCAAGGGGTAGATCCCTATCAAGAATACCATCAGCGTGCTGGCCATCGTCACCGAAATCCGGCAACGCGAAGGGCTAGAAATCATCGTCGTCAGTACTGTCCGTATCAGATGTAAAGACCTCCGGATCGGTGTGCATCGGGTCCTCTGAATCTACTGCCACGAGGTCAGAAACTCCACTCGACAAAGACATAGTCTGTAACAAATAATCACGACAATCGCACATATATCAACATATAGTCAAATAAGCATGTAAGTCACAATAATGCAAGTAATCGCCCTAGTCTTTCCCAGACTATCCCTCCCAGTTTCTCAAACTGAACTCCCTAGCCTTTCAGACTAACTCCCTGGTCTCTAAGACCAACTCCCAGTCTCTAAGACTAATCCCCTGGTCTCTAAGACCAACTCCCTAGTCTCTAAGACCAAACCTCCCAGTCTCGAAGACTAAACATCCCCAATCTCTAAGATTGAACCCCCCAGTCTCTAAGACTGAACCTCCCCAGCCTCTAAGGCTGAACTCCCTCAGTCTCTAAGACTGAATATAAATTTTGAAAAGTGCATTTGTGCCTTTTGTTTGTAAAAATATTTGTACCCTGGATCTGGACGTTTAGTGTATGCAATGTAAAAATGTTTTCTTAAGAGCCCTAGTGATCATAGTCTAGACTCGAGAAAGAATCCTAGTTCGCTATGATCGAGGCTCTGATACCAAGCTGTCACACCCTGGCTTTTGCAGAAGCGTGGGTTTATTTGGTGTGACTTCTTAATACCATAGCAACAATCATAACAATGCTATATGAAAATAAAACACAAGATGATCATCCATTCATTAAGTTTAAAGATACCACAACATCATTCTTTGAAAATGTCGACACATAAAGCAAGTTAAAACCATGACAAGATTAAAACGTGCTCGCATGACACAACAAAAGACTAAAATAAAACGTGGTTTAAAGACATGTAACCCGTCCAGGTAAGGGTTACACCTCCTAAACCTGGATGACATCGTTATTCACTACGCGGCTTGACACAATTGCATACTTCGCCAGATCCATTAATTTCCTGAAATACATGTAGTTTGAAAAAAAAACCAACAAAAGTTGAGCGAGTTCATGTAAAAGTGAGTATGTATAAACCTTCAAAGTATGAATAAAAGTCCCTGGTATGTAGCAATAAGGAAAAAGAGATCACCAATGGGTTGCAAAGCCACTTGTATGTGTGAAAAGGTGCAGGAAGACTCAAACCTAGCAAATTTGTTACCGGGCTTCGGCTATAAGACACAGTCACCTCTATGGGCCGCCCCGGCCTCATGGGTGTGGGCTCGCTACACCCAAATAGATCTATCACTTATGTCCCTCGGTCCTAACAACGAGGATTGATGGCCTTAAGTGTTGTACCCACCCTTCACATGATCTAGTAGTAAACCCTCCAAAAGCTAACCATACCATGTAATAATTGTAACATGTATTTCACCCCCGAACTATAAAACTGAAAACAGTTAAAAGAAAAGGGGGACATGAACTCACAGTACTACGTCCTCTGAATCGAATCGTCAACCCAAACTCTGTCTGCTACGCGATGACCTACACGTACTAACGCATATTAGACGAACGTGCCGTGCCTTGGCTTAGGGTTTAATGTTTTTGAGTTGCGACTTTTAAGTTTCCGAACATTATTCCAAGTCATAATTATTAGCTAAAATAATTATCTTAACTTTAAGTTATATTTTATTATGGAATAATCGTTAAATAATATTTTGTATTTATATTTCCAAAGTATTTTAACTTCGTATTTCCTTCCCAAGGATGGGGGTATTTATACATGTATTATTGTGATTCCGAAAAATATATTTTAAGTCCCACTCAGAGAAAAAAAATATATTTAACTTATTTGACCAAAATAACATATTCCCAAAAATAATATATTTTACTCCATTAATTTCCATGGTATTGATAAGTTATATTATTTTACCCTAAAAATAATATAACTAGTTCACAAAATAAACAAATAACCACACAAGAGTTTTAGTATAAAATATATATTCTAAATATATATTTATCAAATTTTATTTACGAAAATCAACCCCCGATACTTGGTATTTTTGTAATAAAAATTATGGCGAAGTTTATTTCGAAAACGAAGTTAAAAATATATTCGTAAACACTTGTTAAAAGAATATTTTCTAAGTGTCGGATTTTTAGAAAATTTCGCCCGAGTTTCCTTTGTAAATGGCTGTGTCAATGCTCATAGCATATCATTTTCTTTTAAAAATTCATCCAATCAATCAATAACAAGTTACGAAACAATATTACCCTAGTCAAGTGCATAAACTATGCAATTCACATGACAACATGAACTTGGTTTTTCATAAAAACGCGTAGTAACTTAGTGGGGTGTTTAGTGGGTTTAGTTACCCTCCAAAATGTGTTTATTTTTGTAAGACTTTCGTTCTCGTGATTTTTAGATGTTCACAACTAGTGAACTTATTTTACAAAAAATATCCATTTTCAATATTTTCATGCTTCACTAGCATCCATATACTTAGTTTATTTCAAAGATGGTGTAAGTATATGTAAGAATCATACTATTTTCAAAAACCGCCTTTTAAACTTGGTTTTCTAAAATAGCTCATACACAAGTCTTGAGTTTACAAGTTTACTAGTCCACTAGGTTTATTATTTTCTAAGAAAATCACTTTTATTCCCAAGTTCATGCTTTAACAAAAAGATGATCATTTTATGTACACATAACCATCTCTAACTTGTTAAGTCATGTTTTTAATCATAACTTAACAAGCTTCATATGATGATCAAACATCGTATTGCTAGTAATCATCAAAATATCAACAACATAACTACAACAACTTCATTTTATCAAGTTTCCTTCTTATTTCATCATCAAATTAGTTTATGTTCATGTCTTCTTCATATGATTCATAAATGTTCTTAATGTTTTTGTTCATGATACATCATTAACCACTTAAACAAGATGTAAAATGAAAGGATCTAAGTTCTTACCACTAGCTCAAGGCTAGGGAAGTTCAAGTGAAGAAATTGAGTGGATATAAGAAGATAAGAGAGGTCCTTCCACTTCTGAAGACACCAAGCTTCGTTGTACACCTTGTAGCACCTTAGGATCACTAGAGATTGAATGACGAAGACTTGAAGATGATGGTGAGGGTGGTGGTGCTCTCGGCCGAGACCAAGAAGAGAGTAGAGAGTTTTTGTGGTGTGTTGTTGATGTGTGGATGAAGAATGATGATGATCTAGTGGTTAAATAAGAAGTCTTCCAACATGCTAATATCCTTTAGGTCTAATGCTCCTTTAGTACACTACATATATATTAAACTAATCAAGATAATCAAGGGTGGGACACCACCCTTGTGACCGCAAGATGGGGGGGGGGGGGGTGTTTAGTTGTGATGTAATTGATAGTTAAGGGTTATGGTTAGATTCTAGGTATTTAGATAGAGATTTATGTGTGTTAAGTAATATATAGTGTGTTAGGATGTTCGGGGACCATAACTAGCTCAGTAAAAGTGAAACAATGTGTTTAATAATATTTTTGTGTTCCGGGTAATGTCCGATTGTTCGGTTCGATACTGTTCCGTTAAAGTGCTTAATTAATCCGTAAAGTGTCCTTTATATAACTTTTAGTGACACTTTTAATTCCCGACACTTAGGAAAGTATACAGGACCATTTTGTCAAGTTTTTGCAAGTGACCAACATTGATAATAAGTGCAGAATTTTGATAATAAGTGCAGAATTTTGCAGTTAAAGTGTGTTTTAGGCACTTTCCGGCACTTTAACTATCACCTAGTGACGCAGTTTTATGGTCCTCACTTCCCTACACTCCCTACTAGGGTAGTATCCTCTCTCTGGCTCATATTGGCCTTAAAAACATTGTCTGTCTATGTGCTGGCATTGTCAGCATGTTTTCTAGGCTATCCGCTCACTGTGCTAACTGTGCTTTGTGCATCAAGTTTGTCACTAAGGTTTGTATGTAATAAATGGAGTGACAACATGAATGTGATGCATATGTATGTATGTAACAGAAATCAGTAAGTAGTTTAATCAACAGTTGTAACCATGCACAGTCATTAAGCGCAAATTTAATATTAATTAATTGTACGGATACCTGTAATTATGAGGGTTATCACAACAAACATCTATGCGGTATTGTGAAAATGCATACATTCAAGCCTTGAGACTGTGGCGATAAACCCTTCCATCCAAACATACCTAGGATTTCAGGAACGGGAGTTGTCAATTCCTATGGTACCACTACCTACTAACGAACGGCATAGCCAATGTTAATGAACGTATTTTTGTCCCATTTAAACAAACCAAATGTCATACCAAAATGTAAGCATGTGATTTAAAACAAATGTACTAAGTATGCAATAAATGGACATACATAGCATGTGGTGTAAAACAATGTACTAAGTATGCAACAAATGAACATACATAGCATGTGATGTAAAACAATGTACTAAGTATGCACTAAACGGAGATACATAGCATAAAATGTAATGTAAAACGATGTAATAAGTATGCGCTAAATGGACATACATAGCAAAACATAATGAAATCATGTACTATAAGTGTACTAATGAACATAACAAGCATATGATATGAAAACATGGAAAACACGAAAGTAACAAGTAGGCACATGTGTTTCACCCCAAAATGTTTGAAAAATAGTAAAAGAGGGGACTATGTACTCACTTGAGATTGCTCAATAGTCTTTAGATAACCACCAAGCAATGCTAGAAAGATCACGGAATCAAACGGCATCTAATATAGGTAACTATGTAAATAAACGGACCTCAATCGGAGGATCAGATAAAATGTGGTTTCGTAAACCAAATGAGTATAGGAACTCATGAAATATGGTTTAATAAAGCCTACATTCTAAAACGAAACCTATCCTAAGTGCTTACGACCCATTACGACTCGTTTAGGTAGCTTATGCTACTTTAACGCGTCGTTCGCGTAAAACGCGTTCAGACCGCCTAACTAGTCCTATGACAAGTAAATTATGCCTTAACATGTCTAATAATGTTGCCTAATCAGCTTAGATGTAAAAATATATGTTACATATGCTTAAAATGAATTTTGGCGCAAATAGGGCATTTTGGTCATTTTTCCTAAGGCATATAATTTTCTATCATACAACTAAGTAGACAAAGTGACCATAAAGTACAACCTCGGAAGGTTATTCCTTATGCAACTATGGTCACAAAATGTGTTTGGTCGAATCCTAATGATTGACCAAACGGGTCGGGTTCGAAAGTCTAAGTGATTGTTTAGATCGCTTATCTTACGACCCTCTATAAGCACTAAACCTATAGTGACGATATAAACATGTTAAAACATGTTTAACGGGGTTTGAAAACAAGTTTGGTATCAAAACAAAGGGTCTTGATACCTAAAAGTAGTTTGGTTACAAAATACCCAAGAATACGCAATTTGGCCGAAACTACGACTCGTCACTATGCCTAGATAACATGGTAATCAGTAGGTATAGTCACAAGAGACTAAAACCATCGTGATTACGCTCACATTATGAAGTTCAAACGAACTTCGTGTTGACCATAAACTGGTCAATGCAAAAAGTCAAACAAAGTTTGACTTTCACGCTTAAAACGCGTAAAAGAACGAAAGAATACTTTCAACGGGTCTAAGAAATGGAGGTTTGATCAAATTATTCTCAGGTATGAAGTGTAATCACTCCAACTTAGAAAAAAAATCAGATCAAGTGTGAGTTGGAAGTGAAAAGGCTGGGGGTATTTATAGATTTCGGAGAGCCGTTAAGATTGTTTATCGAAAAACGTGCTTCGATCTAAGCCGTCCAAGTGTGCCCCCTGATTTCTAAAACCATGGGCACCCCTAAACCAGCCCATAGAATCGAAAATACCATTTGCAAGTGTGGAAAATTGCTGGAACAAGCTGGAAATAAGGATTCTGCAGATCTGGGGTTGCTCGCGGCCCGCGTAATAGCCACAGCAGGCTTACGCGGCCCGCCACCGCCGTGCAGATCAGCAAACAGCTTTCTAAATTACAGATTTAGTCCTTGCAGTTGTTTTAGCTCATTTTCGACACATTTAAGGCCCGACAAGCCATTTTCAAGGTCCTACGATCACGTTATTCGCTTATATGTCAAATGTCGGTTCGTTTGGCCGTACGATCACGTTATTCGCTTATTTACGACGAAACACGAACGGACGTGAAAAACGATCCAAATTACGCGACGAACGGAATTTTCTCATGCCAATCACTAAAATAAAATATTTTAATGATTACATAAATTTTTGGATGTCCGGATGTTTTCAGAACGTAAGATATGCGCGAAAATGCAAACTTGTGCACTTTTTGACGCTTTTAGTCCCCGAATGACCAAAAAGTTTATTTTAGCACACTGAACCCCTCAAAGCCTATTTCTAAGCTATGTAAAGGATATTTAGGGTATGTTTAACTTATGATCATGTTCTGGAATGTCCGTTACAGTACGAATCGGCATACTTTCGTAGTTTGTCGAATTTAGTCCCTATAAGCGAATAAACTTGATTTTGCCATACCAAAGCCTTCAAAACTTATTTCTAAGTTATGTAAGGGTTATTTAAGGTATGTTAAGCATATGTTCATGTTCCAGAGTGTTTTTCGCGTTAAACTGATTACGTTTGCGCACCAATTTGCGTATAACTCTCCAGAAAGCGATATAAAGTTTGAAATTGAACAAAAATCAAAACATGCAAAATGTCAAACATAAACAAACAAATATTGGGATCAAATAACATTGTTTTATTGATAATTGAACTGTTTACAATGATTACAAGCACAGGTGTCACAGTCTCCCCTACTTGTGGAAATTTCGTCCCGAAATTTATTTAAAGGAAACTTGTGAGAATAGATGTAGATATTTCGCCTTCATTTGATCTTCACATTCCCAAGTAAACTCTGGTCTACGTTTAGATTCCCAGCAAACTTTGACCAATGGAATGCGCTTGCATTTGAGCCACTTGACTTCACGGTCCATGATTTCCACCGGTTTCTCAACAAAATGCATTGTGTTATCCACACAAATTTCGTCAAGTGGTATGTGGAGGTTCTCATCAGCTAAACACTTTTTGAGATTGGACACGTGAAAAGTTGGATGAACATTTCCAAGTTCAGGAGGTAACTCAAGTCTGTAGGCTACCTTACCGATTCTTTCAACGATCTTGAATGGTCCAATATATCTAGGTGCAAGTTTTCCTGTCTTTCCAAATCTGATCACACCTTTCCAAGGTGAGACCTTAAGTAATACGCGATCACCGACTTGAAATTCCAAGGGCTTGCGTCGTCGGTCCGCGTAACTCTTTTGACGGCTTCTAGCTGTCTGAAGGTTATCACGAACTTTCTTAACCTTATCTGTTGTCTCTAGAATGAGGTCAGGTCCAGTAAGCTGAGCCTCACCGATCTCATTCCAGCAGACTGGTGAACGACATTTTTGACCATAGAGAGCCTCGAAAGGAGCCATGTTGATGCAGAGTGATAACTATTGTTGTAGGAGAATTCAATCAACGGAAGATACGAATCCCAACTACCACCAAAATCGATCACACAAGCTCTAAGCATATCCTCCAAAGTCTGGATTGTTCTTTCAAATTGGCCATCTGATTGCGGATGATAAGCTGTGCTCAAATTAAGTTGGGTCCCCATAGCAGATTGCATGGTTCTCCAAAAACGAGACGAGAATCGAGCATCTCTGTCAGACATAATGTTCAAAGGAACACCATGTCGAGATACAATTTCATCCACATAGATTTTAGCAAGCTTGTCAGCAGATAGATCCTCACGGATCGGCAATAAATGTGCTGACTTTACAACTACCCAGATGGCATCATGACCTCTCTTTGTGCGCGGAAGTTTGGTAATAAGATCCACAACAATGTTTTCCCATTTCAAACTGGAATCTCTGGTTGCTCCAATAAACCAGAAGGATGCTGATGTTCAGCCTTAACCTTAAGACAAGTAAGGCATTTTGACACGTATAAGGCAATGTCTTTCTTCATACCAGGCCACCAGTACTGAACACAGAGATCCTTATACATTTTGTCTGAGCCAGGATGAATAGAATAACGAGACTTATGGGCTTCATCCATAAGCAAGGTGCGAAGATCATTTTGGTTTGGGACCCACAAGTGGTCCATGAAATAATATGATCCGTTGTCCTTTTGTTCAAGATCAGGATTAATGTGATAGGGTAGTTCCTTACCCATCAAACCTTGTGAAACACAAGTATGTTGAGCATGAGTAATGCGGGTTTGGATATCAGATCGATCTTGAATATCAGATTGAACACGAACACAATGAAGCTTGACACGTTCTTTACAACTCAAAGCGTCAGCCACGACATTCGCCTTACCAGGATGGTAGCGAATTTCGCAATCATAGTCGTTTAGAAGTTCAACCCAACGTCGTTGCCTCATGTTGAGTTCTTTCTGATTGAAGATGTGCTGAAGACTCTTGTGGTCAGTGAAAACCACACATTTTATACCATACAAATAGTGTCTCCAGATCTTGAGGGCGAAAACAACTGCACCTAACTCAAGATCATGAGTGGTGTACTTCTTCTCGTGTATCTTCAATTGCCTCGATGCATATGCTATGACTTTGTTCCTTTGCATGAGAACACAACCAAGACCCAAGTTTGATGCATCACAATACATGACAAAATCATCATTGCCCTCAGGCAAAGATAGAATAGGCGCATCACAAAGCTTCTGCTTCAAAGTCTGAAATGCTTCTTCCTGTTTAGAACCCCATTCAAAGGGTTTATTCTTCTAAGTTAGGGTAGTTAGAGGAACTGCAATCTTCGAGAAGTTTTCGATGAAGCGGCGGTAATAACCCGCGAGACCAAGAAATGAACGAACTTCAGTAGGAGTAGTAGGCGTATCCCAATCCTTAATCGTACTGATCTTGGAGGGATCTACATGAATACCTTGTTCGTTGACGATATACCCCAAAAATTGAACTTCCTTAAGCCAGAATTCGCATTTGGAGAATTTGGCAAAAAGTTGCTCTTTCTTCAGGAGTTCCAGGGTAAGACGAAGATGCTGCTCATGATCAGCTTGCGTCTTAGAATAAATCAAGATGTCATCAATGAAAACGATGATGAACTTATCTAAATAAGGCTTACAAACCCTATTCATCAAGTCCATGAAAACAGCAGGAGCATTAGTTAAACCGAAAGGCATAACTGTGAACTCATAATGCGCATAACGAGTGCGGAATGCAGTCTTGGGAATATCTTCTTCATGCACACGAAGCTGATGATACCCAGAATGTAGATCAATCTTTGAGAAACAAGTAGCACCCTGTAACTGATCAAAGAGATCATCAATGCGAGGTAGGTGATATCGATTCTTGATGGTAAGCTTGTTAAGCTCACGGTAATCGATACACATCCTGAAAGATCCATCTTTCTTCTTGACGAAAAGAACGGGAGCACCCCAAGGTGAAAAGCTAGGACGAATAAAAGCTTTGTCAGAAAGCTCCTGAAGCTGCTTAGACAATTCTTGCATCTCAGACGGTGCAAGACGATATCGAGATCTGGCAATAGGATTAGCACCAAGTACAAGATCAATACGGAATGCGACTTGGCGCGCTGGGGGTAAACCAGGTAACTCTTTAGGAAACAATTCAGGATAATCCCGAACAATAGGGATATCTTGAATAGACTTACCTTTGCCTTTATCTGCTACAACATGTGCCAAGAAGGCCACATAGTTCTTTCGCAGATACTTCTAAGCTTGAGGACAAGACATGAGCTTGAGGCTACTAGCAGGTTTCTCACCACGAACCTGTAGGATCTCACCTATCGAGAGCGGAACACGAACAATTTTCTCAAAACAAACTACCTCTGTGTGATGCTTGGCTAACCAATCTATACCCACTATAACGTCGAAACTCCCAAGTTGCATTGGCGGGAGGTCGATAGGAAAAAGATGGTTGTTAAGGTTCAACTGGCAGTTGCGAAGAACAGAATCAAGAACAACAGGTTCACCACTAGCAACTTCTACTTTCAAAGGCTTTCCTAGTTTCGTTCTAGACACGTGAAGCAATGGCTCAAAAGATAACAACACAAAACTCTTATCGGCACCTGAATCAAAAAGAACAGAAGCAGACTAATTGTTAACAAAGAACGTACCGTTCACCCCCTCGTTGTCTGCTCGTGCCTCATTAGCATTCATGTTGAAGACTCGACCTCGAGCCGGAGCCTGATTCTGATTTGCGTTGACTAGCCTTGGACACTAGTTTCGATAATGAGTCAGGTCCCCACAATTGTAGCACAAACCAGGAGGAAAATGAGGTCGTGCAGCCTGAGCCTGTTGTTGAGCAGGCTGCTGAGCAGCCTGCTGAGCTGGGTTATGTGCGGCCTGATTCTGAGCAAAACGACAAACATCAGCAAGACGACTCGACTTCCCATAGTTAGTACAGAAACGGCACGGAACTTGCGGTTGATGGTGGCTATTGCATCTGTTGCACAATGGTGCATTCCCCGCATATCGTTTCTTTGCTGGTGGTTGTGCAGGTTGGTTGGGAGCTTCCTGATTAACTTGGGCAGTGACAGCGAAATTTTGGGAAGCCTTGCGCTTCCTAGATCCCTTCGAGGAACCAGTTTCCTTTCCCTTCTTGCTTTTACCCTTCTTGCTCTCACCCTTATTAGACGACTGTTCTTACCCTTGTCACCTTTCTTGTGTAGCTTACCCTTTCGGACCTGCGACTCCGTCAATGTCGCAGCTAACTCGATTGCCTGACGAACGGTGACAGGGTTACTACCAGTGACGATGTCTTGCACGGAGTCAGGTAAGCCATCAATATACCGCTCGATAGCTTTCTTGAGTGGGGTAACCATTGTAGGGCAAAGTAAACTCAACTCTTCATACCTATCAGTGTATGCCCGGTGCTCACCACTATCCTGCTTCAAGTCATCAAACTCCCTTTCTAAAGCCCTTAGTTCATGACGAGGATAGAATTCCCTCATCATAAGAGCCCTAAGCGCGGCCAAGTTTGTGGTAAAGCAACCTCAGCACCACGATCTCTCATAACCCCGTTCCACCAAGTAAGAGCCCTCTTCTGAAATACACTAGAAGCAAACTCGACTTTGCGATTTTCAGGACACTGAACGTGACGAAAAGTACTCTCAATGCTCTCGAACCATTGAAGGTGCCCAGTTGCCCCTTCAGAACCACTGAACTTGAGTGCTTTAGCCGAATTGAAACTCTTGAAATTGCATGGAGCATTTTGGTTATTGTTGGCTTGGTTCACTTGAGCAATAATGTCTGGGAGTACAGCAGCCATATGCTGCGCCATGATAGCTGCCATTTCGGCATTAGGTAGCGGATTTTTACGTCGAGGAGGCATTCTAAATGAGGAAACATGAGAGAAAACGAGTGAGATGATTGGATGAAAATAATGAGATGAAACAAAAATCAACAAAGGCAAAGATGGTAGTCATTCGTTTGTTACCACAAAGCAAACGAACGACACACAGCGACTAATCAAAGTAAATGGGTCGAAAATAATGTATCGCGAAGACATGTTCGCCTATAAGTGAACACTCACCCCAAGAGTTGCCAGGTAAGAGTGATTGGTCCGATTATGTGGATTTGTACGAACACTCTAGTCTTAGACATAAAACTTAGGGTACAGGCATTCACCCTTCCAGTTTGCACGTGTTCACACTATTTAGAACCCAAAACTTTGACGAGATTTTGAAAACTTGGAAAGGCACAAGGCCAAAAGAATCATTCAAAAACGAGTGATTAGATTTTCAAAATCATTCTGAAAAATTGAAGGGTTCAAAACCTTATAATAAATCATTTAAAAACAGATGACGGATTTTCAAAAAAAAAAAAAAAAACCCATTTCGGAAAATTGGGTTCTTGTTTTGGCAATCACCTAAGGATAGGTGAAGTGCATGTTTTAAGATCTAAACACAAGCTAACTTGTGTGAGGGTCCAAGAAAGGTTATAGTCTAGGACAAAGCATTGCTAATAACCTAATTCCCTATAACCATTGGCTCTGATACCAACTCTTCTGTCACACCCCGACCGCGTAAAACAACGAAACCGCGGCGGAAACGTCGGGGAGTGTTGTAACAGAATTATTGTTTCACAACCACGGTAGATAAAGTTATGTTTTATTTATTAACAAACAGGGGTTACATTGTCTCAAACAAAGAAAACGAGAGTACATAACATTATTTAAACTAATCTTGCTTCTTTATGTCACTAAGGCCCGAGTCCACCCTAGTGTATCCTGAATCAAACCTATGCACCAGCTCCTGAAAACACATCTGAAAATAGGTACGTCAGCATAAAAATGCATGTGAGATACATAGGTTTTGTGAAAATAGGATTTATGACTTGAGTATAAAAAAATGTTTAATAAAAATTAGTCATGAATCTTGTTAAGTGTTTTCTTTTATAAATCATACAAAAATGTGATAAGAATTTAGATTATCTAAAAGAAAGGTGAATGGTTAATTAAATAACCAAGTAAAATGAGTTGTATAAAAAAAAACTGTTTGTGAAACAATGACTTGTGAAAATATGTGATTTATGTAAATTGTAATATGTCTAAATTGAAATGGTTTAAATAACGCTATGATTTGTAATATCACAAAAGCACTTATATAGGAAGTACCAGCAGCGTATCCACCATGCTTTTATCATATTACGCACGCCTCGTTACTTAAATCACTTACCCAAACGAACCACCAATGTAAATTGTTTATGTTTAAACCGATTGCCAAATGTTTATGTGTAAATAATCGTCTATTATCAAAATGTAAATTATGTAATGTGTAAACAAATGTCAAGATGTTTATGCCAAATGTAAATCATGTAATGTGTAAACAAATATCATGTATGGCAAGTGAAATATATCAACTAAACCATAGGTAAAAATGCATAAAACAGGGTATTGAAGTAAAACACAGTTTAAATCAAAGTTATGTTTTGTGAAATAAATGCATGCTATACTGATATAAACTTCTATGCGGTTTTGTGAAAATGCATACATTCAAGCCTTAAGACTGTGGCGACAAACCCTTAAACAAATTAAAGGTTTATCTGTATTATGTGTATCGAATTCGGTCATTCCTTCCATCCAAACATACCTAGGATTTGAGGAACGGGAGTTGTCAATTCCTATGGTATCACTACCTACTAACGAACGACATGGCCAATGTTAATGAACGTATTTTTGTCCCATTTAAACAAACCAAATGTCATACCAAAATGTAAGCATGTGATGTAAAACAAATGTACTAAGCATGCAACAAATGGACATACATAGCATGTGGTGTATAACAATGTACTAAGTATGCAACAAATGAACATACATAGCATGTGATGTAAAACAATGTACTAAGTATGCACTAAATGGACATACATAGCATAAAATGTAATGTAAAACGATGTACTGAGTATGCACTAAATGGACATACATAGCAAAAACATAATGAAATCACGTACTATAAGTGTACTAATGAACATAACAAGCATATGATATGAAAACATGGAAAGCACGAAAGTAACAAGTAGGCACATGTGTTTCACCCCAAAATGTTTGAAAAATAGTAAAATAGGGGACTATGTACTCACTTGAGATTGCTCAATAGTCTTTAGATAACCACCAAGCATTGCTAGAAAGATCACGGAATCAAACAACACCTAATATTGGTAACTATGTAAATAAACGGACCGAAATCGGAGGATCGGATAAAATGTGGTGTCGCAAACCAAATGAGTATAGGAACTCATGTAATATGGTTTAATAAAGCCTACATTCTAAAACGGAACCTATCCTAAGTGCTTACGACCCACTACGACTCGCTTAGGTAGCTTATGCTACTTTAATGCGTCGTTCGCGTAAAACGCGTTCGGACCGCCTAACTAGTCCTATGAAAAGTAAAATATGCCTTAACATGTCTAATAATGTTGCCTAATCAGTTTAGATGTTAAAATTTATGTTACATATGCTTAAATGAATTTTGATGCAAAAAAGGGCATTTTGGTCATTTTTTCTAAGGCATATAATTTTCTATCATACAACTAAGTAGACAAAGTGACCATAAAGTACAACCTCGGAAGTTTAATCCTTATGCAAATATGGTTACAAAATGTGTTTGGTCGAATCCTAATGATTGACCAAACGGGTCGGGTTCGAAAGTCTAAGTGGTTGTTTAGATCGCTTATCTTACGACCCTTTATAAGCACTAAACATATAGTGACGAGCTAAACATGTTAAAACATGTTTAACGGGGTTTGAAAACAAGTTTGGTATCAAAACAAAGGGTCTTGATACCTAAAGTAGTTTGGTTACAAAATACGCAAGAATACACATTTTGGCCGAAACTACGACTCGTCACTATTGTCACACCCTGACTTTTGAGGAAGCGTGATTATGGTGTGACTTTCTTGTTATCATTGCGTTCAACCATATGAAACAACTATATGAAGAAAACCAAAGATTTGTCATCCATAAAATGAGTTAAAAAAACGTAACAACACTGTCTAAAACGTAGACTTCAAATTTAAGTTTTACAAACCATATGAATTGTGTAAAAGTTCGCTAAGGACTCGTCAATAGATATTAGTTGTAATCAAAGTTTGGAAGATGTGTCTCCTCCAGGAGTAAGACACACTGACCAAACCCAAACACCATGGATGACATCTTTATGCCTAACATGACTTGAAAACTCCAACGCTCGCCAGATCCATACTTAATTTCCTGAAATACATGTAGTTTGAAAAACAACAACAAAAGTTGAGCGAGTTCATGTGTGTGTGTATGAATAAGCCTTTAAAGTATGTCTGTATAAATGTATGCCCCTGGTATGTAGCAATAAGGAAAATCAGATCAATTAATGTGTAGCTAATACATTAATATGTGACATGGCGTAGGAGGCACTCAAACTTGTATGCGTATTTAGTACTGGCCCCTACGGCGGAACGACATAGTCACCACATGCAGCCAACTCGCCGGCCCATGGGTGGGGCTCGCAACACCCAATAGATCTATCACTCAAGCCCCTCGGTCCTTATACAAGGATTAATGGTCTTAAGATAATAGCCAACCCATTCACGTGATCTAGCAGTACATTCCTTAGCTAATCATACCATGTTTAAAACGTTTATAATCAATATGTAACATGTATTTCACCCCCGAAGTTGTAAAACTGAAAACAGTTAAAAGAAAAGGGGGACATGAACTCACTGTTTTGCGTTCTTCGAATCTGCCTGTAACTCAAAGTATTCTCTGGTGTACACGACTACCTACAATGTGCTATGATCTTATTAGACGAGCGGGCCGTGCCTTGACTTGGTATTAATTAGTGCCTTTAAGTTACTTTTCCAAGTGTCTTCATCATTATTCCAAGAAATATAATTAGTTGTTAAAATAATAAATATTTTAACTTGAATTTCGGGAATAATTCGTTAAACAATGTTTTTATAGTAATACTTCTCATGTATTTGTATTCGTATTTCCTTCCCAAGGATGGGGGTATCTCATACATGTGTATTCGTATTTTTGTATGTGTGTTTTTAGCCATGTATTGGCGTCGTATTCCGGTGTATTATTCCAAAAAAAATATACCAATATATTCCCAATATATATTTCCAGAACAATATATTTTCAAGTCTCACTTAGAAAATATATATAACTTATTTGTCAAAAATAATGTATTCCAAGAAAATATATATTTTTCGCAAAAATCATATATTTCTAAATATACTTAGGAAAAATATATTTTTATCTCCCAAAAAAAAAATATTTTCTCTTTGTCGAAAATATGATATACTTGGTAATACGTATGAAAATCATATTTTCACTCCTTGTGTTCCCAAAATAATACTTGCCAAAAAGATATTTATAAGAGTATTTTCAGGAATATTTCATAAGTTACGTTTTATCGTTCGGCTTTATAATATTAAGTGTGTAACTTATATTTCATTCCTTGTGATTTTTGGTATTATTTTGGAGTTGTAAATTTTGTGGTATTTGTTAAGTTATATTATTTTACCCTAAAATAATATAACTATTCCATATAGTAAACAAATATTCACACAAGTGTCTTAATATAAAATATATATTCTAAATATATATTTGTCCATTTTTATTTACAAAAACCAACCTCCAATACTTTGTATTTTTGTAACAAAACCTATGGCAAAAATTATTTTGAAAAACAAAGTTAAAAACACACTTGTTAGAAATATTTTCTAAGTGTTGGAATTTTTAGAAAATTTCGCCATAGTTTCCTTTGTAAATGGAGGGGTCCATGCTTTCAAAGCATATTATTTTCTTTTGTAAAAATCATCACAATCAATTAACAATTCATTCAAGACTTACCATGAGCCAAAATCATGTAACTTGCATTACATCATGAACTTGAAATCTTGTAAAAACTTGTAGTAATTTACTAGTGTTTTTAGTAAGCCTAGTTACCCCTTAAAGTGTGGTTATTTATTTGTAAATCCCTTTCTTGAAAGATTTAGTCCTTTACAACTTACAAGATGATTTTTCTAAAAATCATTCTTTTGAATTTCTCTTGTTAACAATGTATTTCTATACTTGATTCACCACCAAAAACATGGTTAGTTTCTTTAAAATCCATGATTATGTAAATCTTGCAAATGAACTTGGTTACTTGAGAAAACTATGTTTAAAATCACTTTTATACAAGACTTCTAACATCCTTCATACTTCATCATACACAAAACCATTTTTATTTTCAAGTTCATGAGAAACATAAAGTATGATCATCTTGGTCTTTCACAAGATCATCACCTCAACTTGCTAGATCATGTGTTTAATCACAATCTAGTAAGTTCCATATGATGTTTAACATCACACACACAAATAATCAACCATCAAGGAGCAAAACAACACTTAACAATATGTTTTCTTATGTTAGTGAGCTTTATGTTAGAGATTATCATCTTGTTCATTAGTGTTCTTCATGATTTGCAACATATATTATCTTTTAACCAACATTATAAGAAGTAACAAGAGATTGTAAGAGCCTTACTACTAGCACAAGGCTAGGGATGAAACTCAAGAAGATGAAGATGATAAACTAGGTGGTTAATTGCAAATGGTGAAGGTCCTTCAATCTTCAAAGCCACTAAGCTTCCTAATCTTGCTTCTAACACCTTTGTGTAAGTATGGAATGTATGGAAGTTGGATGAATGATGGTGATGTTGTTGTTGTTGTTTGCGGCCGAACACAAGAAATGGAGGAAGGAGAGAAGTGTGGTGTTGTGATGTTGGTGAATGAATGGCTAAGGTTCTAATGGTTCACACTTATAACCATCTTCTCATGTAATCCTTTGTGTAATATGTTCATCATGGGGAGACAAGATCTAATAAACTAATGAAATAAAATGCAAGTGTGTAAGGGCCATAATGGCCGTAGACTGGGGGGGGGGGTTCCAGTATAGGTTAAACTAAATTAGTTACAATCTAGTTAAATCTTGAGTATTAGTTAGATATCTTGGTTATTAGATATTTTTAGTGGGTGTTATGATGTTTGGGTATCATAACTAGCTCAGAAATAATAAAACAATGCTTTTAGTAATATTTTGGTGTTCCGGGTAGTGTCCGGTTGTTGGTTAGATACCGGTTCGTTAAAGTGTCAAACTATTCCGTTTAGTGATCTTTAAGTACCCTTTTGTGACACTTTTAATTCCCGACACTTAGGAAAGTACTCAGGACCATTTTGCCATATTTTTGCGTGTTACTAGCATGTTAAAATGCTGGTTTTTGCTGAATTATGCAGAATTCTGCACTTTGAATGGGTTTTTGGCACTTCCCAGCACTTAAACTATCACCTAGTGACGCAGTTTTATGGTCCTTACTTCCCTACACTCCATATTAGTGTAGCACTTGTCGCTGGCCCTTACGGGGTCTCAAAACACTGTCTGTCTATGTAGTGACATCGTCAGCATGTTTCTGAGTTATCCGCTAACTGTGCTAACTGTGTTTTGTGCATCGTTTATGTCACTAGAGTTTGTATATAATAAATGATGTGACATTATGTAGTATGTGATGCACATGTATGTATGATGTAGAAATCCGAAAGCAGTTTATATCATCAGTTGTAATTAAGCTCAGTCATTAAGCATAAGTTAATATTAATTATTGTACGGATATCTGGATTTATAAGGGTTGTCACATTCTCCCCCTGTTAAGAAAATTTCATCCTCGAAATTTTTGCTACCTTAACTCCTTAGGGTTACACTATGTGTGTAAGTATATGAATAACACTAAGGTAGGTAATCCACAACACCGAATCAAATCTTATTCATATCGGTGAGTCCAGAGATATATTTCAACACGAATCTAATGGTTAAAAGGTAGGTGATTTTAAGCATTTGATGTTAAAGGACACGAGATGTATAGACGTATAGTCTAGTGTAATCTAGTTAACAGGGGATCCATAAAAGAGGAGTTTTGACCAATAGGATTCTCAAACAATCGGTCACAATATGCAAACGAATTTTCACAAACCATAGCATCTGCTATATGAACTCAAAATCAACAACTTGGATATGAAAGTGATCTGTCAACTTTCGAATAAACGGTATTATTAGTGTGTTGTCATTCTCGAAATGCGAAGATACACCAAACGAAATGCAAGCGAATCTAGTGTATCAATGTTTTAATGTGTAGTTACATCAGGAATGTTTAAATGACAAGCCAATCAAAAGTATGTGTGGTTTGAGTGAAACGGTTGACCCTGGCTAGCACAAGCTATGAATTCACACCGACACCACAAGGTGTCATAATTGCCATAATGCAATAATAGTGGTGATTGAACAAGTTCACCGTGTTTGAAATCAAATGAAAGTGCACTGAAACAATCTGAAGATTTGTTTTACAGAATGTCATAGCGTTTTCAACTGAGTACGGAACATCAAAGAACCACTGTTTCTGATGAAAGAGCAATAATTACTATGAGAGACCTTCGACCAATAATGAAAGAATCGTTAAGAGGTATATTGTGATATGAAATGAATCGATGTACCATTGCCTTAACACACAACTGTGTTGAGACTGCTTTGGTTGTGATAAGCAAAATTGATTTAGAGCAAGTCAATAAATAAACAACTAAATCCGTGTATGAAAGACGTAACCATATCAGCGCAAGCTTTAATTTTTGTGAAGGTATCACCGCAAGGTGTCAAAACCAACAACGATTTAGTGGAGTCGTAGACCAAACAAACCTACTATGACTTGAAACAAGAGAACCTTTGCAAGAATAAATTCGAATATGACGCTCTCAATACATCATATGGCGTTTTAAATTGAATATGTGACATGGATAAATTCAAGCAATTGAACTTGGTTTTAGCGTAGCCCGATAATAAACATAGGTATCAACAAGGGAATCTCAGCATGGCCACAAAGATAAACCATGAGTGCACTTGAAATAAAAGGAGCTTCAAGAAAGTGTGTTGACTTGATAGCAAAAGAGCCAACTGTTACATTAATGTAGGTCATTCGAATCACCAATCAGTAATTAGATTTAGCAACATAATAATTGAACTTCAATGAAATGTTTATTCGAAATGAAACCTCATGCATGGTAATTGGTGCATGCGTAACATATAAGTTTTCAAGTAATGAAACATTGAGTATGAAGAAATGACCAACTATTGAAGCAAAAGTGTGTTCGCTCCTAGTGAAGAGAATTGACGCGATGCAACTACCATTAAGGGCAGTAGAGATGCAAACATCTACTCGTTAGAAGCAAAAGTGAAGATTTTAACGAAAGAAATTTAAGTACTTTTTGTTTGGTTAACTGAAATAGCAAATATGTTGGGATAATGTGGTTTGCTTGAGTTAACAGGTGTGGTTCCTAAGTGATGTCCTTTACAAGTTTTGACCTGGGTCCCCAAGGATTAAGCACATGTTTTCTAGGTTCTCAAAGTTCGTATCTCGTGGAAAACTATTTTGTGCATTGTGCAGGAAACACCATTTTTGTTCACGTTGAAATCAAGTTATTGTCCCACAATTTCCCCGGTATACTTTCTTCCTGAGTCCTCATAGTTAGTTAAATAAGAAATTCGTTAATCCTTAGCAAGAGTCACCGACTCTCGTTGGTTAGCTCGTTCGGCTCCTGGTAGTTTGATGTTCGTACTAAAGCTATTGTCCTTCATCTTGACGAGCAAAACTGGGGTTACCTAAAGCAGGAACTTGGTCTGTTATCTTCCTTCTCTATCGATTACTGAAGCTACACCGACAATCCTTGCATCTACGAAGGAGTAAGTCGCCAAGGCGCATTAACAGCAAGCGCGGCGCCCGGAATCAAATCGATGCAAAATTCGACTTGTCGTTAAGGAAATAATTTTGGCAAGTCTTCGGGGAAGACTTCAGGTTATCCCCTCATCACAGAGATCTGTCTACGACATGAGCCAAGAAGGCGTTGCATTCTTTTACGCAAAACTTTCGTGTCTTCAATGTCTGATAATCCGTAGGGGCGTTGACGGGTGGTCCATTGGACAACCCTTTGTAATGCTAAAACACAAGTTTGTCCCCCATTTATGTGCGTAATTATCTTGAATTAGGTAACTACTGTTGTCTATGTCTCAGGTACGGCTTGGAGACTAAAAGATGGATTAAATGCAGCTTTGGAGAGATTGGAGATGAATGGGTCGAGCGTGGAACAAGAGACGAAACAAAGAAGACATATCAGCTCACCACCGTAAATTACGGTCCTACCGTAATTTACGGTGGACCTGGATTTCATCTGAAGCTCACCGTAAATCAGTCTCTTCACACCGTAATAGTTTGAAGTTCACCGTAAATTACGGTGATACCGTAATTTACGGTGGAGCCTGACGGGAAAAGTGTTACTGCCACTTTAATTAGTTTTGATGGGGTCTTTTCATCATTCCTCATCATTGAACGGTTAGAGAACATCTTGGGGGCGAATTTTGGCTGTCTTGCATGGTTTTGAACAATTGCTATCATTCATTTTGTAATTTCGATTCGCATGAACATTGGATTTGCTACTATGATGATTCACCAAGCCATGTCCGGCTAAACTCTTCGGTGATCATCTTAGGTGAATGTTTCTATTAAACTTTTGCGTGTTTATTTCTGAATTTCTAGAATGATAACTTGCGTTGCTTGAATATCATGGTGTATGTTTAATTGCTTGTAATTTGTTAATCGATATTGCAATTTCTAGTCTCAATCGTACGTTCTTGGTGCCGTTGGCAATCGAGATATCACGGGAAGGGTTAGGGCTGGTTATTGATTAATTGGTCATCGGGAAACAACCTCGCGTTATCTAATCCGAGTACTTTGTTCCCTTTTATCACAACAATTATCTATACACGAGTTATGTCTATGTAACTCTTTCTAGTTGGAATTACACACAATTGTTTAAAGAAACTGAATCTTAAGATGGTCATTGTTCTCTCCTAATTTGTTTTACAACTAACATTTGATTTGCAACTAGTTTTTAATTTAGTATTCTAAAACAACAATCCAAACCATTGATCTTTATTTTTCTGCAAATTAGATTAATTGTAGTTTAAGTGCAAAGCTATACAATCGACATACTTTCCACATACTCCCTGAGTTCGATACCCTCTTACCACTATCTATAGTTGTTTTTGGGATTAAATTTGCGTGACCCACGACAATCACGTCAAATTTTGGCGCCGCTGCCGGGGAGTAGTGCGCAACGTGTGTTAGTTTAATAGTTTTGTTTTGTTATTTTCGGGTTTACGCTGGTTGTGTTTTAGTGTGCAGGTACTTCAGGTGTATGCATACTAGGGGCTCTCACAGGTCATCACCGCTATCGTTTGATCCGGAAACTGAAAGAACGCTAAGACAAAACAGAGTGCTTGTACTAGAAAACAAGATCATTGGTTCACCCACTTCACCCATCACACCGAGAAACATCATGGCTGATTCTCAAATTCCACCTACAACGGGTCAAACGACCTCATCCTTTATACCTACTTCCACCCAACCATCACCAAACACCACATTACCTAATACCACCGCCGAATTCACACCATCCAATGTCACCCAACCAATCACCACTCAAGCTGAACCCGCCATCACCTACAACCCATCCACCACAATCCCACCATTATCCCACTTCTTTCCCCCAACTACGGGTCAATCATCATCCACCTTCACAATTGCACCAAATTCAACTATTGTGCATACTACTTCATCCTTTAGACCACAACAATCGGGTTTTCAGTATTCGACCATCCCATTTGGGCAAACTTCGGGAATTCAAGGAGATGGTTATGATGAGGGATTTGAAGATTTTGAGGGGTATGATGAGGATGGGTATTTTTATGGAGGTTATGGTGATCAAGGGGAGTTTGGGTATGTTCAAAGTTGTTGATACATGGAATGTCTGTTGACTGCGTCTACAAAAAGTCTGAAGTCAAGATTGGTCTATAGGGGGTCAAAGTGTAAATATTATGATAGATTGATGTAGGATCGCTTTTATGTCAATATGTCATAGTGGGCCGCTCTTTAGTCAATACCCTGGATCGCTTTTAGGACAAGTGATCTGGATCGCTCATTTGGCCTGTCTTATGAGCGACCCAAGATTAGTATATATAGGGTGGAGCGGTTCATAAGTTGTAACAGTGTATGTGTGTGCTACGGTGCTGAAACTCTGCCAAATTTTCATCAGAAAGCAAAAGAAAGATAAGGAATTGAAAGGATAAGCTGTTGTAGCTTCATATATGTTGATTCCGCCTTCATACATGAAGATGAACTACTTCGACTGACTTTTAGGGTCATAGAACGGTCCAACAAGTGGTATCAGAGCTCAGGACGAGGAGTTCATACTACGACAGCATAGATCTGCAGAAATTTCTCTTTTCTACTCACTTTCTCTCATACTTTTTCAGTTTCTAGTGATTTTAACGGTCAAAATTGTCTGAAATTCAAGTATAACATGTAAAACACACTATTAACAAAACCTAGAAAGAATCAGGTGAAAATACGAACTAAAAATGGTAAAAACTGGTTAAAAATAGTCGATCGCTTTTTCGGACATTAGGATCGCTTATTTGGACAATCGGTTTGGATCGCTCGAAATTCATCTTTCGGATCACTTTTTGGACAATTTTACCATCAGGATCGCTCGAACGGACGTATCTTGGACCGCTCGAACGATCATATTCTGAACCGCTCGAACGATCACGCTTTGGATCGCTCATTTGACATTGCTAAACCGCTCGAACGGACACATTTTGGTCCGCTCGAATGAACATAGTAGGCTCGCTTTTCTGACATTTGTGAACCGCTCGAGAGGTTATAGTTGGGTTCTCTTATTTGAACCTAACCTGATTCGCTTTTCTGTCAGTTGCACAGATAGGCTCGCTTTTGTGGTTCTGTGTTTCAAAGCCAAAACTTTTTTAAGTGTTGTCTGATTTTGCAGGTACGTTCACGATGGACGATATGTTCTTGAATCCATTTGGCGACATGTACGTATTTACGGGAAGTTCAGGAAACAACGATTCGACATCGAACAATACGAACGAGAATCAACCAAAAGAGAAAAAGAAAGAAGCTTGGGAGTCCGAAAGTGCATTTGGAACGTTTAACAAACCTCCTAAGTTAATGGCTATAGAAGACTACAGCAGGTGGGCAACAAAGTTCGAAGATTGGCTAATGGCATTCGCTTTCCCCAGTTGGAAGAGTATGAAAAACGGGTATGCTGATGGAAAGAAAAATGGTGAAGCTTTAAGAAATTCTGAAGAAATTGATCTTTTTGTAGCTGAACAAAAGTGTGTAGCTCTGTTGTTTCAATCAGTTCGGGAGGATATTATCTCATTGATAGATTATACCAATGCTAAAGACTTATGGGAAAAACTCGAAAAGAAGTGTATTGGAAGCAAAGAGATTATAAAGAACAAAACAAAGTTGCTTAGGAAAGAATTTGACATGTTTGGTTGTCTAAAAAATGAATCGGTTTGTAAAATGATTGAACGATTTGGCCATCTGAAACTGGAACTGGCACGACATGACATTAAGTATTCTCCGGAAGAACTTGTTGACAAACTGTTCGATTCCTTACCAGATGAAGTGGATTGGAGATATTACGCCTTAATGTTGAAGAACACTATTTCTCCGGAAAATCTGACTCTAGATTTGGTGATTGAGAAACTTGAAAGTCATGAGCTTGAATTGAAGAAAACTTACAAAGTCAATCACTCATCCTATCAGCAAAACTTGGATCTTTATTATCCGAAAAGCTTGATGCCGAAAGCTACTTCTCCGAAAACTGCATTTTCCGCTGAGAATGTTTCTTCAGCAAACAAAGAAAATCAAAGCAGTTCAAATATTGGAAGCCATAGTGGTTATCACAGTGGATCTTCGTCTTCTACAAATCATTCTGATGCAAAGTTTTCGTGCAACATCGCTATAGATCTGAAGAACGCACAGAATTTTGATGAAGAGTCGGCCAAGCAACAAATGGTTTTTCTGGCATCTGTGTTGGAGTCCTATGAAGGTTTGGTAGCTGGTAAGATCGGGAATACAAATCTGACAAAAGAAGATTACGATCAGATAGACCCCGAAGAAATGGAACTGATCGACATCCGTTGGGCAATGGCAAGTGCAGTTCGACGTGCACAACGCTTTATGGAGATTACTAGGAGAAAAACGATCGGTGGTCCGTCTACAAAGTTAGGGTTCGATAAATCCAAAGTGACGTGCTTCAAATGTAAGCAGAAGGGTCACTTCAAGCGTGAATGTAGAAACGCGTATGTTGATGAGTCAGAGAATCCGTTTCGTGATGATTATTACAAAAAGGCAATCTACCATCAAAATAAATCCGAGCCGCCCAGATTGAAGCAGCAGGAAGAGAATAGAGACAAATCGAGGACATTAGCTGTGATTTATGACGATGAGGGGTACGACTGGAGTAAAGAAGTTCTACCAGAAGATGATGCGGTGGGTTACGCATTCATGGCAAGTCATGATGAACCCATTCCATGGAAGGATGATCGTACGGAGGAACAGAAGTATAAGTATCGGAAGATGGTTGCTGAAGCCAAAATCATCAGACATTCTAGTGTCTTTCTGGAAGCTAAAAGAGCAAACAGATGGGATCCAGACAGAGAATGCTATCTTGATAGATATGGCAACATCGCTGTTGATGACAGAAAGATAGATATCGAAGCCATCATCCAGGAGTACAAAGAAGATGATGAATATTGGCAGCACAAGTGGTGGGGAACACCAACATCAAAGATGATTGAAGAAGAGAAAGAGAGAAAGGAGAAAGAAGAGAAAGAGAGAAAAGAGAAAGAGAAGAAAGAGAAAGAAGAACTTGAGAAAGTAAAGAAAGTTGATACCGGGTTGATCGATACTACACAGGAGTTGACAGCTGAGAACCTGGGAAATATGGCTGACAAAGTGCTCGCTGCAAAAGCACTTGAGGTAGATCCTGATTCTGTTACTGAGTCAAAGGATCAGGTCAGTCAAAACAAGTCAACGAATGTGTCAGGTAACAAAGTTGGGGGTAATGCTGATTGCAAAAGTTGCACCAAACAATGCAATATTTGTGGCACTGTCACGTACCTAAACAGTGAGAAAATCAAGAATCTAACAACTAAAGTTGGAAAGCTTGAGGATCAGATTCTTGAACGTGACACAAAATTAAAAGCTTCAACTGAACAAGTAAATGAATTAACGACTGAATGTAAGAAAATTAAAGCTGAAAATGACAAAGTATTTCTTGAGCACCGACAAATTTCTGAAAAATTTGAAAAATTGAAAAGCGTTGTCAAAGATAGTGATGATCGAAATGGAAAAACAACTAAAGAAAATGAGCATCTAAGAGCTGTTTTGAGGTTAAAGGAAGAATCAATTAACAAACAACTGGATGAAATTGCTAAACTAAAACTTAAAGTTCAAGAAATTGAAATTGAAAATGAAAGAATTCAGTTGAAATTAAACAGCTATAGCTCAGCTAGCTTTGTTTTGCAGCATATTGTTCCCAAACCTATAGGGAAAAACAAAGCTGGTGAGGATGTGTTTTCTGATGGAATGGGTGTAGGGTTTCACAAAGTTCCACCGCCAATTTTAGACAACTACACGAAAAAGCAGTCTAGTTTGGTGGAAATTGAGGAAGAAAGTGATGTTACACTTCCTGAGAACATTGATGTCACGTTCACGTCTTCCAATGAAGAGGGTGTCCAAAATGATGTGGTGAAAAGTGTGGTAGACAAAGTGCTTAAACCGGATTGTGACACTTCTGAGGAGGATGGGTGTTTTCTAGATAAATACATTCCAAAGCAAAAGTCCAAAAACAACTTACATGATGAATCTGATCTTGTTATGTACAAGATGTCGGGATCGGATAAGTTGTTTTCGGATTCTGAGTTTCCATTAGAGAATGTTAATTTGAAAAAATTGACAAATGTTTTCAAACTGGTCGAAGTCGAGTTGTCAGCAATGAACGAACTGAGTCGAAAGAAAGAGAGGGTTTACAACAAGAAAACTGTTTATCCACCACGTTTTTACAATAACAACAGAAACAACTGGTCGGGTGGTTATCAGGGGGGTAAACCATATCAGAAAAGAAATGGTTCAAACAAGAGGTTTGTCGAAAAGAAAAAGTTTGTGAACCGTTCAAATTTACTTGTTGATGAAGAAAAGGAAATTTTTACAAAATCAAACAAAGATTTTTTTGAGAAGAGAGCTTCACAGGCTCAGTCTGAAGGCACGAGTCGGGTAGCTGATACTCGTACTTGTTTTAGATGTGAACAGGTTGGTCATATTGCACGAAAGTGTACATATGTGAAGCCTAAGACTAAAGCTGTGAAGGTTCAACAAAAGAAAGTTGTTGGAAAGAAAAATGTTCAAATTGACAACTTGACAGTAAAAACTGAACCCGTAAAGAAGTTGGTAAATCAAAATGATAAATTTTATAAGAGGGTTGCAGTAGCTCAACAGGTGTGGAAACCCAAAATTGAACCTAAAGTTGAGAAGAAAGTTTCAACTTCTGAGGTGAAAAAGGCTGAAGAATCAATTACGGTTGATTATGATGCACAATATCCACCTCTTAAGTCTAAGAATTTCAAAATTCAAATTGCTAAAGTCACGGTTACACCTAAGGCTGATGAGGCCTGGGTGGACACCATGTTTGACTAAACAGTTTGAATTGCCGGAGCTTCCTGGTTTGCGAAGCATGTATCGGCATCTTTCTTGAAGTTGTTTAAATGATGATTTGTTATGTGCAGGATCTTCCAAAACTTGTATCCAGGTGGATAATGGATAGTGGAGCGTCAAGGCATATGACAGGGAAGACCGCATTGCTGTATGATGTGAATAACATTAATGGTGGTTATGTGGGTTTTGCGGGTAATCAAGGAGGAAGGATCATAGGTGAAGGAACGCTGTCAAATGGCGTTATAACGTTTGAGAGAGTTAACTACATCGCTGAGCTGGAGAACAACCTGCTGAGTATCTCCCAGATCTGTGACAGGATGTATACTACTCATTTCACCGACAAAGAATGTTTGATCTTGAAACCGGGATTTGTGATACCTGAAGAGTGGATCATCATGAGGGCACCAAGAGTCAACGATCTGTACGTGTTGGACATGAGCGTTGCTACTACAACCACGAGTCAGGCTCATTGTTTTGTGTCCAGAGCAACGGAAAAAGAGTCAAGGTTATGGCACTGAAAGATGGGGCATATTCACCTAAGGAAAATGAATCACTTAGTGCATAACGACTTGGTCACTGGAGTGAATATTAAAGGTTTTCATCTGGAAGGGGAGTGCATAAGTTGTGTCAAAGGCAAACAAAAGAAAAAGTCACACCCTACAAAACAAGTCAATTCAGTTTCAAGACCTTTGGAAAGACTTCATATGGATTTATTTGGTCCAGTGAACGTCAAAAGTATAACAGGAGATTCCTATTGTCTCGTCGTGACTGATGACTACTCCAGATTTTCTTGGGTCATGTTTTTGAAAACAAAAGACGAAACTTTTGATAGTTTGATAATATTGTTCAAGAGAATTGAAAATTTGTACCAGAGACCGATTTGTAGAATTCGAAGTGATAATGGTACTGAGTTCAAAAACAGTAAGATGGAGGAATACTGTGATGAAAGAGGTATATTGCATGAATTTAGTGCTCCGTACACTCCTCAGCAAAATGGAGTTGCAGAACGCAAGAACCGGACGCTAATCGAGACAGCCAGAACGATGCTTGCAGATTCCAAGTTACCAATTAATTTCTGGGCTGAAGCTGTTTCTGCTGCATGCTATACTCTCAATAGAGTTCTTACTGTGAAGAAGTTCAACAAGACGTGTTTTGAGCTAATCAATAAACGCAAGCCGAATTTGAAGTATTTAGAACTGTTTGGGTCACCCTGTACGGTGATAGAACCTAATGGCAAGTTTGGTTCAAAGAACTTTGAAGGAATATTTGTTGGATATTCAGGTCCTACACGGCGTGTCTTTGTTCCAAGTGAAAAGCGTATTATTGAAGCAGCGAATGTTGAATGTCAGGGTTATACTATGCCGCCTCAGAATCCTGGTGATTCATGGCGTTATCATTATGACAAACTTTGGGAATCGTTTGACATGAAAGAAGAATCAGAGGAAGAGGAAGATTTCTTTGATGAGCTGGATATTTTACGAGAGTATGAATCGTCGCTTAGGTTTCCAGCAGAGTATTCTAGAAGACCTCGAGAGACTTCAAATGATGATGAAGCAGGTCCTAGTAACGCTGGTGAACATGATGATGAAGTTGCTCCTGGTAATCAGTCGGAGGTAAATGATGATCAAGAAGCTGAAAATATGCCAGTATTTGACCATGGTGATTCAGATCTTGAGGGGGAGCAGATCCAGTTGTCAAGTCAAACAAACCAAGTTGGTGAACAAGATGCAGAGCAGAATGTTACTAATCTGGAAGGAAATGTAGAAGTTCCAAGCGAAGTGATGCCGCGAACTCTTTATTATCATCCAGAGGAGTTGATAATAGGAGAATTGCAATCGGGCGTTCGAACGAGACGTCAAATTGACCAGGGCTTAACATGTTTTTATACTACAGTAGCACCTTTACAAACTGAATTTTCATTAAGTTGTTTTATCTCGCAGGTCAAACCAAGGACTTACAAAGAGGCACTTACTGAAGACTCTTGGGTCATAGCGATGCAAGAAGAATTAAGTCAGTTTGAAAGTTGGGAGTGTGGAAGTTAGTTGATTTGCCGGATGGTCAAAGGAAAATCAATACAAAATGGGTTTTCAAATGTAAGAGGGACGATAGAGGAGTGGTTGTAAGGAACAAAGCTCGACTCGTTGTTCAGGGCTTTAGTCAACAGGAGGGGATTGATTTTACCGAAGTCTATGCTCCTGTCGCACGACTAGAGGCTATCAGAATTTTCCTAGCATTTGCGACTTGGAAGAATTTCAAAGTATTTCAGTTAGATGTTAAATCAGCGTTTCTTTATAGGAAGGTCAAAGAGGAGGTTTATGTTGGTCAGCCGCCGGGCTTTACTGACCCAATCCACAAGAACAAAGTTTATTTGCTGGACAAAGCGTTGTATGGTCTACACCAGGCGCCGAGAGCCTGGTACGAGACTCTGTCTCAATACCTACTTGCTAACCAGTTCATACGTGGAAAAGTGGATGCCACTCTCTTCACTAAAGTTGTTGATGATCATCTTCTGATAGTACAAATTTATGTAGACGATATAATTTTTGGGTCAACGAATGAGAAATTATGCAAAGATTTCGAACAAGTGATGAAGCAGAAATTTGAAATGTCTTCAATGGGGGAGATGAAATTCTTTCTGGGTTTACAAGTTGAACAACTTCCTGAGGGAATTTTCATTCATCAAACGAAGTACGTGCATGATATTCTAGAGAAATTTGGAATGTCAAGTTCTACTCCAGCTGCTACCCCACGTGCGACTAATCATGGGATTCACCCAGATCTCACAGGAGACAGGGTTGATGAGACACTTTATCGATCCATGATAGGTTCTTTGATGTATCTAACTGCTTCACGTCCTGACATCATGTACCCAACGTGCCTCGCAGCAAGATTTCAGTCTAACCCGAGAGAATCGCACATGATTATTGTGAAGAGGATTTTACGTTACTTGAAAGGCACACCAACATTGGGGTTGTGGTATCCTCGCAAAGGCGATTTTACACTCGAAGGGTTTTCCGATTCAGATTTCGGATGCTGCAAAATTAACGCGAAATCAACAACTGCAGGATGCCAGTTCTTTGGTCCGAGATTGGTTACTTGGCAGTGTAAGAAACAAACATCTGTGGCGCTATCTACATGTGAAGCGGAGTATGTTTCTGCTAGCACTTGCTGCTCTCAGATCCTGTGGATACAGCAACAGATGCGCGACTACGGTTTGCAGTTTCTTAACACACCTCTGTTTGTTGATAATGAGGCCGCAATTAATATAACTAAAAATCCAGTACATCACGCTAAAACTAAACATATTGAGATTCGTCATCACTTTATTCGCGATTGCTTCGAGAAAAAGATGATACGAATTGAGAAAATCCACACTGACGAACAAAAAGCTGATTTGCATACCAAAGCTTTTGATAAAAATCGGTTTCAATATTTGTTAAAACTTAATGGTATGAAATTGCTTTCGGTGTCGGATGGGGTTGTGAGCGTTGATGAGAATACTGTTGCGGATGAAGATGAGAAACAATCTGCGATGGTTTGTCGGTTTTTTACGTGTTTTGGTATTTAGGGGGAGATAGTTAGTTGTACATAGTCTATTTTCAGAAAAATACAAAAACAGTAAAAAAATACAAAAATATAAAAACATGATAAAATTGAAAAAGAGCTTGTGTATATAGGGAAAATGATAGTACATCAGCTAGACAATTACAGTATGCTAAAGATTTGGAAAGACTAAATGAGTTAAACAGTCTCACTAACGATGTGTCGATAGGTTTTCGTACATTTAGTAGATTTATTCGGGATATAAACCTAAAATTTCAAACTGGTGAAATTCGTGGGGAACACTACTTGGATATATAGGTAACCCCTGAAATCTCGTTTGAAAGGTCTCGTATTCTGATATACTAGGCGTTTGTACTCTATGATGTCTGGGGTATTATTCCGGGACTTCTGCTGAACGGTGGTTCTGACCTAGTCCTTGGCTAATACTTTATCCAAAATGCTTGAAACATAGCATAAAGCCCTCAGCTGATTAGACAATAAAATTGATAATCAGTTGTTGTAGCTGAAAAGATCCTCTAAAGGGGACACACTGCTAAGTCGAAGCTGATATCTCTCTGCTGAACGGAAGTTCTGGCCTGAGATCCCACAGTTCTCGCATTTAACCCCTAATTTATGTACAGACATCATTGTAGTATTCTTGCCTGTAAGACTGAATATTGGGATTCTGGATACGGGAGTATATTCAAGAGGTGGGACACATGAATTGATCTAAGTTCTTAAAACATTTAAACGGTATCCTGAGTAGATTGAAGTTTGTATGAAAATTTAAGATGGATCAGTATATCGACAATCGAGGTGAATTGTTTAAATCTGAGTATGTAATATAGCTTAACGGTACTTGTAATCTGTCTGAAAAGCTGATATGATTCCCTGACACGTTCACCAAAAACAAACCTGTAAATAGTTTACTTTCTGCAATTTAAGTTTTCTGTTATTTCATTTCTTAGTTTAGATCATTTTAAAATCCAAAAAGATTTTATTTCTGCTTTATTTTAGACAAACCAGAGTGGAAAGTTGATTGTCGGATTCTAGAAAGATGAAGCAGATGCTGGAGATTCTGAGCTGAAGATCGAGGAGAGCTTACATTGTTGAAAATATGTTTGTTTTCAAAGTCACAAACAAGTTCATTAAGTTGATACTTGTTATTTTTTTAAGAAATTTGGAAAATTGTTTTAGTAAATCAGTTTGATTCGTCAAAAGATCAACCAGGGTCATTAAATTGAACTTGGTAGATTAATCTAGTATTCAGGGTCATTAAATTGAACTTGAAAACTTGAGTGGATTTCTAAAGCTGATTGAATTAGTGTTTATTGTTTGAAAAGATAGATTGTAAAATTATTGGTTGAGTAACAGGTTTGGATGATATTTCCCAACGGAGGCAAATTGCAAAAGCTTGAACCAGATATCTCAAGATTCCAGCATAATGAGAGGGGGAGTCAGTGAGAGGGGGAGTCTGGATCAACAGCTAATGGGAAGTTTGTAGATAGAGCTAGGAGACAGTCCTGGAACCTGTGAAGAATGCTTATGTGAAGATAGACAGAGTTTGTGAAAAGACAAAGACTGAAGACTATGGATCTGAAGATGCTAAAAGACTACGTCAACATCCAAGGGGGAGTCTGTTGATACATGGAATGTCTGTTGAATGCGTCTACAAAAAGTATGAAGTCAAGATTGGTCTATAGGGGGTCAAAGTGTAAATATTATGATAGATTGATGTAGGATCCCTTTTATGTCAATATGTCATAGTGGGCCGCTCTTTAGTCAATACCCTGGATCGCTTTTAGGACAAGTGATCTGGATCGCTCATTTGGCCTGTCTTATGAGCAACCCAAGATTAGTATATATAGGGTGGAGCGGTTCATAAGTTGTAACAGTGTATGTGTGTGCTACGGTGCTGAAACTCTGCCAAATTTTCATCAGAAAGCAATAGAAAGATAAGGAATTGAAAGGATAAGCTGTTGTAACTTCATATATGTTGATTCCGCCTTCATACATGAAGATGAACTACTTCGACTGACTTTTAGGGTCATAGAACACGGTCCAACAAAAGTCAATCCCAAGGGATGGCAAGTGTTGGTGGAATGCCTCAACAACAACTTATACCACAACACATTCGGCCGAGACCACAAGGGCCACCAATGCAACAACCTATTCCATTGCAACAAGTCCGGCCACAACATGCACAACCACAATTTCAAAGACCACCTCAACGCCCACCGATGCGACAACAACAGTTTCAACAACCAATCGCACCACAAGGGCAAGTACCAAGTCCAAATGGTCCTATTATTCCAAGAGGTAGGTATGTTGTACCAAGGAGACACCTTAGAGAAAACATGAGGGGCATCGAAGCACATTTTCGGCCGGTAATCACTCAAAACCCTTCACCGGTAGTCATTCCTCATAATGATCAAGGGCGAACATTTGAAGTAAGAACCAACTCTTTGCAAAGTTTACCAAAGTACAAGGGGTTGGCAACGGAGGAGCCTTACTTTCATTTAGAGGCTTATGACTCGATTTGCAACACTCTTGGGAGTCAAGGGTTTTCGGCCGACGATATCAAATTGGTATTATTCCAATTTTCTTTGGAAGATAAGGCGAAGAAGTGGTTTTACACGTTACCTTCGGCATCCATATATACATGGGGGGAGATGCAACAAACTTTCTTGGATGAGTTTTACACCGCCCAAAAGACCAACGATGCAAGAAAGGGGTTGAGAAGCTTCCAACAACAACATGGTGAGATGTTTCACGAGGCGTTTGAACGCTTCAAAATGATGATAAAGAATTGCCCTCACCATGGAATTGAATTGTGGGAGTTGATGAATGCCTTTCACGAGGGGTTGAGTGCCGAAGATGCACGTGATTTGATGTCTATTACTGGTGGGACTTTTGGAACAAATTATGAGAACGATGATTGGGAGTTCTTGGAAAGCATGGCAACTACATCAAAGAGGAAAGCTCAAGCCTCAAGAAGAGCTCGACCGGCCACTACCCGACCTCAAGTGCACGCCATAGATGATGGTAATGTTCAAACTACTAACCAAATCTATGATGTTTGTGTTTTTTGTAATGAAATAGGTTACGCGGCTGAAAATTGCCAAGGGATGTTGGAAGGGCAATACGAAGAGGTCCATGCGGTTCAAGGTCAAGGAGGGGGTGGTAGAAACTACAACAACATGAATTCTAATACATACCACCCCGGGTTGAGGAACCACCCAAATTTTCGGTATGGGAACCCTTCAAATCAAGCTAACCCGAATTTCCAAGGAAACCAAGGATTCCAAAGGCAATATCAAACGGGTCAAAGCTTTTCGGGTGGAAATGAGATGATGGAGATGTTGAAGGCGGTGCAAAGTGAAATGCAACGAATGAACCAACGTGATGAGGTTCAGATGCAAAAGGACGAGGTTCGCGACAAAAGCATCCAGTCGTTGACCACTCAAATGGGTCAACTTGCAAGTGACGTGGCGATATTAAAGAAAGCAAAAGGCCAGCTACCGAGTGATACAGTGCCAAATCCCAAGAACATAAAAAGCATTAACATCAATGTGGTAAGCACCGTTCCTAGTACCGAATTTAATGAAAAATGTCTAATTTCTTCGTCTCAAGTGAATGCAGGTTTAGAAAAAGATGCCGAAGTCGAGAATGATAAAGAGTATGGAGTGCCAATCGTGCCTATCCGTGTGGGAAAATAAAAATCCCTCACGCATTGTTGGACTACGGGGCAAGCGTGAGTGTGCTACCAAGCGATCTATACGATATGTACGACTTTGGTCCACTCGAAGGTATAGACACCATGGTGAGCTTAGCGGATGGAAGTTGGAGGCGTCCACGGGGAATGGTTAGGAATGTTAAGATTCAGTTGGGAGAATTTGAATACCCGGTGGATTTCCTAGTTTTGGACTATGCTTCTACCAATATGGCATCACAACAAAGGGTAATTTTAGGTCGACCCTTTCTATACGCAGCAAATGCTCAAATTAATTGTAGAGACGAGATTATTACCATGACCAAAAAGAACCGTAGGTTGTATTTTGATGTTCAAACTAGAGGGATTAGTTATGAGTCCATTGAGAGGAAGGGTGGTGAGTCTAGTGATTGTATGAAAAATGTTTTACCACGAATGCGAAAAAAACACCCACCGGACCGTGAAGAAACATATATGGGTGCGAGCAAGAGTGTATTTGAGTACCCACCGAGTCAAAATGAGACGGATGCATTTTGCCCAATGACAAGCTACAGTGGGGGAGGTGATAGGAACCGATTCTTTGAGCCACCATAAATGGTGGTGGCACAGTCTGGCTGAAGACTCGAAACTTAGCGTTGCTCGGGAGGCAACCCGGGGCTTTATATTGATCTTGTTGTTTTTACCTTTCTATGTTTCAGGGCCATGGCGACATTCAAGTGTGGGGAAGATGTACGGATATTTGGGTGAAGGTGGTGATAGGAAGTCGGATTATCTACAACATCTGTTGTGACACACTTCACCAGGTCAATGTACTCTTTCCTTAGTCTTGTTATGTTCGTTAGCTTTGAATTATTGTTAGTTTATTAGTTTGCTTTTGTTTATTAAAAAAAAACAGAGATGTGGGGTTTGAGAATTAAAGCTTTTGTTGATGTTGAATGAATTTTAGTGATCAAAGTCCTCAAAGCCATACATTGGGACAATGTATCCCAAAGTGTGGGGATGAGGGAAATTTTTGGGAGTTTTAAAATTTTTTTTGTAAATCCAAGCGAAAATTGTTAAAATTTGAAAGCTTGATATTGTACCATTTGACCCACCGACACCCATTCCTAGTCTTTTCTTGGTGAGGATTTGAGCCACACATGATTGTTATTGATATTTCATTGTTTGAGTGGCGGTGTGTGTTGTGTGTTAATAGAAATTGTGTGTGAATACTTGTTAAATCCTAGAATTAGCATGCTTTTGAAAATGATAGGGGGACTTTTAGGAAGCCTCGTCTAGATGTGTGAGAGTGCGGGATTGGTGGGTTGGACCTCATACTTTACATATATGAGCTTGGTATTGTGAGGGGTGGGGGTTTGGTCCTTAGAAAGCCATGTTGAGCCTTAGACCATTCGATTGTGACTCGAGCCTACTTCCTACAAAAATTTTACCTTTTGAGATGACCCGATTTAGGAGATTTAGTTTGTAGTATTGATGTCCTTGTATATATGGTTGAGTTTGATGTGTTATAAAAAAATGAAATGAAAAAAAAAAGAAGAAAAAAAAAAGAAAAGAGAAAAAGAAAAAAATTGTATTTAGTTGCAATAGTAGTTGAGAATGTTGAAGAAGTTGTGTATATATTTGATGGTTGCTTTGTTTAGTGGTAGAAATAAAAACCGGGTCAAATCAATTAGCTCTCGCATATATATTCCACCATTTTCCTACCTTTGCACCTAGCCCCGTTACAACCCGTAAGTCCTTTTGATTCTAAAGCATGTTAGATATTTGTTAGGAGGAAAGTTGATTTGTATACAAGCTTATTGTCGCACACACAAACACACGCATTGAGTGGGTTAGCATTATGCTAATAATTCTTGTAACCGAGAGATTTTTGTGAGGGGTGTGTCTTGTGGTATGATTGAAGGTTAGTAGAAGGACGATATATTTTAGTTTGGTTTAATTTGATCACTTGTTTTGAAATTGATTTGATGAGTTGCTTGGGACAAGCAACGGTTAAGTGTGGGGATGTGACGGGTGGTCCATTGGACAACCCTTTGTAATGCTAAAACACAAGTTTATCCCCCATTTATGTGCGTAATTATCTTGAATTAGGTAACTACTGTTGTCTATGTCTCAGGTACGGCTTGGAGGCTAAAAGATGGATTAAATGCAGCTTTGGAGAGATTGGAGATGAACGGGTCGAGCGTGGAACAAGAGACGAAACAAAGAAGACATATCAGCTCATCACCGTAAATTACGGTCCTACCGTAATTTACGGTGGACCTGGATTTCATCTGAAGCTCACCGTAAATCAGTCTCTTCACACCGTAATAGTTTGAAGTTCACCGTAAATTACGGTGATACCGTAATTTACGATGGAGCCTGACGGGAAAAGTGTAACTGCCACTTTAATTAGTTTTGATGGGGTCTTTTCATCATTCCTCATCATTGAACGGTTAGAGAACATCTTGGGGGCGAATTTTGGCTGTCTTGCTTGGTTTTGAACAATTGCTATCATTCGTTTTGTAATTTCGATTCGCATGAACATTGGATTTGCTACTATGATGATTCACCAAGCCATGTCCGGCTAAACTCTTCGGTGATCATCTTAGGTGAATGTTTCTATTAAACTTTTGTGTGTTTATTTCTGAATTTCTAGAATGATAACTTGCGTTGCTTGAATATCTTGCGGATGGTAAGGTGTGGACAAGTCGAAGTGTCCAACCGTCAAATCAAAGAGATTCTCAGGAAGACGGTAAGAACGGATAGAAAGGATTGGTCGAGCAAGTTAGACGATGCATTGTGGGCATACCGAACGGCCTACAAGACTCCTATTGGCACAACGCCTTACCGGATGGTGTATGGTAAGGGTTGTCACTTGCCAATGGAGTTGGCGCATCGAGCACATTGGGCGATCAAGACGGTCAACGCGGATTATGATGAGGCGGGTAAGTTGAGAAAGTTGCAATTGAGCGAGATAGAAGAGATTCGAGATGAGGCGTACGAATGTGCATCGGCCTATAAAGATAAACTCAAGAAAGTGCATGACGCGAAATTGAGAAAGAAAACATTCGAAGTGGGGCAGAAAGTTTGGTTGTATAATTCAAGATTGAAGATGTTCGCGGGCAAACTTAAAAGCAAATGGATGGGTCCGTATGTCATTCGGAGAGTTGGGAGATTTGGTGATGTAGACATCCAAGACGAGCAAACATTGAAACAACAAACGGTGAACGGTCACCGCTTGAAGCCATACTTGGAGGGGAATGACATCAACAATTTGGAGCTTGACAAAGCGGGCTACATCTTGCGCCCAGTCGATGAGGAACAACCATGAGAGGCCCAGGTTTGGTAGTGTACATAGTAGTATTTTGTTTTGTTTTGTTTTGTATAATTTGCACAATTGTCATAGTTCCTCGAAATCCGTGTTTGAAACAAGTGTGGGGATGTTCGGGTCACGAATTACTCTAACATTGTGTTGAGGACAACACGGGATTTTTGAGGGGGTAGGGTAATTTTTACAAGTTTTTGAAAAAATTAAAAAAACAAAAAAAATCAAAAAAATTGAAAATCATAAAAAAAAATGATACCTTAAAACAGCATTTTACATGAATCAGGATCGCCCAGTATCCACTGTAATTTACGGTTCTACCGTAATTTACGGTGGAAAGGATATATTGTTGGTCTTTACGGTAAAACTCTACTGATTTACGGTAAAATTTCATGTTCAGTTTTCACCGTAAATTACGGTCATACCGTAATTTACGGTGAGTTATGAAAATTATTGAGTTTTACGGTATAGGTCTCCTGTTTTACGGTGAAGATTGGTGATTCAGGTCTCACCGTAAATTACGGTGAGACCGTAATTTACGGTGCGGAGAAAATTCATGTCCGTCGTTTGGGGATCCGGTTTATACATAGAAAAAAAAATAATAAAACGCAAAACCACGAGAGTTAACCCCAGCCACACATACCCTTTGCACTCTACATTCTATCTATCAACATCATCTCTCTCAAACAAAACCCACAAACCTCCATAGCTCTTCCACCTTCAATTCTCCATAACTCTCTAAACTTTTGTCCAAATCAAGTGAAATTGAAGTCTAACTTGACTAATTTTTCACAAGCTTGTCGATTGTGAGGAGAGATTTCCGAGAAAACGCAATTTTAGGGTCCGAATTCTAAACCCTAGTTTGAAAAATTTGGGGGTTTTTAGAGTTTTTGTTTCACAAGCACGTGTGCATCTTTAAACAAAGGTATGAATGCTTATTTGTTGTATTTTGATGCTACATTGAGAAAAGTAAGGTGATTTAGGTTACTTGCTCTTACCCACTTGCTTGTTTGTAGATATGATTATGAAATTGGTTATTTGAACATGGTTTTGGTTGTTGATGTAGAATTTGTGGTTAAAGTAGTGAACTGTTGGGGATATCTACATTGTAGAGACACCATGCCCGATTGTTGAAAAATTCTTGATATACTTTTGGTTCACTAACATCTACAACCATGATAACAAGCAAGTGTGGGGATGTTTTGGAAAAGAGGGTTTAATTTTGTGTTTGCTTTTGTTGATTGTCTAATGTGTGCATGAAATGGCTAAAACGAAAGAACAAGCGGGATCGAGTTCATCGTCATCAAAAGGCAAAGGCAAACAAAAGGAACAACCAAGGAAAAGGAAATATATGGGTCGGGTTAGTGAAAGCGAAAGCGAAAGTGAAGGCGAAGAAGAAATGGAGTTAGATCCGAGTGAGAAGCCGGTGTGGAACTCGGGTTCTTTGGATGATCAACCCGAGGAGTGGCAACCGACACTTTACCACGACTGCATGAATAAGCTTAAGAACAAGGCAGCCGCTTTCATTTGTGAACGAGAAGTTAATGAGGCTCAGTTTGGCCAGTTCGGGGTGTTTGCTAAATTTAGCGCTCTAGGTTGGGAAGGGGCGCTTAAATGCTTCGATAAGGACAAGAGTAACCTATTCATGACGGAGATACAAGAATGGATGGCAACCTTGAAATGTTACAATTTTAACAAGCCGTCACAGATGAAGTTGATTGGAGAGGTACACGGGGTACCGGTGGAGATGTCATTTGACACACTGAAGAAGCTTGGGAAGTATGACAGTCTCCCGGCTCGTGAGTACATGGTTCCCACACTCGATGACCTCTTGCTTAAACCGGAAAAACATGTTCGATGGAATGATATGTTGGCAGCATTGTTTTTACCCAGTAGATACAGTGGTATTTTATACCGGAAGAATTTGAAGATAGAAGCTAAATTGTTGCATACAATCTGTCTTCTCAATGTCATTCCAAGAAGGGGAGACAAAGAACAGGTGAGGTTTCCGGAGGTACCCGTTCTTTATTCGTTAATGCATGGGGCTCCACGTTTCCCGATACGTTATCTTATCATGAACCACTTATGGATCTGCCGGAATAAGTATGGAAGAGACATCGTCCCGTATTGTCGAATAATTACGGGATTGATGAAACAACAGAAGGCGATAACATCTGAAGATCGGGGAGCAACAAAAAGGCACCAGCCTTTTACGTTGGATAAGTTGGGGAATGTTTGGACGTATACTCAATCAGAGCGTTATCATAAGCTGAAGTCTGAAGGTCAAAGGTGGAGGGCATTAAAGTTGGGTGCACGAGATTTGTTACCGGGAGAGCCGAACGAGCCAGAAAGCGATGCAGAAGCAGTTCCGAGTGGAGATGAGGACTATGCGGACGAGCCGCATGGTGGTGAAAATGTTGGTCAAGGGGGTTATGGTGGAGGTCACGGTGGTATGTTTTACGACTATGCGCAACAAACTTATGAGCCGGGTTGGGCTTATCATGGTACAATGCAAGAAGTGATTGAAAGTCAACGTCCTCCGGCATCTATTTTTGATACATGGTCGGGGTCGGAGAGGACGTTGTACGATCAAAACACGAGGAATAGTGCAAGTATAGAGCGGTCGTTAAAACATAGCTTTGATCGCCAAGAGTCGTGGAACCGCACATTGGTGTATTCCCGAGAGGTGGAAACGAATAATAGATATCATCACGATCAAGCGAGGAGGATGCATGCAGATTGGCATGTCGGAAGGCCGGTTGTTGAGGATCCACAACATGTGGATTATGCCTCGTTACCGCCTTATGACGGTAGTGTCTCATATCCAACTCCACCACTTCACCATTCTCAATGGCTTGACCCGAGGCAGCAAGAGGGAGCCCAACAACAAGGAGGGAGTAGCAGTGGCGCGTTTGGATTCGGAGAATGGAATGACATGATGTCATCCATTTTTGGACCTCCAGGACCACGCTACTATTAGTCAGGTGGTGTTCTCTCTTTTGTATAATTTGTGCATAGTTTTAGTTTTATTTTGTTTATGGTTGGGTGGTTGGGTGGTGTATGATTGTGTTGTTTTGTTGGGTTGGTGTTTGTTGGTGGTGTCATGTTTTTAAAAATATATATATATATATATATATATATATATATATATATATATATAAAATGAGAAAAAAATACAAAAAGAAATTTGTGGTTTGAGTGAAGAAGCTCTTGTTGATGATTGAATGAATTTAGTGATCAAAGCCTCCTAAAGCTATACATTGGGGTCAATGTATCCCAAGTGTGGGGATGGGAGGAATTTTTGAAGATTTTGAAAATTTTGAGCCAAGCGAAGCGATGGGAAAATTTGAACACCCTAGATTAACCCCAAGTTGGTGCACCGGCAACCCTTGATACCTTTTTCATTCTTGGTGAGAATTGTAGCCACACTTGTATATAAATAATGCTTATCTTTGAAGAGAGTGGCTACGGGTGGGGGTGCATTAGAACTTGTGCTTGAATGCGATTTGCGTCCTTAGTTAGACATGAATGTAGAAAGGATAAGGGCATTTAGGTAGCCTCGTCGTTGGTGTGAGCGAGTGTGGGATTTGGGGGGTTGGACCTCATAAGTATATACATGAGCATGGTAGTGAGAGGGGCGGGGGTTTGGACATTTAGTTGCCCATTTTGTGCCTTAAAAGCTTATCATTTGTTACCCCTAGCTACTTACTTAAAAATTTACCCAAATTTGACCCGGTCTTATAGTGTTAGTGATAATATTAGTAGTTTTGCTAGTTTGAAGTAGATTTGGTTAATGCGTTATTGTATTGTTGTTTGCAAAAAAAAAAAAAGAAAAAAAAAAAAAGAAAAAGCAATGAAAAATAGAAAAAAAGTGATGTTAGTTATCTTGTATATAGTAGTTAAGTTTGATAGTTGTTTGTTTGTTTATTTTTGTAATAAAAGACCGGGTCAAGTTTTCGCTACTTCATATATATTCCATTTCCTACCTATACACCTAGCCGCGTTACAACCTTGAAAGTCCCTTTGATTTGTATTTATGTTTGACACATTTTAGAAGAATGATCGATTTAGGTACAAGCCTATGATTGTGCAACCACCCGTTTGCCTAGTGTGTATCTAGCTTATCTTTGCTAGTTTTCACTTGTAGCCGAGAGGAGAGATTTAGAGAGGGGTGCATTAGTTGGGTGTTAAAAAGGGGTTAGTAAAAGGATTGCTTGTTTTGCTTGGTTTAATTTGATCACTTGTTTTGAAATTTATTTGATGAGTTGCTTGGGACAAGCAACGGTTAAGTGTGGGGATGTGACGGGTGGTCCATTGGACAACCCTTAAGCATGTTAAAAGACGAAATAATCCTTCACTTAATTGTGTAATTATCTTGAATTAGATAACTACTATTGCTTGTGTTTCAGGTGCGGTTCGGGAGCTAAAAGATGGATTAAATGCAGCTTTGGAGAGTTTGGAGATGAACGGGTCGAGCGTGGAACAAGAGACGAAACAAAGAAGACATATCAGCTCACCACCGTAAATTACGGTCCTACCGTAATTTACGGTGGACCTGGATTTCATCTGGAGCTCACCGTAAATCAGTTTCAAAACACCGTAAAACTTTTATGTTCACCGTAAATTACGGTGATACCGTAATTTACGGTGGAGCCTGACGGGAAAAGTGTAACTGTCACTTTTATTAATTTTGATGGGGTCTTTTCATGAATCCTCATCATTGAACGGTTAGAGAACATCTTGGGGGTGAATTTTGGCTATCTTGCCTGGTTTTGAACAATTGCTATCATTCGGTTTGTAATTTCGATTCGCATGAACATTGGATTTGCTATTATGATGATTCACCAAGCCATGTCTGGCTAAACTCTTCGGTGATCATCTTTGGTGAATGTTTCTATTAAACTTTTGTGTGTTATTTCTGAATTTCTAGAATGATAACTTGCGTTGCTTGAATATCATGGTGTATGTTAATTGCTTGTAATTTGTTAATCGATATTGCAATTTCTAGTCTCAATCGTACGTTCTTGGTGCCGTTGGCAATCGAGATATCACGGGAAGGGTTAGGGTTGGTTATTGATTAACTGGTCATCGGGAAACAACCTCGCGTTAATATAATCCGAGTACTTTGTCCCCTTTTATCACTTCAATTATCTATACATGAGTTATGTCTATGTAACTCTTTCTATTTGGAATTACACACACAATTGTTTAAAGAAACTGAATCCTAAGATGGTCATTGTTCTCTCCTAATTTGTTTACAACCAACATTTGATTTGCAACTAGTTTTTAATTTAGTTTTCCAAAACAACAACCTAATTCACTGAGTTTTAATTTCTGCATTTTAGGTAATTGTAGTTTAATTACAAAGCTATACAATCGACATACTTTCCACATACTCCCTGAGTTCGATACCCTCTTACCACTATCTATAGTTGTTTTTGGGATTAAATTTGCGTGTACCACGACAAGCACGTCAAATTTTGAAAAAAAAAACACCCCCCCGGCAACGGCGCCAAAATTTGACGTGCTTGTCGTGGTACACGCAAATTTAATCCCAAAAACAACTATAGATAGTGGTAAGAGGGTATCGAACTCAGGGAGTATGTGGAAAGTATGTCGATTGTATAGCTTTGTAATTAAACGACAATCACGTCAGGCGTATCTTGCTCCATGAATTATGATCGTTTCTCCGTTCGTCATCGGAATGCGGGTAATAGTCTTCGTTTGATTGCTTGACAGCCAGTCCATCCCAATTATCACGTCGAAGCTTCCCTTAAGCTAGTTCTACCGAATACTGGATATCTATCTTGTTTACTATTAAAAAAGTATATTCTGAAGCTAAAATTTGGCAACAATATCAAATAGCACAGACGCATAACATTGACTACTAAGAGGCGTACCGATAGCCATGTTTGGATCCTGGCGTGCTTCCCTAGCTCCGGTGTTAGACATTCTTCCCACGATTTTGTTTAATCTCCCTTGGGCAATCTTTCCTAAAGTGCCCCATATCACCGCAGTCATAACATCCCTTACCTTTCTTTCCACGTTTCGTCTCATGCCAACACGTTTCCCTGCTGTGCCCCACTTTGCCACAGTTGTCACACTTTCCATTTTTACATCGCCCGGTATGATGTCGTCGACACTTGTCGCATTGAGGTAGTTTACCCATGTACTCTTTTCCCTTTTTGGCCTTGTTGTTACTATTCATCTGAGTACCCTGCTTGAAGTTTGCGAACTTTCTCTTGTTGTCTCCAGATGACTCTACATGAGTCTCCTTTTTCTCCTCAGAGGTTGAAAATTTGTTCAACCTGATCGCCTCTTCAGTCAAGGTTACACTTAGATCAATGGCCTCAGCGATCGTTGCAGGCTTTGATGTCGTCACCATGCTCATGATTTGGGGTGCCAATCCCCAAATAAAACGCTCAATCTTTTTAAATTCTGGTTCTACCATGTAGGGGACAATACGCGATAGAACATGGAATTTCCACGTATTCAGCTATTTTTGGTCCTTCCATCTTCAAGTTCCAGAACTCAGTTTCCATCTTTTGGCTTTCTATTCTCGAACAGTATTTCTTATGCATTAGTTCTTTCAGTTGATCTCATGTCAAAGCATAAGCAGCAGCCTCGCCCATTGTCTGGACCTGGAGTTTCCACCATGACAGAGCCCTATCTTGGAATAGTCCGGAAACGTACGTAACCTGATGCTCTGGGGCACACTTGCTCACACGTAAAATGGAATCCGTCTTCTCAACCCAGCTTACGAAGGCTACGGCACCCCCAGTGCCGTCGAAATGTAGGGGCTGGCAGCTCAAGAACTGCTTGTATGTGCAGCCTGCGATATAAGCAACATTATTCGCGTAAGGTAATAGCAAAGCACTTGTGGAAATGTCCAAACATTTTGTAATGTGTCTTAAGGGACTAAACATTACCGTTGGGTGGGTTGTTTCCTGAGGTACCTCCGCTGCGCTCGGAGCGAAGGGCCTCGTACTGTGCGATGACCTGTAAGATGCGTTCTCGAAATTCCGACTCTGTCGTCGGCAGAGGGTTGTTGGTATCGGTGTTTCCTTGAGTCGACATCTTCCTAGGAGAAGATTGGTCAGGTCGGGTCTTATTAATGACGTAAGTACAAACGTAATCTTCTTAACGAATGAGACTTCAGAGGTGTATTTACATACATATATAAGCAACCATATAACGACATCATTATGGTACAAGTTGTAGGTAGGAACATATTTAATGGGAAGACGACAAGCAAGCACGTAGCATTACAATCACTGTACAATCATGCAAATCAATAACGTGTCTAGTGAGAATATAGCGACTGAGTTTTCCTTATTTACAAACCACAATCACATTGTCTATGAAGTGCATCACATCAAATGGGACACAGGGTCACCCTACCCTTGCCCAATAAATTTGTCAGTGTATCAAAATCACGTGGTCAAAAGTAGTATTTAAAAAAAAGTCTTCGCAATCTCAGCTCATGTAGTGCCTTTACCCAAGAGTAATGTAATCCGCATAAATCCAGAAACCAACTACAGTGGTGACTGAGATGGAGGAGGAAAGAAAAGTAAATTGCTAGCATGCGTAAACTCCTCCTCGAGCTTGTATATACATCGAAGTAGTTAACCGATCTGCCGCGCGATAGTAAAGAAACGAACGTCATAAACCTGGGAAAGGCGTTATAGCAGCAGGTGAGAGTGCAAATGAAGTCTTTGATAGTTGGGGAGGATCAAAGTATACTGGCAATAAACAGGGTGGAGGTTGCGGTATCAGCTCAAGCTCCAAAACTTTCTGACTCTTGTTCTCAAACTGTGGCTGGTGTTACAGGAACACTCATTCCGTGTGTAGCCTCCATAATGTGAGGGATGGCAAGGGTCTAAAATCAGCATAGTGTATTATAGGAACCATCGAAATTGCTCGTCCAGTGTTGTAGAGGTTGTCACACCCCAACCGATGGCGGAATCATCGGGGCATGGCACTGAGCGAAACAGATTGTTCAAAGAAATTCCATAACAACTATTATTACCGAATAGTTTAAATATCACGTCCCATACCGTGACCCATAAGATAAATTTAGTTATTACAGACATAGATATCCTTCAAACAAAACATGTTCCGACAACTCAGATTTAAGTACATAAATATAAATTGTCTTGGTTTCTAGACTCTTTCCTAGCCTCTATTTCACAGCAGGAAGAGTAAGTAAGCATCCTAAACTCCTGTCACATACGTTAAAATAAAGTCAATACATATAATGTAAAGGTGAGCATACAAGTTTGATAATAGCATATAGAGTTCGAATAGTTTACGCATAACCAGCACGTATACAGAGAGAAAGGATGCATGTTAATTATCGACATGGATCTATCAATACCAACGACTGCGGGTTGACTGTCCGAGACAGTTCGCAATACATGATTACCACCGTAATCCATGCAAGAAATTGTCCTTAACAACCCCCGTGTGAACGGGTGCTGAGTCCAAACTATAGTACTATGTTGCTAAGGCAGGTAGACAGCTTTCCACGTGTAAATATAACAAGCATACATTTAGTCACATAATACATGCAATCGGTTAGCGTTCAAATAGTTTGAATAGTGTGTTCGATTGTGATTTTTGATAAGTAACGTATGTAACACCCAAAAGTGCTAAAGCAAAAAGGGATTCGAGTATACTCACAGTGATTGATTATGGATTAAAGGGAGCGCTGAGAGTAGGGTTAGCCTGAATAGTTCGATAGTATAACGATGAGTAATGCGGAAATGTTAACAAGTGTAATTGGATCGAATAGCCTGGTCGATCGAACAACAGGTTCGATCGAACAGGTTGTTCGTTCGGTTTGAAAGTCCATTTGAACAGTCCTGTTCGATTGGCCGGTAGGCTCGATCGGCTGGACTATTCGAGTGGATTGTTTCTTCCTTTGACGAGGATGTGTTTGTGTATGATGGTTTGAACTTTTGAAGTTTTCGTTGTAGCATTTGAGAACACTGAAGTGTTCTTACTTTTCAGGTCGATCGATCGAACGGTCTGTTCGATCGGCCGGCTTATCCGATCGGTTATACACTTTGATAGTGGTTCCTCAGTTGGATGTCGCTCGATCGAGTAGCAGGCTCGATCGGGTGACACCCCATACTACGAACGAGTTGTAAAATTGATCAAGTGCTGAAGCATAGTATCTCATGATCCGAAGAGTAATGTTTACCAATCGATTAGCATATTCGATCGAACATCACTTTGTCAATGGCATACTTCATGAAGTTTGAAAAGTGTGGGACCCCGTGCTAGCTGATCGGCTGGCCCGGTCGATCGGCTGGTATGTCCGATCGGCTGGGCTGTTCGTTCGAATAGCCTAGCCGTTCGGCCAGCAATTCTGACCTGGTCGGCCTTTCGTCTACCACTTGGCTGTTTTGATTGTTTTGATATGATTTTGAGGTATTTTCACAACGAGTTGAGCCATAGAACGTGGGTCCTTACTTGCTTCACTGGTTCGGACAGGAATCACCCAAGTCCGGCCGATGAACTGTTCGGAACGGCAGTTTAACGGTTAACCCGAAATCGGTGAAATGTCTAGATCTATGAACAGATTTTAGTTTGTCTATGTGGAAATCGGTTAGATATAAGCTATTCATGGTTGAATGAGGCCAAAGTAAGATGTTCTTCAAGAACACCATGATCACATCATCTAAGAACACTTAGATCTTGGTGATTTCACGGTTAGAAATCAAGTTTTGAAAGATAGAAAGGTGTAGAATCGTGTAATGATAAAAAACGTACAAGAATTAGAGTGAAAACTTACCGGAGTTGAGAGAAATCTGAGAAAAGGTGAAGAACAAGGGCTGGTTCGGTCAGAGCTTTCCAAAAGTAGAAAGAGTGACAATGACAGGGCTATTTATAGGCCTCCCAAAGGGGAAAGTGTCAACCGATCGGCCAGGATCTCTGGTCGAGTGGCCTGCTCGATCGAACAACATGTTCGATCGGCTGGCCTATTCGACCAGGGCTTCCTGTTTGATCAGCAACCCTTTTTGAGTGCTTCGCGATGGTTTTTGATATTTTGATTCTGATGGATGATGATACGAATACGATAGAGTTCCTAGTCAAATTACTTTCAGTCCCAACTACTATATCTAACTTACAATCATCTGTAATTCACGTTTCGATGTCGGTTTCGATTGAGTTCGTTTGGTTTTTGAGTTTCGATTTGAGTTTCGATTGATCACCACACAACACATAAAGTAAACACGCACAGGTAACACATAAGGCACACACACATGTAAGTATTACCACACCAGTTTCGCATAGTTCGAGTCTCGAGTTCGTTTGATGAGTCGATTAACTTGATTATTGATTGATAACTTTATCGCATTGTTACTTCCTACTATTCACAGTCGTAAATCGGTCGCATTGATTAAACATTCGTTCATTTTATTTAGACAACACTTACTCCACATAATACAAAAGCAAAAAGAACTATTATCAGTCAAAGAAGTCTAAGTTGACTTGGACTTTGTCTTTGACCTTGACATTCGAAAACACGGGGTGTAACCGAGGTGAATGTAGCAGACGGTGCGACCTATGAGGTTGGGGAAAAATGCTGCCGTAGCTAAAAGATCGTTGTGCGGGTGCTGACCTAGAGTTCCTTTCCGGGGTGCGGGTATGTCTTGAAAGAAAGCAATAGGCAAACTGGTGTGATGGACGTCGGACTCCACAGGGGGTAAGGAGTAACATCAGCGGGTGCGAGTGCAGTGGCAATTGTTCCGAAAGGAAGATTAACATGTGCAGGTACGGGTTCGGGTACAAGGGGCGCAATGTCTGTTAAACCAGAAGGGATAGGGTCATGATTAAGCAAGGGCGTAGGATCAGTAAATGCAACATCAAGCTGGCCCACAAGGAACTAGAGCTGCCTCAGGGGCAGGTTCTGGGTCGTGTGAGGGTATGTGATCTTGAACAGGTGTTAGTGCAGTAGTCAAAGCGGCGGCGTCGTCCCTGTCTGTAGCAAAAAGCGATAACCTGCCTGTTCGTAAAGCCATAAATGTCGTAGACTCAAAGGAGTCTGAAATCGAGTGTATACTAGAATCAGAGGATAGCTTGATAATAGGGATCTCAGAACGTAAAATTAGTAACAACGTTCTCATTCAACTTTACATCATCCTGGGTGTCAACGGGAGGATCATCAACAAGCAAATTAATGTCGTCATTAAACAATTTGTCAAGAGGCAAATCCTCGGGGGAAATAACCATGAGAGGTACGGTGTCGAGGATCGGAGCCAGGAGGTACTCTCTATCGAAGTGTCCAAATGGTAAGGTAGTCGTGGATCGAAAAAAGAATGACAGGAAGATTCTCGTCAATGAAGCCATCAGCAAGGGTAATTCGCCAAAGTCTGGCAGCGCGAACGGTTGGAGGTCGTCCTCATCCTTGGTCAGCATGTCAGGGTCACTCTCAGCGTCTGACGTAGATATCTCCGACACAGGTACGGTCTCATCATCTGTGGCGGTGGCCATAGGGTCGTCATCATCTGACAAGTCGTTCCCTAAGGAAGGTGACATGTGTGCCGGTACGTAATAGTTATAGCATGCATATTCACAGTAATCATTAACACTTTGTGTATTGCAAATAAAGATAATTCATAATGTAATCATGTATTCACATTTTCGTCCTAGTCTTCCCAGACTATCCCACCCAGCTTCTCAGACTGAACTCCCTAGTCTCTCAGACTAACTCCCTGGTCTCTAAGACCAAATCTCCCCAGTCTCTAAGACTAACTCCCTGGTCTCTAAGACCAAATCTCCCCAATATCTAAGACTAATTCCCTGGTCTCTAAGACCAAATCTCCCCAGTCTCTAAGACTAAATCCCTGGTCTCTAAGACTGTTGGTGCAGTCATCTGTCGTCTTCGTCTTATGTCGAGTCTCGGGTTCGTTGCAGATTTGATCAAGCGAGAAATCAAGAAAGTCAAAGCTGGCCGTTTGAAAGAGAAGGGTTCTGTTTGAAGAAGACGTGTCCGTTTGAAGGAGTCATCGTTTGAGTGAGGTGTCCGTTTGAAGACTGCTCGTTTGAATGTTATGCTGACCGTTTGAGCATGTTCAAACGGTCATGCATCACCTATAAATAGATCTCAAACGGTTTCAGTTGTAACGATTCGGAAATTTGATACCGAGGTGCTGCCGGTATTTCTTTTTACTGTAATCACTGTTATATCAATAGAAAAGAGGTTTAAAGTGTATTCAGCTGTTTTAAAGTGCGTTTCTTAGTATTCCGCCTCTGAAACGTACGAGAGCTCTTCTAAACGACTCATTCAGGTCGCGAAACTGATCCTACAATTGGTATCAGAGCTCAGGACGAGGAGTTCTTCCCATATTCAGCTTGGAAATCTGATTTTCTACACCTTCTGTTCAAAACCGATACTTTTTACGGTCAAAATCAGCTCAAAACTTCACACTGTGTTCGGAATTGATAACTGACAAAGCCTTGAAAGTTTCAGACTAAAAATCTAAGTAAAACTGATAAAATTTGACTGTCCGTTTGAAATTGTTCGACAAAATGATGACGTCATAGACCTTCCGTTTGAAAAATCAGCTTCTGTCGTTTGAAACAAGGTCTATCGTTTGACACAATCGTTTGAATCAGGATCCCATCGTTTGAAATTGGATTCAATCGTTTGAACAATACCTTCTGTTTGAACCTATCGTTTGACATCAGATCCTGTCGTTTGAAATCACAACAGTCGTTTGAAAGTGATCCAGTCGTTTGAAAGTTACTTCCGGTCGTTTGAAAGAGAATACTTTCGTTTGAGTTTACACTTCCGTTTGAATTAGCTACCGTTTGAACTGTGTAGTCCGTTTGAAAGCTGTTTAGTGTGTGAAACATGAATACCGAGTTCTACAATGCTTTTGCAACACCATCGAGTCCAGCTACAGATGTTCAAGCTATGAATTTAGATAACGAGACAGGAACTACTCAAAAACCACCAAAATTGATGAGTATCGAAGAATATCATGGATGGAAAGATCGTTTTGAAAACTAGGTTCAAGCCAACCATCTAAGATCATGGGAGTGTATACTAAAGAAATATGTGTTACCGTGTACAGAGGTGAAAAGATGTTGAAAAAGAATTATCAGAATTCACGGATCAAGAACGGGTTATGTACAGAGGTGAAAAGATGATGATCAGTTTGCTTCAACAAGCCATCAAAGAAGACATCTTCATATTGCTTCAGCATGATAAAACTTCAAAGTCTATTTGAGATGCTCTTCGTATTAAGTTTGAAGGCAATGAAAACATGATCAAAAGCAAGAAAGCATTACTAAAGAAAGAATTTGATCTTTTTAGTAGTTCACCCGGAGAAGATACAAAGCAGCTTATTGAACGGTACTGTCATTTAGTACGATCCATGTCGATGCTTAGTATAAAGAAGGACAGAGATGAGTGGGTAGACAAGCTAGCTGATGTGTTACCACAGAAAGAATGGGGAACGTATTTGATGATTCTGAAGAATACAGGTGTTTATGAAGGACTAACAATTGGGCAGTTTATCGAAAAGATCAAGAGTCAGAATCTGGAACAGCAGAAGATCGCTAGGATGAACAGTCCGAGTGGTCAACAGGATGTGAAAATGTACTACAAGGGTAGTATTCCAGCTCCTGAAGCTGAGCGAAGTCCGAAAATTCAAACTGCGTTCAGTGCTGGAGATTCATCTGAAAAAGCTGACCAGGGTTCGAACAACAGCAGCAGCGGGTTCTCATCATTTCTGAGTGTCAATCCCAAAGAGTCAAAGACAAGTTTTCAGTCTCAGGGAACAAAGACGGGAAATGGATATGTTATTCAGTGTAACATAGCTCTCAACCTTCCAGAAGGTCAAAACTTTTCTGAAGACACTGCGAAAGACCACATGGCACTTCTTGGTTCTGTTCTGTTATCCTATGAAGGTCTGGTTGCTGGTCGGATCGGAAATCCTATGCTCACCAAAGAGGATTACGATCAAATAGACGCCGAAGAGATGGAACTCATGGATATCAAATGGTGTCTTGCAAGTGTTCTTCGACGTGCTGAGAAGTTCAAAACCATCACCGGGAGAAATGACTTTCTTGATGCTCATGTTTCTACTTTAGGTTTTGATAAATCTAAAGTTACTTGTTTTCGATGCAGGGAGAAAGGCCATTTCAAACGGGAGTGTAAAGGTAGAGAAGCTAGTGGAGCACAGAATCCATTCGGAAAAGATGACTGCTACCGTAAAGCTATCTATCAGCAAGTTGGTCAATCTCAAGAACCACAGACAGCTCATGGAAGAAAGATTGAAGATCCCAAAAGAGCATGTTTGGTAGATTTCAGCTGGAGTGATTACATATCATCTGAAGGCAAAGCAGCTCGCATAATCGATCAAGATGATGAGAAACTACCAGAAGGTTTTAGTTGGGATATGTTTGTTGATGAAAAAGGAGAGTTCAAAGCATTCATTGCCAAGATTGTCAAAGAGCCAGATTTGTTTGCTACATGGATGAAATCTATTGGGGTGAATGTGTCTAGTGAGGATGAAAATTCTGTTGAGTCTGATGAAAATTCAAAAAGTACCGATAAACTTTCAGAAAGATCTGAGGGTTCAGATGAGAGTTTATCAAGTTCTGATGAGAGTGTACAGAATGAGGTTGTTTCAGAAAAAGCAGTTGTATTTGACAAAACACTGTCTGATTCGGGTGTTTCAGATGCTGATTCTGAAAAATCGGTTCAATTTGATCAATCACCAGATCACAGTAGCAGTGATGATGAAGAAGAGAAACATATTAATGTTGCAAAATCTCATCTTTCTCCTGAAAGTTTTCATTTCTATTTTGCAGATCGCATGAAAAAACTGAAGGAAAAAAGAGCTGCTAAAGAACAACAAAAGAAAACTGATGGTGATGTTCAAAATGTTGAAAGCGCTGCTAAAAAGATTATTGAAGTTGTGAAAGATGAAGAAAAGGTGAGTGAAGCTGAAAAGGTGATTGAAGTTGTGAAAACAATCAAGGTTGAGAAGATTGTTGAAGTCGTCAAGCCTTGCGAGAAGTGTTTGGAGGCTTGCAAGGAATGTGCAGCAAAAGACGACATCATTGCTGAGTACGAGAAGAAGAAGGAGCAGTTATTGTTCAATCTCAACTATGTGAAAGAATCTTATGATGTCTTGAACAAAACAGTAACTGGCCTCCAAAAGACAAACTCAGAGAGAGAACAAGCACTGACGATGATGAATGTTGTTATGATGTCAAAGCAGAAGGCGATAAACTTCTACATCGAAGAAAGTGCCAAATGGAAGCAAGAGTTGGAAACGGAAAAGATTGAGAATGAGAGAATTAGACGTTTACTGCAATGTTATTCTAGTTCTGATTATCTCATTGATCGTATTTACCCAACTGTTGCAGGAATGGAAGCTTTTCAAGACGAGAATCAAAAGAAGAAAAAAGATTGTGGTAAGAAACCGACTGTTAGCTATAACAAGTGTCCACCTCCGATTTGGGATGGGTATTCTCATAGGAAACCAAACGAGGAACAACTTGAGAAAGCAGTCAATATAAAGCTTAAAACCGACACAACTGACGTTTTACCAGACAACATTGATGTCACGTTTACCTCGTCCGATACTGATCATGAGTCTGAGCTTATTAAAAAGGTGGTCGATCAGGTGTTGGATACTGATGAGGAGTCCGAGTCAAAGTCTGGGTCTGGAGAGTCAAATTCGTCAGTCAACAGTGAAAAGTCGTCGGTCAAACGGTCTTACAGTAAAGAATTTTTGTTATCAAAGGCAGATTTGAATGATGAAACATTTGAAGTTGTTTATACTTTAAATGGTTCTGACAAACTATATTACAACAAAGATTTTCCTATTATGAGTATTAAAACAGAATTGATTAACAAAACTTTCAAACTAATAGAGATTAATATTCCTGAATTAAAAGTTTTGAAAATTTTTGAAAAATCTAAAAAGTATACTTCAAGAGTTCAACAACGATTAAACAAGAAAAAGGGTTACAATTCTGGTTCTGGTTTTCAAAAGAAACCTAACCAAAATCGTAGCTACAAAAAGAAAGGATTAGGTTTTGTTCCACCAGAAAAATATAAAAATGAGAAAAATTCTAAAACAAAAACAGAATTTGTGTCAGGTGGAAGCTCGGAAGATGAACAGCAGAAACCATTCTGGAAACAATCGAATCAAGAGTTTCTTGCTGAGAGGAGAAGGAATGGTACTGGAGTATTTCATCCGAGAGAAACTCGAACCTGTTTCAAATGCAATGAAGCTGGTCATATTGCATGGAATTGTCCGAAAAATATCAAAACAAAACAGGGAGTTTCTCAGAAACTAAAAGAAAAGGTTGTTGATACTGAACCACCAACAGAAAAACTTAAAGTTTTTGAAAATTCAACTTTTGAGGTTGGTGAATGTTCTACAAAGAAGAGGTATGAAAAGAAAGGAAAAGACAACCAAGTATGGGTTGCTAAGCAGAGTGATGTGAATGTCGGCGATGAATCTGGTTCCACAAAGCCAGAAGAGCCACAAGTTGAGAAGAAAATTTCAGTAAATGATGATGATTTTCCATCGCTGAAATTTGAGGAGATTAAAAGGAAAGTTGGTAAAACAGAAATTTCAAATCAATTTTACAATGAAGAAAAAGAATTTGATGTCGAGAAAACATTCAACGGGAATGTTAAAAAGATATTTGGGAAAATGTTGAGTGGGAGGGCTAAGGGGGTAAAAGATTTTTACGCAACTAAAAAGGCAACATACAACCCCACTGCGCAAGAGCTGAAAGCCATCAAGTCTGAAAAGACTTGGATGGAAGTCTGCTTCCCATGATAGTTAAAGGACTACGCCGGAGATCCCAAGTTTATATCGTGGATCAGGAATCGGCATCATTCTTGTGTTTGACAAGTTTGTTTGAAAGATGTTGAATAGTGTTTGAATTTTACAGATGAAGGACTACGCCGGAGCTTCCAGGTTGGTAAGTGAGAAGCAGGAATCGACATCTTTCTGACTAATCTTACAAGTGGTAAAGAGGTTTCTGTAGATGTCTCATTCCTACAGGAAACCTACAAGTGATATTCTTTGGTTTTACCTACAAGTGATATTTTTTTTTTTTTGGTTATACTTTGAAGAGATTATGTTTACAAGTGATGCAGAGGTTTCTGAACTGCAAATGGTAAATCAGGGACATTAAGTTGTACTTGATTTACTATTCATATCAGATTGATAAACAAGATGATGAACCATATCCCCATGCTTAATAAGTGGTAAACTTAACAATCGTAAACACAAACTCATTTTCCGGAAAAATCATTTTGATTAAAACAAACTTGAGTGTTTTGAAATCTAAATGAGAAAATGGTTTGTTGAAAGGGGGAGTTCAGATTGTTTATGCCTAGTGAATGGAGATTTGATGTGATTCGATATCAGTTGTCAAGTTTCTGTACAGTTTGTGTTGATTTCTATGTTTTCAAGTGGGTCAAGAGTCTAGTAGTTTTTAAATTTCCTTTGAAATGTGTTTGCATTTTAGGGGGAGTAGAAAATTTCAGAAAATCCAAAAACATTAGAAAATTTAAAAAAGCCAAAAACATGATAAAATTTAAAAAATGAGTTTCGTTGTGAAAAGAGGAAATGATAGTACATCAGTGGACTGTCACAACATGCTAAAGATTTGAAAAGATAAAATGTGATAAACAATCTTACTGTGGATATGTCAGTAGGTTTTTACACATTTAGTAAGTTGTGACGAGATATAAACTAAATTTCAAACTTGCTTATTCTGTGGGTTAACACAAACTTGGATATATAGGTAACCCCTGAAATCTTGTTTGAAAGGTCCCTTATTCTGAGATACTAGGTCTTTATGCTCAGTGATATCTGGGGTATTATCCCGGGACTTCTGCTGTATGGAAGTACTGACCTAGTCCCCGGATAATACTTTTCGCTAAAAGCATGAAACATAGCTTCACCCTCAGCATGCTGATGAAACAATAAAATTGATAGTCGCTGCTGTTGAAATTAAAAGATCCTCTAAAGGGGACACACCAAAAGTCGAAGCCGTCATCTCTCTGCGTATACGGAAGTATCGACATGAGCTCTCACGGCCCTCGCATCTAACCCCTATACAGATATCAGCTGTGGTATACTCACCTGTAAGACTGAATATTGGGATCTGGATACGAGAGTATATTCAAGTAGTGGGAGACACGGATAAGTGTAAGTTCTTAAAACATTAATATCGTATCTCGGATCAATTGAACTTTGTGTGAAAATTTCAGTGGACAGATATACTGACAATCTAGGTAAATTGTTTAGAACTGAAAATGAAATCAGCTTAACGGTGTTAGTGACATGTCTCATAAACTGATATGATCCTCTTACACGAACTCACAAAAACATAGTTTGTAAATATTTTCTTTACTGCATTACATTTTCTTTATTTCAAATCCCAAAAGATTTTGTGTGTGTTTTAGCATAAATTTTGAAAAATTCAAAAAGATTTTCGACAAGCTGATGTTGGAAAGCTGATTATCAAAATTCCGAGTGCTAAACATGATGACATTGTTGTGAGGGGGAGTGCTTCTAATTGTCAAAATATGTTTTTAAATCAACAAATGGTTCATCATGTGTGAGTGATTTGAGAGAGAGTTATTGATGCAAATTGTTAAAATTAGAAAATTTATTTCTAGGTTAAGTATGTGCAGGAATTGCCAGGTTTCAATCTTGGATCTAAAGATAGAAAGCCAGGTTACAATATCTGTTGAAGAAAGCCAAGTTTTGATCCTGGAAATCAAATTTTGGGAAGCCAGACAACGATCCTGAAGATGTTGCTGAAGAACAAAGAAATACCAGCAAATCGAGAGGGGGAGTCTGAAGACAGAGAGAGAGAGAAGCTCAGAGGACTGATAAAGACTGAAGATTATGAAGACTCGACACTTAAGACTCGTCAACATCTGAGGGGGAGTCTGTTGGTGCAGTCATCTGTCGTCTTCGTCTTATGTCGAGTCTCGGGTTCGTTGCAGATCTGATCAAGCGAGAAGTCAAGAAAGTCAAAGCTGGCCGTTTGAAAGAGAAGGGTTCCGTTTGAAGAAGACGTGTCCGTTTGAAGGAGTCATCGTTTGAGTGAGGTGTCCGTTTGAAGACTGCTCGTTTGAATGGTATGCTGACCGTTTGAGCATGTTCAAACGGTCATGCATCACCTATAAATAGATCTCAAACGGTTTCAGTTGTAACGATTCGGAAATTTGATACCGAGGTGCTGCCGGTATTTCTTTGTAACGTAATCACTGTTATATCAATAGAAAAGAGGTTTAAAGTGTATTCAAGCTGTTTTAAAGTGCGTTTCTTAGTATTCCGCCTCTGAAACGTACGAGAGCTCTTCTAAACGACTCATTCAGGTCGCGAAACCGATCCTACAAAGACCAACTTTCCCAGTCTCTAGACTAAATCCATGGTCTCTAAGACCAACTAATTCTCCCCAGTCTCTAAGACTGATCCTCCCTCAGTCTCTAAGACTGAACCTCCCTCAGTCTCTAAGACTAAACCTCCCTCAGTCTCTAAGACTGATCCTCCCTCAGTCTCTAAGACTGAACCTCCCTCAGTCTTTAAGACTAAACCTCCATCAGTCTCTAAGACTGATCCTCCCTCAGTCTCTAAGACTGATCCTCCCTCGGTCTCTAAGACTGAATTATAAACATAAATTTTGAAACCAAGTTGTCACACCCTGACTTTTGCGGAAGCGTGATTATGGTATGACTTTCTTGTTATCATTGCATTCAACCATATCAAACAACTATATGAAGAAAACCAAAGATTTTTCATCCATAAAATGAGTTAAAAAAACGTAACAACACTGTCTAAAACGTAGACTTCAAATTTAAGTTTTACAAACCATATGAATTGTGTAAAAGTTCGCTAAGGACTCGTCAAAAGATATTAGTTGTAATCAAAGTTTGGAAGACATGTCTCGTCCAGGAGTAAGACACACTGACCAAACCCAAAGACCATGGATGACATCTTTATGCTGAACATGACTTGAAAACTCCAACGCCCGCCAGATCCATACTTAATTTCCTGAAATACATGTAGTTTGAAAACATCAACAAAAGTTGAGCGAGTTCATGTGTGTGTGTATGAATAAGCCTTTAAAGTATGTCTGTATAAATGTATGCCCCTGGTATGTAGCAATAAGGAAAATCAGATCAATTAATGTGTAGCTAATACATTAATAAGTGACATGGCCTAGGAAGCACTCAAACCTGTATGCGTATTTCGTACCAGCCCCTCCGGCGGAACGACATAGTCACCACGTGCAGCCAACTCGCCGGCCCATGGGTGGGGCTCGCAACACCCAATAGATCTATCACTCATGCCCCTCAGTCCTTATAAAAGGACTAATAGTCTTAAGAACCCATTCACGTGATCTAGCAGTACATTCCTTAGCTAATCATACCATGTATAAAACGTTTGTAATCAGTATGTAATATGTATTTCACCACCGAAGTTGTAAAACTGAAAACAATTAAAAGAAAAGGGGGACATGAACTCACTGTTTTGCGTTCTTCGAATCTGCCTGTAACTCAAAGTGTCCTCTGGTGTACATGACTACCTACAATGTACTATGGTCTTATTAGACGAGCGGGTCGTGCCTTGACTTAGTATTAATTAGTGCCTTTGAGTTACGTTTCCAAGTGTCTTCATCATTATTTCAAGTCATATAATTAGTTGTTAAAATAATAAATATTTTAACTTGAATTTTTGGAATAATTCGTTAAACAATGTTTTTGTAGTAATACTTCTCATGTATTTGTATTCGTATTTCCTTCCCAAGGATGGGGGTATCTCATACATGTGTATTCGTATTTTTGTATGTGTATTTTTAGCCATGTATTGGCGTCGTATTCCGGTGTATTATTCCAAAAAAAAATATACCAATATATTCCCAATATATATTTCCAAAACAATATATTTTCAAGCCTCACTTAGAATATATATATATAACTTATTTGTCAAAAATATTGTATTCCAAGAAAATATACATTTTTCCCAAAAATCATATATTTTCTAAATATACTTAGGAAAAATATATTTTTATCTTCCCAAAAATAATATATTTTCTCTTTGTCGAAAATATGATATACTTGGTAATATGTATGAAAATCATATTTTCACTCCTTTCGTTCCCAAAATAATACTTGCCAAAAATATATTTATAAGAGTATTTTTTGGAATATTTCATAAGTTACGTTTTATCGTTCGGCTTTACAATATTAAGTGTGTAACTTATATTTCATTCCTTGTGATTTTTGGTATTATTTTGGAGTTGTAAATTTTGTGGTATTTGTTAAGTTATATTATTTTACCCTAAAATAATATAACTATTCCATATAGTAAACAAATATTCACACAAGTGTCTTAATATAAAATATATATTCTAAATATATATTTGTCCATTTTTGTTTACAAAAACCAACCTCCAATACTTTGTATTTTTGTTACAAAACCTATGGCAAAATTTATTTTGAAAAACAAAGTTAAAAACACACTTGTTAGAAATATTTTCTAAGTGTTGGAATTTTTAGAAAATTTCGCCATAGTTTCCTTTGTAAATGGAGGTGTCCATGCTTTCAAAGCATATCATTTTCTTTTGTAAAAATCATCACAGTCAATTAACAATCTATTCAAGACTTACCATGAGCCAAAATCATGTAACTTGCATTACATCATGAACTTGAAATCTTGTAAAAACTTGTAGTAATTTACTAGTGTTTTTAGTAAGCCTAGTTACCCCTTAAAGTGTGGTTATTTATTTGTAAATCCCTTTCTTGAAAGATTTAGTCCTTTACAACTTACAAGATGCTTTTTCTAAAATTCATTCTTTTGAATTTTTCTTGTTAACAATGTATTTCTATACTTGATTCACCACCAAAAACATGGTTAGTTTCTTTAAAATCCATGATTATGTAAATCTTGCAAATGAACTTGGTTACCTGAGAAAACTATGTTTAATCACTTTTATACAAGACTTCTAACATGCTTCATACTTCATCATACACAAAATCATTTTTATTTTCAAGTTCATGAGAAACATAAAGTATGATCATCTTGGTCTTTCACAAGATCATCACCTCAACTTGCTAGATCATGTGTTTAATCACAATCTAGTAAGTTCCATATGATGTTTAACATCACAAACACAAATAATCAACCATCAAGAAGCAAAACAACACTTAACAATATGTATTCTTATGTTAGTGAGCTTTATGTTAGAGATTATCATCTTGTTCATTAGTATTCTTCATGATTTGCAACATATATTATCTTTTAACCAACATTATAAGAAGTAACAAGAGATTGTAAGAGCCTTACTACTAGCACAAGGCTAGGGATGAAACTCAAGAAGATGAAGATGATATACTAGGTGGTTAATAGCAAATGGTGAAGGTCCTTCAATCTTCAAAGCCACCAAGCTTCCTAATCTTGCTTCTAACACCTTTGTGTAAGTATGGAATGTATGGAAGTTGGATGAATGATGGTGATGTTGTTGTTGTTATTTGCGGCCGAACACAAGAAAGGGAGGAAGGATAGAAGTGTGGTGTTGTGATGTTGGTGAATGAATGGCTAAGGTTCTAATGGTTCACACTTATAACCATCTTCTCATGTAATCCTTTGTGTAATATGTTCATCATGGGGAGACAAGATCTAATAAACTAATGAAATAAATGCAAGTGTGTAAGGGCCATAATGGCCGTAGACTGGGGGGGGGGGGTTTCTAGCATAGGTTAAACTAAATTAGTTACAATCTAGTTAAATCTTGAGTATTAGTTACATATCTTGGTTACTAGATATTTTTAGTGGGTGTTATGATGTTCGGGGGATCATAACTAGCTCAGAAATAAAAAAAAAACAATGCTTTTAGTAATATTTTGGTGTTCCGGGTAGTGTCCGGTTGTTCCGTTAGATAGCGGTTCGTTAAAGTGTCAAACTATTCCGTTTAGTGATCTTTAAGTACCCTTTTGTGACACTTTTAATTCCCGACACTTAGGAAAGTATTCAGGACCATTTTGCCATATTTTTGGGTGTTACTAGCATGTTAAAATGCTGGTTTTTGCTGAATTATGCAGAATTCTGCACTTTGTATGGGTTTTTGGCACTTGCCGGCACTTAAATTATCACATAGTGACGCAGTTTTAAGATCCTTACTTCTCTACACTCCATATTAGTGTAGCACTTGTATCTGGCCCTTATGGGGTCTCAAAACACTGTCTGTCTATGTACCGAAATTACAACCCATTCTTGTAGCCATGTGCTCAACATCACCCTGTCGTCTCCCCACTCCGTATAAAACTGACTTATGGATATTTATTTTAAGGCCAGAACATAAATAAAATATCCGCAAGATCCTTTTCATATTAGTAAAATTAAACACTGACCACTCGCCCATTAACATAGCGTCGTCTGCAAAAAGAAGGTGAGAAATAACCGGCCCCTCCCTAGGCAAACGAATACCATCAAAAAAACCGTTCGAACACGCTTTTTTAACCATCTCCGAAAAAGCCTCCATAACAAGAATAAATAAAAACGGAGATAACGGATCACCTTGGCGAATGCCCTTCTGACAAGAAAATTGAAAAGTAGGCGAGCCATTAATCAAAATAGACGCCTTTGAAGCGGAAATAATACCTTTTATCCATTTGCACCAAGTAGGAGAAAACCCCATCTGCTCGAGAATAGACAACAAAAAACCCCAGTTCACATTATCGTAAGCCTTTTCAAAGTCGACTTTGAACATAAATAATTCCCGGTTAGATTTCTTTGCCCAAGAAATAATTTCATTCGTGGTCAAAGGACCATCCAATATGTATCTACCGGAAAGAAACGCCGACTGGGATTCTGAAACAACCAAATCCATCACCCCTTTGATTCGATTAGCTAACACTTTAGAAACTACCTTATTAATACAACCAATTAAACTAACCGGCCGAAAATCTCCAAGCTTAGTCGGTTCCACCTTCTTCGGAATCAATGTAATAAACGAAGAACCAGTTCCCGGGCTGAACTGACCAAAATCGAAAAAATGCCTGAAAATATCAATAAAATCGGCTTCAAGAAGACTCCAAAACTTTTTAATGAATCGGAAATTAAACCCGTCTGGCCCTGGAGCTTTATCACCTCCACAATCCCACACCGCCTCTTTAATCTCCTCAACTGTAAACGGAAGCGAAATCTTCGCAGCAACAACACTAGGTAAACGCTTAATACTGTCGTAAGAAAACCGAGGACGTGTGTTTAAATTTTCAATGAACTTATTTCTGAAAAACCGCAAAGCCTCTCTTTTAACATTGTTCGGAGTGGTCACCCATTCGCCATCTACCATCAATCCCAGAATGCGATTCGCAACCCTCCTCTTATTAATAACCCCGTGAAAGAACCTGGTGTTATCATCTCCGTCAATCGCCCACTCATCTCGCTTTTTGGTGCAAATCCTTATTTCTCAATCTATCTAACTCGAACAGTCTCCTCTTAATCTCTTGGATCGACCAAAGCTCTTCTTCACTTAAATCTTTAACCTCGATAATAGTCTCAAAGCTGGTGTAACTCTTGCTCCAATAGGCGCTTTTACTCCAACTCATGGTGCATACAATCATCCTTCCAAGTATTAATACCTTGGCGTAAAAGTCTAAATTTTTTCCATCAATCGCTCATCCGGAGCACCATCTACCTGCGCTTCATTTAAAATCCCAGTAACCACCTCTTGGAAGTCATCTCTATCTAACCAAGAGTTGAAAAAACGGAACGGTTTCGGCCAGAAGTTTCTTGAAACAAGCTTCAAAATAAGCGGGGAATGATCTGGTTTATCTCTGCACAATGCTCTATATTTCGCGGAAGGCCACTCCATAAAAAAATCCCAATTAACTAGAATTTGATCGATCCGACTTAACTTGTTCCCTGCAGCAAAAGTGAACTTCCAACCACGTAACCCATATTCATGAAGGTTCGCCCTATCGATAAAATCATTAAACTCTTGGGAAGGCGACACATGAAACTTTAGAATTTTTTCTCTCCGAACTATCCCTCACTGAATTAAAATCTCCCGCGACCAACCAAAACCCGTCTGTCGTGCTCATACTTTGCTCAATATCGTTCCAAACAGCCCGCTTCGCAACCGGTTGTTGAGGAGCATACACATTCATCAAACAAGTCAAAACGCCACTTCCTTTAATCGTACCAACAACAAGTAGAGTATTTTGCGATTTCTTGACGTCCATGACTGAGAAGAAACCCGGATCCTACATGGTAATCAACCCCAAAAAACCCCAAGATCAAAAACAGACACATCGCTGCGCTGCGTTTCTTGTAAAAAAACACAATTAGCCTCATTTTGAATTCTTAAATTCCTAACCCAAGAAGCTTTACCTTGAACTCCCATACCCCGATTGTTGAGAGAACACATTCATTGATCACCAATTTGAAATCCATCGTTGACAATTTGTTCCTTCACCTGCGTACCAAAATAACACAAGTTATCCACCCCCAAAGCTCTACCTAGAGCAACCGTAGTTGCCTCTTCATTGTCGATTTGAACCTGCTTTTGAATTTGGGCCAAAACTTGGTCGGATACACTCTCTTCTACCTCCTCCTCGCAATCAACATTATGGCACTTAGACGAAACCGAAAAGGCACAACTCTTATTCAAATCAGGAGTACAAAAATCACCCGAAACCGTTTCCGAATCGCCTTGCACTTCAACATTAGTATTCCTGTTTAGAATACCAATCAACCTATCAACTCCAAAGTAATCCGAATCTTCCCGCGCACGCTTCTTCGGACGATCATTCTCACCCGGCGAAACCACTCTACTCCTAAGTGAATTTTTCTTTCTAAACTTCTTCCGTAAAGAGTTAGATTTGTCTTGAATAACCTGATTTGGAGACGCACTAACCGAATTGTCCACCAAAGTATTCGGCTCACCATCCACTACATTTACTTGAACAACATTCACCTGATCATTGCTACCATTCTCTCCCATCTCAACCTCCAACCCATCACCATGCCCTCTGTTGTCTTGATCGTCTCTACCATTCCTTCCCGATTCGGGTTCCAAAGTATCCTCCAACTCGCAGTCTTCATTCACCTCAATACATTCCGGAGACCATTCCCCAACGTCCTCATCAACCCAAACCTTGAACGTTTTACCTCTCCAAAACAAAGAGAACCTATCATCAATTCTCGAATCACTTCCACATAGAACCCCAATGTAAGCATAAGAAAAATCCTTTTCGTCACTCGAATAACATGCCGGTTGGACCACCTTTCCATATCGTTTACCAATAGCCTCGATCACCTCATCCACAGCAAGACTAATAGGGATCCCATGGACTCTCAACCAAGCTATTCTTTCATACTTTTGGACTTGCCCAGTCCATATCGCTGCCGATACAAACCACTCATCCCATACTCCTTTATTGTCCAGAAACGAAGCACATTCATGCTCACTGTTAAAGACTAACAACACATTAAACCATCCCCCATATTTAATTGCAGCCGATAAACCACCATTGATCTTCAAAAGTTCATCAAGAGAGCTTAGAACCTTATAATTCTTAAGTCTAGCACAAATAGAAAGTTTATGCCATTCACAATAGCCTTCCACACTATCATCAATCTTTAACACCTCGTCTTGATTAACTGATACATTCTTATTAAGAAACGTATCTCGGTAGGACCTACTATTCTCTCCCACACGTGAAGCCACTCCACCCTGATTAGGGTTTGCATGGCCGTCATGTGGTGCATCTTTCTCAGCCATGAAATCGTTCGATCTATCAGAAGTCTTTTCTTTATTCCCATCCGAACCCCCTACCACCCGTTCGCCATCCACAAATCTTGCCCTAGCAACGAACAACTTGTATGAACCCATCCAAACGTCCCCCCTAACCCCTTCCATACGCTTAACATCGTTAACGTTACGAAACGATAAAAACCCAAACTTCTTACCCAACCTGTCAGACTCCGAGCAATATACGAGCCCACATAATCCCCATAAATCTTGAACACATTCATCAAATCCTCGGAAGAACATCTAGGAGGAAGGTTCGATACGAAAAACTTACTGATTACCTCGTTACTATGTTGCCGATGATCTCTGTTCTCGTTACCCTTCCTAGAAGGAACATCATACCACTCATCCATTTGAGCCGGCTGAAACCTCTCATCGAAACCCTAGATCGCCAAAATCGCCTCGTTGGAGAGAGAGAAGTCAATAATTGTTTTAAATTGCTATGAAGAGTTACTCCGGCTTGGATTGCTTGGGTTTATGTGATTAACCCGGTCCCACAAGTTGGCTGCCATTTAATTTCTAACTTAAAATGGTGTGAAAATTTTGACTAAGTTAACCAAATCACTTTTTGGTCAAACCGCAACTCAAGTCAATCGATAAAAAACTTGGTCGAACGACAACTCAAGTTTAAAGGGTTTAAAAGATTAAACTAATGACTTTTGGATCAAGGCACAAACAATAACAATTTGTTTTATTCAAAACGACTTTGGCCAAGCAAAAATGGGTTAAGAATTATCTCAAACAATATGGGCTTGTTGAAAAATAAATGATTGTTGGCCCAAATGATAAATCGATGTTGTTTTGAATAATTGCCAAACAATAGTTGTTTTTCACAACACAGCCTAAACAAAGGTATTTAAAAAATGGGCTTTGTAACAACTCAGGAAACACTGATTGCATTAAACTATCGTTAAAGCTCATTAATCAAACAATGGTATTTTATCTTTGATGTTGGGCTTGGGTAAACGATGTTGATCTTGGATTGTGTTGCAATGAAGAATAGTGTGATGATATTTAATATGGACAGTCGTTCAATAATATTGCACAGGGTTCACTGTCATTTATAATTATCAATCGCTGAACCATTGTCGTTTGGATTGAAAACCCTAAATGTCGCTTGTAATATATGAGGAAACACTATCATTTGACATCAATGAACTTTTACTGTCGTTTGAGAAATTAATATTCCTCTTTCATTTAAAAACCAAACAATAGTGATGGAAACTATCATTTGCTTTTAACACATGACATGGCACTATCATTTAAGATGAGTTACACATCACATTGTCGTTTGGGAGACAGTTGTAAGAGATAAAACGTACAGGCTGCAGCACACAAAAATGACATATTTCTCCATTAAATGTCAATCAATACGATTCCAACCTGGAGTTGTATTATTTTGGTTGCTTTTCTGGTATGTTAGCTCATCGGAAAAAAAAAATGGTGATTTGGGTTTTAACTTCAAAACTCAACAAAAAGTGATTTCGATTGTCTCCTACCGTTTTAACAAGTTTTACCCATAAACATCATCAAATAACATTTGATTTTTGAGTTTTAATCGGTATTTTCATCAAACAAAACATGGTTGAGTTTTGTCCCAAATACCATCAAAAATCACTCCAAAGCCTCACCAAGGACTCGTTTTTTCAACAAGAAATTGAGGTAAAGCCCTGATACCACTTGTAGGCCTAAAATCAGATCTCGAACAAAGTGATTTCTTGTTTTGAATGGTGTAACGAGTGCGGAATCCAAGTTACACCACAATCGAGCAAGAGAATGTAATCAATAAATAAATATGTCGACGTTTAACCGTTCGTGTATTGATTTGAGCAGAGTTTCATTTTAAATTACACACATATAAAAGCTCTCCAAAACTCTCTCACTACACTCTCTATCTAGCTCATTCAAGCTCAACATTTACAAGTGATAGAGGATGTCCTTATATACTAACACATCACATACCAAGCGATAGTTTTACATGCTCCAAGTGACAGTGACATGATCAAACGACAAGACATTGTCGTTTGGTTTTGTCCTTTGGTTAAGCTAATACTGTTGTTTGGTTTTGTCGTTTGGTTAAGCTAATTTGTGTTTGGGCCTTTACATAGACATGGCCCAAAACTTAAAATGATAACACCAAACCTTCCATGGCCCATATCAAATAGCTCCACGCTTGGTTCATTTTGTCACTTGAATCTTGATCTCCGAGTCACATGACAGAGGAACATCGTTGACGTCTTTCTCAAACCGAACCGTCACTAGCTACATCGACAAAAGTGCATCAACAAACCCATATGTCAGTTATTGTCATAAAAATATACACACTCAAATTCTAGATGAAAAAACTTATATTTTTTCTTTTGTTATTTAATTTTTGATGTAGGAGAAGTATTAATTTTTGGGTTATTTCATTATTACATATGACAGTTTAACTTGAGGCATACAAAGTTACATACATATGGCTAAGACGTAGACACATTGAATTTGTATTTATTTATCTACATACATATACACACATGCGTACCTAGAGCAAATTTTCATTTTCATTTTCAACAACAACAAAACCAATTGTCGGCGCCGACACGGTAACAGTTGTCGCCTTTCATTGGGATTAATGGGCGGCAGGCATGGTTTTGAAGACCGGACCGGACCGGCCGGTCGGCCCGGTTGACCCGGAAACGGAGTCATCAGCGGTCCGATTAGCCATCTACAGACCGTTTTACATAAAACCGCCCGGTTCTTGACGGGTTCCGGTTGGACCGTGAACCGGCGGTCAGCTGTCAGATCGGATTTTGTATTTGGAGATGAGAACAAGAGGGGAAGATGAAGAGTTTGCAGCTGCATCTGGAAATGAGGGACATAGACTTGCAAAGTAACAACCAGATCTGAGAATGAGCAGCTCAAACGTGCAAATAATCAGATCTGAAAATGAGAAGCAACAAATTTGTACTTCGTATCGATGTGGAGCCGTAGAGAAGAAGGGTAAAAATGTAAATATGTGAGACATGGTAATAAATTGGAAGGAGTTTAAAAGCATTCCATTTATTTGTAAATGACTTGAAATTTGGAATCTTGAGAGAATAAAAAGTAAATTTGGGAACCAGAAAACTGAAGTCAGAACACCACGTGCCTTTTTTTCATCATTTATCTTTTGTAAGTATTGTTTTTATTAAATGAGTTATAATGAAAATGATAATATTATTTATTTGTTAAATGTTCCTTCAATTTTATTATAATCTTTTATTCTATGTTAATTTTTTATGCTATGTAATTTTTTAATTAGTTAAAATGTAACCCGATTCTCATACCGGTTCGACCTGGGAACCAGTAAGTCATCCAGTTCGATCACCGGTCCGGTTTTAAAAACATTGGAGACAAGGATAATAGTGCCAGACAGCTATATATGTTTTCACCCCCGCTTAAAAATAAATTTACGCTTTTACTCCCAGCTATATATTTCAATTTTGCTCCCGGTTAAAAATTACGATTTTACCCATTTCAATTTACAGTTTTGCCATTATCTTTTTTCCTTTAAAATTACGATTTTGCCATCAGTTCAAAGTTATGTTTTTACCCCCACTTAAAAATAAATTTACGCCTTTGCTCCCAGCTAATAATTCCAATTTTGCCCTCGGTTCAAAATTACGACTTTGCCCCGTATAAATTTATACTTTTGCCAATAGTTTTTTTTTTCTCACACCAAGTTACGATTTTGCCCCCAACTTAAATTTACATTTTGCCTATCGTTTTTGTTTGTTTCCCAGGTGAAATTACAATTTTGCCCCCAGTGTAAAGTTACTGTCATGCCGGCAGCTTCCTGGCACTACCTCATTGGCCCATTTAATTTACGATTGATCTCTAAATTAAAATTATGATTTCGCCCTCAGTTAAAAATTACGTTTTTCCCATCGTTTTAGTTTTTTTAGCAAAACTATAAAGGTTTTTTTGTTTTAATTTGTTTACTCGATTTATTTTTTTCCCGTGTCAATGAGCTGCCTAACACTGGCTCATTAGTCCAAAAAAATTACAGTTTTGCCCTTAGCCTAGAATTACGGTTTTATCATCGTTTTTGTTTTTTCCAAGCAAAATTATAGTAGTCTTTTTTTAATTGGTTGAGATTTATTCGGCCATCGCCCCGCAACGCGGGCAGGGCATCTACTAATTATATTATGTCTACAATAACAAAAACCATGATATTCTGTAACACCTCGAAAAATTTCGTCCAATAATGCATTAACACGTGTCATAAGCTTTGCATATGCAAAAACAAACTTTAGAGGGACTAAAGTTGACAAACGGTGAAAACTATGGAACGTAAGGGTCCAAAGTGTCAACAATGGATAAATAGACTCTATGATAACCCTACGTAATGTTTAAAACCCTAAACGGATGGATCATGGATCATACGAAGCGGAAATTGCACGAAAGTGAGGAATTACAAACTATAGGGGCTAAAAGTGTCAACATGTTGAATTTATACCTCTGAGTGATCTTTTGGCAGACCCGAAGCTTTGTAATGCTAAAATATACTCACTAAAATATGTGGTAAAAATTTCATGAAGTTTCGTTATCGTATGAGAAAGTTATGGCCAAAACCGTACTTGAGGGGTTAAAAGCGTCAACGTCGAATTTCATGACTTTTCGGGTAAGCGCAAAGTTAACCGAGGACTTTACCATGTTGGTAAAAGTCCCAAGGTTCCTAAAAATCAGATTTGGGGGTTTACGAGTCAAGATAAGCAGCCAAAACCTCGCATGCGAAGACAGGGACCAAAACTGCAACATTTGAAAAATGTTTGGCTGATCAGCAGACCAGGCGACCCGCCTGGGCAGGCCTACGCGGGCCGCGACCCGTGCCCAGATGCAGAGTTTCGCGAAACAGTGCCATTTGGTCCGATTTTTGAGTGGGAAACAGCTGTGAGCACCTCTAAAACTCACCAATGGAGGGACATGCATTATGGGACACTTGTGAGCCTCTTGTAACACCTGAATTCACCATAAATCAGATCATTTGTTCATTTTTTGAGGCACTTGTGTTGTAACAAGAACAAAGCAAACTTTCAAAGCTTCACAAAGCATTCCAGGAGCATTCTGATCGGCAAGACCACTTCCAAGTGTTATCTAGGCTTCATTAGGACCTTGGTAAGCATTCATATCATCCTCTAATATGTTCTAGCATAGATTATTAGTTAAAAGTCAAACCGTTGTTCATATAGTTTGACTTTTCGATTAAACGAGTTTGGCTCTGTCATTTCTCAAATTGAAACCACTTATAAGTTGGTATTTATGTGGGAAACAAACCCTCAAAAGAGTATTCTCTGATTCCCAATCTAAGCATGCTATTTGTCGAGTCAAAGTTGTTCTTAAAAAGTCAACAGAAATTGTTTTTGTGAAAAATAGCATAAATGGTAATGTAGATGACATGCAATCAGTTTGATCATCAAAATTAGCTTTATATTGAATGTAAGAATATGTTTTATCATGATCAACTCGACAATCTTTAGTATAAACTCGGATCGGAACCGAAAGTCTTATAAAACGACTTTTTCGTTGACTCTCGATTCGGATCCATGCATGCATGTTTGAGATCTGTATTGGAGTTTATTTTTGACCATTTTTATTTTAGTTTAACTCTCTGGAATTTTTACAACTTGAGTCTATGCTTAACCGATTCGTATGCATGTTTCCGATTATGCTTAAAAGTTGACTATTTTGCCCTTTTTGATATAAAACGTGATTTTTGGAAAAGTGAAAGAGTAGAAATCTTTATTACTAATTTATAAACTTGCACCGAAAATTTGAGATCAGTTGGTGGTCCAGATTTTGAGTTATGGCCGATATCGTAAAACTATATCTTTATGTTAAATAAACGGCGCATTTAGCATATAACCTATTTAAGGCCACTTTTTGATATAAAACTTTTTACCCACTGATGTTATATAATATTTTGGGATTTTTAAAGATTTTTATTTAATTTTTGGCTGATCGTATCATAGGTCGCTAAGTCGATTCGGTTGATGCCGGTTTTGACCGTTTAAGCCATAAAATGAGTTTTACAAGTCCTTTTGACCCCAAACCTTTTCCTACTGATTTTATTTGTTAAATAAGTTATTTTGAGCATTCTGGAAATATAAAAATCTCAGCTTTCTTTTAAAAACCCGGAAACGGCTCTAAATCGCACTTATAAGCGTTTTAACGCATAGTATGCGTTATACCCATATTAAACACATAAGATTCATACCTACTGATGTATTTAGCATATTTTCATATAATAACAGTAAGTATAAGATTTTGAACTCAGATTTCCAGTTTTGGCGTTTTTAGCCCTTGTGAAATTACTAAAATACCCCTACGGTGCATAGTTTGATTTTAAATGACAAGTTTTGTATATGGGTCATACCCTACTGTTATAATATGTCAAACTAAGTATATTTACTGTATAAATCAGACCTGTAACTCAGATTTCCAAATTAACTCTTTTATAATCTTTTAAATGACCAAAATGCCCTTATGAGGCGTAAATTGAGTTTAAATTCATTCGGGGCAATATAGAACATAACTTGCTGATATTATAGCATATTTAAAGCATATTATCTCAGGGAACTTGCATATGACTCTTTTGCCTACCCGTAACGCCCTTTTAGCGTTCGGTTCGGTTTATGTAACTAGTTTGCATAAATTGACCGAAACGGGTCAAACGTTATCATTTTTGTCTCAAAATCCAGAATGTATTTAGTATACCCATATTATACAAGTATTCAAACTTGTCGGGTCTAAATCACATTCTATCCGGTCTTTCGCTTAATCGTGCGCTTGTACCGTATCGTCCTTATAACTAACCGGTCTAAGCTTAGGCTTAAATAAAGACCCGTTAGGAATCTAATAGGTTATTATAAACCTTTGTTCCAGAATAGGAGGCCCGGTAAAAGCTACCTACACTTACCAATTGTGATCCATACTTACTCAGGTAAATACATTTTGACTTATTTTCCCTATACGGGCTTGGGGTACGGTATATAGAATACCGCGTGATCGAGCGTTCAAATCTTGCACCCTTGGGTATGCAATTGGAATAGTTTGTCCGGCTCGTTTAAACAGTCTTGTTTTACTTTAAGCATTTGGGGGGTTATTGACCGTGTCCCGGATATCCTTGGCATTATCTTACGAGATGGCCACGACCAGAGCACGGGGTGTAGGCGTACACCCGTCGTGTATAACTCTTTAATGTGGTGTGTCTATTAATCTTTAACCCGGACAAGATCCCGGGCTACCAAACGTACGAGTAGCATGTAATTCGTTCACAAGTTTATATTGCATAATTATCGCAAGTTATAAAAATATTTATGCCATGTGCATTTAAATCAATTTTCAATCATTTTCAAAATGAGTCAGTTAATTTGTATTTACCAGTGTAAACTGACGTATTTTTCTCAAAAGGTTAAGTGCAGGTACTACACGTACTAGGCTGGCTGTCTCCTAGAGCGTCCACAATAGTCTCGCAAGCTCGGACGACAAATAAACTGTTGAACATTTATCTTATTTTATTTGATCCGCCTGTGGATCCGTTTCAACTACTCGTGATATTTATTATTACATTGTATTTAAAGTTGAAATGAATCTGTTCTGCTTCCGCTGTGCATTATTATATTGTGTTGTTTGTCTATGACGATGCCAACTACGTCACTATACCCCACACCGGGCCCACCGGTGACACGTGGAGATCGGGGTGTGACATATTCAATAGGACTTTCATTCGATTGGTAAAGTTGGGCGGTCACATGCCACTTTTTTCTTTTTTCTTTTTTTTTCAAATTATGATTTTACCACGTTTATATTTATAGTCATGCATGACACTCTCTTACTGGCCCAACAAATTTACGATTTTCTCCCGTTTTAAAATTACGATTTTACCATCAGTTCAAAATTATGCTTTTACCCTCACTTAAAAATAAATTTACGCTTTTGCTCCCAGCTAAAAATTTTCAGTTTTGCCCTCGGTTCAACATTACGATTTTGCCCCGTTTAAATTTACAGTTTTGCTATTAGGTTTTTTTTTCTTATAATAACGATTTTGCCATCTGTTCAAAATTATTTTTTACCCCATTTAAAAATAAATTTACGGTTTTGTTCCCAGCTAAAAATTTCAATTTTGCCCTCCGTTCAAAATTATGATTTTGCGCCGTTTAAATTTACTGTTTTGTCATTAGTTTTTCCCCTCACACAGCCAAGTTACGATTTTGCCCGCAACCTCATTGGTCCATTTAATTTACGATTTTATCCCCAAAACAAAACTATGATTACCCCCTCAGTTCAAAGTTACGTTTTCCCCATCGTTTTAATTTTTGTAGCAAAACTATAAAAGTTTTTTTTTAATTGGTGAAGTTTTTTTTTCGGTTTAAAGGAGCTGCATAACACTCGCTCATTAGTCTTAAAAAATTACAGTTTTGCCACGAGCCTAAAATTACGGTTTTATCATCGTTTTAGTTTTTTTTCTACAAAAATTATAGTAGTGTTTTTTAAGGAAAATTGGTATTTAATAAACCAACCTTTAACCAGTTGGTAAATAATAATCCAGCCTATAGAATTGGTATATAATAATCCTACTTATCAACATGTTGGTACTCAATGAACTTCCGTTAATTTTTTTTAACTGAAGTTAGTTTTTAAGTTTTATTTATTACACAAACAGTCCCTGTAGTTGTAATTTACTAGTTTTAACTATTTTATAAACCTCAAATCGAGGAAAAGGAGGATTTTCGAGTGGTTTTTTTGTTTCATAAAATAGTTAAATCTAGTAAATTACAACTACAAGGACTGTTTGTGTAATAAATAAAACTTAAAAACTAACTTCAGTTAAAAAAAATTAACGGAAGTTCATTGAGTACCAACATATTGATAGGTAGGATTATTATATACCAATTCTGTAGGTTGGATTATTATTTACCAACTGGTTAAAGGTTGGTTTATTAAATACCAATTTTCCTTTTTTTAATTGTTGAGAACTATTCGGTCATCGCCCCGCAACGCGGGCGACGGGACATCAACTAGTATGTATACATATACCACATACAATTCACAAAAAAAAAAAAAAAAAATGGTGACTGGTACTCTAGAGTTTGACTTTTTTCTTACACTCTTGGTCTTCAATTGCTCTACTATAAATGTTGACTTTCATGGTGCAGTTCATCCTCACAGTCACATGTCTCTTTATAATGTTTAAAATTTTGACCCTACCACCAACTACTGTGTAACTGCTCATGGTCAATAAACCTGTACCCAAATCATTTTGTAAATTAGGGTCCTTCAATAGACTGTCAACAATTATGTCGAGTGTAACGTTCATTCTAGTTATACGTACAAAGCACATTTGTTTGAAAGCTACTAGTATAGGATACGACCCTCAGAAAAGTAACTATATACCATCTAACAGCAACAACCCAACAACATTTACTAACAGGTCACAACATTTTAACGAATCGACATAACTCAACCACACGTGGAACAATATTACCCTAGTACCATATAGTTATGTTATGCTTATTATTTGGGCTTTCATCGATGACTTTACACTTTAGCTGATGATACTAGGCTAGTACCCAACCTAAAGACTAAGGTGAATCCCATAACTTACTATCCATTTTACTTAAACTATTTAGTGAGTATACATGCTCCAAATGCTTTTGGGGTTCACAGTGGTGATTTTCTTTTACTTGTGCATTTTTATTTAAAATTATGAAAATCAATAACTCACATGGTTTGTGCACCGAGCACATACATGGGTAGTGCTACTTGAATCAAGACATGATCCTGTTGATTATATCTTTAAACTTGTATAAAAAACTAAAAAATATAATCATGTTATTCAATCATATCATACATATAAACATGGACACTAAATGAAGATACATACTTGATGGTATGGTTATCTTTGCGGATGATGATGATGACGAAGCCATAATTCCCGTCAAGATGTTCGTGGTTCCACTTTAGAGTGTCCTTTTGGGATAGATCAAGATTTAGAGAAAAGTAAAAGTTGGAGAGAGATTATTTGGTGTAGATTATTCTCCTTTTATTCTCATGTTATGGACACTTAAAGGGGTAACCCCACACATTCTTCCTAATGTCATTATTTCCATCAAATAATGACTTTTTTTTTATCTTAACTTCTTATAATTAATATTTAGGATAATAATGTCATATGGTTAATTGTATTTAGATGATCAATAAAGGCCACAATTATATAGAAGTCTAACATTCTCCCACTTGGCCGAGTGATCATTAACGATGAGTATTAAGTAATTTTGGCCAACTTTAAAATACTCATCAAGTCTCATGTTGAAACCATAGTAGAGAGTTACAGTCATTCGAATTGAAGTCAATTCGAGACCCCCAACAGTCATACTAAAGTCTCAATATAAAACACTTAATCATAAAACCAAAATGACTGAAATAAAATCCTTAAGGTAAGTAATTACCTTACATAAGTTTTGTCTATAAATCATAAGGTGTGCACGAACATTAGTATAGACAAAATAAAACATTCAAGGAAATAATAATCGTTCATACATAGTGTATGCTTTCATACAAGGTCTTTACTAAAACCCATTCTCATTACAAGATCTTGGAAAGTTCTGGGTGGTAGACCTTTAGTCATCGGATCCGCTAGCATATCTTTAGTGCTTATGTGCTCGATACAAAGATTATTTTCCTCTACGCGTTCTCGAACGAACAAAAACTTTGTATCGAGGTATAAACGAGCTCCGCTCGAACTGTTACTATTCGAGAAACTAACAGCAGCTGAGTTGTCACAGTACATCTTCAATGGTCGTGATATGGAGTTAACGACTTTGAGTCCAGTGATGAGATTTCTTAACAACATCCCATGACACATTGCATTGTACACTGCAACATATTCTGCCATCATCGTTGAGGTTGTTGTTAACTGTTGCTTATGACTCCTCCATGAAATTGGTCCGCCTGCAAGCATAAAGATGTACCCCGAAGTCGATTTCTTATCATCTTTGCATTTAGCAAAGTCAGAATCGGAATAGCCTACTACTTCCAAGTTGTCAGTTCTTCTATATGTCAATTTATAGTCTTTCGTTCCTTGTAGATATCGCAACACTTTCTTTGCTGCTTTCCAATGATCTAGGCCGGGATTAGATTGATATCGGCCTAGCATTCCAGCAATATATGCAATATCGGGACGAGTACAGACTTGAGCATACATCAAACTTCCTACTACTGAAGCATAAGGTATCAATCTCATTTGCTCCTTTTCAACCTCTGTTTTTGGACACTGAAAAGAGCCAAAAACATCTCCCTTAACTACTGGAGCCACTGATGGAGAGCATTGTAGCATGTTATAACGTGTAAGAACACGATCAATATAAGCCTTCTGGGATAGACCTAATATCCCATTTGTACGATCTCTGTGTATTTCGATGCCTATTACGTAAGAGGCTTCTCCGTGATCCTTCATGTCAAAATTTTGCGAAAGTAATCGCTTTGACTCATGCAACAAATCTAAACTATCACTCGCCAAAAGGATATCATCCACATAAAGGACAAGTATAGCAAAGTTGCTCCCACTCATTTTGAGGTAGGTGCATTGATCCACTTGATTCTTGATAAAACCTTGCTTTTTCATAATTTCATCAAATTTTAAGTACCACTGACGTGATGCCTGTTTTAACCCATATATGGATTTCTGTAACTTACAGACTAAGTGTTCCTGACCTTTAGGTTTAAAGCCTTCAGGTTGAGTCATAAACACATCTTCATGTAAGTCACCATTAAGGAAAGCAGTTTTGACATCCATCTGATGTAACGCTAAATCAAAATGAGCTACCAATGCCATAACGATTCTCAAAGAATCCTTCCGTGAGACAGGTGAGAAGGTTTCTTGATAATCGATTCCCTCTTTTTGAGTATAGCCTTTAGCAACCAATCGTGCTTTGTAGCGTTCGACGTTTCCATTTGGGTCTAATTTGGTTTTGAATACCCATTTACATCCTACGGGTTTTACCCCCTTGGGCAATTCAACCAATTCCCAAACGCCATTCTTTTTCATGGAATCAAGCTCATCAATCATAGCTTTATTCCACGCAAAAGATTTATCACTACCAGTCGCTTCACTGTAAGAGGTTGGATCATTATACTTTCCTAAATCCAAATCAGCTTCATTAAGGTAGGTTACATAATCATCATCAAAGTTAGTGGGCCTTCTTGGCCTTGATGACCTCCTAAGCTGATTTTCAGGTTCAACAAGTTCATTAACTGGTTCAGGGATTTGGTTATGCTCTTGTGAGTTTGATGTGCCTTCATTATTAGGGACGTTAGGAGCATTAATTTCAGCGGAAACATGGGATGGTGTAGTGTTATGTACAAGAGGTGTAATAGGAGATAAATTTGAAAAGCCCATCCCCCCTCCTCGTGCACTTCTTGGAAATCAAAGACTCCACTTTCACTGCTCCCACTGACCTTAAAATCCTCTATAAAATCAGCAATTCAAGGGATCTTCTAAAGCACATGCGAGTTCTCTAATTTTGCAGATGCTTACTACAAAATATGAAGGGACTAGTGGTGTGCGTGAGCACATAATGATGATGAGCGACATGGCCCATAAGTTAAAGGGATTAGACATGGAAATAAGCGACGGTTTTTTAGTACACTTCATCATGACTTCTCGTCCTGCACGTTTTAATGCTTTTAAGATCAACTATAACACTCAGAAAGACAAATGGTCAATGAGTGAGTTGATAGCAATGTGTTTGCAGGAGGAGGAACGTTTGAAACTAGAACAACCAGAAGTTGCTTATATCGCTACCACTAAGTCAGTGAAAAGGAAGAGAAATTTTAAAGGGGAAAATTCCAAAGTCTAGAAAGTTAATTCAAATACTGTTTCCAGCCCTAATGTCTCCAAGGGACAGTCTCGTTGCAAGTTCTGCCATAACAAATGGCACTTGCAACGAGATTGCTCAAAATTCAAGGAATGGTTGGCTACGAAAGGTAATGATGCATTTATGATAATTGAATCCTTTAATATTAATGTACCAATTAACACATGGTGGGTTGACTCTGGTTCAATAGTTCATGTTACCAATTCCACACAGGGATTCCTTACAATCCAGAGGCTGGAAAGAAACGAAAGAACACTTAGAACAGGAGGAGGGGAAGAACTTGAAGTTTAGGCCATAGGAACCATGCAACTTATTATGAAAAATGGTCATTGTATTAAACTTTATGATACATTATATGTACCGAAAATTACTCAGAATTTAGTATCAGTATCAAAGTTAGACAATGATGGTTTTGAAGTTTTACATGGGCATGGAAAGGTCACTATTAGTTTAAACTCCCAAGTTCTTGGTTGTGGTTATCTGGATGGAAATCTCTATAAGTTAGAACTAGATGATAGTTTTTCGAAATCTTTGTTGTCATATAACGTAAATGAGAAAACCAACAAACGAAAATGAAAACGAAAACATGACTTGGAAACATCATTTAAATTGTGGCATCGACGTTTAGGCCACATCTCACGAGACATTGCTCCTCAACTGAATTCAAATATTCTTTGGCATTCTCTGAATCAGGTATAGCTCCCCTAATGGCAGTTGAGATGGAATTTCTGATAACCATAAGAGACATTCTGTTAGACCTTTCCCACTTTTCATGCTCTATTTTCTGATTTGTAGTGCTTTCAGCAGTCAGAGCAGCAGGATGGTCATGTCTCAGGGCATAATCAAGATCCACCATACCAAGAGTAAGTTTAACCGTATCCCTCCATGTGGCAAAGTTTGCCCCGGTCAATAATTCAATTCCAAGGCTAGGACTAAAAGTGGATGCTAGATCAACACAAACAGAAGAGTTAGAGTAATCTATTTAGGGGTAATCAAGCAAGACAGACAAAGATAAGTACATTGAAGATAAAATCTATTATAACACCAAAATAATAGATTAATTAAGATTCTATCTGAATTTTGGCTTCGCTTTGGCTTTGACCAAAATTCAGACATTATGAACATACACAAAAAAAATATACTGTCTTGATATTTTACATAAACTTTGGCTTCGCTTTGGCTTTGACCAAAAATTTATGCATTATAAACATACCATAATAGACTAACTTATTGTTCGGAATGAACTTTGGCTTCGCTTTGGCTTTGACCAAACTTCATGCATTATGAACACAATAAACCGACTTAATGTTCTACTTGAATTTTGGCTTCGTTTTGGCTTTGACCAAAATTCATGAATTATGAACGTGCGTATATATGATAAAATTAAGCACACAAACATATCATAACACCTTTGGGCAAGAAATGATATATCCATGTAATTAGGCTTATAATTTATTATATGTATCATCAAACCATTTGGCTTTAGGTTCATTGTAAACAATACATGTCATTACATAAAATGGAATAGCATCATTTACTTTGTAAGAAACTAAAAGGAAACAATAATTATTTGTTCTTGAAAACTAGAAATAATACTAAAATACAATTTGTTTCCTACTCCATCAAAAGTCATATAAATTTCATAATGAACATATTTCATAATACATGAACTAAGTTCTATTTATTTGTGGAGTAAATGATAAGATTGAACTTAAATTGCGAATACCAAGGGTCTTATCACGAATACCAAGGGTCTTATCAAGTACCTCCTTTAATTACATTAAACAACAAATACCAAGGGTCTTATCAAGTACCTCATTTAATTACATTAAACAACAAATACTACAATTCAAGTGTGTTAATTCTAGTCACATTAATAAAGTTATTTCAATCTTAACCTAAAATAACCAATACATATGAATATGAAGAAACCATAAGATTCATATTTATGCAACTAGGCTTGAAAATTAGTAAAACAAAAAACCATACAGCAGGGTATTGGCATGCACCAAATATGACCATTAATTTAAACTAATTTACTTAGGCAAAACAAACAGAATATGTCTACAAATTCTATTTATGCAATCTTTAATATGTACTAAAATGCCACCATCACTTTAGGCAAATATGTCCAAAAGGACATTATTATGCAATAGATATTTCAAAAAGGGATAAATTATCTACATCACCTATTCGAACAGTATCTATAGCCATGACTTTGAATAAATTCATATACATGTGGAAAAACATTGTCTTCAAACCAATTCAAAGAATATAATATTAAATTAAATTAAATAAATGATATCACTAATTAAAAAGAATATTTTCAGTGATCTATTAAAATAATTCAATAATATCATAAATTGAAAAGTAAAACAGTTTGTGATCTTGTAATTCATATCACACATAATCCAATTATCTATTTGTAAATTATGAATTCGGATTTGTGAAATTTACTGAAGAACACTTCATACAATTCCAAAAAAAAAAAAAATTGTAAATTTATCATAAAGATCACATACCATCGAATCAATTCTCATTATGATTGAATTGATATAATCAACATAGTCGCTGATACCACATGTTGATTATATCTTTAAACATGTATAAAAAACAAAAAAATATAATCATGTTATTCAATCATATCATACATATAAACATGGACACTAAATGAAGATACGTACTTGATGGTATGGTTATCTTTGGGGATGATGACGAAGCCATAATTCCCGTCAAGATGTTCTTGGTTCCACTTTAGAGTGTCCTCTTGGGATGGATCAAGATTTAGAGAAAAGTAAAAGATGGAGAGAGATTATTTGGTGTAGATTATTCTCCTTTTATTCTCATGTTATGGATACTCAAAGGGGTAACCCTACACATTCTTCCTAATGTCATTATTTCTATCAAATAATGACTTATAATTAATATTTAGGATAATAATGTCATATGGTTAATTGTATTTAGATGATCAATAAAGGCCACAATTATATAGAAGTCTAACAGATCCCACTTCTGCCATGGTTTCCAATGGGAAGGAAACTATGATGTGATAGGGTGTTTAGGCCTAGGCCTCGTAACTTTATATATGTAAGGCTATTTGGAATCATGTATGTGTAGACAGTGAAAGTCGGAATTGGGCAACCACCCTTAGACTTGGGTATCTATTCCCGTGACTTAGGTAAGATGATTGGACATTATCGATCTCCATACTTGGGTAATGATTCCCGACTTGGGTGACCTCCAATTAGGAACCTCATCCGAACATCCTTGATTGTATAAATTTCAAATGGTTGTACAAGCACAACCTTTGGTACTTTTGACAACACACTTTACATGTGGTACATTAGGAACTTACCGACTATAGCTAATTGTTTTCTTTTTGAGCATCATATAGGTTATCCACTTTGCGAGATTGACTTTAAAGACTTGGGGTATTAGTTGATTTGAAGATGGACGAACTGTAGTTTTCTATAAGGTTCAATAGATGATGTGTTGTCATTTATGGGAGGTTTTTCTTTTTTCTATTTATATACATAACCACATATAGATAACTCGGCAGAAATTGGCATTACAACGAGAAACGACTAAAACTAAAAGCTTGTGTAGTAATCTTATTGGAAATCATATCCATAGTTACTACATAGTACATACTATCGACGAATTGTGTGTTGGCAATGAGTTCCCACTAAAACTTAAAACATATTGTTGACAAATTGTGTGTTGGCAATGCGTTCCCACTAAAACTTAAGATATATTATCGACGAATTGTGTGTTGGCAATGAGTTCCACTAAAACTTAAGAATTTTATCTACTTAAGGACTGGCAAACCTTTCTCTAAAGTATTATAAAACTTAGTCGGAAATCCGTCAAAAATTACAAAATGCGTTTTGTCCGTGGGTGATACTCATTTGGTTAGTAGTGTGGTGCCCAGTTGACGAGTTAACGAGAGACCCACATACGTCACATTTTGCAAGATCCTTCTGTGGGCGTATGTGGTTTGTTACGCTGCTGTATGCCCCTTTTAAATTTTATTTTCATTTTCCTTTACTTTAAATTTAGTTATGTTTAAACTTTTCATAAATTTTTAAACTTTTCAACTATATTTTTTAGACCGTAAATATTAAGATTTTTTTTTGAGAACATGAATAATATTTAAGAATTTGTAGTATGTATTGTTTAAATGTATTATTTAAAATTCATTGATCATGTGCATTTAAGATATATATTACTGTTATACAAACGAAATACGTAAAATTAGATTCAATGAGATTACACTTTGATTACAAACAAAATTTATTGCTTTCTCTTATATAATCATCCTCTCTTTGCCCAACACCGGAGAAGTTTCTTTATTTCTTTATTTCTGAAGTCCCAGAGTACAAGAAAAGCTTTACTCTATATAGTGAGAGAGGTAGTGACAGCGAGTTTGGGTGACATGGGTCTTGATTACTACAATGATCTGGAAGTCAACCGCAATGCAAACGATGACGACTTGAAGAGAGCTTACCATAAGTTCGCTATGAAGTGGCACCCTCACAAGAACTTCAACAACAAAAACGAAGCCCAAGCCAAATTCAAAACAATCTTAGAAGCCTAACGTGTATGTATTCAATATCCAATATCTATGTTCTTTATGTTTTATTCATAAGTTCTAATTGATTTCTCCTTCAGTTCATAACATGATCAACTTAAACTGCATTGGGTATAAAGCGATCACCGAATTTTCATTAAGTTTATGGAATTTATTAAATTTCATAAGTCTTATAATCGGCAACTGATTATATAAACAGTGACCAGTGTCACATTTACATGTATGCATATGAATGAATGAATGTATGTGTATCTGGTTTTTTGAATTTTAACAGCTAAATTCTATACATGTGACTTTCTGGGCTCACATTTCATATTGATATAGTTTGAAATTTGGATTTTTATATTTGAGTGATCCTCAAAAAAGGGCCCTCTATGATCAATTCGGTGAGGAGGGTTTGAAGGGGCATGTGCCATCGTCTGGTAGTCGTGGGTTTACAGGATCGTCCACTTTTAGGTTTAATTCGAAGGCATTTGAATTATTTTCACAGGTTTTTGGGCATCCGTCGTATTCGGATCAATGGGGCAAATGGGCTAGTCAAGTTCTTTAGGCCCATTTTCTCAGTTCAAAGGGGCATGTGCTAGTTCACAAGGGTCTGCAAGTATGCCATCTAGAAAAGCAGCTGCGCGCAATTGAACACAAATTGCAGTTTAGCTTGGAGGATTTATATCATGGAACTACAAAAAAACATAAGATATCAAGAGATGTATTAGATAGTCAAACTGTTCACATTCCTGTAATATCACTTTAGTGTAGGCCCTTATTTGTAAACTTGAGTAGTATAAAGTGTAATCTCCTGTATCTCAATATTCATTCACTTTTTTATTCAATATGGTATCAGCCTTTTGAGTTCTCCTAAAACCCTTTTTCTCCAAATTCTTCACTTTCCTCTTCCTTATCCCTTCATCTCCGATCTCCCTTCTCTTTCCTTCTTTTTGCCATGGCTTCTTCTTCATCAAATAACCCACTACCCATGAGTGGGCTGGCTCACATGTTGTCTATCAAGCTAACAGCCTCCAATTATTTGTATTGGAGAACCCAGTTGCTTCCCCTCTTATCCATCGCACAGGTGACATCACATGTTGATGGTACCAAAGTCGCACCACCACTGACCGTCACCCAGAATGATAAACCAATCGAGAACCCTGAATATGCTTCTTGGTTGGTGGCTGAGCAACGAACCATTGTTTTACTCAATGCCTCCCTCACAGAAGAGGCGTTATCTGTCACTGTCGGTTTGTCTACGGCTTGGGAAATATGGGTTGCTCTCGAGTAAGCGTTTGCCAACTCCTCGGTTGAGCGAGTTCAGAATCTGCGGGACAATTTGAGGCTGACCCGCAAAGGTAATCGCTCTGTTTCAGATTTCGGGCGTCTGTTTAAAGGGATTTGTGACCGACTAAGTGCAATTGGCCACCCCGTTGATCCATCCGACCAAATCCACTGGCTCTTATGTGGACTTGGCCCCTCATTCGAGACATTTTCCACCTCTGTTCGGTCCAGCCGTCCCATGCCCTCGTTCTCAGACCTGCTCGCACGGGCTGAAAGCCACGAGCTCTTTGTCCAGGCCCTTCATGGCACCCACCAGCCCCCTGTTGCGTTCACTGCACATCAGCCCGGTCAGGCTTCCCATCGCCCTTCGCAAGGACGTGGATATCATGTCCTTGCCAATCAGCCTTATCGTGGTCAGCACCCTCGTCCATCTCGTGGAAACGGCTCATCTAATAACCGCAATCGGAGAGCCTCCCACTGCCAACTCTGTCGAACCCCGGGTCACTATGCCTCCCAATGCTCTAAGCTTGCATCTTTCGCGACTTCAGCCATACCCACAGATGAACAACTTGCTCATGCCTTCCATGCGCAATGTCATGTGACCCATCCTTTTCCTGATTGGACTACTGACACGGGTGCATCTGACCACATGACTGATACTCAAAACAATATCTCCAATCCTTCTCCCGCACCAGGTAATGCTAGAGTTTATTTTGGTAATGGACAGTCTCTCCCTATATCTCATACGGGTAATGCTAAACTTTTCAATTCTCTTGATTTAAAAAATGTTTTGGTGGTCCCCAATATCACCAAAAATCTTCTTTCGGTAAGTAAACTAACCGAAGACAATAATGTTGATGTTTTTTTCTCACATCCCTACTTCTATATTCAGGATCGACAAAGCAAGAAAACTCTAGCTCAGGGTTGCCGTGAAGACGGCTTATATGTTCATGGTAATAATCATGAGGCTTTAACTGCAACTTCATCTTGTCCTAAAGACTCATTTGAAGTTTGGCATTCCCGTCTTGGGCATGTCTCGTTTAATGTTATTTCTATTTTAAAAAACCTTGGACTATTGTCTTTTACTTCAGTTTTACCCAAACCGGGTTTATGTTCTCCTTGTGAAATAGCCAAGTCCAAACGGCTACCTTTTGAGAATAATAATAAACGTGCCCTTGAGCCATTGGAACTTATACACTGTGACTTATGGGGGCCATCACCGGTTAAGTCGGTTGGCAATTTTAAATACTATGCGGCCTTTGTAGACGATTTTTCCAGGTTCACTTGGCTCTACCCGCTTTGCGCCAAGTCTGAATTTTTCGATGCATTATCTGTTTTTGTGCCATTTGTTCAAACCCAATTCTGAAGAAAAATAAAAATCTTTCAAAGTGATGGCGGAACTGAATTTACAAACCATAAAGTTCAAGATTTGTTCAATAAAAATTGCACCCTACATCGCCTATCTTGCCCATACACCCCTCAACAAAATGGTCGGGTGGAAAGAAAAAATCGACATATTGTTGAAACTGGGCTTGCTATGCTTTTTCATGCTAAATTACCAACATCGTATTGGCTTGATGCCTTCACTTTGGGAATCTATATAATTAATCGTTTACCCACTCCCGTTTTTAATGGAAGATCCCCTTTTGAACTACTATACAAACACAAACCAAACTATGCTTCCCTAAGCACCTTTGGGTGTCGGGTGTATCCGTACCTACGTGACTATGCCCCGAACAAAATTGCTCCTCGTAGCATACCTTGCATTTTTATCGGGTATAGCCCAAAATTTAAAGGATATCGATGCCTTGACCCATGTACCACCCGCATATATGTCACACGACATGCACGTTTCGATGAGCATCACTTTCCATTTGATAACGCCACAAATCCCAAAAGCATTACAGAACTTGATGTATCTACCTTCTTGGACACCTCTTATGACATACAAAACCCTGAAACAAGTCAATCCACTACCCATCAACCTAAACAAAAAGCAAAAACCATAACCCCACCATGCTCAATTTGTCTAAGTGATCTCCCTATTTTCCAACACGTTACTAACCCGGTACCTCAACCCAATTCTTCAACGCCCACCAATCAGCAAACACCACCTGACACACCTCTGGATACATCACCTGACACACCTCACACCCCACTCGCCCTTCACAACGATACCGAACAAACCTCTGCTCAGACCGAAGCATCCCACCATTCCACATCTCCCTTCCATAGTCCCGTTCCCAGCCCACCTCCACCTCCACCACCACCGCCTCCACAACATCCTATGATCACTCGCTCTAAGGCCGGTATATTTAAGCCTCGTCACCATGCTGACTTGTCTCGTACTAATAACATACCACTTCATCGAGCCCTTTTTTCCACCACTGATCCTAAAACCTATACTCGTGCCTCAAAAGATGATAAATGGGTTGTTGCAATGCGTCGTGAAATCGATGCCCTTCATAAAAACAACACTTGGTCATTAGTTCCACGTCCACCAAATTGTAATATTGTGGGATCTAAGTGGCTTTACCAAACTAAATTTCATTCTGACGGCTCAATTGAAAGGTATAAAGCTCGCCTTGTGGCTCAGGGATTTAGTCAAATTCCTGGACTTGATTACACTCACACATTTAGCCCGGTTATAAAGGCCACTATGGTTCGCACTGTCCTAGCCTTGGCCGTCATCAATCAATGGAAATTACACCAGTTAGATGTCAACAATGCATTTTTACATGGACATCTAACTGAATGTGTTTTCATGGAACAACCACCTGGGTTTGTTGACCCTAAACATCCTAATCACATATGCAAATTAAACAAGGCTCTCTATGGGCTCAAACAAGCGCCTAGAGCTTGGTTTCATCGCTTAAGTAATTTTCTTATCCACACCGGCTTTACTTGCTCCAACTACTAACCACTATCAGGAAGTCAAACGCATTCTTCGATACGTTAAAGGAAGTCTAGCATATGGTCTACACTACAGTGGTCCATCTCACAGTGGTCTCCTTGGTTACTCTGATGCTGACTGGGCCCGATGCCTAGAAACGCGTCGCTCCACTTATGGATATTCTATATTCTTAGGGGGGAATATTATATCATGGAGTGCAAAGAAGCAACCCACAGTCTCTCGATGATCAAGTTGTGAATCTGAATATCGTGCCATGGCAAATGCTGCTGCTGAAATTATATGGATAACACATCTTCTACAAGAGTTACATGTGCTACCTCCTGATCGCCCCACTCTCCTATGTGATAATCGAAGTGCTCTATTTCTTACTCAAAATCCTGTCGCTCATAAACGGGCCAAACACATTGACGTGGATTATCACTTTATTCGTGAACTTGTTTCATCAGGAAAGTTGATCACTAAGTTTATTCCTACCAAGCTTCAAGTGGTGGATATTTTTACAAAGAGCCTTCCAAAACCATAATTTAATTACTTTCGACATATGCTTCACGTTGGACCGCCACCATCTCGCTTGAGGGGGAATATTAGATAGTCAAACTGTTCACATTCCTGTAATATCACTTTAGTGTAGGCCCTTATTTGTAAACTTGAGTAGTATAAAGTGTAATCTCCTGTATCTCAATATTCATTCACTTTTTTATTCAATAAGATGTAACTGATACATCTTGGTAAGCACTGGCTTTAAACGTTAATTTACTTTTCACCTTCTTAAGCTAAAGATCAATGAAATTTGGTGGATTCTGATAGAAATTAAAGGCTTGTTTCTTCATAATAAGTTAAAGAATTTCATGGTTTTGATTCATGAGGAGAAGACCGTGCACTTGTGTATTCCTTGGCTGAATTAAACTTGAACTGTACTTGAGTTATAAGGTTATGGATAATAGAATCAACCTTATCATTAAAATATATAACCGGTGGAATGTTGGGTACGCCATCAATCGAATCCTGCAAATCAATGACCACAAACAAATTTAAAACTAAATCTTACATCTAGTTGGTTTTCCTTAATGGTTTAGACTAATACAGGCACACTAAACAATAGTAAAAGCATAATACCTAGCACATACAATTTGTTTTTACTTTCTGAAGTTAACATGTTTAGAACTTTATATCATTAGTATCGCTACTACTGTTAGCGGAAGCCGATATCATCATCTTCGTATTCGTGTTTGTGATATATAGAAACAATTGAATATAGTTTTGATACAATGGACAATTCAAGTGGGAAATTGTCTTGGTGCCGGTAAATGGTTCCGGCAAGACATATATATACATAATACATAACGGTTACATGGTGGTTGATTTGGAGGGAACAACCGTCATTGAAACTGTGTCTTTCAAACCATCATAACCGTTCGAATATTTTCGTTACACACATATAAGTATAAGTTTAATATCCTAATACATACTTAATACAAATATAATTAAGTTTATATATTCTAATACACTCCCCTAAACATAATTATATTTGTGAGAGTGCATTAAAACACTTTGATTTGCATCATCCACAGCCTTCTTTACTTCTTTGAAGACGAATCTTCTCCTATTTTGCAGCTTTTTCATCCCTTGCCAATCATTGCCTTCATAAAATGCATAATGTTCTCCTTCATGTTCAGCAGCATTGTCACTCCTTGTGTTCCTCTCCGTTTGATCCGCAAAAGTGCCTTGGATTTCATCATCTTGACTTCGGCTTTTTCTCGGATCCATCACCTTCTTCACTATCTCTTTCTCATGAACTCTTGTCTGAGTAGATTTAAACTTATAGTAATAAACTAAAACATCTAAATATATTGCATACATCAGCCTCATAAATTCCCATTTCATTGCTAATCATCCTTCTGTTGTGTAAAATCCTTCTTTAGTCGCTAAAGTCTTCACTAAATCATTCTTTCTTCTCTGAATCATCCTTTTGGATTTATTTGCAGAAATATATCTTGTATAAACTTCTTTAAAAAACAGAGTATCATGCCTTTTGCCGTTCACTTCCTTTATCATTGTAATTCTTCGTGTCCGATTGCTTTCTTGTTCTTCACAACCATCTTTATAATCATCATTGTAATCCCTTTCTTTTCTCTTGTGATGCTTTCAGTTAATTTCCGATTTCTCTCTTGATTTCATATCCTTGTCGTCTTCTCTATTGTAATAACCATCCCTGTCTTCCTGCATCTTACTGTTTTTTTTAACATCTTTACAGGCCATCTCTTCGCTTTCGGAATCGCCTTCTTCTTTGTCCTGTTTCTCGAATTCAATTTCTTGTATCATTGAATTCTCTTCTTTCGGTGTTATGACTTCGCCTTTATCTCCGATATCTTTGAGACGCCCCGATTCGTATTCCAGTAATGCAATTTCGTATTGCAATTCCATTACTGCAATCTCTTGTTTCAGGATTGCAATCGCGCGTAATCGCGGACTTATATGATCCGAATCGCTATTTGTTTCTCGCCTCTTCCCGTGTTTGTTTTTCATCTTCTTCATCCGTATCTTCCCAGGATCATGTAATTCTGATCCTAATTCTTTGTTTTCTAACCATGCGCTCTGATACCACATGTTAGCGGAAGCCGATATCATCATCTTCGTATTCGTGTTTGTGATATACAGAGACAATTGAATACAGTTTTGATACAATGGACAATCCAAGTGGGAAATTGTCTTGGTTCCGGTAAATGGTTCCGGCAAGACATATATATACATAATACATAATGTTTACATGGTGGTTGATTTGGAGGGAACAACCGTTATTGCAACGGTGTCTCTCAAACCGTCATAACCGTTCGAATATTTTCGTTACACACATATAAGTATAACTTTAATATCCTAATACATACTTAATACAAATATAATTAAGTTTATATATTCTAATAACTACCTGGTCTGGTTTTGGTTTATTTCTTCAGTTTTCTTGTCCAAATCTTAGAATTAAATCAATGTCGTTTTGGGTTTTTCAACATTTCATAGATTTGATCTGATTTTTAAGATGAACATTTCTTCATATACATTGTTTATGAGGATTGTAATATTTATATGTTATTTGTTATACATCTAACTTATCTCATCCATATTTCCTTTTGCTTGTTCTTCTTCAGGAGTTGGTTATTGATGTAGGATAAAATACATATATTTGTCCCGTGTAAAGTGTATAATTATTGTATAGTTTTTGTTTGGTTTATTTAGTTTTTAGTAGTATATTATATTATTTTGTGTTTTGACAGGTTCTGGTGTAAATGGAGCGGAAATGAGTAATAAATAAATAACCAGCTAGTTAAGCAGAGTGCGGTGCTAGAGACCGAAGGAAATTCGCTGCGATTTTCTAATGTTATCAAGAATTGGATGGCACATGGGTGGAAGTCTTGTATGTAGACATTGAAAAGGCAAATGGAAACTTGAAAAAAAAAGTCACGTGAAGGGCATAAAGGCTTATCATCACATCATCCATCATATTTTAGACATCACATTAATTTTGGGGGACATAAGCAACATCATCACGGCAGTAAAGTGGGGGACCCCTAATATCATTATTTTCGAAAATATAATGGGCGACAGAAGACTAATTGGGCCAAGCCAAGCCCATTTTAGTTGTAGGGTGGTTATTGCTTTCGGAAACTACAATTGGACGGCAGCAATAGAAGGAAACGGATATAATATTATTTAAGAAGAATCGGCTGAGTACAAAGAAGATACGCATACAACAGTAACATCGGAGATGCACGAAGGGACATCAGAGACGAATTGTTAAGCTCCTTTTGCAAGAAATCAAGGCTACGGAATCTACGGGACCGAGCGGGAAGCTTAGAGAGCAAGGAATAAACGGGTTCTTCTACTCAATTTCTTTAGTTTTCTATTTTTCTTTGTTCGTTGTCGATGAATTCTTGTTCTAAACCTTGTTTGATTGTTTTTAAAACCATGTTTATTGGCTAGATTTCTTCATGCTACCTAAGTGTGACAATAGCTAAATAAAGTTTGAATCTTTATTCGATTTTTGGCGTGGTTGTGGATTTTTCTTGTATTGTAAAAGCTTTGGGAATTTAACTTGGTGCGTATGCATGCTTGTGATTATTTTATTATTGTTTATTGCTTTGTTCGATTCTTGGTGACGGTCTTTATCACGGAATAGAGTCGGGCTAGGGTTTTAGGTTTTGGTGAGTGTCTATATCACATAATAAATCTTTGATCCTTTAGGGTGAAAATCGAGTAAGTAACCTTAGAAGTAATATTCGGTAATTTAATAAAATCAAGTGTTCTGCTAGACTCGTCGCTGAAAGGCTCGAGGATATTAATAGGTCTCGGTTTGGTTATAAGGACTTAACATTCCATTGTCTATTAAGCCAAGATTAAAACCCATTGTCGCTTTAGACGTTCGCGCTGAAAGGTAGAGCGTCTTACATAAGCACTTTCAAGAAACTAGAGGATGGAAAAGAAATCTAGAAAACCGGTGAGCGTAACAGCCTAGGTAGTGCCATAAGAATCGCCTTGAGAGTGTTTGAGGGGCTTAGTGGTGTCTTAATAGGTTTAGTATCCAAAGATCCCGGTTCCACACCACAAAATCATCGAATAGAGATCCATTCTGAGTTTAGCTTGCGTCTAGCCTAGGTAGTCTTCATCATCTCTGGTCAAAGTCTTCGTCCACATTCGTGTTTAGTCTTTTCTTTGATTTTTCTAGTTTAATATTTTATTATTTTTTTAGGATATTTAGAAAACCCCCCCAATCAATAAACAATTTAGTTAAAGTCCGTGTCAGTCTAAGTCTAGATAGAGTCGTTAGCGTAATCAGTAGAGTCTCTTGGGTTCGATACTCGGACTTCCTTAGGCTATACTACACCGATCGGTACACTTGCCGGTTGTGTGGTTTAGGGTTTAGAGAGTCTTAGTTTTATAAATTTAAAACTTAGAGAGTCTAGAATTAGGGTAATTTAGTTGTTTTTAATTAACCCATTTTTAGCACATCAGTTATCTTGTCTAAATCCGGAAGTGTATGGCAGTAGTTATAAAAGTATCTGATAGCATTCATAACTTTATCGAGCCAGGGGTCTCACTAGAAGCAGCCTCTCTATCCCTACGGGGTAGAGGTAAGGCTGTTTACATTTTACACTCCTCAGACCCTACTTTAGCTTTGGTATTGGTGGGATTTACTGAGTATGATGATGAAGAACTTATTTGCAGCCTGCTTATTATTTTTGAAAATAAGGGCACATTTCCTTTTTATGGTTAAATAAATTTTCTTTCTAGACTTGCATTTATGTTCCATTTAGCGGTTGTACATTTTTGGTAAAAATACTGGTTACATTAGGATACCTGTTTTCGTCCATGTGACATGGGTGGACATATGAAGTCATAATATAATATATGCTTTATTAGTATGTTTATGCTTTGTTTTAGTGTCCATGTGACATAGAGTGGACATATGAAGTTATAATAACATAATATATGATTTATTTATATGTTTATGCTTAGTTTGACTGTCTACTGTTTGATGCAGGGGAGCAACAACAGTTGAAGAGATGCTGACAATAGATATCAAACCTGGGTGGAAAAATGGGACAAACATAACTTTCCCTGAGAAGGGAAATGAAGTGCCTGGTGTCATACCTTCAGATCTTATTTTCATTATCGACGAGAAACTACACACTGTTTTTAAAAGGGTTGGTAATGATCTTGTTGTCACCCAAAAGATATCTCTAGTCGAAGCTTTAACGGGCTACACTGTCCACTGTCAACACTGGATGGACGAAACTTAACTATTCCAATCAATTCTGTTATTAGCCCTACTTATGAAGTGGTCAAAGGAGAAGGTATGCCTATATCCAAAGAACCGACAAAGAAAGGGAACCTAAAGGTAAAATTCAAAATCAAGTTCCCTAGAACACTTACCTCAGAGCAGAAAACTGGCATCAAAAGATTGTTGTCCTCGTGATCACATTTACTGCCAAAGACATGTAACTTCACATGTATTTTATTTCTTTTGTTTCTTTAATGGCTTTCGTTTGAACTTTGAAGATGGTAGTCCCGTAGTTGTGCGCTAGCTGCTAGCAAGTTGGTGAATTAGAACATACAGGCTGGTTCATATTTTAAACTTTTAATGTTTATAAAGGAATGGAATATTGGAGTTGCTTTACTGTAGCTTTTTCTTGTAGTAAACTGTGAGATTTGTAAATTAAAGGCTTTTTTTTTTTGTATTTTTAGATTGTACATGTGGTAACTAATTGTTATAGTCTGTTTACAGAATGACATTTGAAAAATCTAAATACTATGAAAACTACCTTAAAAATGCAAATCAACATGTTTTTGTTAATAAACTGTTCTCTGGTGCATATGGAAGTCTAGAAACAGTGCAGTTTTTGAAGGTAAACAAGGGTCGTTGCAGCAGACCATTGGAGAAGTTAAAAACTTGAGCTTCTTGTGGGTCAAAGTTAGGTCTAATTAAGAAGGCGGATTGGGAGATCTGGAGTGGTTTTAAAATGTATAAAATGGGTTGGTAGAGGTTAAGTACTTGTTTAGTGTTTCTTTGTTTACTGAATGATGTACTAGTGTATTGCTAGTTCCTCGCTAGCATTTGATAATGGCGAATATTTTGTTGATCTTTCAAGAAAAAAAAACTGTTGTAAAAGGATTAGTAGGTGGATATCAGGAGGATGCGATGTAAACCACAATGTATTTATATATATTATAAAGGGTTGTACCATGGTATTTAAGGAAACAATATCCTATGTTGAATCAAACCATAGAGCAAATTATAACCTTTTGGGCAAAGCCTAATATGTACTGTAATGTCTCTTTACAAGCTCCCTCAAGCTAAGAATGTGTAACTATCTGAAGTGACCATAAAAAAAATTATTAGAGTATGAGGACTTTTGGCAAAAACATCACCTTGTTGGACATCCGTTGAGATAAATTTCAAAGGCTCCGCCTATCCGGACACCCACTGCGCCTAAATCCACACTTTTGCAAACCTAGACGCCTCGTATAGACCTATACGAGGCGTCCATGCACTGAATTCGATGGGTGTACAGAGGGTGTCAGGCACGTTGTTTAAGGAACCCTATACGCAGGGTATGGGGCTATACGAGGCGTCTCTGTTTGGTATTTTTTTTTGGCTGAAATGAGGGGTGTTTTGGTGGGTTTTGGGTTGGTTTTTTGGATGGTTTTTGAAGATGTGTTTTTTTGATGAAATTTTTTTAGGTTTTAAAAAAAGTTTTTTTTTTCTTTTTTACACTATAAAAAGTTGTTGTTTTTTAAAAATTAACTATTTGCCTTTAAAAATCGTTTTTTTTTTATTTTTAAAAAAGTTTTGTTTTTTTTTTGTTTTTTACACTATAAAAAGTTTAAAAAAATTTTTTGTTTCAGCGTCGATTAAATCAACTATTTTAAAAATCGGCTCTTTAAATATATTATATTGTTTTTAACATTTTACTTTTTTAAATATTATTCTTTCGATTAAAATTTTATTTCTTTCAAATATTGTTTCCGTATTATATTCAGGGGTTATATTGTTTCCGTATTATCTAAATTTAAGAGAACAATCATTGAGTAACCGAATAACTGAAAACAAACATAAATATGACATATATAAGATAACTGTTTACATCCATAACAAAAATATAGAAGATAAGTTTGTACATCCACAATAACAATAAAAACAACAACAGGTCTATGCATCCAAATCCGAATCTGAATCCTGATGCTGCTGCTGCGGCTGGTGCTGCTGCTGCGGCTGCTGCTGCTGATGTGGTGCTCGAACCGGTGGAAGCGGTATCGGGGGTAATCCCTCTCTCTCTCGTCTATCCTGCTCCGCCCGTACCAACCAACCTACCAAATCGTCGAGCCTGTCAAGCCTGGCTCGTACATCCGGATGTAGTGCAGCTCCTGGGACACCACCTCGAATAGCGTGACGTGGAAACTGAGGTGCCCCGGCAGGTGGCGGTGGCTGTGGCGCCGCTGCACCGTCTAGATCCTCCGGAGGGTCCTCCACGGGCACTACATCAGCAGGATCTGCAGGAGGATGAACGTCCTCGAAATGCTCTGGTAGGTCCTCCTCTCTCCATACGCCCCCCTCGCGGTTTTTAAACCGCGGGCCAACCGGGAACCTCTTGATAACCCTCATCCCCCATAGCGACTGCATACCCATCCGCGTCGGCATGATGGCCGGCGTCCGTAGATGTGGGTCCTGATGTGGTACGAGGCCAAATGAACGGGCAATGACGGTCACGTACGCCCCGCCATACAAAAATCCGCGCTCCTGCCGGTGATGGCCGGAGGCGAAGTACTGGGCTAGACCGTGTGCTAGCGCGCACGGCCTCCTATACAACAAACAATATAGGAAAAAAAGATCTGTGGTCGTACACCACTCACGGCTGTAGCCGCGCGCTGATATAGAAGTGGCGAGCAAATGGTGCAGATACCTGCAGATAGTGTTAGCGAAATACAAAAACAGAGATTAATAAACAGTGCATATAATCACAATAATTGCAATAATAAACGTACATACCTGTATAGTGGGTCGCTAACAAACGACACCCTCCCCTTCGACTTGTCATGCTCCCAATGATCCGCCCCCGCAATCACCTGCCAAAACCCAACAAGAGTGGGTTTTTCAACCACCACTAGCCCCGCTGTGTAGATCTCAGTCTCGATCTCCTCCTGCATGTATAAACCACAGCGCACCGCAAACTCTGCTAGCGTCATCGAACGCTGAACGCCAGCAAGCCTGAAAGAAACCTCAGGCGGAGGGGGAGCACCTGGGTACGGAATCATAAATAAAACAATATAAATAATAAATAATAAATAATAATAATAATATTAATAACAATAACAATAATTAATAATAATAATAATAATAATATAAAGAAATAAATAAATAAATAAATAAATAAATAAATAAATAATATTAATAAATAAATAAATAAATATCAATAACATTCACCTGGGTACGGAATCGGCACTGGCTCCCCAGGAGGGTGAAATGTGAATGACGAAATGAACTCGACCAGCAGCTCCCTGTAGGTCGGCGTGTGCGCCAAATCAAAAAGACGATGCCACGGCGAATCGATAGGTATAAACCGACGCACTCTCGGCGTCTCAGCAATCTCCTCCATCGCATCCCAGTCGATCGATGCATGCGATCCAACGTGCATCCTCCTAAGCTTCTGGCAATGACGGGCGGCGTCAGTGCCGTCGGGAAACTCTAGATAGGGATGCCCCTGCAACGTATCCACAGGCGGTCGCTGTCTCCGTCGTGGACCCTGCTGAACCGGCTCTATGTGAATGTCATCGCCCGGCATCAGATCGTCCTCCATAATAAATACTGTATACGTATACAATAATAATAATATTAATAAATAATAAATAATAAATAATAAATAATAATATTAATAACAATAACAATAATTAATAATAATAAATAATAAATAATAAATAATAATATTAATAACAATAACAATAATTAATAATAATAAATAATAAATAATAAATAATAATATTAATAACAATAACAATAATTAATAATAATAATAATAAAAATAAATAAATAATAAATAATAAATAATAATATTAATAACAATAACAATAATTAATAATAATAATAATATAAATAAATAAATAAATAAATAAATAAATAAATAAATAATAATAATATTAATAATAATGTTTTTAATAATAATAATTAATAAATAATAATAATAATAATATTTAATAATATAATTAATAAATAATAATAATATTTAATAATAATTAATAAATAATAATAATAATATAATTAATAAAAAAAAAAAAAAAACAGACCCTCGTATAGCCCTCGTATAGGGCTATACTCAGCGTCCTGTTCCACAAGTTCTTCATCATCATCATCATCAACATCAAACCCCCAAAACCCAACCAAATTCAACTTTTAGGGCAAACCTACGGTCTAAAGGCATAAACGAGACAAAAATACTTAACTACGGGATGAAATACGTACCGGTGATGCTTCGATTCTTCAAAAATACGGTTGAAATACGTACGAGGCGTATAGATCAGAATGCACCGTATATGTGTGTGTTTTTGTTTGTGTGTGTGATCTGTGTCGTCTAGGCCCCCCCCTGTGTTATACGAAGCCTAGACGCCTCGTATAGACCTATACGAGGCGTCTATGCTTTTTGCTAAATGACATTTTTGCCCCTGTTTTACCCTTAGTATAGCCTTTTATCAGGGGCAAAATGGTAATTAACCATTCCAAAAAGATATTTCTGGAATGGTTAATTACCATTTTGCCCCTGAAAAAAGGCTATACTAAGGGGTAAACAGGGGCATAATGGTAATTTAATAATACATTTTATTAATTAAAAAAAGAAATGGGAAAAAGTAACCGCCTCAACTGTACTCCTCGTACAGGTCTGTACGAGTCGTACAATTTTGAAATTACCTTTTAGCCCCTGCTAAGTGGCTATACTGGGGGCATATCAGGGGTAAAATAGTAATTAACTAAAAAGATTTTCAAAATTCAAATTCAAAATTCAAATTTAAACCGCTCAAAGAGACGCCCCGTACAGGTCTGTACGAAGCGTCTACTTTCAAAAAATTCAAATTTTGAATTTCAGAAATTCAAAAATTGAATTTTCAAAATCCCGCTCAAATAGACGCCCCGTACAGGTCTGTACGAGGCGTCTGGTTGGAGTAAAATTACCTTTGAGCCCCTGGAATAAGCCTATATTGGGGGCCTATCAGGGGCTAAATGGTCTTTTGTGCAATATTATACGAGGGGTCTAGTCCTATACGAAGCGTATAGTTTTTTTTTAGAAAAATTTAAAAAAATACTATTAATTCCAAAAAAATATTATTAATTACAAAAAAAAATACTATTAATTACAAAGTTACACTATTAATTCCAAAAAAAATACTATTAATTACAAAAAAAATACTAATAATTACAAAAAAATACTAATAATTACAAAAAAATTCTATTAATTACAAAAAAATACTAATAATTACAAAAAAATTCTATTAATTCCAAAAAAATACTATTAATTACAAAAATCATTCTTCCGTGTAACTATCTATGTAATTAAGACTGGGGTTTGATCTTGGTCGAGGATTCATTATCGATGTATACCATTCTAGACGTGGCAAGTACATATCTTCCCATTGTTCTGTGTGGGGTCTTCGGTGGGTCAACCATAGCCCGTGTGCTGGTGGCATAGGATAATCCCCTTCCAGCTTAACATGTATGAAGTGGTTCTCGTTAACATGTGTAAGCGTTATGAATAATGGTTGTTGATTAGCCGGAGGACTTAGTATTGGGAAGTAAGTGGAACTCGCACCCATGGTTGTCGTTAACAGGTGCACCTCGATACCGTACGTTTGTGCAATAAGAAGTCCTGCAAAGGGGAAGTCCATCCAGTGATTCTCCCCACAACCGGCCACTGAATCCCAAATTAGGCCCTGACGATGCGTGTAAAAATAACCTGCAGCCCATGCTTCAAATATTGGGAACCAGATCGATTCGTTCTGATCCATTTCTTGGACAAGGTCCCTTCTAATACGCCCCCATGAACTCTGATCCATCCCTAAGCCCACAGCCACAGACCGAAACCCACAATGACCGTCCGGCATCACATCTCGTATGCACGAGACGTACGGATGGAACACTGGCGGAATGTCAGACTTAAACCGTTCGATGATTCCCACGTACTCGTCCCCAATGATTAAAGGAAAACCGTGATCATCTCGTGTCTCTTTCTTCTTAGAACTCTTTGAACGGCTTAGGGTCGCTTTGGGTTTTTGGGACCTTATAACCGACTGTTGTGAGGCTTGAGACGGAACGTACGAGCTGTGGCGAGGTTTATCGTACTTACTTTGTCGTGAACCTTCAAAGCACGTGTTTGCATCACCGAAGGAGCTTCTCCTCAATTCTTCATCTATACGAGAGGCCTCGTCCAACCTTTCTTGTACCTGCTTTGTTGTTGGTCGGCCACGAGTATTTTGTTGGACAACCGGTGGTTTCTTGGTAGATTTCGTTGGAGTCAACACCGCTTTAATCTTTGAAAGCAGGCTTTTTTGCTGAGCTGGAGGGTGCGACTGTAATTGTTGTCTAACAACATCTAGCTCTTCGACCACGTCAAGGGAGTCGTCTATCAATTTACAACTTTGGAAGTTAAGTTTCCGCCAGAAGACGTCTATGTCTTCGAGTTGAATCGGACGCTCTGCACAGTTAAAAACAATATTGTTTAGGTAAAATGAAGGAAAGGAAATATATCACACAAGTGTTGTACGACGTTCAATAATTATTACCTTCACGCATGTACTTTTCTATCCTACAAGCACAGGGCAACCCACAGCTGTGCCACATTTGGCAACCACATGATGAATTAAAGCGCTCCAAGACATCTAGCCTCCTAATTGCCTCTCCATGCAACAAGTCAAGGGCTTTGTGGGATACTTTTCCAAGTAGGTGTTGAAACATCGGGTGTTTGTGGTGTTTCATTGTTTTTTCGATGCTTTCTCGAAAAGTCTTCCTTATTTCACCGAACTGTGTCTCAACTATATCCCGGACACAACCAACTATACGGTCCAGCGAGCTCCTATCTTCGACGTATCTCTTTAAGTTGGCATGTTGGCTCTCAACTCTGTTTGTAGTACGATTACCAAAGTTGCGCCTCTTATCAGTCCACGCAAAGACAAACATCTCCTTATAGTCTTTTAGCCAGTTATCGTACACGTATTTGAAGACTCCTAAAAAGTAAAAATAATTTAATAAAATTTGCATAGGTGAGTCGTATGTTATTAGAAAAACTTACTAGAACGTTTGCACTCCACAAGTCGCTTTCGCATGTTGCGCAAGTGGTAGTCGTAGATGGGTATGGATGGAGACTCAATCAATGAACCCCAGAATGACAAAAATTTCTTCCAGTCGTCGTCTGTGAAGGCACCCTTGCAGTGCTTCATAACATTCTGTTGTATGTGCCACCTGCAAAGAAGCCTGGAGGCGTCTGGAAATACTTTAGCACACGCGCCCATAAGGGCTAGGTCTCTATCCGTTAAAATCACACGTGGCTCCATACATTCATCCAACATTGCCTTAACCCTCTCAAGCACCCACACAAAGTTATCACCCCGTTCTTTACTAACAACGGCATGCGCGATAATAAACGATTTGTTGGTAGGCGTCATACCAACAATCTGGATAAAGGGCATATTGTATATGTTTGTCTTGTACGTTGCATCGATCATCATGACGTGGGGGAATGCACGCCACAAGACTCTCGAGTCCCGATGAAGAAAGAAGATCTCTGTTACGATCTCTGTTCCGGGTTCTTCCCGGATCTCGTAAATAAAGTCGTTCTTCATCAGCACATTTTCTAGTGACTGCATGGGAGTCAATCCTTGTCTTTGTTCGGCTCTAATCTTCGCTACAACGTTTTGAACGTCTTTCTGAACATGAAACCTGTCGGGGTCCTGCTTCCTTATCGTTTGAAATATTTTGCGCGGCTCCATGTTTTGAGCTGTCAGCTGCTCGATCAGTTTCATTTCGCTTGGAGTAAACCTTCGCACAAACGCGTGGGCCGACAGGTCCTCACAAAGTTCGTGGTTATGTTCAATTGTTCCGTCTTTTATCTCCCAGGTTTCATACGGGTGGTTTCGGACAGCCAGCAGGTAAAACGGGCAACCGGTTTTTTTGCTTCCAGCTTTTCTAAGTGTTGCTGTACTCTGGTGCTCACCACCACGATCACATTCAAGCCATACCCTCCCGGTTCATCCCCCGATTTTCTTTGATCGACGGGTGACAATAACGAAACCATCCGCATTTGCTATTTCTTGTATCCGTTTCTTTAGTTCATCTAAGGAGTTGAAAACCTGTAACATCGACAATATTAATAATAATAATAATAATAATAATAATAATAATAATAATAATAATAATAATAATAATAATATAATAATAATAATAATAATATAATAAAAATAATAATAATAAAATTAATAATAATAAAATATTAATAATAAAATAGTAATTTATACCGTCTTTTTTAAGTACAGACTGTCCAGAATGGGAGGTGCTTCACCACCATATCTACCATATCCACCATAACCACCATATCCTCCAACGTCCGAATTGTTTTGATGAACATAAGGAGTGCCCGGGGAAATGAATTGCTGATGATCACCGTCTCCTCCGTATCCACCGTATCCCCCGTATCCACCGTATCCACCATATCCACCGTCCCCTCCGTATCCACCGTCTCCTCCGTATCCACCGTCTCCTCCGTATCCACGGTCTCCTCCGTATCCACGGTCTCCTCCGTATCCACCGTCTCCTCCGTATCCACGGTCTCCTCCGTATCCACCGTCTCCTCCGTATCCACCGTCTCCTCCGTATCCACCGTGTCCTCCGTATCCACCGTCTCCTCCGTATCCACCGTCTCCTCCGTATCCACCGTGTCCTCCGTATCCACCGTCTCCTCCGTATCCACCGTCTCCTCCGTATCCACTAGCAGGGTATGAGTCATCTACAGGGGCTGTTTCATCAACAGGAGGATGCTTGTTCAAATCTAGAAACGGGCTGTTTTGTTTTCCTTGTATACTAGACACAACCTCCTCTTGCTCATTAGAATCGGGAATGCCAGACTCCTCCAAAATAGACAACCGTATCATCATTAGTAAATAATAAACGAAAACAACAAGTAATTATAACATTTACGCTAATAACTGTTACCGGAACGCTTTCGTGCCCCCAGTTTTCGCTAGAATATTGCCCGAAGATATAGTTGCCGTTCCAATATGATGACATTTCAACACTCCGGGATGATAATAACGCAAACACAAATAAAAAAACAAACAGAATGTGAGTGTTTGTTTGTTGAAACCTCGGATGTGGACCAAGAACGCACTGTAGGTTGCATTTTATGGGAGCTAAAGACGCCTCGTATAGGTCTTTACTCCCCGTATGCCTTTAAGTCATGTCAGACATAGTCCCTTCATAGTCAAATCGGTCAGTCCAAGACGCCTCGTATAGGTCTATACGAGGCGTCTAAGGGCCTTCGTATTGGCCCCTCGTACAGGCCTAGACTCCCCGTATAAGTTGACTGATGTGACGTTGTACGAGGTGCAGAAGTTGGTCGGGAAAAGCAACCCTATACGCTTCGTATTGCCCTATACGAAGCGTATAGAAGGGTGTGGATTTAGGGAAAAAGGTGTCTGAATATGTACACCCATTTCAAATACAATTCTCTATATGTGTCACTTTCTCTCTTAACATTATTGTCACACCATAATTAACATGGGAGCTTGATGCGTTGGAGTTCGCAAGTTAAATTCATGGCTTTAACGATATGAATTCAGTTACGGTGTCTCCTAAAACTTTATATTCGCCTTTCTAGACAAACATTATACTATTTGTTGCTTTGCAAAAGTCGATGTAAATCTGTGAACATCCCAACATCCTACAAATAATATTACAAAGGCACCATACGTTTATCAGTTGAAAGTCCAAAAATTTCATAGCTAGACATTGGCATGTGGTAGGTGGTAGGAAGATTCATATGTTGAGAGAGGCATGATGTGGAACGGTTGATTGTTTTTGTGGAACGATGTTGTGTTCACTTAAACACACATGCCTTACAATATAGATTCGATTAGCTTTTAAGATTAGGACATCTATATCCTGAAAGTTATAATCCCTACACATCCTTTACGTTCAAGGGTTATATGGTAATTAGTATAAAGATTGGCGGTTACAAAGTTGAGGGACTATTTGTGACAAGACAGAACTTGGTAACTACCACCCCAAGGTGGCGAAATCCCTTGGGAGGCACCCCTTGGTCGATTGGCAACCACAAGAAGGAAGGGACATGACTTTTTAATTCTAGAGACACGCCCCTTCATGTTTAATTACATCCACATATTCAAGAGAAGCACCCGTTCATGAAGAGACGCGTCTATTGGATCGCACCCATTTAGAAACTATAAATAGGGATAGATAGTTTCATTTGTAGTTCGTTCATCACATTCCATTATACAAATTCTTAGTTTATCTATTCAAGTTATTTGATTGTCTAGAGATCAAAGATCCATTGGGGCCAACAATTGGTATCAGAGCATCAGGCTCTAGGCATCGCAGGGAATTCGTGATCAGGTTTTATTATTTTTTCTCAATTCGTAAGTTAGTTTTATTTTCGGATCAGGGTCGAACCGGGGTTAGGAATCTAGGATTTTGATTCTGGGGTTTAGTGCGAATTAGATTGTTTGATTATTACGTGTTTCAGGTTATACGCGGGTTAAAGATTTGAGAGTTTGTTGAATTCAAGAGAATTGAATTTACCGGTACAGTGATTCGTATTGGTGGCCAGGAAATTTTAGAAACAAGAAAGTAAGGGATGTCAGAATTCTAAGTTAGCAATCAGACTAGGGTTCGTGTGTGTATTGAACTCAGTATAGGAGCGTAGAACAGGGTTATTTTTGTTTCATTTGGAGGGCCAGGAAGAATCATAATTTAATCCGGTGGTTTGCGCGTTCGGATGGTCTAACTAGTCCTATGATAAGTCTTATATGCCTAAACATGTTTAATAATGTTGCATAATCAGTTTAAGTGTCAAAATTTGGGTTACATATGCTTACATTGAAATTATGCGCAAAAGGGCATTTTGGTCATTTTTCCTAAGGCATATAAACTACCGATCATACAACTAATTAAACAAAGTGACCATAAGGTATAACCTCGGAAGGTTATTCCCTATATAACTATGGTCATAAATTATGTTTGGTCGGATCCCAATGATCGACCAAACGGGTCGGGTTCGAAAGTCTAAGCGGTAACTGATTTGATATCAAAACAAAGTGTTTTGATACCTGAAAATAGTTTCGTCGCAAAATGCACATATTCGTGCATTTTGACCAAAACTTTGACTCGTCACTTCGACTAGTCAACGTGGTAATTAGTAGGTATAGTCGCAAGGGACTATAACCATCGTGATTACGCTCACGTTGCAAAGGTCGAACGAACTTTGACTTGACCAAATCATGGTCAAAGCTGAAAGTAAATAACTGTTTGAATTTTTAGCTTGAAATAAATGAACAAGACATGAAAGAACACTTACAAGTGCTCTAGGCTGGAAAATAAGACTAAGTATGCTCAGGTACGAGGCCTCCAACAAATGTGGTGGCCTCAATTCAGAGCTAGAGTGAAAGAAAATGGAAATGAGCAAGTTGAATAGATGAAGTTCCTGGGTATTTATAGGATTCAAGGATGAATATGATCTTGCCAAATGTTTTGTGTGATGATCGAGGAACAATCTAGACCATACACTTGTTAGGACCTGATTAGGGGACTTAGAGAACACATAAACAAGCCCACAATACCCAAAAACAAGGTTCAAAATCAAGTGCAGCAGGCTGTTTTGCTAAAAAATAGTTTCTGCCCAGCGCTATTCCTTGCGGCCCCCGACCAAGTAGGTCTCTATCTTCGCGGCCCGCGACCAAGTGCAGTACAGAAGTTTCAAACTTCATCAAAACAGGTCCCTGCAGCTCCGAAACTTGTTTTTCGACGTGTTTGACCCCCGTTAAACCATTTCCAAGGCTCTAAAAGAATGATAAAGCATAGGGGACTTTAAATATGCTTGGAAATATCACGGATGTTGGTTTGTTTGGTCGTACGATCACTTTTTTCGGTTAATTACGATGAAACTCGAACGGACGCGAAAACGATTCAAACTACACGATGAATGGTATTTTTGCATTCCCATCACTAAAATAAAATATTTTAGTGACCGGAAAAATTTTTGGATGTCCGGATATGGTCAGAACGTAAGATATGCACGCATTTGCATACTTTCGCAGTTTTGACGCTTTTAGTCCGTATGATCAAATAAGCGTATTTTCGCATACCGAACCCCTCAAAACTTATTTCTAAGCTATGTTAAGGGTATTTAGGGTATGTTTAGCTTATGATCTTGTTCTAGAGTGTACGTTGGTATGCGAATTGGTAGACTTTTGCAGTTTGACGCAAATAGTCCCTGTGATCGAATAAACTTGTTTTTAACACACCAAACCCTTCAAAACTTATTTCTAAGTTATGTAAAAGTTATTTAAGGTATGTTAAGCTTATGTCACTGTTCCGGAGTGTATGTTGCCTTAAGTTGATCACGTTTACGTAACAGTTTGCGTATAACATTCCAGAAAGTGATTTAGAACTTGAAATCGAATAAGGATTGAAACATGAAATTGTCAAAAATAAATAAACAAATATTTTGGTCAAAACACATTTTTTCATTGATATTTTGATATTGTTCTACATCGTACAGTGTTTACAGAGCACAAATGTCACAATAATGGCTAAATTAGTAAGTGAAAGTTATTTGGTTAAATTGTTAAGTAAAGTGGATAAAGAATGATTGTATATAATGGGTTATATTTTAATAAAAATCAGTGTGTACAATTCTTGTATAAATTTATAACATTTTTTCTAAGGGGTGGTTGAAAATTTCTAATGGGTGTAGTCGAAAATTTTCAAGGGGTGCGGTCACGATTTTACGCAAAATCTAACCCTAATTTATTTTAAAGGGTGCGGCCGCCCAACCACGCAAGTGAGTAGGTCCGCTCCTGGCGGTTATACCACCTATCCATGTGAGCTGGATTACATGCCTTATATGAACATGGATTGTATTTGCAAACCCTAATACAAAATTCATATTTTGATACATTGATGTCACACCCCGATTTCCATACGTTTCACCGGTGGGCCCGGTGGGGGATTACCGTGACGTAGTTGGCAACAATATAGTCAAACCACATAATATTTAAATGCACAGCGGAAGCATAAAGATAGATATATTTCAACCATCGAATGTAATATCCAAGTATCACAAGTAGTCGAAATAAATCCACAGGGGATCAAAATAAAATAGAAATATAATGTTCAACAGATAGTGGCATCCCAAGCTTGCGAGACTCTAACGATGCTAAGGAGTGGCCAGCCTATTTCGTGTAGAACCTGCATTTAATCTTTTTGGGGAAAATACGTCAGTTTACACTGGTAAATACATTCAACCGACACTTTTGTAAAAGGTTTATTAAAAGTGATTTGAATGCACAAGGCACAAACTCTTTATAACTTGGGATAATTAATCAATCGAATCTTGTAAAAGAATTACATGTTCGCTATGCGTTCAGTCGCCCGGTTCGTGCCGGGTTTAAGGTTAATAGACACGCCTTATAGCATAAAGCCGTGGCGGGAAAACCAACGGTTATACCTTTATAAATATAGACACATTGTCGGGTGTACGCCTACACCCGCATGTCGAGGTCGTGGCCATTTCGTAAAATGCTGCCAAGGATATCCGGGACATGGTCATTAAGCTCCCAAAGGCGTAAAGCCAACAAAACAAAAATTTTAAACAGGTCACATTGGTAATACCCAACTACTAATGAGTTGGGGTCAATTTCCCGACCAAGCGGTATTTTATATACCGTAACCCAAGCCCGTATAACGGAAAATAAGTTAAAAGTTGTTACCTGAGCAAGTAATAACCTCAATAAAAAAATGCAAGTATCTTTTACTGGTCTCCTATTCTAGAGCGAAGGTTTATAACAAACTATTAGAATCCTAACGGGTCTTTAATTTAGCCTTAGCTTAGACCGGTCAAGTTCAAATGATAAATACGGTTTAATCGCATGAGAGGCGAAAACCGAGAATGGAATGTGGTTTGGACCCAACAAGTTTGAAGACTTGTTTTATGTGGGTAATATAAACACATTCTGGATTTTGAGGTAAAAACGATAAGGTTTGACCCGTTTCGGCCAGTTGATGTAAACTAGTTACATAAACCGAACCGTACGCGTAAAAGGCGTATCGGGTAACCGTAAGAGTCCTACACAGGTTTCTTAAGTTAATATGCTTAAAAGAGGTTGTGGTATTAGTAGGATACCTTCCATTATGCCCATGACGAGTTTAATCCCAATATACGCCCCGTAGGGGTATTTCGGTCATTTTAAAGATTATAAAAGAGGTTTCCGAGTTCTACAGGAAATCTGAGTTTTCCGAACAGGTTATAAAGTTCATAATACTTTATTTAATATTTAAAATCAGTAGCAACTGGATTCGGGTCAAAATACCATGTAGAACTCATTTTACGTCCGAAAAGGGTATATTCGGTATTTACCGAATCAATGCCATAACCGTAGGTTATGAGCAGGGTAAAAATAATTAAAAAACTTTAAAATTCTCAAAATATTATTTTACATCAGTGTGCAAAAGGTTTGGTGTCGAAATTTGGGTCTAGGTAGGCTTTATGCTAATTGCGCCGTTTAATTACCAAAGTTTCCTTAATTGCGCTATTTAGCATAACTCCTATTCTAGACCTCAGATTGACATGAATTTTTAGGGACATGCTTAGAAATCAGTAATTAAGGTTATTGTCCTTTCACATGTCCAAAATGCTCGTTTTAAAGTTAAAAGGGCGTTATGGTCAACATTTAAGCATATAACGGAAATGTGCGTACAACTCGGACAAACAACGAACTGGTCACAGAGGGTTATACCATCATGTAACCTGGTCCCAAGAGAGTCCTAAGGCATATCTAAATCATACCATAACGGGTCAGAACTTAAGTCAAAGCAAAAGTCAAAGTCTTGCGACTTTCGGTTCCGAACCGGGTCAAAACAGTAAATGGTCGGATCAAACAACTTAGACCAGTTATAAAACTTATTATCATGTTATATGAGTGTCAAAATAGGTTACACGCCATCTACATTACTGATTATGCATAAAATCGAAAGTTAGTATTCTGTTGACTTTTTCTAAGCAACTTTGACCCGACATTTGGACTAGTTAGAGTGGGAATCAGAGGGTGCCCTTTTAAGGGTTTAATGCCCACATGATTACCAACATATAACTACCTTTGTTTCGATTAATCACTGGACCATTTGTGATTAACCGTTAAGTCAATCGTTAATTACGACGGATTGACTTTTAAGCTATATCTAAGTAAAACTAAGCCACAAAGGGTCAAGCACACTTACAGAAGTTTGGTACAGGACCAGAGATGCTTGGAGAGTGTTCTTGAGCTCCAGAAGTGATCAAGAAAGCAGATTGAGGTGTGAAGAACAATGTTGCAAGATAAGGCCCTTTTATAGTAGTTCAGGCACCTTAGATCTTTGCCAACAAGTGCTACAAGTGTTCCTAGATGATCAACATCTGTCCCTAAGTGCTAGGGGATGTTTAGGGGGCGCCCATGCTGCTCATAATGGCTCATATGTCGATTAAAACATCAAACAGTGCTTCTCTCCGACTTTTCTGCATCTGGGAGGCTGACGCGGCCCGCGTCCAAGATCATGTAACCTTTACGCGGCCCGCCTGGATCTCACTGTCAGAGCCCATATCTTAACTGTCAGCGCGGCCCGCGTAAAGCCCTTTGCTACCTTTACGCGGCCAGCCTGAGATCTGTTTTCAAGATTTTCAAATCTTTTCAATTATTACTGTTGGCCTTTGGCGATTCGAAGGGGTAACTTTGCACTTTGGGCCTCTTTTATTTACGTATAAGGGCCTCGTGACTTTTACCCGCGCCGTTAGGTCCTCGGTTAGTTTATTACTACCCGAAAAGTCTTAACTTTTAATGTTGACGCTTTTAACCCCTCGCATACGAATTTGATCATAACTTTCTCGTTTTAAAACGGAACTTTGCGAAATTTATATCGTATATTCTAGTGAGCGTAATTTACTGTTACAAAGCCTCGGGTTTGTTAAAGGGTCACTCAGAGGTATAACTTAAACATGTTGACACATTTAACCCCTGTAGTTTGTAATCTCTCACTTTCTTCCACATTTCGTTCCGTACGATCCATGATTTATTCGTTTGAAGGTACGAGCATCATTTAGGGTTACCGTACAATATATTTATCCCTTGTTGACATTTTGAACCCTCGGATTCACATACTTTCTATGTTTGTCAACTTTAGTCCTTATTTAGTATTTATTTCCACATGTAAACCTAAGACACGTGTCAATACATTATTGGATGCAAAACTTCGAGGTGTTACATCCTCACCCCCTTAAAAGAAATCTCGACCACGAGATTTATTGAAACAAATGAGGGTACTTTTCTTGCATCGTGGATTCTACTTCCCACGTGTACTCGGGACCTCTACGGGAATCCCATTTTACCTTCACAATCGGTATATACTTCCTGCGAAGTTTCTTAACCTGTCGATCCTTGATCGACACAGGTTTTTCAATGAACTTTAAGCTCTCATCGATGTGTACATCTGTATGCGGTAAAACCAGTGATTCGTTAGCGAAACACTTCTTCAGGTTACAGATGTGGAACACATTGTGGATACCACTGAGCTCTTCCGGTAAGTTTAATTTGTAGGCAACCGATCCGACACGTTCGATTACCTCGAAGGGTCCAATATATCTCGGGCTTAACTTGCCTTTCTTACCGAATCGCATCACCCCCTTTCAGGGTGATACCTTAAGCAATACTTTGTCACCTACCTCGAAATTGAAAGGCTTATGCTTCAAATCTGCATAGCTTTTCTGCCTATCTCGGGCAGCTTTCAATCGATCGCGAATTTGGACAATCTTGTCCGTTGTTTCAAATATTATATCAGGTCCTGTCATCTGGATATCTCCCACTTCTGCCCAACAAACGGGCGTTCTACACTTTCTACCATATAGGGCTTCAAAAGGTGCAGCCTTAATGCTCGTATGGTAGCTGTTGTTATAGGAGAACTCGACCAACGGTAGGTGGTTATCCCAACTACCACCTAAGTCGATCGCACATGCACGAAGCATGTCTTCCAACGTTTGGATTGTACGCTCACTCTGTCCATCTGTCTGAGGGTGGTAAGCCGTACTGAAGTTCAAACGTGTGCCCAAAGATTGTTGGAAACTTTTCCAAAAGTGTGACGTGTATCTGGTATCTCTGTCAGAGATAATAGACACAGGCACGCCATGAAGGGCTACAATCTTATCTACAAACAACTGGGCTAACATATCGGAGCTGTGAGTCTCCTTTATGGGTAGGAAATGTGCTGACTTGGTCAGTCTATCAACTATTACCCATATTGTATCGTTTCCCTTCTTTGTCTTTGGCAACTTGGTGATGAAATCCATCGTCACCATTTCCCACTTCCACTCAGGAAGTTCAGGTTGTTGTAGCAAGCCTGACGGCTTTTGATGTTCAGCTTTTACTTGCGCACAAGTCAAACACTTTGCTACATAGGTGGCTATAGACTTTTTCTATCCTATCCACCAAAAGTTTGCCTTCAAGTCTTGGTACATTTTATCAGCTCCAGGATGAACGGAATATCGGGAACTGTGGGCTTCCTGAAGGATAACGTCTCGAAGACCTCCGTACACAGGAACCCATATCCTTCCATTTAATCTCAGAATTCCGTCTTTGCCATAGGATAACTGTTCTTCAGTTACTCCTAGCTTTTTGTTAGGATAGTTAGCTTCTGACACAGCTTCTTTCTGTGCAGCTAACAATCTCTCATTCAGACTGTTCTTGATTTCAATGCTCTTGGCATTGATCCTTATTGGCTTCACTCTTTCTTTTCTGCTCAAGGCATCCGTGACTACGTTGGCCTTGCCTGGATGGTATCTTATTTCACAGTCATAATCGTTCAGAGTTTCCATCCAACGTCGCTGCCTCATATTCAAATCTTTCTGATTGAACAGGTGCTGGGGGCTTTTGTGATCAGAATAGATCACGAATTTAATGCCATACAAATAGTGCCTCCATAGTTTTAGTGCAAATACAACGGCACCCAACTCCAAGTCACGGGTGGTGTAATTCTTTTCAAGCACCTTTAATTGTCGTGAAGCATAGGCAATCACCTTGCCCCTCTGCATAAGCACACAACCCATCCCGGTGTGCGATGCGTCACAATACATTACAAATTCTTCCATTCCGTCCGGCAATGTCAACACAGGGGCATTGCTCAGCCTTTGCTTAAGGATATCAAAAGCTTCTTGCTGCTTAGGGCCCCAATTAAACTTTATATCCTTTCTAGTTAAAGAAGTTAGGGGTGCAGCAATTCTTGAGAAATTTTCGATGAAGCGTCTGTAGTATCCTGCTAGACCCAGGAAACTGCGAATCTCTGTAGGCGTCTTCGGCTCCTGCCAATTCATGACGGCTTCAACCTTGGCGGGATCCACTTGGATACCACGCTCACTGACTACATGTCCAAGGAATTGGACTTCTCGTAGCCAAAATTCACATTTAGAAAATTTGGCATAAAGCTTTTCTTGATGAAGCAATTTAAGAATACATCGTAAATGCTTCTTGTGGTCAGCTTGACTTTTTGAGTAGATGAGGATGTCATCGATGAAGACAATGACAAATTTATCCAAATACGGTTTGCAGACGCGATTCATGAGATCCATGAATGCGGCAGGTGCATTAGTGAGCCCAAAAGGCATCACTAGGAACTCGAAATGACCATAACGAGTCCTAAATGCAGTCTTGTGCACATCTTCGTCCGTGACCTTCAATTGATGGTAGCCTGACCTGAGATCAATCTTGGAAAAGTAGCTCGCTCCTTGCAACTGATCGAACAGATCGTCGATCCTGGGCAAAGGATACCTATTCTTGATTGTAACCTTATTAAGCTCTTGGTAATCGATGCATAGACGCATCGACCCATCTTTCTTTTTGATGAACAATACTGGTGCTCCCCATGGAGACGAACTGGGTCTAACAAAACCTTTGGCTAGCAGATCATCTAGTTGCGTTCTCAATTCTTTCATTTCTGTCGGTGCCAATCTATAAGGTGCTCTTGCAATAGGCGCTGCTCTTGGAAAGATGTCGATACTGAATTCCACTTGCCTATCTGGTGGCAAACCAGGTAGTTCTTCCGGGAAAACTTCAGGATAGTCAGAGATGACTGGGATGTCTTCAATCTTGGGTTTCTCCTCACCAATAGTCACCTGTGCCATATAAATGACACATCCTTTCTTCAAACATCTGGATGCCTTTAGCATAGACACTTGCGCGGGCAATCCATGCCGAGTATCTCCCTGAATGGTAAGTGGTTCTCCAGACAAAGTCTTGATCACCACTTATTTCTTGTTGCACACAATTTGGGCTTGGTTATGCGATAACCAATCCATACCCAATACTACGTCGAAACCAGCGAGTTTAAAGGGTAACAGGGATAAAGGAAATGAGTGATTCCTAATGGATATAACACATCCATCTAAAACAGTTGAGACTGTTCCCATAGTCCCATCATCTAGTTCTACTTCATATTTCACATTCAAGGTTTTTACAGGCAATTTTAACAACTCACAAAACTTATCATCCACAAAGGATTTATCTGCTCCAGAATCAAATAATACTCTTGCGAATACATCATTAATGAGAAACGTACCGGTTTTGACGTTGTCGTTCTGGATAGCCTCTTGAACATTCATCTGAAAGACCCTGGCATTGGTCTTTTTCCCTTCTTCAGCCTTTTTTACTAGCTTTGGGCAGTTAGTCTTGATGTGCCCTTTCTCATTGTAACTATAACAAGTTGCATCCTTGAGTTTCTTGCACTCAAGTGTCCTATGCTCAGAAGACTTGCAAATCCCACATGCCTTCGGCTGGGATTTCTGTTCATACCTGCACCTTCCGAAATGGTGCTTCTTGCAAACATTGCACTTGGGCCAATCGCCCGACTGTCGGTCATTCTTCTTGGCCTCTGATCCCTTCTTGTGGTCATGATTTCCCCGATGCTTCTTGCTTGACCTACGTGAATCATCATCTTCACGTTTCCTCTTCTCGGTGTCAGCATTTCTCAGAGATCTCTGTCTCACTGCATCCAGTGTGAGAGACAGAGATATATCTGCCACGGATCTAAATGTAGCGGGCCTAGAAGCCTTCACGCTAGCTTTGATCTCCGGGGCCAGACCCCCGATGAAACGCGCGATCCGTTTAGGTTCCGGGGTCACAAGGTACGGAACCAATCTTGACAGGGTGTTGAAACTTGTGAGATAAGCCTGGCAGTCCAGGTTCTTCATGACCAGTGATAGGAAATCAGACTCTATCTTCTCAACCTCGTGTTGAGGGCAGTAGTTTTCTTTGATGAGAGCAATAAATTGCTCCCATGTCATGCTATACAAAGCAACCTTCCCAGAGGCTTGAACCAATGATCTCCACCACGCTAGGGCTTCACCCTTGAATGACTGGGATACAAACTTCACCACATCCCTCTCAGCACAACCACTTATGTCCACAACTGTGTCCATTTCGTCTAGCCAGGTCATGCAATCCACCGCGCCTTTTTCCCCAGTAAAATCTCGGGGCTTGCAGGAAACAAAATACTTATACGTGCAACCCTTGGCGCGAGGTGCATCAGTGAACACTAATTTCTTGGGACGGACACTATTCTCATTCGATGAGTGTCGATCGTCATTCTTCTTAGGTTTAGACTGGGTTGAGGGTGGTTTGCTTTGGGATGCAGAATGGGTTCTTGGTTTTGAGTGTGGTGTAGATAGGGTCCTGCTTCGAGACTCGCTATACTCTTCATATTGCCGATCTAAGGCCGTCTTAACAGCGTCGTCTACCAAAGCTTTTAGTTCAGCGCCCGTTATATTAATTTGGGCGTTATCATTGTCATTCTCCTTCGGATGACTATTATTCTCCTCCGAGTTAGCCATTGAAAACTTGATCTGCTACAGAAGATAATGACAAAATTTTTATTTAGGGGTTTATTCTGGAATTGTCTTTTATGGCAATTCATTAACCATGGTAAACATAGACCATATTTGGTTAATTTGTTACTCACTTTTATTTAGGATTTGAATATAACTTATCCTAATTACAAACAATATTGTTAGTGGCACAAAAGCCTAGTCACAAGGACGCTTTATATATTATCAGCCACGATTTCAGAGAATCAAGGCATGAAGGTTCGACCCATAGTTCTTTTACCTTTTCTGACAGGGAGTCATAGACTACAACTGTCTTTTGTCTTATATGACGATAAGTATGGCCCGTAGGCACTACATCACTAATGGATGTTTGATAAGTGATCATCTTAATTGATGATTTTACACCTATGATTTATAAATCATTAATTTGGTTTTGGAATCCTTTGAAGGATTCTTATATAAGAATGACGCGTGTCATTTTAACAAATCACATCTGCCAAGAATGTTAACATGTTTTCAGAGGTTAACAGGGATCTGAATCTTTTACTCAGGTCTCACCATCTTGGCCGGGTCTTATAATGACACCAGGCTAGGTCTTACCATTAAGATTCTTTATTTGGGCAGACTTATTTAAAAGCAATGATTTTTGATTTACTTCATATAATAATGTATATAATGACAAAAATGAAGTTTTATAACTTAACATTCCATTAATCATAAGAACGATTACACCCTGCCCTAAACGGGACATTTAAATAGTCAAAATACCTACGCAGAGGTTTACAGAAAACAAGTCCACGCAGGGACCAAATACAAGGATAGATGTCTACACAGGGACAAGAGATAAGTCCATGCAGGGACTAAAAGGCAATGGTCCACGCAGGGACTAAAACAAATAAATGTCCACACAGGGACTCGATTAAAATAGGAAATACAATAGTACATCTAGAGACTAATGATCTCGCTTCTTCTTCCCTTTTAACAGGTTTGCTAGGCCTTTAAGGAATCCACGATTGTTCTTACGTTCTTGCTCAAAGTCTCGTTCTACCCTATTTAAACGGTGAAGGATTTCTTCCTGCTCCGGTGGGGAAAAACGTGGCTGCTGCGACGGTTGCTTAACCAGAGGTCTAGAAGGTGTTGGATACCCATGAGCTGCGTATCCTAATCCCCAGGGATTTCCATAAGGTCCTGCGGGATGGAGGGCGTTGTAATTGGCCGCTACCAAGTATGGGTCGGCGTCAGCATAATTATAGTGGGTGTGAGTCGGTAACTCAAACGGGTTATATGCTGTGGATCCGGCGTATGCTGGTATCGGGTTATCATAGCCGAATGGTGGCGGAGGTGGTGCAACTGGTGCAGAATTTACCTCTGCAGGGTGACTCGAAGGTCCACCCATTTCTGGGTCTTCTTGCAGTGGCGGAAAATGACTGCCGCTGGAGTGTCGAGGGGTGCTGAAATGAAAATCCCCTCTTCTTGCAGATATCCGCGCGCCTGATCTCCTATGCCTCGGCGGGTCCGGAGGTGCTTGTTGAACTGGTGGCGGTGGAGGCGGTGGCGTAACTGCCACGAAACGCGAATCCTCGGAAGGATCCTGCTGCTGTTGCTGCTGGTGAGGTGAAGAATGGTGAGAGGGTGTAAAGTACCACTCGCACTGGTTAAACCTCGCCTGGTAACTGTCGGGACCCTGATAAGGTGTTCCATGAAAGGATGACCCATCAGAGATCTCGATAGGATGGTCGGGGTACCTCTTGCAGGTTCGATGGGATCCGTGTCCTCGTCCATATCCATCGCATTGTCTTCGGAGAAATGGTCCTCTGGTCCTAGTTGGTTAAAACCTACTGGTTCTTGGACATAGTCTGCCAGGTTGAATTTGCCTTGGAAGAAAGGAGTGAGATCACCATAGGAACGGTGCAAAACAGAACGCTGGAGAGGTATGAACGAAGGTTGAGGGTTACTGGGCTCGTTTTCTGAATTTGGCCCAAATGAGTACCGGTATGAAGGTGTCGAACTATGCGAGGTAGACCGTCTAGCGGGCTCAAAGAGGTTCCTCCTACGCCTCTGAGGTTCTTCACTCCTCGTGCTAGAAGGAGCTCGCATATGTGAAGGTCCGGCCTCGTGATCATTGTGGGTAGTGATCGTCCCTTTGCCTCTTCCTCCTCTTCTAATTGCTGGAGGCATATTTCCTGCTTTCATAATTTTTTTTTAAATCAACAATATACAGTAAAGGACAACTAAAGAAACAATTCGAGATTTTCCTAGGTTCTTGTCTAGACTCGATTATGTGCAATTGTGTCATTGAGATTAAACACAAAAGACTAGTGTTTAATTCACTCAACGTTGGCTCTGATACCAACCTGTCACACCCCGATTTCCATACGTTTCACCGGTGGGCCCTGTGGGGGATTACCGTGACGTAGTTGGCAACAATATAGTCAAACCACACAATATTTAAATGCACAGCGGAAGCATAAAGATAGATATATTTCAACCATAGAATGTAATATCCAAGTATCACAAGTAGTTGAAATAAATCCACAGGGGATCAAAATAAAATAGAAATATAATGTTCAACAGATAGTGGCATCCCAAGCTTGCGAGACTCTAACGATGCTAAGGAGTGGCCAGCCTATTTTGTGTAGAACCTGCATTTAATCTTTTTGGGGAAAATACCTCAGTTTACACTGGTAAATACATTCAACCGACACTTTTGTAAAAGGTTATGAAAATTGATTTGAATGCACAAGGCACAAACTCTTTATAACTTGGGATAATTAATCAATCGAATCTTGTAAAAGAATTACATTTTCGCTATGCGTTCAGTCGCCCGGGTCGTGCCGGGTTTAAGGTTAATAGACACGCCACATAGCATAAAGCCGTGGCGGGAAAACCAACGGTTATACCTTTATAAATATAGACACATTGTCGGGTGTACGCCTACACCCGCGTGTCGAGGTCGTGGCCATTTCGTAAAATGCTGCCAAGGATATCCGGGACATGGTCATTAAGCTCCCAAAGGCGTAAAGCCAACAAAACCAAATTTTTAAACGGGTCACATTGGTAATACCCAACTACTAATGAGTTGGGGTCAATTGCCCGACCAAGCGGTATTTTATATACCGTAAACCAAGCCCGTATAACGGGAAATAAGTTAAAAGTATTTACCTGAACAAGTAATAACCTCAATAAACAAATGCAAGTATCTTTTACTGGTCTCCTATTCTGGAACGAAGGTTTATAACAAACTATTAGAATCCTAACGGGTCTTTAATTTAGCCTTAGCTTAGACCGGTCAGTTTCAAATGATAAATACGGTTTAATCGCATGAGAGGCGAAAACCGAGAATGGAATGTGGTTTGGACCCAACAATTTTGAAGACTTGTTTTATGTGGGTAATATAAACACATTCTGGATTTTGAGGTAAAAACGATAAGGTTTGACCCGTTTCGGCCAGTTGATGTAAACTAGTTACATAAACCGAACCGTACGTGTAAAAGGCGTATCGGGTAACCGTAAGAGTTCTACACAGGTTTCTTAAGTTAATTTGCTTAAAAGAGGTTGTGGTATTAGTAGGATACCTTCCATTATGCCCATGACGAGTTTAATCCCAATATACGCCCCGTAGGGGTATTTCGGTCATTTTAAAGATTATAAAAGAGGTTTCCGAGTTCTACAGGAAATCTGAGTTTTCCGAACATGTTATAAAGTTCAAAATACTTTATTTAATATTTAAAATCAGTAGCAACTGGATTCGGGTCAAAATACCATGTAGAACTCATTTTACGTCCGAAAAGGGTATATTCGGTATTTACCGAATCAATGCCATAACCTTAGGTTATGAGCAAGGTAAAAATAATTAAAAATCTTTAAAATTCTCAAAATATTATTTTACATCAGTGTGCAAAAGGTTTGTTGTCGAAATTTGGGTTATGGTAGGCTTTATGCTAATTGCGCCGTTTAATTACCAAAGTTTCCTTAATTGCGCTATTTAGCATAACTCCTATTCTAGACCTCGGATTGACATGAATTTTTAGGGACATGCTTAGAAATCAGTAATTAAGGTTATTGTCCTTTCACATGTCCAAAATTCTCGTTTTAAAGTTAAAAGGGCGTTATGGTCAACATTTAAGCATATAACGGAAATGTGCGTACAACTCGGACAAACAACGAACTGGTCACAGATGGTTATACCATCATGTAACCTGGTCCCAAGAGAGTCCTAAGGCATATCTAAATCATACCATAACGGGTCAGAACTGAAGTCAAAGCAAAAGTCAAAGTCTTGCGACTTTCGGTTCCGCACCGGGTCAAAACAGTAAATGGTCGGATCAAACAAGCTTAGACCAGTTATAATACTTATTATCATGTTATATGAGTGTCAAAATAGGTTACACGCCATCTACATTGCTGATTATGCATAAAATCGAAAGTTAGTATTCTGTTGACTTTTTCTAAGCAACTTGACCCGACATTTGGACTAGATAAAGTGGGAATCAGAGGGTGCCCTTTTAAGGGTTTAATGCCCACATGATTACCAACATATAACTACCTTTGTTTCGATTAATCACTGGACCATTTGTGATTAACCGTTAAGTCAATCGTTAATTATGACGGATTGACTTTTAAGCTATATCTAAGTAAAACTAAGCCACAAAGGGTCAAGCACACTTACAGAAGTTTGGTACACGACCAGAGATGCTAGGAGAGTGTTCTTGAGCTCCAGAAGTGATCAAGAAAGCAGATTGAGGTGTGAAGAACAATGTTGCAACATAAGGCCCTTTTATAGTAGTTTAGGCACCTTAGATCTTTGCCAACAAGTGCTACAAGTGTTCCTAGATGATCAACACCTGTCCCTGAGTGCTAGGGGACGTTTAGGGGGTGCCCATGCTGCTCATAATGGCTCATATGTCGGTTAAAACATCAAACAGTGCTTCTGTCCGACTTTTCTGCATCTGAAGGCTGACGCGGCCCGCGTCCAAGATCATGTAACCTTTACGCGGCCCGCCTGGATCTCACTGTCAGAGCCCATATCTTCACTGTCAGCGCGGCCCGCGTAAAGCCCTTTGCTACCTTTACGCGGCCCGCCTGAGACCTGTCTTCAAGATTTTCAAATCTTTTCAATTATTACTGTTGGCCTTTGCCGATTCGAAGGGGTAACTTTGCACTTTGGGCCTCTTTTATTTACGTATAAGGGCCTCGTGACTTTTACCCGCGCCGTTAGGTCCTCGGTTAGTTTATTACTACTCGAAAAGTCTTAACTTTTAATGTTGACGCTTTTAACCCCTCGCATACGAATTTGATCATAACTTTCTCGTTTTAAAACAGAACTTTGCGAAATTTATATCGTATATTCTAGTGAGCGTAATTTACTGTTACAAAGCCTCGGGTTTGTTAAAGGGTCACTCAGAGGTATAACTTAAACATGTTGACACATTTAACCCCTGTAGTTTGTAATCTCTCACTTTTTTCCACATTTCGTTCCGTACGATCCATGATTTATTCGTTTGAAGGTACGGGCATCATTTAGGGTTACTGTACAGTATATTTATCCCTTGTTGACATTTTGAACCCTTGGATTCACATACTTTCTATGTTTGTCAACTTTAGTCCTTATTTAGTATTTATTACCACGTGTAAACCTAAGACACGTGTCAATACATTATTGGACGCAAAATTTCGAGGTGTTATAATTGATTCTGTCTAACATGATTTTCTACTGTTTGATGCTAGAGAGCAATAACAGATAAAAATATGTTGACAATAGACATCAAACCTGTGTGAAAAAGAGAACAAACCTATCATTTCTAGAGAAGGGATACCAAGTGCTAGGTGTCATACCTTAATATCTTGTATTCATTATTGAAGAGAAACCAGACCCTGTTTTCGAAAGTTATGGTAATGATCTTGTTGTCTAGATGAAGCTTTTACGAATTACACACTGTAGCCAGCAACACTCCCTACAAGGCTTACCTTAGAATAGAAAACTTACATCAAAAGATTGTTGCCGTCTTCATAAACAGATTAATTTCCAAAGACAAGTACGTTTTCCTATATTTAGCTTATTTCTATAGTGGCTTTTTTTTTTTGAAAAAAAAGTAAGTTGGGCGTTTCTAACAGCGTTTGTGAACGTGAACACACAATTTGGGTTCATATTTTATACTTTTAATGTTCCATTGTATGAAATATCTTTTAGTGGACTTTTTGGACCAATGAAACGATGTGTTGGTTGCAAGAATTCTATGTCATGAGATTGATGCTAACAATTATAGCATAAGTGTTAACATGCAATCATCCAAGCGTCCTACGAAACATCACTAAGCGTATCAATATACTCACGGGTCAAAAGTCTTGAAAGTCAACAAATCTCATAGAGACTAACTATAGTTTGTGGTAGGTGGTGAGGAAGCTTAATTTGGATGTAGAGTGGAATGATGCCTGTGTTTTATGGAATGATAACTGTAGGTCCAAATTTCGGATCTCGAATACAAGGATTTGTTGTTTCGAATGGTATAACAAGTGAAGAATCCAAGTTACACCCCAACCGAGTAAGAGTATGTATCAGTAAATAAAGATTTTAGCGATCAACATGTCATATATTGATTGGAACAGAGTTTTGGTACAATGATTAAACAATGAAAGCTCCAATACTCCCTCTCTCACACACACTCTATATTGCTCATTCAAGCTCATATTCTAAGTGACAATTAAAGTGTTCGGTTGCACTGCACGGGCTACGGCTCAACCCGTATTCGTAATGTAAAAATACCCCTCAACTCTATCTATTTAGTGTAAAATTGGTATAGTTTTTCCGGTGTTATACAAAGGATACCCCTGATTCTAAAAAAAAATGGGATACCCCTGTTTTTTTGGATAAGATGTGTCATTGTGTATATTCAAATGATGGTTCCATCAAATAAGGAATTCCAAACTAAGGACCACGCTCCAAACGATGGTTTGTATATGACATGCATGGACTTAAAGTCTTCACTTTAAATTATTTCCTTGCAACTTTTATAATATTCATTTAATGTCACTTGATCTTTGTTCTTCGAGTCGAACGATGGAGGAACGTCGTTCGACTTCGGTCAGACCGACACTAGCTGCATCCAGAATAGTCCATCAACAACAACTTGTGTTCATTGAACCACACATTCCTCACGATATACATTCATGTAGTTTTAGGATCAAGACATCATGATGAGAAATCCTAATAAAACTCATGGAGTAAAACTAAAATCTAGTCTGGCGATTATACGAAAATAAAGACAATCAAAGATTTGACGAGTCGGTATAAGTTTAACATAATCCAAAAAATGATTAATGGAAGAGACAATTGTGATATTTTTCATAATTTACATGAGGACAATATTTGGGTCAACTTTTTTTAACTTTTTTTATCTGGCATTGGAAGGGGATTGTCAGAAATCATGGATCGGTAAGGTCTACAATCCTTTCTTTGGACGTTCTTTTTTGGATACGCCACTTTTGAAAAAAAAAAACAAAGAAAAACAACACCTTCAAAATCATCAACCATCACCGTCTTTGTTTGTATATAAAATCCGAACTTGATGCTACATTGTCTATTTTTATATATTGCAGGCGCTCTTGAATATTTAACCTTATATAAAACCATATTTCTTCCACAATTGTATGCGGATCAACATCATGCCATTCATCACAACTAAAACCCAAAAAAGAAAAAGAAAAGTTAAACAGAGAATTAAGATATAATTAATCATGTCAATTATTGTTGAACAAAAGAAGTTACCAATGCCACCAAATAATCTAATCCATCATGGTCCATAAGACAACTTCACATGCCAATCATTGTTGGATGTGTCCTAACCAAGAAAGAGTAGTTTGATCATCATTCATGTAGATTTTTGACAAGATGTATATATGAAATCTCACATAGAACATTTCACAAACATACAACACACAGTCAGTCATATATGGCACATATTCGAAATGCAAACAGGAAAATGATAAAGAATTATAGAATGTACGTGGTTTGGTACACAAACGCACTAGAGTAATTTTACTATCTAGTATTAGTTCCATAATTGCATTTCGGATAGACAAAATAAACGATTTTTCTCACATAAATGAATCTTCACATCTTCCTACATACATAACAAGTTTTGTTAGATTTTCAAAATAGAAGAGGATTAATACCAAATCCTAAGGCCGATGACTCATTATCTCTGTATGTATAGTTAAAAACTGAGATTTATACGGTATCTACATCTAATGCTAATGCCCATTAGGCTCGTTCACCTTCATTTCACATCAATACTTTATTTAGTACTCAATCCTACTCTGAATTCATTCCGTTACTTGACATATTATATTTCTTTATCATCTGTTTTCATCCATACTTGTCTCTAGGAGCATCAAATTTAATTCACTTTGAGATTTTATACTAGATTTACATTGCAAGTGTCTAGATCAACCGTATACCCAGTTAAATCAAGCAGGTTTTCACTTCTCCTATCGGAAAACTTGTGAGGTAAGTTTGTTACTCAAAATATAACCATCATAACTAAAACTAATGAGTTCATTAACATATCTTACGACCCTGGTTGTTATAAAGATCTACAAGCCTAATTTATAGAGTTAAATATGAATGAGCTGACCTATCTAGCCACAAAAACCTCAGCCAATAACTTCACTAATGAACAAAAAACATTTTCTGATTTCCTGCTTTGTAGGGACATAGTGACTCAGGAGCTTGCAACTTGGGAAGTGTAGTGGACGCATTAACCCGTGTTGGGTTTTTAATAATTTTTAAACTTTGAACTTTTGACTAAACTGTTTAAATTATGCTTCCGCTATTTCCTTCAAACGTTGTTTTGAACTCAATACTTTGGATGTGAACTTTATTCGTCACTAATTGTATTTAAATATAACTGCTTACTACTATAATTATTCAATATGATTGGTGGATGGATCCTGGCCAGTCACACGCCTCGCGGTAGTACTCCGCTTGTGGAATTTGAGGGTGTGACAGACGTGCTGCAAGTGCGTACATTTTGTTGGAATCTATCCTCTTGACCCGATCAAAGCCATAGCAATCAAATTTTGACACATTTTTCATTTTGTCGGTTTTTTCAACTTCATTCATCCACGTTCTTTCATCATCATTCCTTCACCGGACATTTTGTCTTCTTTTCTCTCCATCAATGGCAACATATCCTCCTTGAATTAACAATGTTTCGAAGCCTCATGTCGCCGATCAGGTGTTGGATGCTCCACTATCAAAAATCCTACGACTATCAATAGTTCCTGCCGGAACATCTTATACACTCTTTTAACGATCAGTTGGAGAGTGGGACCCAAGCCTTCGTAGACTTGTGTCGTCCGGCATCATCGAGAATTGTGACTTTGATTTCCTGATGATTCAAAATTGATTGAGCTCCCCCTGACATAGTTACCGATTTTGGTTTCCAAATCTTTTTTTGTTTTTCATTTTTAACACTTGAGTTAACAGACTGTGTTTGGATAACCTTCAGTTTTAAAGCATTTTCAACTTCTTTTCTTTTTTCTCTTCTTTTGTTTCATTTGTCGCTGTTTAACAAGATGAGGATCCTGTTTTGGTGAAACAGATCTTGCATGGTCCTTGTTACCACGAGGGGTATCAACTTTTTCTTTTCCCTTCGTGCGGTATGGACAGTTTCTGACAATGTGCCCACACTCTCCGCATTCAAAGCATGATCTCCACTCAACAAACCTTGGAGTGTCATGACTGTGATAGCTTGATGATGAACTTCGTGATCTTAAGGTACCTTGGCCTACATTATAATAGTTTGTGTGTTGTGTGTAGTTGTTTTGATTGTTTCTTTTCAAAATCTGGAATTGTTTAACAAAATCAGGGTTGGATTTGTTTTCAAAAGATTTGATTTTGTCAGTCCTTTGAGATTTCACAATGTTCACATTCTGAACCTTCTTCTTGTTTTGGCCTTGTTTGCCCTTTCCTTTTCTTTGGTTAGCGTAATTTTGCTTTCGTTGATTGTTTTTGTTTTGGACTTGTTTGCCCAAAAACCTACTAGTAGAATCTTCAAAACTTTATCGATAAAAAATTGATTGACATTTTTTATTGGGAAATCCTTATCTGAATATATTTTATTAGATCTAATCAACGTGTAAAGCAAATTCACGCTTTCACAACTTTCAATAGATGGTTCAACAGACCTGGCCGTAACAGTCACAAACGGTTTTGCTTGTGGATCACAAAGAATGTGATTCTCGATAGGTATGTTTTCCTCTTTTGTTACTGTATCTGACTGCTTAGGTTTGTCCTCATCCGATTCGTCGTCCAAACTATCACAATCCTCAACAATGGGAGGACTCTGATTATTCATGGACTTTGAATCATTGGTCTCATCCGATTCACTTTGACTTGAGGATGCACCCTTAGTGAACCCAAGACCGACTGTAAATTCATCAAAATCTAAAGGAGCAGTGGGTCCAAAATGTGGCATATCCTCGTCATCTAGCATTTTGGTGTAGTTGTGTCTAACCGGAGGAGGACAGGCCAGATAACCAACCGATGCATTTTACATCACCCTTCTTCTTTTGAACATCAATGATATGATCCAAAACATATCTCGAGTTGGAGTAGTTATCCAACTTAAGTTTGATTGCATCATATTCGCATCTTTGTTTCATCAATGATATTAATGTAGTTATTATTTCCAATTTGCTTGTTGAGAATAGTTTTCATAAGTACAAAATTATCTTTCCTTAAGGTTTCAATTGTCATTTTAAATTCCTTTTCATCTTTTAAGAGTTGTGTTTGCCTCAGTACACATTGTCAAATCCACAATCAAACTCTAATGATTTTTCTTGGAGTGATCAAATTTACCCTCTAGTTGTAAGTATTTATATTTTAACAACATACATTCAACACACTTAGACAAGATAGGTTTATTGAAACTTTCCTGACTGGACTAGTAATCCAAGCGAGCCATGAATGCAACACAAAAAGTAGAAGATCCAACTTCTGAAAGATGCTTGGAGAAATCATCAGATAAGTCTTCAATTTTCTGTTCCAAAGCTGCTTCCTTGCTATCCATCAATTCAGCTTCAGCAATCAAATCATCTACCTCAGCACCATCTTCACCATAACTCGATCCTTCTTCATCTGAACTACCGCTATACCCTGAACTTTCATAATTTCCCGAAGATTCCCCATCGTTAACATTCTTTACAATTTCTGCATAGCATGCAGTTCCTCCTCCACCACTGTTTCCTAACTGAACAGACCAATCATAGATTTCATCAGCCTGAACAAACAACGCCCGGTTGACATTTTTTTCAAGAACCATTACTCTTTCATTGTTGGATACTTGATTTCTGTTGAAAGGATACTGATTTCCTTGTTGTGGGGGCTTTGTGCATTCTCTTTTAAAGTGCCCCTTTTCTCTGCAGTTGAAACAAGTAACCACTCCTTTGTCAAAACCAAATGGAGTATTCTTTTTGCTTTCCAGGCTAGTTCTTTCCGTTTTCTCCATAAAGTCTTTTGCTCTCCTCACTGCACTTGCAAAGGCCCCTTCGATATCAGTCAACTCCATCTCCTCCTTATCTATCTATGCGTATTCTTCACTGCTTAAATTGATGTTGCCAACTTGTCCATCAACTAATCCGCAATAGGAACTCACCAAAGTGTTTAGAAGCTCCATGTGTTCTTTGGCACCTTCTACACTAACTTTGTTGAGATCGGAGGTATTAAGATGGACTGGATTTGGGTTAAATGTTGGTCTACCATAAGGATTAGATGAACCTCCATAGAAAGCTTGTTGAGTTGCTTGATTTGGGTCTAGGAATGGTTGGGGAACAAAGGCGGGTTGTTGTGGTAGGAAAGGGTTTGCGTTGGAAGGGATTAGGCCAACGGGTTCCAAAATTGTGGGTTGTTGTGGTAGGAAAGGGTTTATGTTGGAGAAAAAAGCGGTTTGCAACTTGGTATGTTGAGTCGGTTGTGAAGTTCCACTAATACCACCAACAATACAGAAATACATTTATGGATTTTGCGGAACTAAAATTCTTTTGGCCTTTCTAATATCTTCTTCATCTTTATTCTCTGACGTTTGAACAAATTCATAGATACTAATCGTGCTCAAAACACCATTTTGCTTTCAGATTTCCAGAAATTGACCCCATTTTGGATGTAGTGCATCGCCAAATCGGGAAACAATCTCTTGCGGACACACAACTACTTGATATGAAAATATTTTGCTTAACAAGTGGTAAGATCTTGCTGTCATCTCTCCCAATGATTCGTTTTCCACAAGCATGAACCTTTCAAATTCTTTCTTCAATAAATCATGTCGAGTCTTTCTCGAAGCCGCATTTGCTTCTACTCTAGCTTGTAAAGTATCCCACAAATGCTTAGTAGTTGTGCATTAAATAAATTGATAATAGATGTCTTTATCAAGCGCCTGAGTGAGAAGGGCAAAAGCTTTCTTTTCCAAATCATATGCCTTTTTCTCTTCCTCTGTTAAATTTGCTTATGTTGTGGCGCTCGATCCAGATTCTTTAAGTGCTTCGTTGTACGGAGTTGTAAAACACGTCCAAAGTTCGGTATTATGACCAAGGACATACGTGTGAAACCTACCTTTCCACCGAGGATAGTCGTTATTAAGGGCAAGCTTAGGTGGATGAATATTACTTCCAGATTAGCTTTCACTAACCAAAAGGTTTTGAATGCTTTGATTCTAGTTTGCGATGAATGCCCACTGATTAGCCGATATCATTGCAGATGGAGATGGCATGAGAGATTGAACCCATGATGTTCCAGTATTTTGTGTAGGTGCGGTACCGCTCAAAGTACCGTTGACACTCCAATCCCATGGATTGGTTGATATATTGACTTATACTAAAATGATAAAAATAACTTTTGGAAATATGATGGATAACAGGGACAAAAACACTTACTGTTGAAAAATCTGATAATTGTGAGCTGACACGAAATAGTTGTGAATCCACACGAAAGTACGCAAACAGTATGCTGGTTACACGAAATACTTAGTTACACGAAACTAGAATTCCAGGTGAAATACATACTAAGATTTTGGACGAAACATTGTGGGGAGAAATACTAGAACTTCAGGCAAAACATTTTCTTCATGCGAAACACTTTCTTTCAAGCGAAACACTAAACACTTTCTTCAGGCGAAATACTTTCTTTCAAGCGAAGAAATTTCTTTAGGCAAAACACTTTCTTTCACAAACATGCAGAACACGAAAATGTGACATGAAAGAGGATTCGTGTGCATACTCAAGACACAGATAAGACAAAAACTTAACAGACAGATAGTACCATTCGGTTATATAAAATCCTTCCAACTCACAAAAGGGAATATTCAGGTGAGTGTACTTTTCCGGCAACAAATTCCAGCCAACCTTCTTGCCGGAAAAAACGGAGTTTGAAAAATTTTTGTTTAAAATTCAAAAACAAGCTGGGTTTTCATTATCTCAATTGATTTTAGCAAGATTTCAACTAGAAATTCATAAAAATAACATCATTTAGGTTGATTTTTGTCCATTTTATGTCATTCACAAGTGGGTTTTGTGTTTTTGTCTAAAATCCTTCAATTATCACTCAAAAACTCACAAAATCTCACCAAAATACTTGGTTTTTAACAAGAAATCACTCCTATGCTCTGATATCACTTGTAGGTCCCTAAAAGGATCCAACAACTAGGTGATTTCAAGTAATCAAATGCATAAAACAGGTGCGGAATCCCTGATTTATACACAACCAAGAAAGAGCACAAACAATCAAGAACACCCAAATCACTCAAAATTTTCTCAATTGATTTTGACAGAGTAACAATACAAAAACTTCAATACAAGCTCCAATACTCTCTCAAAATGCACTATTCTAAAATGAACCCTATCCTGCTTTATTTATAGACGATACAACAGGGAACACACACGAAGCAACACGAAATACATAATAACAGGACGAAGCACTAGCTTCATGTCACACAAAATATATGGGATATACACGAAACATGTGTATTTCGTGATATTGTGTTTCATGTCCCATTATATTTCATGTATACATAAACAACTCATGCAAAAGTCATGTTTCGTGTGATTACAAAATCAACAGAATGTTGTTAAGTTATGAATGAACATGACATCATCATCGCCATGTCATGATGATGAGATCTTGAAATTGTGATGATGCTATTCTCCTGCCGTATCGTTTCGTTGTCACTTGCATCTTGTATGCCGAGTCGAATCGACGGAGGAAGGCCGTCGACTTCAGTCGTGTCTTGAACGGTCTCGAACATCACTAGCGACATCCACACTAAGTGCATCAACACCGCTCCCGTCGTACGTGTTGACTACTTTCGTGCGTCGCTCGCGCGCGATAAGTATAGGGAGAGGGAGAAAGAATTGGAAGGGCGATTGGGTTAAGTTATTTCATTTAGCTTCAAATTTAATTGGGCTTGGGTTACAATGGAATTTTTATTGGGCTAATGGCTGTTAGACGAATGTTTATAAGCTTAGATCATATTATTATTATTATTATTATAATTATTTATTATTATACGGCAGTTATTGCCTTGTTATGTATGTATATATATACTTATGTAACATGACCGAAAGCTTTTTATCAATTCATTTTATGAACACAAGATATTCTCCGTTCTTCGAAACCCTAAATCCAGAATTCTAACAAAGTGGTATCAGAGCCACATAGATGCAATCCAAGAAATTATCAAACTCTCGAGATATGAATCAGGGACAAGGAATTCAAACTCAAATTCCTAAATTCACAGGGCAAAACTATTACCACTGGCACATTCAAATCAAAGTCCTGCTTGAATCTCAAGAACTGTGGAATGTTGTTGATGAAGGAATTCGTGAACTGGGTACTAATCCAACGGAAGAAGCGACATCAGCGCACAGGGATGCAATCAAGAAAGATAAACGTGCACTGCATATCTTATTTCAATCAGTGAGTGAAACCATATTCGAAAGAATTGCGCTTGCAACATCATCGAGAGACGCATGGAATATTCTGCACAAATCCTGTCGCGGAGAAAATCGGGTAAAAACAATTAAACTTCAATCTCTTCGATGTGAATTTGATTCGTTAAAAATGAGGGAATGGGAATCGGTTGATGATTATTTCAATCGAACAATTCTTATTGTTAACCAATTAAGAATGAACGAAGAATCAATTAGTGAACAAAGAATCGTAGAAAAAATCCTACGAAGTTTGACTCGGAATTATGAGTCTGTGGTGATAACTGTGGAAGAAACAAAAAATTTAGAGAGTATTTCGACCGAGGAATTAATGGGAATTTTACAATCTCATGAACTGAGATTGAAACGCTATGAAGATATTCCAACCGAACATGCATGTCAAATGCGTAATTCCAATCAAGACCGAATCGGTAAGAACAAGAGTCGAAAATGGAGTACAGTTAGATGTTATAACTGTCAAGTTTTGTCATCGGAAGGATGATTACGAGAAATCTGACAACGCACTAATCCACATAGACGAAGAAAACAATGAACAAGAAGACACAATGTTCATGATCTTCAATATGGAGGAAACAGTCAAGGATGATTGTTGGTATTTAGACAGTGGTTGTAGTAACCACATGACGGGAAACATAGAATTATTCATCAAACTAGATGAATCAGTAAAGAAAGAAGTGAGAACCGGTGACGATAAATGACTGTTAGTGTTAGGATGCGGCGAAGTGTCGATCACAATTAGGGACAAAACTCGAAGAATACCGAAGGTATTCTATGTAAAGGGCTTGAAACATAATCTTTTAAGCGTAGGGCAACTCATCGAGAAAGGGTATGTAGTTTTATTCAAAAAAGATCAATGCATAATCAAGGATGCAAACAATGAAATCGTTGGAAATATCAAAATGACAAGCAATAAGATGTTTCCACTTCGACTAAGCAGTGATATAAATCTTGCAATGACCATGACAATAAAGGAGATGTCTTCACTATGGCATAAGAGATATGGTTATGTAAATATGGATACACTAATCAATATGGAAACTAATGGATTAGTGCTCGGATTACCAAAGATCATGAAGGACGGAGGTGTATGTGAAGGATGTGTCTCGGGTAAACAGGCAAGGAAGTCTTTTCAAAAGAAAAATACGTGGCAAGCCAACAAACCCTTACAGCTAGTTCACTTCGATATCTGTGGTCCCATGAGAACAGAATCAATAGGAGGATGCAGATATTTCATTACTTTTATCGATGACTATTCAAGGAAAACATGGGTGTATTTTCTCAAATTTAAATCAGAGGCATTAAATTTCTTTAAGACTTTCAAAGCCCTGAATGAAAGACAGTCCGAACATTTAATCAAAACTTTAAGAACAGATCGTGGGGGTGAATACTGTAGTAAGACATTCCAAGATTATCTGAGAACAAATGGTATACGTCATCAACTCACGAATAACTACACACCCCAGCAGAATGGAGTGGCAGAAAGAAAAATAGGACGTTGATGGAATTGAGTAGAAGTATGATGAATATTAAGCAATTACCGACCAGTTACTGGGCAGAAGCAATAGCTTGTGCCACATATATTTTGAACCGAACTATCACCAAGACCAGGCCCAATATAACTCACTATGAAGCCTGGTATGGAGTTAAGTAGAACATCTAAAGGTTTTCGGCTGCTTAGCTTACGTCCATATTCCAAAGCAACATCGAGGCAAGTTGAATGAAAAATCCGAAAAGGCCGTGTTCGTTGGGTACAGTGAGCACAGTAAAGGTTACAAGTTATACAATCCCCAAACGAATAAAATTATTGTAAGTCGTGATGTAGAACAGTGGGTTATACCCTCAGAGAGTTCCGAGGCTCCATTCATAGTATCGGACGGTGATGAAGCTTCAGCACAAAAACATGCAGAACCTGATAAAACACACGAAGAGCAGATACAAACAGATGATGTTCCGGAGCACAATGACTCAACAATACCAGAGAATGAAGAATCACATCTAGAGACTGCTTGTAATCAGCACAACGAGAACCGGACTGCTTTTAATCAGAACAACGAGAACGAGTCCACAGTAGAATCAGCACAGGATCATGAAGATAACTCCTCCACATCAGACTCGGAGAACGAAGTTATTCGTACAAAAACCATATATAATGTTTATCGGAGAACGAAAGCACTGACAGAAGCAGAAATTAGACAGAAATATCATGAGAATCAAGTGGTCAATTTTGTTCTCTTCACTAGCTCCGATCCTACATCATTTGAAGAAGCATGTCAAGATCCAAGATGGTTAGAAGCAATGAACAAAGAGATAGAGTCCATACATAAAAATCAAACATGGGAACTTGTAGATCCTCCTTCACAGCAAAAACCGATTGGAGTTAAATGGATTTACAAAACGAAGTATGATGAAAAAGGTAATGTGGACAAGTACAAAGCCAGGTTGGTTGTAAAAGGATATAAGCAAAAGTATGGCATAGACTACCAGGAAGTCTTTGCTCCAGTGATTAGATTCGAAATAGTCTGTTTAGTGCTAGCACTTGCAGCACAATATGAATGGCACCTCCATCAAATGGATGTGAAAACGGCGTTTTTAAATGGCAAACTAGAAGAACGAGTGTATATCGAACAACCTCAAGGATATGTTAAAAAAGGAGAAGAGAAAAAGGTATGCTTTCTCAAACGAGCACTGTACGGTTTAAAACAAGCTCCTAGGGCATGGTATAGTCGAATAGATGCATATTTTGTTAAAAACAAATTCAAAAAATGCATCTATGAACACACATTGTATATCAAAGATACAAATGAGGGAAAGATCATCATTTGTTTGTATGTGGACGACTTAATAATAGCAAGTAGTTCGGAGAAACTAATTTCAGATTTCAAAAAATCAATGAAAGAGGAATTTGAAATGATGTATATGGGTCGATTACATTACTTTCTTGGCATGGAGGTTACATATGAAAAAGGAAATATCACTCTATCCCAAAAGAAGTACACGAAAAATCTCTTAGAAAAGTACAGAATGACACATTCCAACACGGTATCAACACCAATGGAATACGGGTTAAAATTATCTAAAGATGATCCAGAAGAGTTTATAAAGGACTATACCGTAGTCTGATAGGAAGTCTAATGTATTTGACAAACACCATACCAGACATTATGTTTGCGGTCAACAAAATAAGTAGGTTCATGGAATGTCCAAAGAGAAGTCACTAGGAAGCAGCAAAACGTATACCAAAGTATATCAAAGGAACCCAAGAACAAGGAGTTACGTATTCGAAGGGAGGAAAGAAACACTTAACAGGGTTCAGTGACAGTGATTATGCAGGAAACATAGATGACAGCAAGAATACCTCAGGATATATCTTTCATCTAGGAACCGGACCTATATCATGGCAATCAAAGAAACAAAAGGTAGTAGCGTTATCTTCAACGGAAGCAGAATATATGGCCCTTTCTCTAGCAGGATGCCAAGCTTTATGGATCAAAGGAATCCTAGATGATCTGCTAGGAAAAGAAGAATATTCAATCTCGATATTTTGTGACAACAAATCAACCATTTATCTAGCCAGAGACCCGGTGTATCATGGTTAAAGTAAGCACATAAGAGACCTAATTAAGAAGAGGGAAGTTGAAGTCTTGTTCTGCACAACAAAAGAACAGTTGGCAGACGTTATGACAAAAGCTCTCCAGCCTAAGGACTTTGCTCGGATAAAGGAGTTGCTGCATATGAATCTGAAATGATCAAGCTTACGGGAGGGTGTTAGACGAATGTTTATAAGCTTAGATCATATTATTATTATTATTATAATTATTTATTATTATACGCCAGTTATTGCCTTGTTATGTATGTATATATATACTTATGTAACATGACCGGATGTTTTTTATCAATTCATTTTATGAACACAAGATATTCTCCGTTCTTCGAAACCCTAAATCCAGAATTCTAACAATGGCTAAATGATTAAGTGAAAGTTATTTGGTTAAATTGTTAAGTAAAGTGGTTAAAGAATAATTATATATAATGGGTTATATTTTAATAAAAATCAGTGTTTACAATTCTTCTCTAAATTTATAACATTTTTTTCTAAGGGGGGTGGTTGAAAATTTCCAACGGGTGCAGTCGAAAATTTTCAAGGGGTGCGGTCATGATTTTACGTGAAATTTAACCCTATTTTTTTTCAAAGGGTGCGGTTGCCCACCCACGCAAGTGAGTAGGTCCGCTCCTGGTGGTTATACCACCTATCCATGTGAGCTGGATTACATGCCTTATATGAACATGGATTTTATTTGCAAACCCTAATACAAAATTCATATTTTGATACATCGATTCTGTCTAACATGATTTTCTACTGTTTGATGCAGGAGAGCAATAACAGCTAAAAAGATGTTGACAATAGACATCAAACCAGTGTGAAAAAGAGAACAAACCTATCATTTCTAGCGAAGGGATACCAAGTGCCAGGTGTCATACCTTCATATCTTGTATTCATTATTGAAGAGAAACCAGACCCTGTTTTCAAAAGTTATGGTAATGATCTTGTTGTCTAGGTGCAACTTTGACGAATTACACACTATAGCCGGCAACACTCCCTACAAGGCTTAACTTAGAATAGAAAACTAATATCAAAAGATTGTTGCCGTCTTCATAAACAGATTAATTTCCAAAGAAAAGTAAGTTTTCCTATATTTAGTTTATTTCTGTAGTGGCTTTTTTTTTTTGAAAAAAAGTAAGTTAGGCGTTTCTAACAGCGTTTGTTAACGTGAATACACACTTTGGGTTCATATTTTATACTTTTAATGTTCCATTGTATGAAATATTTTTAGTAGACTTTTTGGACCAATGAAACCATGTGTTGGTTGCAAGAATTCTATGTCATGAGATTGATGCTAACAATTATAGCATATGTGTTAACATGGGACCATCCAAGCGTCCTACGAAACATCACTAAACGTATGAATATACTCACGGATCAAAAGTCTTGAAAGTCAACAAATCTCATAGAGACTAACTATAGTTTGTGGTAGGTGGTGAGGAAGCTTAATTTGGATGTAGAGTGGAATGATGCCTGTGTTTTATGGAATGATAACTGTAGGTCCAAATTTCGGATCTCGAATACAAGGATTTGTTGTTTCGAATGGTATAACGAGTGAAGAATCCAAGTTACACCACAACCGAGTGGGAGTATGTATCAATAAATAAAGATTTTAGCGATCAACATGTCATATATTGATTCGAGCAGAGTTTTTGTACAATGAAAGCTCCAATACTCCCTCACACACACACACACACACACACACACTCTATATTGCTCATTCAAGCTCATATTCTAAGTGATAGTTAAGGTGTTAGTAGGGGCTGCACGGGCTACGGCTCAACCCGTATTCGTAGTGTAAAAATACACCTCAACTTTGTCTACGTAGTGTAAAATTTGTATAGTTTTTCCCGTGTTATACAAAGGATACCCCTGATTCTAAAAAAAATTAGGATACCCCTGTTTTTTTTGGTCTTTCATTGTGTATATTGAAACGATGGTTCCATCAAATAAGGAATTCCAAACAAAGGACCACGCTCCAAACGATGGTTTGTATGTGACATGCATGGACTTAATGTCTTCACTTTAAAGTATTTCCATGCGACTTTTATAATATTTATTTAATGTCACTTGATCTTCGTTCTTCGAGTCGAACGATGGAGGAACGTCGTTCGACTTCAGGCAGACCGACACTAGCTGCATCCAGAATAGTCCATCAACAGTAACTTGTGTTCATTGAACCACACATTCCACACAATATACATTCATGTAGCTTTAGGATCAAGACATCAAGATGAGAAATCCTAATAAAACTCACGGAGTAAAACTAAAATCCACTTAGGCGATTATACGAAAACAAATACGTTCAAAGATTTGACGAGTCGGTATAAGTTTAACAGAATCCATAAAATGATTAATGGAAGAGACAGTTGTGATATTTTTCATAATTTACATGAGGACAACGTTCAAAGATTTGACGAGTCGGTATAAGTTTAACAGAATCCATAAAATGATTAATGGAAGAGACTGTTATGATATTTATTTTTCATAATTTACATGAGGACAAATATTTGGGTCAACTTTTTTTATCTGGCATTGGAAGGGAATTGCCAGAAATCATGGACCGGTAAGGTCTACAATCCTTTCTTTGGATGTTCTTTTTTGGATATGCCACTTTAGAAAAAAAAACATAGAAAAAAAACACCTTCAAAATCATCAACCATGACCGTCTTTGTGTGTATATGAAATCCAAACTTGATGCAACATTGTTTAGTTTTATATATTACAGGCACTCTTGATTATCTAACCTTATATAAAACCATATTTCTTCCACAATTGTATGCCGATCAACATCATGCCATTCATCACAACTAAAACCCAAAAAAAGAAAAAGAAAAGTTAAACAGAGAATTAAGATATAATTAATCATGTTAATTATTGTTGAACAAAAGAAGTTACCAATGCCACCAAATAATGTAATCCATCGCGGTCCATAAGACAACTTCACATGCCAATCATTGTTGGATGTGTCCTAACCAAGAAAGAGTAGTCTGATCATCATTCATGTAGATTTTTGACAAGATGTATATATGAAATCTCTCATAGAATATTTCACAAATATACAAACACAGTCAGTCATATGGCACATATTCGAAATGCAAACAGGAAAATGATAAAGAATTATAGAATGTACGTGGTTTGGTACACAAACGCACTAGCGTAATTTTACTATCTTGTATTAGTTCCATAAATGAATCGTCACCTCTTCCTACATACATCGACAGGTTTTGTAAGATTTTTAAAATCGAAGAGGATTAATACCAAATACTAACGCCGATGACTCATTATCTCTATATGTATTAACAGAGATTTATAGGGTATCTGCATCTAATGCTAATGCCCATTAGGCTCGTTCACCTTCATGTCACATTAATCTTTTATTTAGTACTCAATCCTACTCTGAATTCATTCCATTACTTGACATATTATATTTCTTTAACATCTGTTTTCATCCATACTTGTCTCCAAGAGAATCAAATTTAATTCACTTTGAGATTTTATACTAGATTTACATTGCAGGTGTCAAGATCAACCGTATACCCAGGTAAATCAAGCAGGTTTTCACTTCACATATCGGACAACTTGTGAGGTAAGTTTGTTTCTCCAAATATAACCATCATAACTAAAACTAAAGAGTTCAGTAACATATCTTACGACCCTGATTGTTATCAAGATCTACAAACCTCATTTATAGAGTTAAATTTGAATGCGCTGACCTATCTAGCCACAAAAACTTCAACCAATAACCTCACTAATGAACAAAAAACATTTTCTGATTGCGTGCTCGATCTTCCTGACCAAATAATTAATGACTAACCTTCAAAGAACTAGGTGTAGGTCAAGATCTATCAACATGTTTAATCAAGAAAGATGACGCAGAAAGATAAGATATCTCTTTCAACTTATGTCCAGAAAAAATGATTTCAGTAAATTTTCACGCGTCTAGTACTATGTATGTTTTAAATGTGTAAAATCTTGAAACACATGAATGTGGCAATAGAATCAGAGTTATAAATTGAGGGGCATCAACTCATTTATTCTTAACAATATTTAAAAACCTTCAATAAAAAATGTTTGGAGTCCGTCTCTAGAACACACTCGATTTTTTATCAATAAAGTTGTGCCGAGTTTCTATTAGGAGAGATGCATAGCTTTGAAAGTATGTTATTCTAGAGAGAAGGTGCATCTTGGAAGCACCCTAGAAAACGGCAAACCATCTCACCATGAAAGGGGAAACACAAATTCGTTTTTCTAACTTAAAAAATGTGATGTATGTAGGAGAAAACTATGATGATCAACCTAGGCTGCTATGTGGACAATAATGCCATTAAATAAACAATTAACCTAAAGAGCAAGGATTAAGGACAAAAACGCCCTTGGTTTGGGTGATTCATATTCTTATATATGAACCTTCTCAAGCTTGAACAAATGCTAACATGGATCAAACAAAAAAATACATTATGCTATACATGTAATATATACGGGCATGTCCACACCTTGTGAAAGGCGAAATCCATATTAATACGTAGCTACAATACGTTCCTCATTAAGTACTTAATTAACATATTTGGCTAAGTTAAAATGATGCTAGCACTTGTTATATTATTCACCATTAATGCTTTTGTCTACACTGCAAACAGAAGTAACTTGCATAACATGTGTGTTTGTGATGTATTTGGTTAAGAAAGTTGGGGTAGTATGTATAGATGACCGGTGGTAGTTGTTTGGGGTAGGAATGGTACTTACTTGAACGGGAAACAAGGTTATGGTATCGAGTTAGGTGGTAACACTAGTGAGATGAGGGGCTAACACATTAGTTGTTGAAGCGTTACTTGGCTTTGTATCGCCGAATGAAAACTCAGCTTTATGCCCTTGGCATACCACACCATTAAATGTTGTGGCACAACCATAATTATGTTAAATCATGGTTGGCTATTGTTCAATGGATGTCAAGGTAACACAAAAAGCTAATGCATATCACCATATATACAACATGATGTTGTTACCTGATCATTAAATTGAGAGGTTGTCAAAACAACATGGTTTTCTTCAAGTAGCAACACTGGAAAAACACAACGACCTCGTGCCAGCTTACACATGTAGTACGCCTTATCGGTATCATAAATCAAGGCCCTTCCACTGATGTTTAATTCCACCTGTTCAGATGCATAAAAGAAAAGGTAAAAATCACCAAGTAAAAAATTGATATATATTTACATGATGAATAATCATCTTTTAACTATGTTCACTAGACTAATTCTTGAAAGTGAAAAATATAAATTCTGGGAAGTAAATATTCACATAACATTAAATCAAGCTAATGAACTCAAATGAAACTGGTAACTTAGCTAGTTATGGTTGTCTCATATTGTACATATCAAGGAGCAAGAAAACAACAAGAAGTACCAATAACTGTTGGAAATCAGAGGTGAAATTGATAAACACAAAGGGCAACAACACAAGTTACTTGTATGATTCCACTAACGTTTTCATACAGATTTATGTACGCATATATGCACATCGAACTGATGCCTTCTAACGTCACAACTAGCGTGATGAAAACATCATTACCCTAATGATCTAATTACATTTTAATCCCTACCTTGGCACAACAAACAATTTTGACCTAAAACATAATTTACACCAATGACAGTAGACATATTATATGAATTGGAACCTGGAATATAGTTAATTAATATAATAAATACAAATTTCTAGCTTACCTCTTCCATCTCAAGGTTTAGATTCTCCACCGTAATGTAGTAATTACCAGAAAGTAAAATATTTTGTTGGATTATACCGTTTCCTATTTGATCATAAAAACAATATAACAATAAGAATACCTCAACATAGATCAATAATATTGATATTCAATCTTTCATTCTTACCTTGAATGATGTTCCAGGAGAGGGTGGGATTTAGACCTGACTGGTCATACTTACATTGGCCAGAAGAATAACAATAACCATCACTATAATCACGCCCATAACCATGATTATTTCCTGCAAAGTTACATGTATCACTGTATAATATAATATAATGAAGAATAATCGGCACACTGAAGCAATCTTAAGTCATCAAACACACTAAAAATCTTCAATTTTACCAATGATGGTCTTTCATGACCCTTCTCATGTATCTAAGTATATATACTTCATGATTCATACCGATCATACAATACAAAGCTGTTTGCTATAAATATAAACGAAAGATTTACCATTACTAAATCCCTTATAAATGAAAGAAACAATGATGTAATTAGTTTAAAGTATACTTTGGATTCTATTATATAATTATAATCAGATTATATTAGGTTTGAAGTTAGAAAGTGAAACATACATATGGATGTAGGGTTTCAAGAAGGATATGTCGTTTCCCTTACGTATTGTATATATATCAAGTAATTATTATAAACAAACATGTTCTTCGTTTATGTTTTGATCAATCATCGAATGGGATCTACAGTGAGCTATATCTGAGCATCATGATCATTGTTTTCAAATTTCAATCATCATTCCAGAGAGTTGCAGTGAATGAAGAAAAACGTCGTGTTATTCATCATTGGGAAATAGAATTAGAACGAAGTTCTTGTAGTCTATTTATCAAATTCAAAAGAAGGAACCCAAGACCGAAGTCATGTATTCATGTTTATCATGGTCGGAAAACAGAATTCATTGAAGTGTTTTTGTAAGTCTGGAACTTGGTGATGGTCTGGGTAGAAAGGGAAATAATCAAAACGACTAATGGCTTGAGTTTTAGTTCAAGTTCGGTTGAAATGTGATACGATCCTGTGACCCGTTGACCCGACCCGTGAAACTCTCACGTTTAGTTTGTTTTATGTTGCATGCATTTAGGAGAACTTTCATTCTTACGTGTCCCACGTTGTCATTAGTTGGAAGAAATTCCATTGCATTAAAATAGGATCACATTTCAATTACTGCATGCATGATTTCCTAATGTTTAGCAAGAAGTTATTTATTGGCATATTTTTATTCCATGTACGTTACACATTGAGTTTAATGAGAAAATTTATTGAAAAGTTCTAGTGTTCTTCATCTATATTCTTGGAGCTTAACCCCCTCTAAGGGTTATCTATCTTTGGAGTTTGATCCACTCTACGGATCTCTATCTTTGGAGTTTGATCCACTCTCCGGATCTCTATCATTTGGTGCTTTCATTCCCGAATTCACCTCCATCATGACCTCAAAAATCACATTGTTGCTCGACGAAATGTGGGCTAATATCGAGAAAAACCAACAACGCCTCGTCGAGTTTTGCGCTAGTCTCGGTCTACCTCCACCACCTCCACTCGCCGCTCGTCCGCCACTCAAGCCGTTTGTTCCGCCACCCAAACCGTTTGCTCCAAAACCCCTCCTACACCAAATAAAATCATCCGCGTCCAAAAAACGCACCCATCGTCAACCTAAAAAACTACCCCAAAAACCGCGCCCAAAAGAACCTATTCTACCGCACCAACCACACCAAAACCTACCTCAAACGGCACCCATCGACACCCTAAACCAGCCCCCAAAACTGCACATTCACCTACCCAACATGACACCCACAAAACCCGAGTCTCGCCATTGAACAACATAGAACCAAACGCCACCGTACGACGAGATTGGCGACCTCCCTGGCACCAATCGAGATGTTACGTTACAACGAAGCCGAATGCAGCCGGAAGACATGAATGGCGGCCACCATGGACGCGTGTCCCGTCCTTGAGGGACAAGGACATTTTTTAGGGCGGGAGTATTGATACGATCCTGTGACCCGTTGACCCGACCCGTGAAACTCCAAAGATATCTTTGGAGTTTGATCCACTCCCCGGATCTCAATGAAAGCACCAATAAAGATATCTTTGGAGTTTGAAGAACACTAGAACTTTTCAATAAATTTTCTCATTAAACTCAATGTGTAACGTACATGGAATAAAAATATGCCAATAAATAACTTCTTGCTAAACATTAGGAAATCATGCATGCAGTAATTGAAATGTGTTCCTATTTTAATGCAATGGAATTTCTTCCAACTAATGACAACGTGGGACACGTAAGAATGAAACTTCTCCTAAATGCATGCAACATAAAACAAACTAAACGTGAGAGTTTCACGGGTCGGGTCAACGGGTCACAGGATCGTATCAAAATGACAATGCGTTTTCCAAGTAAGCTTGAAGGATCCAAAAGGGATCAGTTTGAAATCGCAAGGTGAAATGATTGAATTCAAACGAGACCTAAGGTATGTTGTCCAGAAGAGGATCACGATAGGTTATCTACTTTGCACTTGGATTCTGGAACAAGAAAACACATAAGGAATTGAAAGTGAACGAATTGAAAGTTTCACATGTTGCGATTTCTCATCACTAACAATTGAAGGAGAACCAAAATCCTTTTCAAGCCTTGATTTCAGAGATGTAACTATAAGTTTCAGCCAGGATGTTGACAAACTCGAATAAAACATGCAAGATGACCAAGAGGGAATCAGGAGAGTCAAGTGATAAAGGATAATGGAAGTCGGATCAAAATCATACTCAAGTTGTCATAAAGACGCAATCAAGGATTCAAGCAAGATTAGAGGATTTAGAGATTGTCCTCATGGAGGCCAAGAAGGAATCTAGATTGATCTTGCCAACTTGAAGATGATTGATGGATCAAAACAAAGAAGCAATTCAAGTCGGAATCACAAGTAGAAGAATCAATAAGACTGCTAGCCTTAATTGTTTGATACAACTTTAATACAGAATTTAGAGTCAATATTGTGTAAACAGTGTGTTGTATAGTTTGTAGTTTATTATGTAATTATAATTAAATTGGGGGTCATTATCTTAGGTTTGAAAGTTAGAGACAGAAACATACATATGGGATGTAAGGTTGTGATGTTTCAAAAGGGATGTGTTGTTTCCCTCACATATGTATATAGATCGAGTCAGTGTACACTTACAAGGTCGATTGGTTAACTCAAGATTGGATTTAAGGGTTCATCCCTTTCTCTTTGATCTTAGTTTCTGTTCATGATTGATGGTTTGATTCCTTTGTCGTTTGGGATGCAATAACTTATGATTTATCAATAAATGAATAAGATGTCTGAGTTCCAATACTTTCTATGAACTTGGTGCTTAATATATACTCTGATTGAACTAAATGAATTGGTAAAATAGATGACTTGTACATGAAACTAGTTGTCAGAAATAAGAAGCTGAAACAACTTAAATTACCGTGAGCGATCGTAAGAAACAGTTTTGAAGAACTGATTACACTGTAAGAAATATTAATCTGTGATCCCTCGTTCAAGAAGTACATCCACTCCTGCAAAAAAGGAAGTAATTAAAATGTTTTAAAAGAATTTTTATTATAACATGAGCAAATAACTGAAATTCCAAGAACTTGCCTTCTGGGTATGGGCTTGAAGAGATGCATAAAGTACCTCAGACCAAATACTTATAACTAGAGGCGGTTCCTTGGTAAACCGGTATATGGTTGGTCCATCCTTATCTTTGTCTATGGATGGTTGCTCCACCTATTATAACAATTATCAACGTAAAACAATACTACTGAAAGTTAATTGATGGACACTAAATCTTACACTTATGGTCTCCACAAACAAACGGTTTGGTTGAATCAGGACGGATGAACCCATGGCTACTGCAATTGTCCGCGTTTTGTAACTTCCAAATCCCATGGAGAAACATACTGTTATAATGTCACATATATTTACCTTTTTAGTATAAAAGTAAGATATATATAAAAATGGAACTAATAACAAGCATTCTACATGAAATTGATGTTCTAGTACATCTATTCCACAAGAAGATACACAAAAATGGTAATATTATATATTACAACATTTCAAATCAGGATTCTGTGTGTTGACCTCAAGTCCAAGTTTTATAATTATTCTAAAAATACAGTTTGACCAAAAAGCCAAATCAAGGATTTGTTCACCATTGACTTCTTTGTGGACTCAATTGAATTACAAATTTCAAATAGAGGTACACAAATCATCAGGTTCAAACCTAAACCAAATCGGGTTGTAGTAAAAAGAAGTCAAAACCCATGGACCCGATTTGTGAGGGCTCCTCTCCATATCAGTTTCAAACCGGTTTCTGTTCACAACCCGGTTTGGACGTCAAAACCCTAAACACAAATAACTGAAGGATGCAAGTTCGACAGATATAAAATCCTACTCCACTTGTTATATACAGATAAATAAATCAATTGTGAAAAAATATAAGAAATTTTTATGTATAAGATTTTTACCAAGTGAACATAGTATGGCAGCAAAGGCGATACAAGTCATGTTTATATCTCCGGCCTGATTATTAGGGTTCCGCCACGACTGCTCCGGAGGAAATTCAGATTGTTCTCCCATAACTTGATCTGTACCAGATAACCAAGACCCGTCATTGATCATTCTCCATAGAATTAGATCCAAATCGTCTTCTTCAACTACGGGTGAAGGAGCCCCATTAGAATGGACATCATCAGAAACAGCTGCATCGACTGATTCAAGGAGCAAAGGAGTTTGATTGGTATCTTCCATTTCAAACCCTAAAGACAAGAGAAAATTTGTAAAATGTGAGGATGAAGAAGAGTTGATAGGTGCTATAAATACCGAAAACATTTATGAGCAGAATAGGATTACCGTAATCTCATGCAACAGAAAGGTGGCATTCAAACAGTGGTGGTGAGTTCGAAAAAATATTTCATAAAAGTATGAGCATTTATAGCTGAATAAATTAATGCAATATAAAATATGACATTAACTTATTAACTGGTTGATATATCAATATAATCAAAGGATATTTAAGTACTTATTACAAAAAGTTTAGTGTTACTTTCTGTGTTTGAAAGAAGCTACTCAAAATAACTTTTTAGGTATAAACACGGAGCTCTTGGTAAATACCTTAATAAGTTTTTATACTTTTTTTCTACTTTCATATAAATTTACTACACTTAATTACACGTTGTGAATTTCTTACATCACAAATAAAAAACAACACGAATCTAGTATGATATACAGAAATTTTGCTTTAGGCTAACAAGTTCGGATTACTTTTGGGCCTACGAATATTTTTAGTTAATGGGGTCATGTTTATTTCAAACTAAAAGGTTGACTCATTTAATCCATTTATTTAATTTTTTTAGTTTTTCTAATGTGTTTTTTCAGTGTCTTTATTCAAAGAACGCTAGTTATAAAAGAAAATCAAATTTATAAAAATTAAATGGTTTAAATTGTATATCATATATATGTACAGTAGAAGAAGTGATAATTAAGAAAAAAAAAATTAAAGACGCCATTCAAAAAAGTTTTATTTTACACTTTGACATTTCAGTTTTTTTAACCAAAACGAATCTTAAGTGTAAACTCACCTTGCTCAGGGTTATGTTCAAGGTCGACTCCTGGATTGTCATGAGCCTGTGCCCCCTATACGCGAGAACCAGATGGAATCCGTAAACCCTCGCTCCTCGTTCGTTTTGGACCCGGGATTAAAGCCCTGATTCGTCCCTTCACCCAGATGTTCCTCGAAAATGGCCAAGCTATGACAACTTGTATTTTCAGGTTAACACCAAACACTATTACCGAACACTTTTACGAACTTTTTATACTCTTTATGAATTGAAAATATTCATACGTATAATTATTTTAAACATACAACTTATAATATACGATATGGCTTCATACAAACATTTAAAGTTAGCGTGTTAACTTTCACACAAATTGGATATCTGGGCACTCGAGGGACTAGTGTTTCATTTATCAAGCTAAACATTCTGCACAAGTTACATTCAATTAAAACTCGAGGGATTGTGTGTTAGTTATCGAACTAAAAATTTAAAAACCTTTATAATATTACCCAACCTAGCAGCCCATAACCTGTTGTGATTGTCCCTCCCCTGGTGTCAAACCTCCAAATTCCACATGCGTTCGCGAGGCGTGTGACTGACCAGGATCAAGCCACCAATCATATTGAACAATTAAAGTAATACTAATATAGTTTCACCAAACCAATACGATTAATGACAAGTAAAGTTTAAGTCCAAAGTTTTTAAGTTCAAAATAGCAATTTAAGAAAATAGTGGAAGCAGAAGTAAAATGGTTCAAATATAAGTTCATAGTTTATGATTATTAAACAACCCAACACGGGTTAAGACGACCACTACACATCCCCAAGCTGCAAGCTGCAAAGCCACTGTGTACCTACAAAGCATGCAGTAGGTTGTCAACATAAAGTTGACGAGTTCACGAGTTTTTCCAGTTTTAATTCCAAAAACTTGTTTAAGTAGTTAATTTACTCATTTATATCATGCCATGGGGAGCTACCCCATATGTAAGCTACGAAACTGCGTAATACCGAATACTTTGCGACTGCACATTACGTGATTTGCCCCGTTTGTCAATGTTCTATCATCATTGATGGTTTGCCAGAGTCCATTAGTTCACACCCGATCCTATCCAGGCACGGTGTGAGGTTGGTGAGACCTAATAGCGCTATCAACTAATATCCCGTTCGTCGGGCCAGGCGACTAATCGATATAGCAAGTGGGGACTTCCGTGATAGAGTTTCTTTTAGTCCGCTTGTTGCATCTAATATAAATAGTAATTAACTGAGCGTCCCTCACAAGGGGAGAAAAGTATATTGTATCTCTCACAAGGAGATATCGTTGTTTGTATCCCACACAAGGGGATATCGTTGTTATCAGTTCCGTTTCCCAACAACCAGGAACACATGCTTTTATAAAAGTTGTGAACTCAACTTGGTTTGCTTGACAGACAGTTTACATAGTCAGGTATGCTGGTCAACCACGTCCTATTATGGTTACCAGTATAGGTCAGGTTTGGGTACAATTAATTCACGTATATCCTACACATATCTAACACATATCATGCATGTCACACTAGCACCCTATACGTTATTGGGCCTGTCCTAACATACGAACAGTTAAACAGTAACAGTAACACACAGTCCAAAACATGACATCACATAGTACGGCCCAATAACTAAGTAATTCAGTCCAGTCAAAACCACTTGTCTCGAGTCGAAACCGCTGATGAAGCCCCTGATGGGTGGTCTCGAGTCGAAACCACTGTTCTCGACCCACAACCACTAATGATGCCACTAATGGGTGGTCTCGAGCCAAAACCACTGTTCTCGACTCACAACCACTGATGATGCCACTGATGGGTGGTCTCGAGTCGAAACCACTGGACTCGAGTTGCAACCACTGATGATGCCACTGATGGGTGGTCTCGAGTCGAAACCTCTTTTCTCGACTCGCAATCTCTGTGGAAATCCTTCTAGAACCTTACCCAGATAGTACGAACCAATCAGGTTTTCTTAACATGTTTTATTACATCGTACAATCACCAATTCAGATCAAATCAACAATTTTCAAATATTCATCATCATTCATACTGTTCTTCATCAGGGTTTTCAATATTTAACAAGCAGGTTTATCCTAAACACCCTATTACTAGCACTGTTTCATCATCATCTACTAAGAACAATCAAAGCCCTCAATCAACCTTCATATCACACATAGAATAGCAATGAATCGTCAAGCATAGCACTCAATCAACCCTCAATCAACCTTCATATCCCGGCTGGTCATAAGCACACCTAGCTACTTGTTTGCATTTTGTTTAGCAAAGAAAACCTTATAACCAAATAGTCATCTTGTTCATACACTATCATCAAATAGTTTACATATCAACATAGCAAGGAAACTGTCACGGCTCCCTGACCCACCCTGGACGGAGTCGGGGCCACGAGGCAGTTCCCGTGGTACCCGTGGTATTTAATTTATGTGACAGCGGAAGTCTTTTATTACAGGATCTTTTCACCGTAAAAAGCTCGTTTAATATATTACACAAAGTTTAAGGGATAAATCCCATAATTTACAATAAGTTGATTTCACACAGAAATCTTTATTTTTCAAAACATATTTTATTGATTTATTCATACTGAGCCACTTCTCTGAGATTGATAGTGCTTTACTGCACTTTTCCTGGATCACACAGATCACCTAAAACATGTTTGAAAAAGGTTTTGTCAGCGGGGAAATACTGAGTGAATCATTCCATTTTCTAAAACGACCCGTTAGTTATAAATTCACAGTATTAAGAGCGATTACAATGTTTCTATCAACCAATTATCAAGAATGGGTATTTGTCACTCGACCGGATCTGTGACTGTGGTCATACCACTATTGGGTCCCGTCGCCCCAATAGTGACGGTTCACTCACATAGAGTGATACTCACTCACCTAGAGTGATAAAAATAGTAATGTGCACAATACCCCACATACCAGCTGTAATTTGGTGATTTACAAAGACTTAATCCCTGTAATTATAACCTTGAAAATAATTTGAGGTATTGTAATACTTACTCACAAACTGTGAGAAAACAACTTAAAAAGAAGAATGACTCACATTGCAGATTAACGAGCAAATAGATAAGCCTTCTGATTAGCCTTGATTACACCTAGTTTAACACAATGCACACACAGGCAGGTTAGTAACTAATACAGCAGTTACGTCAATTCACAAGATCAAACCCTCACAACGATCAATCAGTGCAATACTCGATAATTCAATCGGATTGACAACGAATAACAGAGCATAGTCCGAATTCGAACAGCACTCAAATATTCAAGTCGAAATCACGACGAATAATCAAAGTACAAGCTCAATTGAGCAGCACTCGGACTATCGTTGGATAGTTATAATCGGTCGGACGTTGAGTCGTAATAGCGATCGAGTTATTACCCTGATTGCGGCAGCGTTTCGTGATCGTGTGTGTGTGTTTATAGTATAACAGCCTGATCTCGACGTACACAGTAGCTATTTACGTCGTTTTAACATCTCAGTTTACATGCCAAGGTCGGCTATTTATAGCAGAAATTTCGACACGCTTACGGACCGTATGACTAACCCCTTACGGTCCGTAAGGGAACCCGGTCAGCTTACGGTCCGTAAGGCTAACCCTTTACGGTCCGTAAAGGGTACAGCCTACTTCCTAGCCTAGCTGAGTTCGGTTCTTAGCTTTGGTGATTCAAAATTCTGGCCAATCAGGATTTAGCAACGATTTAAGTTGGATAATTATCAATTAGGGTTTGCCCCCTTGAGTTTTAGAGGCCCTGATCCTGATTCCGATTATTCCGGAAATTTTAGGGTTTATGCCAAATTACTTGGGTGTCTTAATTAGGGTTTTCTTATTAGATAATTATTATCCTAATTACCGGTTTTATTGACAGTTGTTACATCCTCCACACCTTAAGAAAAATCTCGTCCTCGAGATTTACTGGAATATATGAGGATATTTTCGCTTCATTTCTGATTCCAGCTCCCAAGTGTATTCTGGTCCTCTCTTTGAATTCCACTTGACTTTGACCAATACTAGTCTTTTATGCTTGAGGAATTTGACTTTTCGATCTTCAATTTCTAATGGTTTCTCTACGAATTTTAATTTTTCGTTTACCTCTACATCCTGTAGAGGGACTACCAGGGATTCGTCTGATAGACATTTCTTGAGATTGGATACATGGAATACATCATGTACTCCAGCTAATTCTTCTGGTAGTTGTAAACGATAAGCTACTGGTCCGATTCGTTGAATCACAGGGAATGGTCCAACGTATCTTGGACTTAGCTTTCCTTTCATACCGAATCGTACTACTCCTTTCCAAGGAGAAACTTTTAAAAGTACTTTATCTCTTACTTGAAATTCTAAAGGCTTACGACGATTGTCTGCATAGCTCTTCTGACGGTCTCGAGCCATTTTCAGTCTTTCCTTGATTTGAGTTATCTTGTCAGTAGTTTCTTGTACAATTTCAGGACCTGATAATTGACTTTCTCCGATTTCTGCCCAACATACTGGAGTTCTGCACTTACGTCCGTATAGTGCTTCGAATGGTGCAGCTTCGATGCTTGAATGATAACTATTGTCATAGGAGAATTCAATTAATGGTAAATGGCTATCCCAATTACCACCAAAGTCAATTACACATGCCCGGAGCATGTCTTCTAGAGTTTGTATTGTCCTTTCACTCTGTCCGTCTGTTTGTGGATGATAAGCAGTACTTAAATTTAGTCGAGTTCCCATTGCTTTCTGAAAACTTTTCCAGAAATGAGAAGTAAATCGACTATCTCTATCCGATACAATGGAGAGTGGGACTCCATGTAGGGATACTACTTCGTCCACGTACAGTTGTGCTAACCTTTCCATGCTAAAGGTTTCTTTCATTGGTAAGAAATGAGCTGATTTGGTTAATCGGTCTACAATTACCCAAATTGCATCATTACCTCTTTTGGTTTTGGGTAACTTAGTAACAAAATCCATTGTTATGAGTTCCCATTTCCATACAGGCATTTCTAATTGTTGAAGTAATCCTGAAGGTTTCTGGTGTTCAGCCTTAACTTGTGAACAAGTTAAACATTTGGATACGTATTCGGCTATATCCTTTTTCATTCCTATCCACCAGAAATTATTCCTTAAATCTTGGTACATCTTATTATTTCCTGGGTGCATGGTATACCTAGATTTATGAGCTTCTTCTAAAATCTTATTTCTTAACTCTCCTTGCTTAGGTACCCAAATTCGTTTCTTATGGAATCTCCAAATTCCATCATTTTCTTGTTCTAGTTCTTTTAGGTAACCTTTCATTCCTTCAGCATCATCTTTGATTGCTGTTTTCTGAACTTCTTTGATTTGTGCTATTAAATCTACTTGTAGATTTAACCTCAGAGCACGGATTTGTTTCTGCTTCTCATCGACTTAAGGCATCGGCAACTACATTTGCCTTTCCTTCGTGATATTGAATATCACAGTCGTAGTCGCTTAGCATCTCCATCCATCTTCTTTGCCTCATGTTTAATTCTTTTTGCCCAAATATATATTTTAAACTTTTATGATCTGTATAGACAGTAAACTTACTTCCGTACAGATAATGTCTCCAGGTCTTAAGGGCAAAAATTATGGCTCCTAATTCTAGATCATGAGTCGTATAATTTTCTTCGTGCTTTTTCAATTGTCTAGAAGCATACGCAATTACCTTCTTGCGTTGCATTAACACACATCCGTATCCTAATTTTGAAGCATCACAATATACTTCAAAGTCTTCTGTTCCCTCGGGTAAAGCTAGGATTGGTGCATTCGTCAATCTATGCTTTAAAATCTTAAAAGCTTCTTCTTGTCTAGGTCCCCATTCAAACTTAGCGGCTTTACAGGTTAACTTAGTCAAAGGTACGGCTATCTTAGAAAAATCTTGGATAAATCGTCTATAGTATCCAGCTAAGCCTAGAAAACTTCTTATCTCCATTGCTGTTTGTGGAACTTTCCACTTCGTAATAGCTTCTATCTTAGCAGGATCTACATGGATACCTTCGTGATTTACCACATGTCCTAAGAATTGTACTTCTTGCAGCCAAAATTCACATTTCGAGAATTTGGCATAAAGCCTTTCTTTTCTTAACAAAGTTAAGAGAACGTGTAAATGCTCACAATGTTCTTTTTGGCTTCTGGAGTAAATAAGTATATCGTCGATGAAAACGATTACAAATTTATCCAAGTATGGTTTACAGATGCGATTCATCATGTCCATGAATGCGGCTGGGGCATTCGTTAACCCAAAGGGCATGATTGTAAACTCATAATGACCATACCTAGTTCTGAAGGCAGTTTTAGGTATGTCTTCTTCTTGTACTTTCAGCTGATGATATCCGGATCTTAAATCTATCTTAGAGAAATACCTAGCTCCTTGTAATTGATCAAAAAGATCATCAATCCTAGGTAATGGGTATCGATTCTTAATTGTAACCTTATTCAATTCCCTATAATCGATACACATTCTCATCGATCCATCTTTCTTTTTCATAAACAATACTGGTGCACCCCAAGGGGATGAACTAGGTTGTATGAATCCTTTGCTTAATAATTCATCTAATTGCTTTTTCAATTCTAGCATTTCGGTAGGTGCTAATCTATAAGGTGCTTTAGCTATTGGTGTAGTACCTGGAATTAAATGAATTCTAAACTCTACTTCTCTATCAGGTGGTAACCCAGGTAATTCTTCTGGAAAAACGTCTGGGTATTCTGACACTACCGGGATATCCTGAAGTTCTTTATCCTTAGTGTTAACGATTACTGAAATCATATACACCATTTCCTGCTTTCTTGAATAATTAGCCAATTTCATTACTGAAATGAATTTCAGTGGCTTTCGGGGTTTATCTCCAGTAATTAAAATTACTTCTCCGGAAGGGGATTGAATTTCTACAGCATTTTTATCACATAGGATTCGAGCATGGTTGGCTATTAACCAATCCATTCCTAACACTACATCGAATCCGGCTAAATTCATTGGTAACAGATTTGCAGAAAACTTATGGCCTAATAGTTCTATTTTTCCTTCTTGCCAGATTTTTTCTATTTTCACAGAATTTCCTTCTGCGGTTTCGACTGTGAAGATTTGCCTAAGAGTGGTTAAAGGTAACTTAAGAGCTTGGCAAAATGAAGTATTGATAAAACTTTGGTTTGCACCAGAGTCAAATAATACTTTTGCGAACACATCATGTACTAGGAACGTACCAGCTATCACATCTGGAATGAGTTCGGGTTCTTGAGTGGTTAGCTGGAATGCCCACACATTTCTCTTTGTTGCTCCTTCAGCTGGTTTGACTTGGTTGGCTACAGGTTTAGCTAATTTAGGACATTCAAATTGGAAATGAACCCTTTTCTCTGCAATTATAACAAATTCTTGTTTTCTTCCTGCAGTCTACTTCCCGATGTCCTTGTGTCTTGCAAAAATTGCAAACCATGTTGCATTGTCCATAATGCTTCTTTTTGCAAGTTTTGCAGAAGGGAGATGATGAGGATTGCCCCGTTCCTCTTTTCTTGGTATTACCCATACGAAATCCTTGGGTAATCTTCTGAGCTATTTCCTTCTTCCGGTCTTCTTCTCTTGTGCGCACCAATTCATCCGTTAGGGTGTTAGCTAATTCTACAGCATCGTCAATAGTACGAGGTCTTGCAGCTTTAATGATGTTTCGGATTTCACTAATTAACCCCCAGATGTAACGGGAAATAAGTACCGGTTCTGGCGAAGCCAGTGTTGGCACCACCCTTGCGTATTCAAAGAATGTCGAAGTATAGCTCCGGCAATCTACCCCTGTCATACGGTGACTTAGGAATTTGTTTGCCATTTGATCTTTTTCATATTCGGGACAGAATTTTTTTTTGCCAGATTCTTAAATTCTTCCCAACTCATGGCATAGGCTATCCTTCTTCCTTTTGCCTGGAGGACCGTGTTCCACCATTCTAGTGCTCCTTCTTTGAACAGATTTGATGCATACATCACTTGATCCTCTTTGGCACATTTGCTTATTGCAATCACTGCTTCGGTTTTCTCTAACCAACGCAGTGTTGCAGTTGCCCCTTCGTTACCTGCAAATTCAGCGGGTTTGCAAGCAAGAAACTCCTTGTAAGTGCAACCAGGTGTTGCAGCTTTTATTCTTTTTAGAAGTGGGACTTGTTGCGGATCATGATCGTTATGATTGCCGCCTCCATTTATGCTGTTACTGCCGTTATCCTCTAGAGTACGTTTACTAGGAATTAATTGTGGTTCGGCAGGTTTCTGAACAGCAGCCACAATTTCTGGAATAGCATGAGCTATCCCTTGAGCGTTAAAGTGCTCGATATCTTGTCGAGTTATATATTGATCTTCTTGTTCTTGCTCAGATTGATTTACTTCATTAATTGGTTCATTGTTAGCGTTTTCCATCTGCTAATTGGTAGGAATTATTAGTGTCTAACTTATTCATAACATACTAGCACAGATGAACACATAAATTATCACAACATACAAGCATAACCAAAATTGTCGATTTCTCGACTTTCATTTTGTGATTGTATATTGTATATGCATCCGTACACACCGTATCTTACAGAGTTTTATTGCCCATTCTACAGAATTTTAAGTTACTTATTTATACTAATATACAATACGGCTTCATGTGGTTTAACTGACATTTCTAGTAACGATGTTCCCTCTCATCGTATTTCCAAGTTAGATGCTCTCCCATTTCCCTGATCCTATTACCCGTACCTATCAGTTCTTCACCGAACTGACGGAGTTCAGCTAGGTTTTCATTACTCATGGGAGGATTTGGGATTGGTTCTGGGTCGAATTGTGGAAGGAAGCTATAAGGACTGTTGACTATGTTTTGGAATTGCCAATCGTTTGTCCACCATTCCTCCAGTTCACCTAGTGGTCGGGTGTGGATTAAAGGTTCGGGAATAGCCGGTGCTACGTTTAAAGGAAATTGGATTGTAGCCGGGTAAGGATACAAATTAGTGCGGATTGGGCTTATGACTTCACAGTTTCCTAATAGATGGTCTATTTCATCTTGGAACGTGATTTCTTCTGGCTGTTTAGAACTTTCGCCAATCTCTATTCCCTTTTGCTTAAGATCTATTCCTATTTCCTTTTCTGGTGGTTTCGAACTTTCTTCAGTTTCTATTTCCTTTCCCTTGCTCACACTCACAGGATTTTCTATTTTTGGAAGTCTCCTAGTGGCAGGTTTCCTACGACGTACTTTCCTCCACCCTACGTATCTTCTCTTCTTTTTAGGTTTAGCTTTTTCCAGCGGTGGAGCTTGGAATTCCACGGGTTCTTCTATGTCAGCAATGTAACCAGTAAAGTCGTGAGAGACTTCGATAGGCACTGGATATAAGTTGAGATTCTGAAAAGCTTCCGACATCTCATTCATGCTGCATAGCATATATGCAAAAAAATGCAATGTTAAAACTTTGGAACAAAGTTTAACAAACAAACACTGAAGTTTTATTGCATATTACTTTTTACAGAAGAAAACACACTAGGATTTATTTATTTACTGGGTAGTGATTTTTCTTACTAGCCCCAACTTATCAGATATTTAGAGATTTGCATTTTCTGCTACAGTAGCTAGCATATAAAGATTTGCCCATTTCTCGTCTATTTTATCTTCCCAAAGTGCACTATTACCCAATTCTTGGACTTCTGGATTAAACCTAACTCTCTTGGTTCGGGGTTTCTTTTTCTCCTGACTCTTTTTAAGTATCGAATCCCTTTTCTCTGGGGAAAGAGGATTCTCATAGTTTGCCTTGCGGACAAAGATTCCCTCTTCTAAGTTTACTGGGTTTTTAGAAGAAGATGCAACACCTAGTTTGTGGTAGATAGCAGACAGCTTTTGTTTACCCATACTGTAACTAACAAATAATCAGTTAATAAAACATATAATCACAAAATAACAACTAGTAAATTTAAGTATTCTGTCAAATACTTAGTTTAATATTAGGCTTAATCAGCGGCTCGATCAGTGGCTCAATATTTATTAATTCTTAGCTCTGATACCACCTTCACTGTCACGGCTCCCTGACCCACCCTGGACGGAGTCGGGGCCGCGAGGCAGTTCCCGTGGTACCCGTCGTATTTAATTTATGTGACAGCGGAAGTCTTTTATTTCAGGATCTTTTCACCGTAAAAAGCTCGTTTAATATATTACACAAAGTTTAAGGGATAAATCCCATAATTTACAATAAGTTGATTTCACACAGAAATCTTTATTTTTCAAAACATATTTTATTGATTTATTCATACTGAGCCACTTCTCTGAGATTGATAGTGCTTTACTGCACTTTTCCTGGATCACACAGATCACCTGAAACATGTTTGAAAAAGGTTTTGTCAGCGGGGAAATACTGAGTGAATCATTCCATTTTCTAAAACGACCCGTTAGTTATAAATTCACAGTATTAAGAGCGATTACAATGTTTCTATCAACCAATTATCAAGAATAGGTATTTGTCACTCGACCGGATCTGTGACTGTGGTCATACCACTATTGGGTCCCGTCGCCCCAATAGTGACGGTTCACTCACATAGAGTGGTACTCACTCACCTAGAGTGATAAAAATAGTAATGTGCACAATACCCCACATACCAGCTGTAATTTGGTGATTTACAAAGACTTAATCCCTGTAATTATAACCTTGAAAATAATTTGAGGTATTGTAATACTTACTCACAAACTGTGAGAAAACAACTTAAAAAGAAGAATGACTCACATTGCAGATTAACGAGCAAATAGATAAGCCTACTGATTAGCCTTGATTACACCTAGTTTAACACAATGCACACACAGGCAGGTTTGTAACTAATACAGCAGTTACGTCAATTCACGAGATCAAACCCTCACAACGATCAATCAGTGCAATACTCGATAATTCAATCGGATTCACAACGAATAACAGAGCATAGTCCGAATTCGAACAGCACTCAAATATTCAAGTCGAAATCACGACGAATAATCAAAGTACAAGCTCAATTGAGCAGCACTCGGACTATCGTTGGATAGTTATAATCGATCGGACGTTGAATCGTAATAGCGATCGAGTTATTACCCTGATTGCGGCAGTGTTTCGTGATCGTGTGTGTGTGTTTATAGTATAACAGCCTGATCTCGACGTACACAGTAGCTATTTACGTCGTTTTAACATCTCAGTTTACATGCCAAGGTCGGCTATTTATAGCAGAAATTTCGACACGCTTACGGACCGTATGACTAACCCCTTACGGTCCGTAAGGGAACCCGGTCAGCTTACGGTCCGTAAGGCTAACCCTTTACGGTCCGTAAAGGGTACAGCCTACTTCCTAGCCTAGCTGAGTTCGGTTCTTAGCTTTGGTGATTCAAAATTCTGGCCAATCAGGATTTAGCAACGATTTAAGTTGGATAATTATCAATTAGGGTTTGCCCCCTTGAGTTTTAGGGGCCCTGATCCTGATTCCGATTATTCCGGAAATTTCAGGGTTTATGCCAAATTACTTGGGTGTCTTAATTAGGTTTTTCTTATTAGATAATAATTATCCTAATTACCGGTTTTATTGACAGTTGTTACAGAAACATCAACAGTTACACCTCATCATTCATCCTAATCATTCAAATCAAGTAACACCCAATATGCATCTATAATCACCTAAAGATCTTAGCAAACAATATTGCACTAACCGATTCGTGATCGTAAGTGTGAAGGTGTGCAAGATTTATGAAAAGAATCCCCGAGTGATGATCACGAGCTGATCTGAGAGTCCTTGTTTCTTCCGGTTGAATCCGAGAGGAGATGATTGTGACAACCCTCACTAAATCAGGTATCCGTACGATTTAATTAATAATTAATTACTGCTTAATTACCGTGCTTGCTTGAAATTACTGATGAACTGCTACTTGATTTCTGATACTTGTACATACCTGCATCATACTTTAATTACCGCCACTACATTATTTACATACTGAACTCTAGTGACAAACATGATGCACAAAAGCATAGTAGCACTACAAACGGATAACCTATTGAACATGCTGATAAAGCCAGCATCAGGCAGATATTGCCTCTAAGGCCTGTATGAGCCAGAAATATTTCACTACACCAATAGTGAGTGTAGGGATACAAGGGTTGTAGAACTGCGTCTCTAGGGATAAGTTACAATGACTGGATGTGCCTAAAACGTACACTAAGCACAAAACTCAGCACTTTAATAAACAATTCAGCTTCTAGCTAACTAATAAAGTGCCAAAACATGAGAAAAATATTACTAGACACTTTCCAAAGTGTCGGGAATAAGTTGTGTCACTAAAAATGGTATTAACGTCACTCTAAAGCTTTGTTTAACGCTTTAACGGATTACTATCCAACCGAACAACCGGACTTTACCCGGAACATGAAAATATTACCATTAACACTATTTATCTTTTTCTGAGCCAGTTAGGGTCCCTAAACACCCTAACACCCGCCATAAAGCACAACGCACTACTAACCGGGTTAAGCACCTAACTAACCTAATTAACCTAACTAATAACTAACTAATTAGTTAGATTTGAACCAAGACCCCCCCCCCCCATCTAACTAAACCGTCCACAAGAGGGGACATACTTTGTCCTCCTTTGATTGTTTTAATCAATGGTGTCTAATATCTAAACGACACAAGAACCATTGGATCTTAACCTAATGTTTGTCTATAAGTAACAAGGAATGCACAGGATCATTTACACTCCACAACATCACACAAGAACACTCCCTCTCTCTCTCAAAGGCTTCGGCCGAGATCCCCTATATCCATCCATCATATTTTCGATTTCCTTCATCACATTCCAAGTTCATACAAACGTTAAGGATCACGTATAAGGAGGCTTGGTGCAAACGGAAGGCGAAGGACCTCACTCTATTGCTTTTATCCTCTCATTTTGCGCCTAGATTCTTCCCTAGCCTCGAGCTAGTAGTAAGTTGCTTAAATCACCCTCTCGAACTATTTTGAAGTGGTTAAAACGATTTGTAATGGTTAAAACTTGTAATCTTACAAGATGACACACTAAAGTCTACTAAAAACACTAATATTGATTGTTAAAAGCTTGTTTGTTGTGTAAATCTTGTAGTATTTGATTTGTGTGATTAGTTGGACCCAATCTATGTTGTGGTAGCTCGGATCATCATTTAACCCGGGTTGGTCATGATCATGGATCATGACATAAGGATGTTTTGGAAGTAACAAGGGTTAAAAGATGAAACTCTACCACACACGAATCATGAACTTGTGTAAAAGTGATTTTACTTAAAAATAGTGTTTAAAACTAGTAGATCTACGGATCTACAAGTGGTATTTTCAAAGGACCGAGTGTCAAGAAAATTATGTTTTCTAAAGACGGATCTTACGTTAACTAGAATGATTTTTAGAACACACAAGTGTGTAAACACTTGTGTAGCACAAAGTTTCGACAAAATAACAATTTTTGTAAAAGATGACGAGAAGTTGTAAAGACGGGATTTCTTTAAAAGCAAGGTTTTTACGAAATCAGATTGATTTATATAAAGATCCGCTAAAAGTAATGGGATTTACTTCATAATTTTAGAAAACTACAAGTTCACGTGATTTATGCGATTTACATATTTATTAACTAGTTTGTTGTTTTGAACATTGTTTTGATTGAGTAAGAAAATGGTTGATTTGATTTATAAAAGAAAATGATACGCTTGAAAGCGTGGCCACCTCCAGTTACAGAGGAAACTCTGGCGAAATTTTTCCAAAAACCTAACACTTAGAATTATTTTCACTATAAGTGTTAGAAATACTTTTCGACATGTTTTCAAAATATAAGTTTCGCCACAACTTTATTTACAAATATCGGAGGTGAGATTTTCACAAAATTAAACGTGATAAATATATATTTAGTAAATATATTATTTTTCACAACGTCACTTGTCAATTATTTTGTGAAGTGTATAAATATTATTTTTAGGGTAAAAATAATATTATCAAATGTTAACGAATCCAAAATAATACGAACGCTTTCACGATAAATATATAAGTTACACCGGTAATTATTATTACCACTCGATCGTTAAAACGTAACTTACGCATTTTACGGAAATATTTATGAACACGTATTTTTGTTAAGGTATTATTTTGGGAAAATCTTATATAATAGAAAATATAATATTTTTGAGAAAAATATTTATATTTTGAAGTTAGAAATAAGATATATTTTAAGTAAGACTTAATAATATATTTCGTACGCACATGTATTAAATCCCCCATCCTTGGGAAGGAAAATAATTACCAAGTATGCACAGAATGTAAACACGAAATAGTTGTCTAACTATTTCTCAAAACTTAAACCATAAAGCCAAGGCACGGCCGTCCGTCTAATAGAGTTAGTACATGTAGGTCGTTGCACAGCTGCTTGACTTGGAGACATACTTGGTAGAGACGCACCGCTGTGAGTTCATGTCCCCCTTTTCTCTTAACTGTTTTCAGTTTTCTAAACTGCGGGGGTGAAATACATGTTACTATGATTACGAATATTTCTTACATGGTATGGTTAGCGTAAGGAGGGTTATTACTTAGATCATGTGAATGGGTAGGCGGAAACTTGAGGTCATTAATCCTCAGGATAGGACCGAGGGGCAGGAGCGGTAGATCTACTTGGGTGTAGCGAGCCCAACCCCAGGCCCAGCATAACGGACATCGGGGTGACTTTGTACCCAACGCATAAATCTGCAAGGTTTGAGCCTTCCTACTTGCATTTCACACATATCAATGGCCTTGCAAACCATTGGTGATCTCTTTTTCCTTAATTGCTACATACCAGGATTTTTTTATACATACAAAGGTTTATTTACTCACTTACACATGAACTCGCTCAACATTATTGTTGATTTTTCCAACTTACATGTATTTCAGGGAATTAAAAGATCTGGCGCGGTATGTTATGTTTTCCCGCTGCAAGGTGTTACGAGGTCATCCGGGTTTAGGGGATGTGACTCTTTCCTGGACGAGTCACGGTCCTTAAACTGTGTTTATGTTATGTTTGTATTTGTTATGTTTGTTGAACAATGTTTATGTTATTAGGATGTGGTTCTGTTAAAACAATGTTGTTGTATTTGGATTTTAAAACGTAATCGAATGGATGATCTTGCATGATTTTATTTCTTATAGCTTTGTTATGATTAAGCTATGGTATTAAGAAGTCACACCAAATTAACCACGCTTCCGCAAAGCCAGGGTGTGACAGCTTGGTATCAGAGCTCTGATCATAGCGAACTAGGATTCCTTCTCGAGTCTAGACTATGATCACTAGGGCTCTCACGAAAACATTTTTACTGCATACCACTTAAGTCCAGATCCAAAACGTTTTTACAAACAAATGTTGAGCACATTTTATTTATTTATTTTTAGGCTCAGTCTTGGAGGCTGAGGCTCGGTCTTGGAGACCAAGGCTCGATCTAAGAGATCGAGGTAGATGGCTAGCGAGACTAGGAAGAGTAGGCTCAGTCTTGGAGGCTGAGGCTCGGTCTTGGAGACCGAGGCTTGCTCTAAGAGGTCGAGGTAGATGGCTAGTGAGACTAGGAAGAGTAGGCTCAGTCTTGGAGGCTGAGGATCGGTCTTGGAGACCGAGGCTCGGTCTTGGAGACCGAGGCTCGATCTAAGAGATCGAGGTAGATGGCTAGTAAGACTAGGAAGAGTAGGCTCAGTCTTGGAGGCTGAGGCTCGGTCTTGGAGGCCGAGGCTCGATCTAAGAGGTCGAGGTAGATGATAGATCAGTGTTAGAGACTAGGAGGAATTTGGCTAGTGGGACTAGGAGTGTCAGTCTAGGAGACTGGAAGGCTAGTGGGACTAGGAGAATTATGTGATTCCTTACTTGGTGACTAATGTGTTTACCTGATTATATGACTGATTATTTGTGCATATTTGTGTTTATGTTACAGACACCATGGACACCTCTGGCACAGGCGATTCAGACACTACGGGTCCCCGGCCGATCGTATCAGACGATTTAGTATCTTCAGAGCGCGAGATCCACACATCCGACGTTTCTAGCACGGACGAGGACGACTTTCAGCCCTTCGCGCTACCTGACGAGGCTCATGAGCTCGCCGATGGCCCTCTTATTGGGGACCTACCGCTAGTAGAGATCCCTGCTCCCATACCCTTAGCTGTTTACCCTGCCTACGATTTACTTCTTGACGCCGAGGCTGATGGCGATATTGATCTGTTTGACGATGATCTCCTAGAGGACGATGAGGAGGGCGAGGCCCTCATAGCCGACGGAGGGCTTTTACTGCTCGCAGATGCTCCAGCTACGGAGTCACCTGCACACTCACCTGCTCCAGACTCCTTCGAGTCTGTGGCCTCCGCACCTTTCCACACTCTGAGCGCACAGCACTTTTCACATGGTTCAGATCCTGACCAGGCATCCTCTGTTGCCCCTATTCCTAGCTTTGCTTTCGACCACGATGATGTGGAGGATTCCGATCCTATCTTTCCCCCGGATTCGACCCAGATCTGGATATAGAGTTTATACCTATGGATCAGCCTATGGAGGATCCAGTCGACCCAGTAGACCCAGTTGACCCCATTGACCCTGAGTTTGATTTTGAGATGGCCTTTGATGATCCTGAGCCTGCCATCGCCCCTGAGCAGGCAGCCGCTCTAGACCCTGTGCTTGAGCATGACCCCGTTCATGTTGGCATGCGTATTGAGCCTGTGATTGCTGACCACCTGCTGATGATCACCCTGTGGATGCTCCGTTGTTGGAGGGCGATCATGACATTGCTGCTGATCACGTTGATCCCCCACTTATTGCTGATGCACCTATTGACCCTCTTGCTGCTCCCCCACCTGATCCCGTTCCATTAGAGCCCGAGCATGCACTATTCGCGACCCACATGGACCCACGAGATGAGCACGCCCAGCACGGGTGGATTCCTGCTGATGATAAGGTTCCACCTATTCCCCCACATACCACTGATGCACGACACGTTGATTTCTCTTTTCCAGTTCCTCAGTTTTCACCTCCAGCGCGACCTGGAGAGGGTTCTTCGGCCCACCCCTTTGGACACGTGCCGATGTCTGTTCCCTTTATGCCACAGTTTCCACCTGTTTTACCCCCTGTTTCTCCATTTCATGTGGCACCTTTTGATCCAGCCAGGGAGCCGTTTCTCTGGTCATCACCACCTGTTATGTCACCGACCGACCCCTACCATCCCTTCCACATGGGGTACTCCATTGAGGATGTCTTGATGTCTTTTGTCACCCAGCACGAGGCACACACACAGCGCATTCAGGAGCTCGAGAGAGCTCAGCCGCCGCCGTGTCAGTGCCAGGGTCAGACCCACACCCCTTTGCAGCCCTCTCGACCTTTACCACCGGATTATGCTGCACGCCTTCTCACTTTAGAGCGGCAGGTTGCTTCTTTCTTACGTACTCAGAGAGCCATGGAGGAGGATTGGCTCCAGTTGCGTCGTTTGTTTTACACTCATTTTCCCCCTCCTCCACCGCCAGCCGTGTAGAGCTCATCAGTACCGTTTGGGTAGACGTTGGTGAGAAGACGACGATTGCTTTTGACTGCACAACATTTTTGGAGACTACATTATGATTCTGACTTTTGTTGACATGTATTTGATGTATTGACACTGATTCGATATAGTTTTCGGACTGGGGTGATGTAGCCCTTAGTCGACTGATGTTGTATGACACTGTGATGTACTGGTACACTTACTATGTGGTCTCGATATATGGCAATCGCAGTATTCTCATCATATTTGATGCTTGATTGATTATTTATATCTTTATGACATGCGATGTTGTGTGAATGATATTTGTGACATGAGATGATATGTGAATGATATATTGATAACATGAGATGTTATGTACTATTACTATCATTATATACGTACGCTTTACTATGGCCTGACCAACGTAAACCCATCTTTTAGAAGATGCCGCCGAGACGTCAACAACCGCAAATGCCTACTAATCAGGCGGAACTCCAGCAAATCATCGCTGCCGCCATCGCACAATACGCCGCCTCTCAAGGAGGGAATAGTGGAAGCAACTCTGGCAATACTGGCAACAACAACAACCCACCTCATGGTAATACTAAGTCGTTAAGAGATACCATGACCTAATTGGATATCTTTAGCAAGGATGCTAATGCCATTCATGTTATACTGTACGTGCAGGGTGCACCTACAAGCAGTTTCTAGACTGCAAGCCGGTCAACTTTGATGGCACAGGAGGTGCTGTCGCCTTTGTTCATTGGGCTGAGAAAACTGAATCTGTACTTCGTATGAGCAAATGCGCACTAGACCAGCAAGTCACCTATATCTCTGGGCTATTCTTGGATGGAGCCCTATCTTTGTGGAATTTGCAAGTACAGACACTTGGTGAAGCTGCTGCCTACGCGCTAACCTGGACCGAATTGAAGGAACTTATGCGCAAAAAGTACTGTTCCCGCGCTGAAATCCAAAATTGGAAACCGAGTTCTGGCATTTAAAGATGGAAGGTCCAAAGATCGCAGAATACGTTCAGAGGTTTCATGACTTATCACATGTGGTACCCTACATGGTCACTCCAGAGTTCAAAAGGATTGAACGTTTTATTTGGGGATTAGCTCCTCAAATCATAAGCATGGTGACCTCCTCCAAGCCTGCGACTATTACTGAGGCGATTGATTTGAGCGTGGCTCTCACAGAGGAAGCTATTCGCCTGAACAAGTTTGATGAAGCTGAGCCAAAGAAGAAAGAGACTCATGTGGAGTCATCAGGAGGTAACAAGCGAAAGTTTTCGAACTTCAAGCAAGGCACTAGCGGTGTGGTTAAGAAAGGGGAATCAAGCACGCCAGCTCAGGTTACAGCTGGTAGTGGGAAGAAAGGAAAAGGATACATGGGCACCCAGCCCAAGTGAAACTCCTGCCAGCGCCACCATTCTGGCCGTTGTGGTTTGAAAGTTTGTGAAGCTTGTGGAAAGACTGGCCACTTGAAGGATTCTTGTTGGGCCATAGCTGGCCAGAGAGGCCAGGGAGGATTCGGAAACAGAAACACCAACCGGGGCGGAAATGGAAATCGCCCACAAGGAAACAATGGAGGTAATGGAAATCGAGTTAACAGTGCTAATCAAGCGGGCGCTGTGAATCGTAATCAGAGGAATAATCAAGCTGGTGGAAACGGGCAGAGATCCGGATGCTTCAACTGTGGTGATCTTGGGCACTACAAGAGGAACTGCCCCGAGTTGAACCAAGCCCGTGGAAGAGGGTTTAATATTGAAGCAAGGGAAGCGCGCCAGGATCCCAATGTTGTTACTGGTACGTTCCCTGTAAACCAACGCTATGCATCCGTTTTATTTGATACTGGCGCCGACTATAGCTTCGTGTCGTTAGAGTTTAAGAATATGCTTGGTTTAGCCGCTAGTAAATTAGATGTTCCGTACTCAATCGAATTGGCTAATGGAAAGTTGGTAGAAGCCAATGAAGTTATCAGAGGTTGTGTGATCGAATTGGGAGAGCGTGAGTTTGCTCTAGACCTACTACCAGTTTAGCTGGGAAGCTTCGACGTGGTGGTAGGAATGGATTGGTTATCAGGCAACAAGGCTGAGATAGTTTGTCACGAAAAGGTAGTTCGTATCCCAACTGATGATGGAGAGACCATTGTGGTTCACGGAGAGAAGCGTGATACGCCGTTAAGAATTATCAGCTGTCTGAAAGCGCGAAAGTGTTTGCAGAAGGGATGTGCAGCCTTTCTGGCTCACATTATAGATAAGAAAGCCGAAGAACCGAAGATCGAAGACATCCCTGTCGTGAGGGAATATCCAGAAGTCTTCCCAGAGGAGTTGCCTGGATTGCCGCCTCAGAGGCAAGTGGAGTTTCGCATCGACTTAGTTCCAGGCGCCGCGCCTGTGGCTAAGGCACCTTATAGACTTGCTCCGTCTTAGATGCAAGAACTGTCGACACAACTTTAAGAGTTGTTAGACAAGGGATTTATCCGACCAAGCTTCTCGCCTTGGGGAGCTCCAGTTTTGTTTGTCAAGAAGAAGGACGGTAGTTTCCGTATGTGCATTGACTACAGAGAGTAGAACAAGCTGACGATCAAGAATAGATACCCTCTGCCAAGGATTGACGATCTATTCGACCAACTGCAAGGCTCAAGCTTTTATTCTAAGATCGACCTTCGATCTGGATACCATCAGTTAAGGATACAAGAGGAGAGTATCCCGAAGACAGCCTTCCGAACTCGTTATGGACACTACGAGTTCCTCGTTATGCCGTTTGGGTTAACAAACGCACCTGCAATGTTTATGGATTTGATGAATAGAGTTTGCAAGCCGTATTTGGATAAGTTCGTGATTGTATTTATCGACAACATTTTATTCTATTCGAAGACGAAGGCTGAGCACGAACAACATTTAAGAGCCATTTTGGAACTGCTGAAGAAGGAATAGTTGTACGCCAAATTCTCTAAGTGCGAGTTTTGGCTACGAGAAGTCCAGTTCCTTGGGCACGTGGTAAATGGAGATGGAATCCACGTGGATCCCACCAAGATCGAAGCGATCAAGAATTGGGAAACGCCAAAGACGTCAACCGAGATTCGGCAATTCTTAGGTTTGGCTGGCTATTATCGAAGGTTCATTGAGAACTTTTCAAAGATCGCTCAACATTGACGCTCCTCACGCAGAAAGATAAGAAGTTTGATTGGGGAACCGAACAGGAAGAAGCGTTCCAGATATTGAAGGATAAGCTCTGCAACGCGCCAATCTTAGCATTACCGGAAGGTGCTGATGATTTCATGGTATACTGTGACGCCTCACGTCACGGATTGGGTTGTGTATTGATGCAACGCCAAAAGGTTATTGCTTACGCGTCACGCCAGCTGAAGGTACATGAAAAGAACTATACCACACCTGACTTGGAACTTGGCGCAGTGGTTTTTGCTTTAAAGATCTGGAGACACTATCTTTATGGCACAAAGTGCACAATCTTCACAGATCACAAGAGCCTATAGCACATATTCAACCAGAAGGAGTTGAATATGAGACAAAGACGATGGGTTGAGCTGTTGAATGATTACGACTGCGAGATTAAGTATCACCCAGGGAAGGCGAATGTGGTCGCCGACGCCCTAAGTCGAAAAGAAAGGATCAAGCCCATAAGGGTTAGGGCTTTGGAGATGATTAATCAGACCGATCTTTCCTTGCGCATTCGTGCCGCGCAGAAAGAAGCTCTCAAAGAAGGGAACCTTGAAGAAGAATATCTCCGTGGGATGGAGAAGCTATTGGTACCAAACGAGGAAGGAACGTTATGTTATGAGAAAAGGATTTGGGTTCCACTGTTTAGTGGTTTAAGGAAGGTTATTTTCGATGATGCTCACAAATCGCGGTACTCTATCCACCCAGGAGCGGATAAGATGTACCAAGACCTTAAGGATTACTATTGGTGGCCTAGGATGAAAGGCGATGTTACTGTTTATGTGAGCAAGTTTTTAACATGCGCTAAGGTTAAAGCGGAATACCAGAAGCCTTCAGGACTTCTGCAACAAGCAGAGATTCCCAAGTGGAAATGGGAACAAATCACCATGGATTTTATTACGAAGTTGCCAAGAGGCCATGACACTATTTGGGTAATAGTGGATCGATTAACGAAGTCAGCGCACTTCTTACCTATCAGAGAGAAGGATAATACGAGCAAGTTGGCCGAAATTTACATGAGAGAAATTGTTACACGCCATGGAGTACCTCTCTCAATCATTTCTGATAGAGATGGAAGGTTCATATCAAGGATTTGGCAATCCTTCCAAGAAGCTTTTGGCTCGCAATTGAATATGAGCACCGCGTTTCACCCACAGACCGACGGGCAAAGCGAACGGACGATACAGACCTTGGAAGACATGCTGAGAGCATGTGTTATGGATTTGGGCGATAGCTGGGATAAGCATTTGCCCTTGGTCGAATTTTCATACAACAACAGCTACCACGCCAGTATTGGTGCCGCGCCATTCGAAGCTTTATATGGACGTAAGTGCAGGTCACCGCTTTGTTGGTCTGACGCAGGTGATAGACAGTTGGTTGGTCCAGATGTGGTCCAGGAAACCACTGATAAGATTGCACAGATCCGAGATTGCATCAGTGCGGCTCGTGACCGTCAGAAAGCCTACGCGGATCGAAAAAGGAAGCCTCTGGAATTTGAGGTAGGAGATATGGTTTTGTTGAAGGTATCACCCTGGAAGGGTGTGGCACGCTTCGGGAAGCGTGGGAAGTTGAATCCGCGGTATATTGGTCCGTTCAGAATCTTGGAAAGAATTGGGTCCGTAGCATACAAGTTGGACCTACCTGCCGAACTGAATGGTGTCCACGATACATTCCACGTATCAAATTTGAGGAAGAGTCCAACGCAAGATACCGTTGTCATTCCTACCGACGAAATTCATGTTGACGACACGCTCCACTTCGTTAAAGAACCTGTTGAGGTTACGAATTGGAAAGTGAACAAGACCCGCCGGAGCAGTGTCAAGCTCGTCAAGGTTCGTTGGAATGCCAGACATGGTCCTGAATACACCTGGGAGCGGGAGGACCGGATGAAAGAGAAATACCCCCACTTATTTCCCAAGAACCCTGCGACTAGAAGCAGAACTTAAAATTTCGGGACGAAATTTTTCTAACGGGGGGAGAATGTGACAACCCTCAGTAAATCAGGTATCCGTACGGTTTAATTAATAATTAATTACTGTTTAATTACTGTGCTTGCTTGAAATTACTGATGAACTGCTACTTGATTTCTGATACTTGTACATACTTGCATCATACTTTAATTACCGTCACTACATTATTTACATACTGAACTCTAGTGACAAACATGATGCACAAAAGCACAGTAGCACTACAAACGGATAACCTATTGAACATGCTGATAAAGCCAGCATCAGGCAGATATTGCCTCTAAGGCCTGTATGAGCCAGAAATATTTCACTACACCAATAGTGAGTGTAGGGATACAAGGGTTGTAGAACTGCGTCTCTAGGGATAAGTTACAATGACTGGATGTGCCTAAAACGTACACTAAGCACAAAACTCAGCACTTTAATAAACAATTCAGCTTCTAGCTAACTAATAAAGTGCCAAAACATGAGAAAAATATTACTAGACACTTTCCAAAATGTCGGGAATAAGTTGTGTCACTAAAAATGGTATTAACGTCACTCTAAAGCTTTGTTTAACGCTTTAACGGATTACTATCCAACTGAACAACCGGACTTTACCCGGAACATGAAAATATTGCCATTAACACTATTTATCTTTTTCTGAGCCAGTTAGGGTCCCTAAACACCCTAACACCCGCCATAAAGCACAACGCACTACTAACCGGGTTAAGCACCTAACTAACCTAATTAACCTAACTAATAACTAACTAATTAGTTAGATTTGAACCAAGACCCCCCCCCCATCTAACTAAACCGTCCCCAAGAGGGGACATACTTTGTCCTCCTTTGATTATTTTAATCAATGGTGTCTAATATCTAAACGACACAAGAACCATTGGATCTTAACCTAATGTTTGTCTATAAGTAACAAGGAATGCACAAGATCATTTACACTCCACAACATCACACAAGAACACTCCCTCTCTCTCTCAAAGGCTTCGGCCGAGATCCCCTATATCCATCCATCATATTTTGGATTTCCTTCATCACATTCCAAGTTCATACAAACGTTAAGGATCACGTATAAGGAGGCTTGGTGCAAACGGAAGGCGAAGGACCTCACTCTATTGCTTTTATCCTCTCATTTTGCGCCTAGATTCTTCCCTAGCCTCGAGCTAGTAGTAAGTTGCTTAAATCACCCTCTCGAACTATTTTGAAGTGGTTAAAACGATTTGTAATGGTTAAAACTTGTAATCTTACAAGATGACACACTAAAGTCTACTAAAAACACTAATATTGATGGTTAAAAGCTTGTTTGTTGTGTAAATCTTGTAGTATTTGATTTGTGTGATTAGTTGGACCCGATCTATGTTGTGGTAGCTCGGATCATCATTTAACCCGGTTGGTCATGATCATGGATCATGACATAAGGATGTTTTGGAAGTAACATGGGTTAAAAGATGAAACTCTACCACACACGAATCATGAACTTGTGTAAAAGTGATTTTACTTACAAAATAGTGTTTAAAACTAGTAGATCTACGGATCTACAAGTGGTATTTTCAAAGGACCGAGTGTCAAGAAGATTATGTTTTCTAAAGACGGATCTTACGTTAACTAGAATGATTTTTAGAACACACAAGTGTGTAAACACTTGTGTAGCACAAAGTTTCGACAAAATAACAATTTTTGTAAAAGATGACGAGAAGTTGTAAAGACGGGATTTCTTTAAAAGCAAGGTTTTTACGAAATCGGATTGATTTATATAAAGATCCGCTAAAAGTAATGGGATTTACTTCATAATTTTAGAAAACTACAAGTTCACGTGATTTATGCGATTTACATATTTATTAACTAGTTTGTTGTTTTGAACATTGTTTTGATTGAGTAAGAAAATGGTTGATTTGATTTATAAAAGAAAATGATACGCTTGAAAGCGTGGCCACCTCCAGTTACAGAGGAAACTCTGGCGAAATTTTTCCAAAAACCTAACACTTAGAATTATTTCACTATAAGTGTTAGAAATACTTTTCGACATGTTTTCAAAATATAAGTTTCGCCACAACTTTATTTACAAATATCGGAGGTGGGATTTTCACAAAATTAAATGTGATAAATATATATTTAGTAAATATATTATTTTTCACAACGTCACTTGTCAATTATTTTGTGAAGTGTATAAATATTATTTTTAGGGTAAAAATAATATTATCAAACGTTAACGAATCCAAAATAATACGAACGCTTTCACGATAAATATATAAGTTACACCGGTAATTATTATTACCATTCGATCGTTAAAACGTAACTTACGCATTTTACGGAAATATTTATGAACACGTATTTTTGTTAAGGTATTATTTTGGGAAAATCTTATATAATAGAAAATATAATATTTTTGAGAAAAATATTTATATTTTGAAGTTAGAAATAAGATATATTTTAAGTAAGACTTAATAATATATTTCGTACGCACATGTATTAAATCCCCCATCCTTAGGAAGGAAAATAATTACCAAGTATGCACAGAATGTAAACACGAAATAGTTGTCTAACTATTTCTCAAAACTTAAACCATAAAGCCAAGGCACGGCCGTCTGTCTAATAGAGTTAGTACATGTAGGTCGTTGCACAGCTGCTTGACTTGGAGACATACTTGGTAGAGACGCACCGCTGTGAGTTCATGTCCCCCTTTTCTCTTTACTGTTTTCAGTTTTCTAAACTGCGGGGGTGAAATACATGTTACTATGATTACGAATATTTCTTACATGGTATGGTTAGCGTAAGGAGGGTTATTACTTAGATCATGTGAATGGGTAGGCGGAAACTTGAGGTCATTAATCCTCAGGATAGGACCGAGGGGCAGGAGCGGTAGATCTACTTGGGTGTAGCGAGCCCAACCCCAGGCCCAGCATAACGGACCTCGGGGTGACTTTGTACCCAACGCATAAATCTGCTAGGTTTGAGCCTTCCTACTTGCATTTCACACATATCAATGGCCTTGTAAACCATTGGTGATCTCTTTTTCCTTAATTGCTACATACCAGGATTTTTTATACATACAAAGGTTTATTTACTCACTTACACATGAACTCGCTCAACATTATTGTTGATTTTTCCAACTTACATGTATTTCAGGGAATTAAAAGATCTGTCGCGGTATGTTATGTTTTCCCGCTGCAAGGTGTTACGAGGTCATCCGGGTTTAGGGGATGTGACTCTTTCCTGGACGAGTCACAGTCCTTAAACTGTGTTTATGTTATGTTTGTATTTGTTATGTTTGTTGAACAATGTTTATGTCATTAGGATGTGGTTCTGTTAAAACAATGTTGTTGTATTTGGATTTTAAAACGTAATCGAATGGATGATCTTGCATGATTTTATTTCATATAGCTTTGTTATGATTAAGCTATGGTATTAAGAAGTCAAACCAAATTAACCACGCTTCCGCAAAGCCAGGGTGTGACAATGATGTTGTTAGGGTTTAGGGTTTTCTAGAGAGAGAAAGGATGAGAGGAGAGAGTGTGGATCAGGAATGTTTAGGGATTGGTGAGGTGATGATTGTTATCCTAAAAAAGGTATGTCGGCTGACTTGAAGGGTTTTATTCCCTCCTTGAATGCAGCATACACCTAGGGCTTTGGTGGTTTCGAGTGGGCTTGGAGAGTTGGGCCAAGATAAGCGGATACGGGACTCCTTAGTCCATCTCGAGGGGAGTCGGAACCAGGGAAGCCCAATCCGGGAGTGAGAGGTTTCGAGTCGAAACCGATAGACGATTTAAACTGGTGTATAAATATATAAATTACACATAACACATTTAACACAAATAAGAACTCACAAAATACAGAGACTTTCATTTAATGATTTTATATAATGGTATTATACAATAGCGCTGCTCGGAAACCCGAAGTGTCACATTATCACCAAGTTTTAAGAAGTTTCATCCTGAAAGTTAGAGTGCAGCCTGTTGGGTCAAAATGGAGAATGATGTTATCAATTAAGGCGGCTTTAGTTTAGCAATTTTATTGTTTATATTATGTGGCATTTTTATTTGTAATAGTCGGATAATTTAGTATTTTAGCAAGTTTTCCAAGCAAGAGGCGGCTTGCTTGGAGGACAAGGCTCAGGGGCTATAAATATAATACCATACCTCATTTGTGAGGTGTGCATTTGTGAGCCACCACCCTGGGGGAGCTCACCCGGGGTGGATGATTATCTTTTATGTTCTTATTCAATCAATGAAACTTTCTATTTCTATGTTCCAATCCTTAAAGTTTCCATCTTTCTTGTTCATTTTTTATTGTTCTTGGCTCAAAATCACCTGTCTCACTATTATTCACCGAACGGAGACTAAAATCAGATCGTTTCGGGACTATCATTTGGTATCAGAGCCTCGGGGGCTTGTTTCAGTTTCGGTTTGGTCGGGTCTTTACCAGAAAACCGTCAGAGACGTAAAACTAGCACTGAAGATTTTTTTTTACTGTTTTTTTGTTGTTGTTCTAGATCTGGTGACTGTTTCAGATCTAGGTCTGTTTGGTAGATAGAGTAACATTGTAGAAAGAGAGAGAATGATGAAGGAGGTTAATAGTGAAGATGACGATTCTGATGGTAGTTCACGGAGAGGACGATGGTTCCAGCAGTAAACACCGTGGTGGTACGAGCTCACTCTGGTGGTTATCATCGATGGGTGGGGTTTATCGATGGTGTTGTTTAGTTCGGTCACTGACGATTATGAAGATGGTGGTGGTATGTAGTTGTCACGATGATGATGATGTTAGGTAACTGTGTGGTGATTGTTTATGGCGGTTCTTCTTGATTTGCCGACAATTCATGCTAGCTAATGTGGTGGTTAATGATGGTGGTCGACTTGGTTTTCCGACGGTATATAGTGAAGGGGTGAGATGGCTCACAGGTGGTTAATGATTTGTAGCGATGGCAGAAAGTGGTGTTGGATGGAGTTGATTATGTCTTCTCTTTGTTCTGGTCTGATGAAGTTTCTCGTGATGGTGGAGATGCTTGATGGGTGCTTCATTGGTTGACGGCTGAAAAGATGCAGCGAGGGAATAATGGTGTGGCGGTGCACGGTGGTTGATGGTTCTGGTTAACTGTGGTTCCTTTTATGGTGGTCGTTGCTCTCAGTTTGCTCTTCTTCTCCGGTTATTGGTGTTTTTTTTCTGGTTAGTGATCAGTTTCCGGCATTTTAGGTGGTGGCAAAAGGAAGGAGCGGCTGATGATGTATGTTGACTTGGGTTTGACTCTATTCAACGCATGGGCTGAAATCATTAATTTATTTTTGGGCCACACATAGGGGTGTTCATGAGCCGATCCGATCCGATCGAGGGTCTGCTCATGCTTGGATTGAATTACAACCAATCCGATCCGAGCGGATCAAATTTGTAAAACCGAGCGCAAAAGTGATGCTCATGCTCGGATTGAATTTGAATCAATCGGCTCGGTTTCGCTCGGATTTTATCAGATCCTAAAAAAAAATCGAGTTGATCGTTTTCGCTTGATTGAATGATAAGGCTTCGTTCAACAAAAACAAATTCTAACTTAATTAAAAGATATCCAAAACACTTTACTAACAAAAGCAATACATAATAACTCAAATCATGATTCTAAAAATGTTCTTAACAATATCAAGAAACAATCTGGTTAACATACCAAACGATTTAACATACCAAACGATTTAACATACAGAAAAATCTGGTTAACATACCAAACGATTTGACATACACAAACATACAGAAGTTTAAAAAACAGAAGCAGATTAGACTGAAGCAAGTGATATTTACAAATTACAAACGATTGTTATACGACTGAAACAAGTTTAAAAAACAGAAGCAGATTAGACTGAAACAAGTTTAAAAAACAGAAGCATATTAGACTGAAACAAGTTTAACAAACAAGTGATACGACTGTTTGGAGATTGAAGACTGGAGCGACTCACTTGTTGCAGATTGAAGACCGTCCGACGAACTGTTGCAGAATGAACACAGGAGCGGCGATATGTTGCAGACGATGTGTCGGTGACTAGAGAGCGACGATATGTGTGAGTGTGACTGTGGAGACCGGAGAGTGAGAGTCGGAGATTAGAGAGCGGCGATGTGAATATGATACAACTGAGGGGGTGTTTGGCTAAGCTTATGAAACTCCTTATTGACTTTTTGGAAAAGTCAGGATTGAGTGACTTTTCAAAAAGCCAATAAGTCAATAAGTTGTTTCAAAAAGCTTAGCCAAACATGCCCTGAATAATGAATATGGATTTAGGGTTAGATTTACATATTAAATATTAAGTTGGGTTGAATGTTATTTGGGCGTTTAATTTTTTTTTTTTGGGCTATTATATTTTTTTGGGTTTTTAATCTATAAAATCTATAATATAAATATATATATTAATTATTAATAAAAATAATTCGAGCGAAACCGAGCGATCGACGAGCGAGCGGAGCTATGCTCATGCTCGGATTGAATTTGAATCGAACCGATCCGATCGGCTCATTTACAAACTGAGCGGGAATCAAACGAACATTTTTCGACCATTTTTCGAGTGATCGTCGAGCAGTTTGGACAGTCCTAGCCACACACATTAAGTTCCATGATTTTTGGACCCTTTTTTATGGGCTTACGTATATTAATGATGGGACCAAAATTTGGAATGATTGTCTACAATTCATCAGGCCAAGTAATTGAGATATTGGTTTTATTTTGGGTTCACATGGTTATATTAGTAGAGGATAAAAGATGTTTGGATGGATATTTTTGTGTTGCGGGGCCCACCATTTAAAAAGATTGGCGTTGGATAATTATTCTTTAGTGGCCATAAATTTCGAAAATCATCAGAATAAATCATGGTTTTATTTTTTTTTTCTTGGAGCCCATCCGCATGATGTTATCATTGTCGCAGGTATGAACTATCATTGTTCCAGGTTATTTTTTTGTGGACAATGTGTTAGTCAAGTGCAGTTAGTGGACCAAAAGGTGGATAAACTTGAAATATTTTTCATTATGGGCTCTAATGATTATTCCTTGGGCCCGTATGAGCATTGGGTTTTTAGAGCTGATCCTTATTAGGAACACTCATGACAAATTATTTTAGGCCATGGTCCAATGGATTTTCAGATATTGGACCGAATATGGTGGGTTTGAGTTTGGCAACTATGGGGTTTTATTTGGTATGGGCTATGAGTGGATCAGGAAGTTACTTATGGATTCTGACGGACTTGAAGATTCTCACAAGGAAGGTAATTATTTAATTTTTATCATTGAAGTTTGAACCCTATCACATGCCTATTACAATTTTATCTTTATTAAGATACAGAGCTTTGATTGACGTCCCTGTGATTTGCAAAAATTTCATATTTTGTCCTAGTGGTTTACTAATTACACGCGTGGTCCCAAAAGTTGTCAAAAATGAACTCGGTTGGTCCCCTGGCCTAACCTCTGTTAAATATCTCAGTTAACTATGTGTGAAATGACTATATTACCCCATTAATTCCCATTCCACCTTCACCTAATCACCCCTTTTCTTCCACACCCACATCAAATTACTCAACTTTACACTTGACCCATGTCCCCAATTCCTTAAATTTTCAACCTTTAACAATCTTTATCAACTAATAAGAAATGGGTAATCGATTTAGTTGCAAAAAGATTGATGGGTCAAGAAGTAGCAGAAGATTTGGTGGTGGGAATAGGTCACAGAGGAAGCTGCAAGCAGATGAAGAGCTGTTGCATATTCAAGCTTTGTCTCTTGCAATTCAGCATCATCAACAGTGAGCTGTTACCACCACCACCATCGCCACAGTCAACTTACCACCACCACCACCACCATAACATCAGCGGCGGTAGCAACGGCGACATCAGCGGCACCAGCAACGTCGACATCAGCGGCAGTAGCGGCGACATCAGCGGCAGCAGCAACGGCGACATCAGCGGCAGCAGCGGTGGCGGCAGCAACTGCAATTGCACGTCTGCTCTGTTCTTCACAGTTGTTGATGTGAATTGGAGTCTCCGGTCACCGGAATTTGATTCTGTTTGGTTAAATTTGTATGTCGGGACTGTTTTGATTAAATTGGACTCTCCGGTCACCGGCAGCAACTGCGATTTCCATGTCGGGACTGTTTTGAATTGGTTGCTATTAAATTTCTATTTAATTTCCATGTCAGGAGTGTTGCAGTTGTACCTATCTGTTTAGAGAGAGAAAGTTAGAGAGAGAGAGAGATGGGGGAGAAGAAGATGAGGGGTGGGTTATCTTTTTTTGTTTTTTTAATTGTTTAGGGACAATTTAGTAATTTCACAACGACTTAACTAAAAAATTTAACAAAGGTTAGTGTTAAGGACCAAGCGAGTTCATTTTTGACAAGTTTTGGGACCACGCGTGTAATTAGTAAACCACTAGGACCAAGTCTGCAATTTTTGTAAACCACAGGGACCAACCAAGCATTTAACTCGACAAGATATAGGAGGGTCTACATTTGTGGGGGAAAACGACAATGAATATTTAGGGTATTTACCCGATTTGTGAAGATTCGAAGACGACGTCAGATTTATTTTTGAAGATCATTTGACGAATTGATAGCATCAATCTCGGGGGAATATTGTTGGGTCAATTAAGGCGGCTTTAGTTTAGCAATTTTATTGTTTATATTATGTGGCATTTTTATTTGTAATAGTCGGATAATTTAGTGATTTTAGCAGGTTTTCCAAGCAAGAGGCGGCTTGCTTGGAGGACAAGGCTCAGGGGCTATAAATAGAATACCATACCTCATTTGTGAGGTGTGCATTTGTGAGCCACCACCCCGGGGGAGCTCACCTGGGGTGGATGATTATCTTTTATGTTCTTATTCAATCAATGAAACTTTCTATTTCTATGTTCCAATCCTTAAAGTTTCCATCTTTCTTGTTCATTTTTTATTGTTCTTGGCTCAAAATCACCTGTCTCACTATTATTCACCAAACGGAGACTGAAATCAGATCGTTTCGGGATTATCACAGCCACTGACAAGCTAGTGTGATGAAATGTTTTCGCGGGGTGTCACATCATCCCCCTGTTAGTTTGGAATTTCGTCCCGAAATTCCGTTGTAGCTTCAGTGTTGGGAGTTTCATTTGCAAACAGCTCGGGATACTTGCGCTTCATCTGGTCTTCCCGTTCCCAATTAAACTCTGGGCCACAGCGCGAGTTCCAACGAACTCGTACAATAGGTATCTTGCTACGCTTGAGGGTCTTGGTCTCTCGATCCATGATCTCAACCAGTTCCTAGATGAAGCGTACTTGGTCATCAATACTGAGTTCCTTAAAAGGAACAACGACTGTTTCATCTGACAGACACTTCTCCAGATTAGACACGTGGAAGACGTTGTGCATTACACTCCACTGTTCAGGCAGGTTCAATTTGTAAGTGATGTGTGTAAAATGCAACATATAAATTACAACAAATGAGGCATAAAACTAACCATTTTTAGTACTAATGTTGGAAAAAGTGTGCTTTTGTCTTCCTTTTGTATTTTCAAGGTTAAATGAGCTTAATGAACAAAAGAAGCAAAAATGCAGCTAAATCTAACAATAATACAAGAAAAGGAATAAACATGGCATGCCCGACCCCTCGACAGCATCTTCCCAAGAAAAAAACAAGAGATCAGAAGGCTGAACACCGTGCTCATTGAACACGGGGGCGTGCCCAAGTGTCTGCAGAAAAGACAAAGTTGTAGAAGCTTCTATTTCCCAACACGGGGGCGTGTTTAGCAGACACGGGGCCGTGGTCAACGCTAAGATTCACAGAATCCAAGCAAATCTTGATAGTACAGATATGCTTCTGCACACGGGGCCGTGCCCAGCAGACACGGGGGCGTGGTCAACTAATGCAGACAAACTGCATTTAATGAATAAAGAGAAGATGGATGGACACGGGGCCATACCCAATGGACACGGGGTCGTGTCCGGGCTTCTGTGTGCAGGCTATAAATAGAGGTGCTTGGTTCACTTCAAAGGCATCCTTTGGCAAACCACCCCTCTCACACTTCACCCACCCACCACCACCATCACAACCCACATCCACCACCATCATCCATCATAGAGTGTGTGTAGTAGTCTCGGGATCCAAGATTGATAGTAAGAGTTCTTGAAAATCAAAGGCCATGTTTGCCTAAGTCTCTTACAACACTTGGTGAAGACAAGCACTTAGTGTAATAATTTTTATTTTTAATCTTTTCGCACTTTTTATTTGGTTTTGTATTAGTGACTTTAATAACTAGTTTCTTATGTTGAAGGTGAAACTTCCTTATCATTTATCTGTGGTGTCTTGGCGTTATTTTACTGTCTATATAAAATAAAAGATTTACACCATTCATATCTCCACGGTCTATATGGAGATACGTTGGCTACCTGTCGGGGGTTAAGGGAATGGTTTGGTAAGCGTCTTGCCTTATTCATTGTATAGATCCTGCAAGAACCTGGGTCAAGCTTAGTAGGACCTCCTTCAATACCCACTGGTATTAGATGGCGTGGGTTCGAATTTCTTGATCCCCTCATATGTAAACTACTATTAAAACATTAACCCGACTACTTAGGATTGTATCCATGCTGACTCAAACTACTTAGCCGAGGGTAACGTCACCTTTAAAAGAGGGGCCTACCACATTACGCATTGATAACTTAATTAATTATCTTTCAATAATCCAACCCTTTAGGATTGTATCCTTGCTGACCCAAACTACTGGGTTGAGGGTAACGTCACCATTAAAAGAGGGACCTACTACTATAACTGTAAGAGCAGTTCCTGCCGGGTAACTGTCGCTTATCAGTTCTGTTTCAAACAAAGCAGAAGTCCAAGTTAAAGTCAACGATAATGAAGAATTCAAGACCACATGAAGACCATGGATTGATCAAGGGGAGTTGTTAATGCACTTTGGGTGAAAAGTGCATGCCTTCATTTTGTAGGGTCTTTATTGTACATATCTTGAAAGTTAGTCCAAGGTTTATCCTTGGACAACTTGTCCATGTTTTAGGAAAATTTTTGTCTGAGTTTTATGTTTAGGGCAAAAGTCAGAGCTTTGTGTAGATTGTGTTGTCCGAACATTAGTCCCTAGTCTATATATATGTGTTGTGTAGGATTAGGGCAGAGGGATAGAGAAACAAGAACGCACAGACAGACACATCGAGAGAAAGAAAGAAGCTTTGTGCACCTCTCCAGAGAGACTATGTGTTAGTGAGAGAAAGCTAGGGTTTAGATCTTTGTGATCTAAATCCAGCTTGTAGATGATGTATACTCCTTTGGTTTGTGTAATCTGTGATGACTGATTCATCAATAAAGAGATTCATCTTCTACATATTTCTTTCTTGTTCATATTTCATTCTTCATGTCTTGAATCAAGTGCAATGTTTGATGTTCGTCATCGATCCAGTGCTTTCACAGTGGTATCAGAGCAAGGTTACCGATTCGGAATGGTCTAACCGCCTTCCGAATCACCATTACTCTTGATTTGATGTTTGTTTCCGCCAAACATCTTGAAGACGTGAAGATTTTGGTCCAGATATGAAGATATTCGAGCTGTGTTGAAGAAGACTGCTGGGTTTTTGGAGATCTAGGGTTTTGATCCATAAAAGGATTGTCTGAGTTTTAAAACTCTGTGTTTGTGTTTCCGGGGTTTTGGTGAACTAGTGTGAAGTCACACTAGGGAGATATTCCGGAGACTGGTTACTGAAACCTTGTCTGAGGTTTACACTCTAATCAACCTATTCCGACTTTTCCTTTTAGTTCAAGAGTCCGAGGTAAAGAATTCTCTGTTCCGAGTTTTGCAGTTTTGCAGTGTCAATTTAAGGTTCCGAGTTTTGGAATACATGATGGTCCGAGGTTTATTGTGAATTAAGTATTCTGAGTTTCTCCAGTTTTAGTCCGAGTATTGATGTTAAAAAGTGTATCTCCGAGTTTTCTGTATCTCCGAGTTTCTGTATCTCCGAGTTTCTGGATCTTCCGAGTTTTGTACGAGGGTCCCAGTTTTAGTGTTTGTTCACGGTTAAGATAGTCTGTTTCGAATTTTTCACTCTGTAGGACCGGTTTCGACCTGAATGAGTCGTTCGGAAGAGCTCTCGTACGTTTCAGAGGCGGAAACTAAGAAACGAACTTGAAAACAGCTTGAAATACACTTTAATCCTCTTGTACATTCAATTAACAGTGTTTACAGTGAGAGGAAATACCGGCAGCACTTCGGTATCAATTGACCTTATCGTTACAAATGTTAACAGTTTGAATCCTATTTATAGTACTCGACATTCCGTTTGAAACATGCTTCAAACGGACACCTATCTCAAACAGAGGGCCTCAAACGGCCAAGCATTCAAACGGAACCTTCATGTGAATTCAAACGGAAACTTCATATAATTGGATCTTCAAAAGGTGGCATTTCATTGGACCTTAAAATGGAGAGTTCTAATTTGGCCAAACTCTTTTGTCTTCACTTGATGATGCATCTTATCTTTCACGTGAATGTACAATTTAAGAGCATGTTTAACTTGTGACATCATATATGTGATGTCACTCGTGATGTCACATATATGATGTCACGCTTGATCAGAACCGCACCGAAACCAAGACTCGACATAAGACGAAGACGACAAATGACTGCACCAACAGACTCCCCCTCAGATGTTGACGAGTCTTAAGTGTCGAGTCTTCACAATCTTCAGTCTTGATCTGACTCTAGGCTTCACTCTCCGTCTATTCTTGCAGGTCTTCAGACTCCCCTTGCGATATGCTGGCATTTCTTCAGATCATCAGCATCAGGATCGTTGTCTGGATTTCCGTCTAACAGCTTTTCATCTTATCCTGCAAAAACTCTACTTCAAAGTAAAATTTCCCTCACATATATCTCAAACATAAACACTCGCACGAATTCAGACTCTCCTTCAAAACAAACACAGATTTTTCAATCTGATGAACCACTTTAGGGTTAGATTATGAAAACCTTTAATTTCAAACATACACTCCCCCTCAAATATTGCTCATTATGTTTAGCACTTGGAATTTTGAAAAACAGCTCTTCAATACCAGTTGTCGAAAATCTTTTTGAGTTTTTCAAAAGTTTATGCTAAAACACACTGAAAATCTTTTTGGATTTTGGAATAAAGAAACATAAAATGCATTAAAGAAATATTTACAAACAATATTTTTGTGAGTTCGTGTAAGAGGATCATATCAGTTTTGAGACAAATCACCAACACCGTTAAGCTTCATTTCATTTTAAGTTTTAAACAATTCACTTAGATTGTCAGTATATCTGTCCACTTAAATTTTCACACAAATTTCAACTGTTCCGAGATACTATATTAATGTTTTAAGAACTTAAACTTATCCGTGTGTCCCACTACTTGAATATACTCCCGTATCCAGATCCCAATATTCAGTCTTATAGGTGAGTATACCACAGATGATATCAGTAAGGGGTTAGGTGCGAAACCGTGAGAGCTCAGGTCAGAACTTCCGTTCAGCAGAGAGATAACGGCTCGACTTTTGGTGGGTCCCCTTTAGAGGATCTTTTGAATTACAACAGCAATGACTATCAATTTTATTGTTTCATCGATTTGCTGAGGGCGGCGCTTTTTCAAGCATTTGCAGAAAGTATTATCCGGGGACTAGGTCAGTACTTCCATACAGCAGAAGTCCTGGGATAATACCCCAGATATCACTGAGCATAAAGACCTAGTATCTCAGAATAAGGGATCTTTCAAACAAGATTTCAGGGGTTACCTATATATCCAAGCAGTTTTGTTAACCCACAGAATAAGCAAGTTTGAAATTTAAGTTTATATCTCGTCACAATCTAATAAATGTGCAAAAATCTACTGGCACATCCTCCGTAAGATTGTTTATCACTTTTAACGTTTCAAATCTTTAGCATGTTGTGACAGTCCACTGATGTACTATCATTTCTTCTTTTCACAACTAAACTCAATTTTTGATTTTATCATGTTTTTGGCTTTTTCAAATTTTCTAATGTTTTTGGATTTTCTGAAATTTCTACTCCCGCTAAAATGCAAACACATTAAAGAAAAATTGAAAACAAACTGTACAGAAATATGACAACCGATATCAAACTGCATCAATTCGCCATTCTCTATGCATAAACAATCTGAACTCCCCCTTTCACAAACCATTTTCTCATTGAGATTTCAAAACACCTAAGTTTGTAAAGCAAATTATGAAAATCCTCTTACCCCAGAGAAAGGAACCTCTTCCTCCAAACCCCCACCGAAAAAGGAACCTCTTCCTCCAAACCCCCAGCAGATCTAAAAGAAGGAATTTTTGTTCGTAAAGCAAATTATGAAAATCCTCTTACCCCAGAGAAAAGAAATACAATTCTTAGGAAAGGTCAAGAGAAAATAAAGAAACCCCAAGCTAAGAAAGTGAGGTTTAATCCGGAACTCCAGGAATTTGTTACTAGTCCACCTTGGGAGGACGAATTAGATGAAAAATGGGCGAATCTTTATATGTTAGCTACCGTAGCAGAAAACGCAAACCTTTAAATTACTAATAAACCTGAACTAGTAGAAAACTGCTACTCCGTAAATAAATAAATCAATCCTAGTGTGTTCTATTTCCTGTTATCTTTGTACAAATTAGTATGCAATAAAACTTCAATGTTTATTTGTTAAACTTTGTTCCAAAGTTTTAACTTAACATTTTTGTGCATTTTGCATATATGCTATCCAGCATGAATGAGATATCGGAAGCATTTCAGAATCTCAACCTCTACCCAGTACCAATTGAAGTCTCCCACGACTTTACTGGTTATATTGCTGACATAGAGGAACCCCTGGAATTCCATGCGCCACCGCTGGAAAAAGCCAAACCTAAAAAGAGAAGAAGATATGTAGGATGGAGAAAAGTACGCAGGAGGAAGCCAGCCACTAGGAGACTTCCTAAAATAGGAAATCCTGTGAGCAAAGGAAAAGAAATAGAAACTGGAGAGAGTTCCAAACAAGCAGAAATAGAAATAAGGGAAGATATTAAGCAAAAGGGAATAGAGATCGGAGAAAGCTCAAAACAACCTGAGGAGATCACATTCCAAGACGAAATAGACCGTCTACTGGCGAATTGTGATGTCATAGAACCTATCAACAATAATCTCTACTCTTACCCTACCACAGCCCAATTCCCAATAAACTTAGAACCAGCTATTCCAGACCCACTAATCCACACACGACCTTTAGGCCAAATGGAAGAGTGGTGGACAAATGACTGGCAATTCCAAAATATGATCAATAGTCCCTTTACTTTACTTCCTCAATTTGATCCAGAACCTATCCCCAACCCGCCAATGAGCTATGAAAACCTGGCCGAACTTCATCAGTTTGGTGAAGAACTGATAGGTACAGGGAATAGGATCCGGGAAATAGGGGAACAAATCTCTTGGAAGTATGACGAGAGGGAGCGTCACTACTGAACTGCCAGTTGATCAAAGAATAGTGGGGTTGGAAAGTCTGTTTGTATAATAATAGTAATAGTGAAATCTAACTCTGTAAAATGGGAAATAAAACCTTGTAAGAAAGATAGTGTGTATTGACGCCTATATAATCTATCAAACAAATCAGAAGTCGAGAAAATCGACAATTTTGGTTATAGATATGTGTTGTAAGGTTTTAGGTGTTTATGTGTAATTGCTTTGTTATATTTAACTAGCAATTATTTGATACTAATAAATTACACCTATACCAATTATCAGATGGAAAACGCTAGTAATGAACCAGTTAATGAAGAGAATCAATCTGAGCAAAATCAGGAAAACCAATACATGACTAGACAAGATATTGAAAATATCATCACTCAAGGGATAGCTAATGCTATTCCTGCAATCATGGCTGCTGCTCAGAAACCTGTTGAACCGCAACAAATCATTCCTAGTAAACATACCCAAGAAGATAATTTTAGTCATAGTGTAAATGGAGGCGGCAATCATGACAATAATAATCCACGACAGGCTCCACCTCCTAAGAAAATGAAAGCTGCAACGCCTGGTTGCACTTACAAGGAATTTCTTGCTTGCAAACCTGCTGAATTTGCAGGGAACGAAGGAGCAACTGCAGTACTGCGTTGGTTAGAGAAAACCAAAGCAGTAATTGCAATAAGTAAATGTGCCGAAGAAGATCAAGTTATGTATGCGTCAAACTTGTTCAAAGAAGGGGCGTTAGAGTGGTGGAATACTGTATTGCAAGCAAAAGGAAGAAGGGTGGCCTATGCAATGAACTGGGAAGAATTTAAGAGTCTTGTAGAAAGAAAATTCTGTCCCGAATACGAAAAGGAACAAATGGCCAACAAGTTTCTGAGTCATCGTATGATAGGCGTAGATTGTCGGGGATATACTTCGACATTCTTCGAATATGCGAGAGTGGTACCTACCATGGCTTCGCCAGAACCAGTACTCATTTCCCGTTATATTTGGGGATTAATCGGAGAAATCCGTAACATCGTTAAAGCTGCGAGACCTCGTACTATTGACGATGCTGTGGAGTTAGCTAATACCCTAACTGATGAACTAGTACGCACGAGAGATGAAGATCGAAAAAAGGAATTGGCTCAAAAGATTACCCAAGGATTTCGTGAGGGTAATAATAATAATAAGTTTAAGAAGAGAGGAATGAGACAATCTGCAAATCCGCCTTTTTGCAGAAATTGCAGAAAGAATCATTTTGGAAGATGCAATATAATCTGCAACTTTTGTAAAGTTGCAGGACATCGTGAGGAAAATTGTAGAAAGAAGACAACAATCTGTTTCAACTGCGGAGAAACCGGGCATTTTAGACCAGAATGTCCTAAGTTAGTCAAAACAATAGACAACAAAGCCAAACAAGCCGACGGAGCTACTAAGAAGAATGCACGAGCATTCCAGTTGACCACTCAAGAAGCTGAACTCATCCCAGATGTGATAGCTGGTACGTTCTTAGTTCACGACGTATTTCCAAAAGTATTATTTGACTCTGGTGCAAACCAAAGTTTTATTAATACTTCATTCTGCCAAGCTCTTAAATTACCTTTAACCACCCTTAGGCAGATTTTTACGATCGAAACAGCAGAAGGGAATTCTGTTAACATAGATAAAGTTTGGCAAGAAGGAAAGATAAAACTATTAGGCCATAAATTTTCTGCAAATCTGTTACCTATGAAATTAGCCGGATTCGATGTGGTATTAGGAATGGATTGGTTAGTAGCCAACCATGCTCGAATCCTCTGTGATAAGAATTCCGTAGAAATTCGTACCCCCATAGGAGAGGTGATTTTGATTACAGGAGATAGACCTCGAAAGCCACTGAAATTCATCTCAGTAATGAAATTGGCTAGCTATTCGAGAAAACAAGAAATGGTGTATATGATTTTCGTAATCATTAACACTAAAAATAAGGAACTGCAGGACATCCCTGTAGTCTCAGAATACCCATATATTTTTTCAGAAGAATTACCTGGGTTACCACCCGATAGAGAGGTAGAGTTTAGAATTCATTTAATTCCGGGTACTACACCAATAGCCAAGGCACCTTATCGATTAGCACCCACTGAAATGTTAGAATTGAAAAAGCAATTAGACGAATTACTAAGCAAAGGATTTATACAACCTAGTTCATCCCCTTGGGGAGCACCAGTGTTGTTTGTGAAAAAGAAGGATGGATCGATGAGAATGTGTATCGATTATAGAGAATTAAATAAGGTTACAATTAAGAATCGATACCCATTACCTAGGATTGATGATCTTTTTGATCAACTTCAAGGAGCTAGATATTTTTCCAAAATAGACTTAAGATCCGGATATCACCAACTGAAGGTACAAGAGGAGGACATACCTAAAACTGCTTTTAGAACTAGGTATGGTCATTATGAGTTTACAGTCATGCCCTTTGGACTAACGAATGCCCCAGCAGCATTCATGGACATGATGAATAGGATATGTAAACCATACTTGGATAAATTTGTGATCGTTTTCATCGACGATATACTTATTTATTCCAAAAGCCAGAAGGAACATTGCGAGCACCTACATGTACTCTTAACTTTGTTAAGAAAAGAAAAGCTTTATGCCAAATTCTCGAAGTGTGAATTTTGGACTAGTTTCCAGAAAGCAATGGGAACCCGACTAAATCTGAGTACTGCATATCATCCAAACCGATGGACAAAGTGAAAGGACGATACAAACTTTGGAAGACATGCTCCGAGCATGTGTAATAGATTTTGGTGGAAATTGGGATAACCATTTACCTTTAATTGAATTCTCCTATAACAATAGTTATCATTCAAGCATTGAAACTGCTGCATTCGAGGCACTGTATGGACGCAAGTGCAGAACTCCAGTATGTTGGGCAGAAATAGGAGAAAATCAACTATCAGGTCAAGAAATCGTACAAGAAACTACTGACAAGATAACTCAGATCAAAGAAAGACTGAAAACGGCTCGAGATCGTCAGAAGAGCTATGCAGACAATCGTCGCAAACCATTAGAATTTTCAAGTCGGAGACAAAGTACTATTGAAAGTTTCCCCTTGGAAAGGAGTAGTACGATTTGGTAAGAAAGGAAAACTGAGTCCAAGGTATGTCGAACCATTCCTAGTGATACAACGAATAGGACCAGTTGCTTATCGCTTACAACTACCAGAAGAACTAGCTGGAGTACATGATGTATTTCATGTATCCAATCTCAAGAAATGTTTATCAGACGAATCCCTGGTAGTACCTCTTCAAGATGTAGAGGTAAACGAAAAACTAAAATTCATAGAAAAACCACTACAGATCGAAGATAGAAAAGTCAAGTTTCTCAAGCACAAACGACTAGTGTTAGTCAAAGTCAAATGGAATTCAAAGAGAGGACCAGAATACACTTGAGAGCTAGAATCAGAAATGAAGCGCAAATATCCTCATTTATTCCAATAAATCTCGAGGACGAGATTTTTCTTAAGGTAGGGAGGATGTAACAACTCTCACTAAAAGTAATACTTAGAATGATAATTATCTATTAAGGAAACCCTAATTGAGACACCCAAGTGATTCTGCATTAACCCTAAAATTTTCAGAACAATCGGAATCAGGATCAGGGCCCCTAAAACTCAGGGGGGTTAAACCCTAGTGATAATTATCAACAAATTTCGTTGTCAAAATTAGAATTTTATTATTCTGTCAACTCAGCATGCCTAGACCCAAACCTGGCTACCCTATAAATAGACTGCTTCTCTTACGGACCGTAAGGGAAGTGGCTTACGGTCAGTAAGCATGTCCCAAAAATTACTATAAATAGCCGACCTTGGGACATGAAACTGGAAGTTGAAACGACGTCGAAATTCACTGTGAACGTCGAGTTATAGCAAAATCAGTTCCAAAACACACACGATTCACGAAGTGCTGCCGCAATCCGGGTAATAACTCGATCGCTATTACGATACAACGTCCGATCGATTATAACTATCCAACGATTGTCCGAGTGCTGCTCAAATTGAGCTTGTACTTTGATTATTCGTCGTGATTTCGACTTCAATATTTGAGTGCTGTTCGAATTCGGACTATGCTCTGTTATTCGTCGTGAATCCGTTGAATTATTAAGTATTGCACTTGTAAATCATTGTGAGGGTTTAATCTCGTGAATTGTCATAACTGCTGTATTAGTTACTAACCCGTTTGTGTGTGTGCATTATTGTTAAATTAGGTTAATCCAGGCAAATCAGTAGGCTTGTACTTTGCTCGTTAAATCTGCAATGTGAGTCATTCTCTTTTTATCAACTGTTTTACAATACTCCAAATTATTTTCCAAAGTTATAATTACAGGGATTAAGTCTTTGTAATCACCAAATTACAGCCGGTATGTGGGGTATTGTGCACATTACTAGGGTTATCAGTTTAGGTGAGCGTACCTAATTCATGAAACGTCACTTTTAGGTGAACGGACCTATTAGTGATTGACGTCACTTGTGTGTGAACGGACCCAACAGTGATATGACCACAGTCACCGAAACGAGTCGAGTGACAAATACTGTGGGTAGTTGGTTGATATGGAAACATTGTAATCGCTCTTAATACTGTAAATTATAACTAACTATGATTTTACATAAACAAGAATGATTCACTCAGTATTTCCCCGCTGACAAAACCTTTTTCAAACATGTTTCTGGTGATCTGTTATGATCCAAGAAAAAGTGCCGTGAAGCACTACAAGCTACGAGAAGTGGATCAATGTGAATAAATAAAGAAACATGTTTTGAGAAATAAAGATTTCCCTGTGAAATCATCTTATTGTAAATTATGGGATTTTATCCCTAAAACTTTATGTAATATATTAAAACGGGCATTTTTAGTATTAAAAGATCCTGTGTTAAAAGACTTCCGTTGTCGCCTAAATTAAATACCACGGGATTCCTGTCTCACGGCTCTTGAACCAGATCACACCGGGGCCGAGGGCCGTGACAGGAAAAGGTGGTATCAGAGCCACTAATCGAGCCACTGATTTAAGCCTATTTTAATTAAGTAAATACTTAATTTTATTAATTGCCATTATGTGATTATGTGTTTTATTAACTGTTTATTTGTTAGCTACAGTATGGGTAAACAAAAGCTTTCTGCTATATACCACAAATTAGACACTACACCCACCGAAAAAGGAACCTCTTCCTCCAAACCCCCAGCAGATCTAAAAGAAGGAATTTTTGTTCGTAAAGCAAATTATGAAAATCCTCTTACCCCAGAGAAAAGAAATACAATTCTTAGGAAAGGTCAAGAGAAAATAAAGAAACCCCAAGCTAAGAAAGTGAGGTTTAATCCGGAACTCCAGGAATTTGTTACTAGTCCACCTTGGGAGGACGAATTAGATGAAAAATGGGCGAATCTTTATATGTTAGCTACCGTAGCAGAAAACGCAAACCTTTAAATTACTAATAAACCTGAACTAGTAGAAAACTGCTACTCCGTAAATAAATAAATCAATCCTAGTGTGTTCTATTTCCTGTTATCTTTGTACAAATTAGTATGCAATAAAACTTCAATGTTTATTTGTTAAACTTTGTTCCAAAGTTTTAACTTAACATTTTTGTTCATTTTGCATATATGCTATCCAGCATGAATGAGATATCGGAAGCATTTCAGAATCTCAACCTCTACCCAGTACCAATTGAAGTCTCCCACGACTTTACTGGTTATATTGCTGACATAGAGGAACCCCTGGAATTCCATGCGCCACCGCTGGAAAAAGCCAAACCTAAAAAGAGAAGAAGATATGTAGGATGGAGAAAAGTACGCAGGAGGAAGCCAGCCACTAGGAGACTTCCTAAAATAGGAAATCCTGTGAGCAAAGGAAAAGAAATAGAAACTGGAGAGAGTTCCAAACAAGCAGAAATAGAAATAAGGGAAGATATTAAGCAAAAGGGAATAGAGATCGGAGAAAGCTCAAAACAACCTGAGGAGATCACATTCCAAGACGAAATAGACCGTCTACTGGCGAATTGTGATGTCATAGAACCTATCAACAATAATCTCTACTCTTACCCTACCACAGCCCAATTCCCAATAAACTTAGAACCAGCTATTCCAGACCCACTAATCCACACACGACCTTTAGGCCAAATGGAAGAGTGGTGGACAAATGACTGGCAATTCCAAAATATGATCAATAGTCCCTTTACTTTACTTCCTCAATTTGATCCAGAACTTATCCCCAACCCGCCAATGAGCTATGAAAACCTGGCCGAACTTCATCAGTTTGGTGAAGAACTGATAGGTACAGGGAATAGGATCCGGGAAATAGGGGAACAAATCTCTTGGAAGTATGACAAGAGGGAGCGTCACTACTGAACTGCCAGTTGATCAAAGAATAGTGGGGTTGGAAAGTCTGTTTGTATAATAATAGTAATAGTGAAATCTAACTCTGTAAAATGGGAAATAAAACCTTGTAAGAAAGATAGTGTGTATTGACGCCTATATAATCTATCAAACAAATCAGAAGTCGAGAAAATCGACAATTTTGGTTATAGATATGTGTTGTAAGGTTTTAGGTGTTTATGTGTAATTGCTTTGTTATATTTAACTAGCAATTATTTGATACTAATAAATTACACCTATACCAATTATCAGACGGAAAATGCTAGTAATGAACCAGTTAATGAAGAGAATCAATCTAAGCAAAATCAGGAAAACCAATACATGACTAGACAAGATATTGAAAATATCATCACTCAAGGGATAGCTAATGCTATTCCTGCAATCATGGCTGCTGCTCAGAAACCTGTTGAACCGCAACAAATCATTCCTAGTAAACATACCCAAGAAGATAATTTTAGTCATAGTGTAAATGGAGGCGGCAATCATGACAATAATAATCCACGACAGGCTCCACCTCCTAAGAAAATGAAAGCTGCAACGCCTGGTTGCACTTACAAGGAATTTCTTGCTTGCAAACCTGCTGAATTTGCAGGGAACGAAGGAGCAACTGCAGTACTGCGTTGGTTAGAGAAAACCAAAGCAGGAATTGCAATAAGTAAATGTGCCGAAGAAGATCAAGTTATGTATGCGTCAAACTTGTTCAAAGAAGGGGCGTTAGAGTGGTGGAATACTGTATTGCAAGCAAAAGGAAGAAGGGTGGCCTATGCAATGAACTGGGAAGAATTTAAGAGTCTTGTAGAAAGAAAATTCTGTCCCGAATACGAAAAGGAACAAATGGCCAACAAGTTTCTGAGTCATCGTATGATAGGCGTAGATTGTCGGGGATATACTTCGACATTCTTCGAATATGCGAGAGTGGTACCTACCCTGGCTTCGCCAGAACCAGTACTCATTTCCCGTTATATTTGGGGATTAATCGGAGAAATCCGTAACATCGTTAAAGCTGCGAGACCTCGTACTATTGACGATGCTGTGGAGTTAGCTAATACCCTAACTGATGAACTAGTACGCACGAGAGATGAAGATCGAAAAAAGGAATTGGCTCAAAAGATTACCCAAGGATTTCGTGAGGGTAATAATAATAATAAGTTTAAGAAGAGAGGAATGAGACAATCTGCAAATCCGCCTTTTTGCAGAAATTGCAGAAAGAATCATTTTGGAAGATGCAATATAATCTGCAACTTTTGTAAAGTTGCAGGACATCGTGAGGAAAATTGTAGAAAGAAGACAACAATCTGTTTCAACTGCGGAGAAACCGGGCATTTTAGACCAGAATGTCCTAAGTTAGTCAAAACAATAGACAACAAAGCCAAACAAGCCGACGGAGCTACTAAGAAGAATGCACGAGCATTCCAGTTGACCACTCAAGAAGCTGAACTCATCCCAGATGTGATAGCTGGTACGTTCTTAGTTCACGACGTATTTGCAAAAGTATTATTTGACTCTGGTGCAAACCAAAGTTTTATTAATACTTCATTCTGCCAAGCTCTTAAATTACCTTTAACCACCCTTAGGCAGATTTTTACGATCGAAACAGCAGAAGGGAATTCTGTTAACATAGATAAAGTTTGGCAAGAAGGAAAGATAGAACTATTAGGCCATAAATTTTCTGCAAATCTGTTACCTATGAAATTAGCCGGATTCGATGTGGTATTAGGAATGGATTGGTTAGTAGCCAACCATGCTCGAATCCTCTGTGATAAGAATTCCGTAGAAATTCGTACCCCCATAGGAGAGGTGATTTTGATTACAGGAGATAGACCTCGAAAGCCACTGAAATTCATCTCAGTAATGAAATTGGCTAGCTATTCGAGAAAACAAGAAATGGTGTATATGATTTTCGTAATCATTAACACTAAAAATAAGGAACTGCAGGACATCCCTGTAGTCTCAGAATACCCAGATATTTTTCCAGAAGAATTACCTGGGTTACCACCCGATAGAGAGGTAGAGTTTAGAATTCATTTAATTCCGGGTACTACACCAATAGCCAAGGCACCTTATCGATTAGCACCCACCGAAATGTTAGAATTGAAAAAGCAATTAGACGAATTACTAAGCAAAGGATTTATACAACCTAGTTCATCCCCTTGGGGAGCACCAGTGTTGTTTGTGAAAAAGAAGGATGGATCGATGAGAATGTGTATCGATTATAGAGAATTAAATAAGGTTACAATTAAGAATCGATACCCATTACCTAGGATTGATGATCTTTTTGATCAACTTCAAGGAGCTAGATATTTTTCCAAAATAGACTTAAGATCCGGATATCACCAACTGAAGGTACAAGAGGAGGACATACCTAAAACTGCTTTTAGAACTAGGTATGGTCATTATGAGTTTACAGTCATGCCCTTTGGACTAACGAATGCCCCAGCAGCATTCATGGACATGATGAATAGGATCTGTAAACCATACTTGGATAAATTTGTGATCGTTTTCATCGACGATATACTTATTTACTCCAAAAGCCAGAAGGAACATTGCGAGCACCTACATGTACTCTTAACTTTGTTAAGAAAAGAAAAGCTTTATGCCAAATTCTCGAAGTGTGAATTTTGGCTGCAAGAAGTGCAATTCTTAGGTCATGTGGTAAATCACGAAGGGATTCATGTAGATCCTGCTAAAATAGAAGCAATCACTAAATGGAAGGTCCCACAAACAGCTATGGAAATTAGAAGTTTTCTAGGCTTAGCTGGATACTACAGAAGATTTATTAAGGATTTTTCTAAGATAGTTGTACCCTTGACTAAGTTGACCTGTAAAGCCGTTAAGTTTGAATGGGGACCTAGACAAGAAAAAGCTTTTAAGATTTTAAAGCACAGATTGACGAATGCTCCAATTTTAGCCTTACCCGAAGGAATAGAAGATTTCAAAGTATATTGTGATGCCTCAAGATTAGGATTTGGATGTGTGTTGATGCAACGCAAGAAGGTAATTGCGTATGCCTCTAGGCAATTGAAAAAGCATGAAGAGAATTATACGACTCATGACTTAGAATTAGGAGCCATATTTTTTTCCCTTAAGATCTGGAGACATTATCTGTATGGAAGTAAGTTTACTATTTATACAGATCATAAAAGTTTAAGGTACATATTTGGACAAAAAGAGTTAAATATGAGGCAAAGGAGGTGGATGGAAATCCTGAGTGATTACGACTGTGATATTCAATATCACGAAGGAAAGGCGAACGTAGTCGCAGATGCCTTAAGTCGTAAGTATCATGAGAAGCAAAAGCGAGTCCGTGCTCTTAGATTAAATCTACAAGTAGATTTAATGGAGCAATTGAAGGAAATTCAGGAAACAACAATCAAGGATGATGCTGAAGGAATGAAAGGTTACATAAAAGAATTGGAACAAGGAAATGATGGAATTTGGAAATTCCACAAGAAACGAATTTGGGTACCTAAGCAAGGAGAATTAAGAAATAAGATTTTAGAAGAAGCTCATAAATCTAGGTATACCGTACACCCAGGAAATAATAAGATGTACCAAGATTTAAGAAACAATTTCTGGTGGATAGGAATGAAAAAGGATATAGCCGAATACGTATCTAAGTGTCTAACTTGTTCACAAGTTAAGGCCGAACACCAGAAACCTTCAGGATTACTGCAACAGCTAGAAATGCCTGTATGGAAATGGGAACTCATAACAATGGATTTTGTTACTAAGTTACCCAGAACCAGAAAAGGTAATGATGCGATTTGGGTAATTGTGGATCGATTAACCAAATCAGCTCACTTTCTACCAATGAAAGAAACCTTTAGCATGGAAAGGTCAGCAAAGTTGTACGTAGATGAAGTAGTATCTTTACATGGAGTTCCACTCTCCATTGTATCGGACAGGGATAGTCGTTTTACTTCTCATTTCTGGACTAGTTTCCAGAAAGCAATGGGAACCCGACTAAATCTGAGTACTACATATCATCCAAACCGATGGACAAAGTGAAAGGACGATACAAACTTTGGAAGACATGCTCCGACCATGTGTAATAGATTTTGGTGGAAATTGGGATAACCATTTACCTTTAATTGAATTCTCCTATAACAATAGTTATCATTCAAGCATTGAAACTGCTCCATTCGAGGCACTGTATGGACGCAAGTGCAGAACTCCAGTATGTTGGGCAGAAATAGGAGAAAATCAACTATCAGGTCCAGAAATCGTACAAGAAACTACTGACAAGATAACTCAGATCAAAGAAAGACTGAAAACGGCTCGAGATCGTCAGAAGAGCTATGCAGACAATCGTCGCAAACCATTAGAATTTCAAGTCGGAGACAAAGTACTATTGAAAGTTTCCCCTTGGAAAGGAGTAGTACGATTTGGTAAGAAAGGAAAACTGAGTCCGAGGTATGTCGGACCATTCCTAGTGATACAACGAATAGGACCAGTTGCTTATCGCTTACAACTACCAGAAGAACTAGCTGGATTACATGATGTATTTCATGTATCCAATCTCAAGAAATGTTTATCAGACGAATCCCTGGTAGTACCTCTTCAAGATGTAGAGGTAAACGAAAAACTAAAATTCATAGAAAAACCACTACAGATCGAAGATAGAAAAGTCAAGTTTCTCAAGCACAAACGACTAGTGTTAGTCAAAGTCAAATGGAATTCAAAGAGAGGACCAGAATACACTTGGGAGCTAGAATCAGAAATGAAGCGCAAATATCCTCATTTATTCCAATAAATCTCGAGGACGAGATTTTTCTTAAGGTAGGGAGGATGTAACAACTCTCACTAAAAGTAATACTTAGAGTGATAATTATCTATTAAGGAAACCCTAATTGAGACACCCAAGTGATTCTGCATTAACCCTAAAATTTTCAGAACAATCGGAATTAGGATCAGGGCCCCTAAAACTCAGGGGGTTAAACCCTAGTGATAATTATCAACAAATTTCGTTGTCAAAATTAGAATTTTATTATTCTGTCAACTCAGCATGCCTAGACCCAAACCTGGCTACCCTATAAATAGACTGCTTCCCTTACGGACCGTAAGGGAAGTGGCTTACGGTCCGTAAGCATGTCCCAAAAATTACTATAAATAGCCGACCTTGGGACATGAAACTGGAAGTTGAAACGACGTAGAAATTCACTGTGAACGTCGAGTTATAGCAAAATCAGTTCCAAAACACACACGATTCACGAAGTGCTGCCGCAATCCGGGTAATAACTCGATCGCTATTACGATACAACGTCCGATCGATTATAACTATCCAACGATTGTCCGAGTGCTGCTCAAATTGAGCTTGTACTTTGATTATTCGTCGTGATTTCGACTTCAATATTTGAGTGCTGTTCGAATTCGGACTATGCTCTGTTATTCGTCGTGAATCCGTTGAATTATTAAGTATTGCACTTGTAAATCATTGTGAGGGTTTAATCTCGTGAATTGTCGTAACTACTGTATTAGTTATTAACCCGTTTGTGTGTGTGCATTATTGTTAAATTAGGTTAATCCAGGCAAATCAGTAGGCTTGTACTTTGCTCGTTAAATCTGCAATGTGAGTCATTCTCTTTTTATCAACAGTTTTACAATACTCCAAATTATTTTCCAAAGTTATAATTACAGGGATTAAGTCTTTGTAATCACCAAATTACAGCCGGTATGTGGGGTATTGTGCACATTACTAGTGTTATCAGTTTAGGTGAGCGTACCTAATTCATGAAACGTCACTTTTAGGTGAACGGACCTATTAGTGATTGACGTCACTTGTGGGTGAACGGACCCAACAGTGATATGACCACAGTCACCGAAACGAGTCGAGTGACAAATACTGTGGGTAGTTGGTTGATATGGAAACATTGTAATCGCTCTTAATACTGTAAATTATAAGTAACTATGATTTTACATAAACAAGAATGATTCACTCAGTATTTCCCCGCTGACAAAACCTTTTTCAAACATGTTTCAGGTGATCTGTTATGATCTAAGAAAAAGTGCCGTGAAGCACTACAAGCTCCGAGAAGTGGCTCAATGTGAATAAATAAAGAAACATGTTTTGAGAAATAAAGATTTCCCTGTGAAATCATCTTATTGTAAATTATGGGATTTTATCCCTAAAACTTTATGTAATATACTAAAACGGGCATTTTTAGTATTAAAAGATCCTGTGTTAAAAGACTTTCGCTGTCGCCTAAATTAAATACCACGGGATTCCTGTCTCACGGCTCTTGAACCAGGTCAAACCGGGGCCGAGGGCCGTGACAGGAGTCTCCTAAAGACCCACCTCTTGAGCTCAAAGAACTCCCAAAGGGTTTGGAATATGCTTTTCTAGACAAAGATGGTAAATCACCTCTAATTATTTCATCAAAATTAAGTAGTTTAGAAAAAGAAAAATTAATTACGCTTTTGAAAAAACACAAAAATGCGATCACTTGGAAGCTTGTAGATATTAAAGGAATAAGTCCTTCCATGTGCACGCACAAAATTTTGATGAATGATGACTATAAATCGGTAATACAACCACAACGTAGAGTAAATCCAAATGTCCAAGAAGTGTTAAAAATGAAGTCCTCACATTACTTGACGCCGGACTTATTTACCCAATTTCCAATAGTCCTTGGGTAAGTCCCGTCCAAGTAGTTCCAAAGAAAGGAGGTATGACGGTAATAACTAATGAGAAAAATGAATTAATACCAACGAGAACCGTCACAGGATGGAGGGTATGTATAGATTATCGTCGATTAAATGAAGCAACAAGGAAAGATCACTTTCCTTTACCCTTTATTGATCAAATGTTAGAAAGATTATCCGGTCACAAATTTTATTGTTTTTTAGATTGTTTTCAGGTTTCTTTCAAATCCCGATAGCACCCGAAGACCAAGAAAAGACAACATTTACATGTCCCTATGGAACTTTTTCTTAACGACGCATGCCTTTTGGTCTATGTAATGCCCCCACAACCTTTCAACGTTGCATGGTGGCCATCTTCCATGATATGATAGAAAAGGCGATGGAAGTCTTCATGGACGACTTTTCTATCTTTGGAGATTCATACGACCAATGCCTCAATAACCTTGAACGAATGCTATCCTGATGTGAGGAAACTAACCTCGCCCTTAATTGGGAAAAATGCCATTTCATGGTAACGGAGGGAATAGTACTCGGTCACAAAATCTCAAGCGAAGGAATGGAGGTTGATCGAGCAAAAATAGACACTATTTCTCGATTACCACCCCCATCCTCCGTTAGAGCTATCAGAAGTTTCCTAGGGCATGCCGGATTTAATAGACGATTTATCAAGGACTTTTCTAAAATCTCAAGGCCTCTAACAAAATTACTTGAAAAAGATGCCCCTTTCATCTTTGACAAGGATTGCAATCAGGCATTTCTAACACTAAAAGAAATGCTAGTCAATGCACCTATCATGATAGCGCCTGATTGGAAATTACCTTTCGAAATCATGTGTGATGCAAGTGACTTTGCAGTTGGAGCCATCTTGGGACAAAGAAAAGTTAAGCATTTTCACCCAATTTATTATGCTAGTAAAACACTTAACGATGCACAAGAAAATTACACAACAACAGAAAAAGAGTTACTAGCCATGGTATTTGCTTTTGATCAATTTCGTTCTTATCTTGTCCTTTCTAAAACAATAGCCTATACAGATCATGCAGCCATTCGATATCTCTTCAAGAAACAGGATGCTAAACCACGTTTGATTCGGTGGATTCTACTCCTCCAAGAATTTGACATTGAAATAAAAGACAAAAGAGGAGCAGAAAACACTGCAGCAGATCATCTTTCGCACTTAGAAGACCCAGCTTTGGAGGCAACCGGGGATGAGCAAATAAATGAAAAGTTCCCAACGGAGACCCTGGAAATGGTGGAATACTGAGAAGAGCCATGGTACGCCGACTGTGCTAACTACCTAGCTAGCGGTATACTCGCGAAAGGATGGCCACATCAACAAAGAAAGAAATTCATTGCCGATGTAAAGCATTATTTTTGGGAAGATCCTTATCTTTTCAAAATGTGTGCCGATCAACTCATCCGTCGATGCGTACATGGTAGTGAACCAAGAAGAATTCTCCGCCATTGTCATGCAGGTCTATACGGAGGACATCATGGTGCCGCTAGTACCGCACGAAAGGTATTTGATTCAGGATTTTATTGGCCAACCATTTACAAACACGCCCAAAGTCTTGTCAAGACATGTGATGCTTGCCAAAGATCAGGTAATATTTCTTCCAAAAATGAAATGCCACAAAATGGCATTCTTGTTTGTGAAATTTTTGATGTGTGGGGACTCGACTTGATGGTACCCTTCCCACCGTCAAAAGGAAATAAATATATACTTGTGGCGGTAGATTACTTCTCAAAATGGGCCAAGGCCGAGGCACTTCCAACAAATGATGGAAGAGTCGTGGTAAGATTTCTGAAAATATTATTCTCTCGTTTTGGAACACCAAAAGCACTAATAAGTGATGGTACCCATTTTTGTAACCATCAACTTGAAAAAATTTTAACAAGGTATGGTCTATCACCGGGTCTCAACAGCATATCACCCTCAAACAAACGGACTAGCCGAAGTGACTAATAGAGATTTAAATAGAATACTTGAAAAAACCATAGGGCTAAATAAAAAATGGGCCGATAAATTAGATGACGCTTTATGGGCTTTTCAAACTGCTTATAAAACAACAATAGGTACAACCCCATATAAGCTCGTCTATGGAAAAAGCTGTCATTTGCCAGTAGAAATAGCACACAAGGCCTACTGGGCAATTAAAAATGTAAACTTAGACTTAGAATTTGCAGGTAAAAATCGATTTTGCCAACTAAATGAATTAGACGAACTAAGGAATTATGCATACTCTAACTCCGAAATTTATAAGGAAAGAATGAAAAATTTGCATGATAAACACATTAAACCTAATGAATTTCGGGTAGGGGGATCAAGTTCTATTGTTTAATTCACGACTTCGATTATTTCCTGGTAAATTAAAGTCTAGGTGGTCAGGACCTTTTTCCATCACCCATATTTTCCTACACGGTGCAGCAGAAATTAAATCTCGGATTGGAATTCCATTCAAAGTCAATGGCCAACGGCTGAAGCTCTATCAAGGATTCATTGAGGATGAGGAGGAAGAAATCTCGCTTCAAATGGTCGAAGAGTAAAAGCATCAACATCATACCTGGTAAGTTACGAACAATCGGGAAAACATCTTAATCGGTAAGATCTCTAAAACCAAGTTTTTAGAAACAAGGCGCTCATACGAGCACTTTAAAAAAATTAACTTTGCCCGCCCATGGGGCCGTGTCCGCGTAATTGTCGGAATAAAACCGCCATTTTCATTCAGTTTCTTCATTCCACACGCCCCGTTTCCCCAAAAACTCTCTGGTTCTGGCGATTTTTTTGCAGATTTCGACGTTTCCCCTCCTTCTAACAACGTCAAGGTATGATTCTATCCTTATAATTAGTTAGCTTAAGTTCATGCATGTAGTTTAACATCAAAATTTGTGGAAAAATCTAGGGTTCTTCAACTTGAACCGGATCGAACCTCAAATTTTTGCATAAATCTGTTAGCATTAGTATAGATACATGTTATAGGAAGTAAATCAACTTGTATTGTTTGTAGATTTGCCCAATTTCTCATGAAAACCCCAAACCCTTGTTTCTGAACCGAAAAAGATAATATTGAAGGGGTAAACGGTTTGCATTGGCCAACCATTTACAAAGACACCTAAAGTCTTGTCAAGACATGTGATGCATGCCAAAGATCAGGTAATATTTCTTCCAAAAATGAAATGCCACAAAATGGCATTCTTGTTTGTGAAATTTTTGATGTGTGGGGACTCGACTTTATGGGACCCTTCCCACCGTCAAAAGGAAACAAATATATACTTGTGGCGGTAGATTACTTGTCTAAATGGGCCGAGGCCGAGGCACTTCAAACAAATGATGGAACAGTCGTGGTAAGATTTCTGAAAATATTATTCTCTCGTTTTGGAACACCAAAAGCACTAATAAGTGATAGAGGTACCCATTTTTGTAACCATCAACTTGAAAAATTTTTAATAATGTATGGTCTATCACCGGGTCTCAACAGCATATCACCCTCAAACAAACGGATAAGCCGAAGTGACTAATAGAGGTTTAAAAAGAATACTTGAAAAAACCGTAGGGCTAAATAAAAAAGAATGGGCCGATAAATTAGATGACACTTTATAGGCTTTTCGAACTGCTTATAAAACAACAATACGTACAACCCCATATAATCTTGTCTATGGAAAAAGCTATCATTTGCCAGTAGAAATAGCACACAAGGCCTACTGGGCAATTAAAAATGTAAACTTAGACTTAGAATTTGCAGGTAAAAATCGATTTTGCCAACTAAATGAATTAGACGAACTAAGGAATTATGCATACTATAACTCCGAAATTTATAAGGAAAGAATGAAAAATTTGCATGATAAACACATTAAACCTGATGAATTTCGGGTAGGGGATCAAGTTCTATTGTTTAATTCACGACTTCGATTATTTCCTGGTAAATTAAAGTCTAGGTGATCAAGACCTTTTTCCATCACCCATAAATTCCCACACGGTGCAGTGGAAATTAAATCTTGGATTGGAATTCCATTTAAAGTCAATGGCCAACGGCTGAAGCTCTATCAAGGATTCATTGAGGATGAGGAGGAAGAAATCTTGCTTCAAACGATCGAAGAGTAAAATCATCAACATCATACCTGGTAAGTTACGAACAATCGGGAAAACATCTGAATCGGTAAGATCTCTAAAACCAACTTTTTGGAAACAGGGCGCTCACACGAGCACTTAAAAAAATTAATTTTGCCCACCCACGGGGCCGTGTCCGCGTAGTTGTCGGAATAAAACCCCCATTTTCATTCAGTTTCTTCATTCCACATGCCCTGTTTCCCCAAAAACTCTCTGGTTCTTGCGATTTTTTTGTAGATTTCGACGTTTCCCCTCCTTCTAACAACGTCAAGCTATGATTCTATCCTTATAATTAGTTTGATTAAGTTCATGCATGTAGTTTAACATCAAAATTTGAGGAAAAATCTAGGGTTCTTCAACTTGAACTGGATCGAACCTCAAATTAGTTAAACAGGTACATATGAGGCTTAGAGCACTAAACAATCAGTAGGGCTAATGGAGGTTTAAAAAGAATACTTGAAAAATCCGTAGGGCTAAATAAAAGAATGGGCCGATAAATTAGATGATGCTTTATGGGCTTTTCGAACTGCTTATAAAACAACAATAGGTACAACCCCATATAAGCTCGTCCATGGAAAAAGCTGTCATTTGCCAGTAGAAATAGCACACAAGGCCTACTGGGAAATTAAAAATGTAAACTTAGACTTAGAATTTGCAAGTAAAAATCGATTTTGCCAACCTAATGAATTAGACGAACTAAGGAATTATGCATACTCTAACTCCGAAATTTATAAGGAAAGAATGAAAAATTTGCATGATAAACACATTAAACCTAATGAATTTTGGGTAGGGGATCAAGTTCTATTGTTTAATTCACGACTTCGATTATTTCCTGGTAAATTAAAGTCTAGGTGGTCAGGACCTTTTTCCAACATCCATATTTTCCTACACGGTGCAGTAGAAATTAAATCTCGGATTGGAATTCCATTCAAAGTCAATGGCCAACGGCTGAAGCTCTATCAAGGATTCATTGAGGATGAGGAGGAAGAAATCTCGCTTTAAACGGTCGAAGAGTAAAAGCATCAACATCATACCTGGTAAGTTACGAATAATCGGGAAAACATCTGAATCGGTAAGATCTCTAAAACCAAGTTTTTGGAAACAGGGCGCTCACACGAGCACTTAAAAAAATTAATTTTGCCCGCCCACGGGGCCGTGTCCGCGTAATTGTCGAAATAAAACCCCTATCTTCATTCAGTTTCCTCATTCCACATGCCCTGTTTCCCCAAAAACTCTGTGGTTTGGGTGATTTTTTTGCAGATTTCGACGTTTCCCCTCCTTCTAACTACGTCATGGTATGATTCTATCCTTATATTTAGTTAGATTAAGTTCATGCATGTAGTTTAACATCAAAATTTGGGAAAAATCTAGGGTTTTTCAACTTGAACCGGATCGAACCTCAAATTAGTTAAACAGGTACATATGAGGCTTAGAACACTAAACAATCAGTAGGGCTAATAGAGGTTTAAAAAGAATACTTGAAAAAACCGTAGGGCTAAATAAAAAAGAATGGGCCGATAAATTAGATGACGCTTTATGGGCTTTTCAAACTACTTATAAAACAACAATAGGTACAACCCCATATAAGCTCGTCTATGGAAAAAGCTGTCATTTTCCGGTAGGAATAGCACACAAGGCCTAGTGGTTAATTAAAAATGTAAACTTAGACTTAGAATTTGCAGGTAAAAATCGATTTTGTCAACTTAATGAATTAGACGAACTAAGGAATTATGCATACTCTAACTCCGACATTTATAAGGAAAGAATGAAAAATTTGCATGATAAACACATTAAACCTAATGAATTTCGGGTAGGGGATCAAGTTCTATTGTTTAATTCACGACTTCGATTATTTCCTGGTAAATTGAAGTCTAGGTGGTCAGGACCTTTTTCCATCACCCATATTTTCCTACACGGTGCAGTAGAAATTAAATCTCGGATTGGAATTCCATTAAAAGTCAATGGCCAACGGCTGAAGCTCTATCAAGGATTCATTAAGGATGAGGAGGAAGAAATCTCGCTTCAAACGGTCGAAGAGTAAAAGCATCAACATCATACCTGGTAGGTTACGAACAATCGGGAAAACATCTGAATCGGTAAGATCTCTAAAACCAAGTTTTTGGAAACAGGGCGCTCACACGAGCACTTAAAAAATTAATTTTGCCCGCCCACAGGGCCGTGTCCACGTAATTGTCGGAATAAAACCCCCATTTTCATTCAGTTTCTTCATTCCACACGCCCCGTTTCCCCAAAAACTCTCTGGTTCTGGTGATTTTTTTGCAGATTTCGACGTTTCCCCTCCTTCTAACAACGTCAAGGTATGATTCTATCCTTATAATTAGCTAGATTAAGTTCATGCATGTAGTTTAACATCAAAATTTGGGGAAAAATCTAGGGTTCTTCCACTTGAACCGGATTGAACCTCAATTTTTTGCATAAATCTGTTAGCATTAGTATAGATACATGTTATAGGAAGTAAATCAACTTGTATTGTTTGTAGATTTCCCCAATTTCTCATGAAAACCCCAAACCCTTGTTTTTGAACCGAAAAAGATAAAATTGAAGCGGTAAACGGTTTGTTTTGGGAAAAACGGCACTTGGGGTTTCATTTTCAGGGAAAACCGCCCCTACTGGACTAAAAATTTTCAAGTTTTTGGACCGGGTCGAAAAATGAGAATTTTGAGAAACAGACGCTTGGACACGGGGCCGTGCTCAGCGAGCACGGGGTCGTGTCTAGCCAAATTCATTCCAACATGGGGCGTGTCCGCTGAACACGGGGGCGTGTTCAACCGACTGTTTTCAGTTTTCTCCAAAATTTTCACGGTTTCGTACTAATTGTAGGATGTGTTTTCTTTCAGATGGCCAAGAAATTCACCAGGTTCAACGCAAGCGAGTTGGCGGCTCAAGCACGTTATGATGTGTTAAGGAATTGGCCCATAGAAAATCCCAGACAAGTGTGCATGGACGCTATTGAGACAGTGAACCAATTAGACCGATTCAACAACATTGTCACCGGCCCGCTGAGAGCTGCCCTTTGCACTCGGCTTCACTCTGTGCATGAATATAACATGGAATTTTACAGCACATTCGTCTTCAAGAAAAGAGCTAAATCGTTTGATAATGAAGGGGTAGAGTTCCGTTGTGGAGGAACCACGTACAGGATCTCAATCGCTCAATTTGGGGCTCTAGTGGGGTTGTACTCGGAAGAGGATGCTGGGGACGAAGAGAACACCGGCGGTCTCCGCGAGCTTCAAGAAAATCAACGCCAAGCTGCTTGGGCTCAAATCGGAGAGGGCAACTACAACTCGAGCCGAACTAAGAGCACCCAGTTGAGACACGACATCAGCGGTGTTGTAGGGTTACGAGATCTACTTGTCCTCTATTGCGTCCACAACCGTGTCAACCTTGATGTTCCATACCTGCTACTCCGAAACATGCACCTGAACCAGCTTGCTACTCCCCTGATGCCTATCTTCTTTGGAGGGTGGACTTACCGCCTTTTTAAGCACTTTGTCGATAGGATGCCGATGTCCTTTCAAAAGGGACCATGGTCGGGGAAAGTAGACATGGTCATATGCCACTCCATGAAGTTGATTTATGAAGCAGATGACGGGACGGTCAGTTTTCAAAGGGTTCAAGGCACTAGTAGAAAAAATACCTTTAATGACACAAGAACAATGACACACACTAAATTTATGACTCACAAATGCTTGTGTCATAGAAAAAATGTCATCATTGGTAAAATCTGAATATTTTATGACACTTATTCTTGTGTGTCATCGTTTAAATGTCATTTTCAAAAAAAAAAAAACACATTAAAATATGTGTGTCATGGTTTTATGTCATCTTTTAACTTTTAATAGTTACACAAAACGTGTGTGTCATCGTTGTGTGTCATCAATATATGTGTCATTGTTGTGTGTCATGGTTTCATTTTTTTTTATTTAATCATCAATATATCTAAATATTCGCGCCTTCTAAAACCTTCTCAAAAAGTTAAACAATCCCCAAAATTCCCTCTCAAAAACCCAAACCCTCAGACGATTCATCATCCAAAATCCCTCTCAAAATTCTACACACCAAATTCCCAATTCCCTCTCAAAAACCCAAACCCTCAGCTGCTTCATCATCCTAAATCCAAACAAGTTTCCTGCTGATCATCTCCGTCCAAGTAACAAACCTCATCCAATAATCTATTAACAAATCATCTTAAATTCTAGGGTTTATGTATCCGATAAATGCTGAACATCTGCATTCAGGTTTGAAATTTAGATATACTTCAATAAATATCAATGTTATTTTATGTTTACGGTATGTATTAATGTATCAACACAATGAATTACACATATGTATCAAAGTTATTTTGTTCTTCTTATTATTATTAATATTATTATGTGTATAGATATAATATATATATAAGCATTTAGTATGTGATATGAAGCTAAGTCTTTGTGATTTGTCGGGTCATTAGAGACACACTCTAGATGTTTGATGAAATGTCTCGGTAGAATTTGTTAATTGGATATGAAAAAAAATTTGAAACTGTCTATGTATCAGATTTCGGGTGGAATTCCTTTGTCATTTCAGTTTTCTATGAAAAAAAATTTGAAACTGTCTATGTATCAGATTTCGGGTGGAATTCCTTTGTCATTTAATGAATCTCTTGTTAGAGTATTGTTTTCTATGAATCGATTTCGGGTGACATTTATGTCATTTTACTGTTTTAGGAACCTTGTATAGAGAACTTACTTGGTTAGGGTTACAAAAATTCACATCCTGAATATATATGATACTTATACCTTGCAAAACGAGTTGGTCGGGTTACGTCGGATGGCGGGTCAAAATGGGCTCGGCTTGGAACGGGTCGATTTAGAAAAAAGGTTGTTTTGGTTTGGGTCAAAACGGGTCTGGCCGGAGAGAGTTCGGGTCAGGACGGGTTTGGATTGAAACGGGTCCGTGTCGGAATGGTTTTCAGATTGCGTCGGGTTGCCTTTAAAAAAGTTTTTGTCTGATTCTAGGTTGAAATTTGGTGTAGTTAAAGTCAATATTCTACATTCAGTGGACATTTCAAGTCATTTATATATAGTCAATGAAGTCAGACATTTCAAGTAAGTCAATATTCAATATTCCTTGCCAACGCCCAGATTCTATCTGAGCGTGGTTGAGGGCTTCTTCAATAGTTATGCCACGGTTAGAATTGGGATCTTCAACCAGACGCATGATGTCTACTAACAGACTTGAATTTCTAGTGCACCCCCCTTAGCCAAACATGATGTTGCAGGGGTGGAATTGGAAACTCGGGATTTGTTGCACAAGAACCAACAGACTTTTTGGTTTGACTTTTAACTTTTATTGATAATCCCTTCTTTTGTTATTCTATTTATATCCACAAACTTTGTAAGCTGAAATATTGGATTTCAATGCCATTTTATGGGTTATCATATTTTTTTACTTTCCCCTTTCACTAGAATGCCAATTTTTGGTAGCGTAAGAACTGAATTGAGTTATTAACTGTTAATTTCTATTTTTAATAACCGTTTCGACGTGAACCGTTTCGACGTGAACCGTTTCGACGTCAACCGTTTTGACGCGTACCAAATTGTAGTGTAAACTAAGATACTGATCTTCTTGATGCCAACTAGTTTTTTGTTAAGTTGTTCGAATATTATAATAAACATATTGTGAGTTCTTTTTCTTGACTGTGAAATGGTGAGACTTGTTATAACTTGATACCTTATAAACTGTATAAACTTTAATTTGGTTCCTTAAATCTCGAATATAAACTTTATATCATAGTAATTGTTATATACCTATGCTAGTAACTTGTTACCTGATTCCTTAAAAAAATGTATAATAGCTTTGTTCCTTAAATGTATACTAGCTATGCTGGTAACTAGTTATCTGATTCTTTAAAAAAAATGTGTATTTCTTAATTAATTTTGATTCACATCATGCTATAACTAGTTATTGTGTATTTGTTGAAACAATTTTTTTTAGACGTGGAATCGAATTCTGACTCGGATCATGCTGAAGATAACAAATCACAAAGAGGTCCGACAATAAAGTCAATAGCTAGTAAAGAGAAAGTTATAATTACGTACAATAAAAAAGGTGTCCCAGTTGGAAAGGAATCGGTAGAACTCTCTACATTCGAGGGATTGGTAGCAAGAACTATGATTCCAATAACTTATACCACTTGGAGGAACGTTGGTAAGGAAACAAAGGAAGAATTATGGCAATATGTCACGGAAAGTCTAACATCTAAAATGCGCCATGTGGTAACTTCTACTTATTTCAGCAACCTAATTATGTTTATTTAAAGTAACTATTGCCAGTAACTTCTACTTATTTCAGGCACATTTTTTGCACATAATGCATGATGTGCCCGATGCACTAATGGGAGGGTTACCGAATATGTGCATCCCTATTGTTAACTGGTTGTTTAATATTTTGTTTGTTTTATATTTTCAGGCACATTTTGTGGTTAGCCCAAAGAGCCGGAAGCAAACTATACAATCAATTGGGACAAAGTGGAGAAACTTCAAACATACTCTATACAGGGATTACATTATGACACAAAAAGATGACCCTGAGGAGAAGAAGAATTTACTTAATCCTCCTCCTAAGTACCCTTTCTTGAAAAAAGAAGACTGGAAACTATTTGTTGCACAAAGAACTTTAAAACAATGGGAGGTTTGTTTAAACTTTTGGTTTGTATTGTTCAGTAGCCCATTTCTTATCTAACATTACATAAACATTTTAAGGTTTCTAATGCAGGGGACAAGTAAGAAAGCAAAGAAAGCCCATGCACATCATAAATACAATCATCATTTGAGTAGAAAGGGGTATGTCAGGCTCACTACTAAGATTGTATGAATTTAATTAACCCAATAGTTCACTTGTATTTGTTTATGTTATATCAGTTTTGTTATTCTTTTACATTTAGATGCAAGAAACTGGCCTGGAGGAAGAGGAGATTGACAGGGCAATGTTGTGGAAAAGAGCAAGAGAACTAAAAACAGGAGGTTTCGACTCAGATGTCCAAGTGGTAGTTGATAGAATTGTAAGTCTTCCTTTGATCTTACATTATGATGTTATAGTGATGAATATAATCGGCTGGTTTGGTCAGTTTAGTAGGCTGATTTGAAGTAGTAGTTGGTTTATTCGTGGAACTTAGTCCAAATTCCCTAATGATTTGTAGCAGTAGTTGGCTTGTGATGACAGTGATAGGGCTCATAGGGGGTGCATAAATCACTGCAGCTCTATCATTAAGTAGTTATACGGAAACATAATTATAATAAGTGATGACTGAGTTCAATAGAATTACTGTTGTTTACTACATTTCACTTACTACTGACTTACATTTGCAGGATAAGCTACAAGAATAAGATTCTGGAGAGGTCATATGTGGAGCACATGATGTGCTTACGCAGGCCTTGGGTACTGATGAACAACGTGGCCATGTACGCGGGATGGGTAAATTTGTAACACAACATCAATACTTTTACTTACCCAACACTGTTAAACATTACATGGACACTGAGAAGAAGAAGTATGACAAACGGCTCAACAAAGTTGAAGATGAATTGGAGAAACTGAAAAGAGGTGTGAATAATGTGTCAGAAGCTGGAAGTTGCCAATGGGGAATTGAAGATTTTGAAGACATTCCAGATGAAGAACCACTTGTAAGTCTTGGGCCATGGTGTTTCTTTTTAAAAATAATTTAAATATATTTTATAGGAATTCATTGCAAGTGTTTGCAACAAGAAGTATCATTCTATATATATTTGTAGGATATGTCGTGTTTTCTTGCAGTTGACAATGCATCAAATATAGTCGCCAAAGGAACTATACTAATGGATACAAATGAAGAAGGGCTCCTTCAAGTTGTGTTGGAAATATGTTTACATAGAGAAGCGTTGCTACCATTTCCACTCAAAGAGGAGTTCATTATAGAGGTCGGAGATGCAGTTGGGCACGTACTCAGTTGGCCAAGACATCTAGTCATTCGATGCTCTGACTTGGTAATATTATTTTCATTTTTAATGCATATAGACATGAGGTCTAATTTAAAGAATTTATATGTTTTGTAGGAAAAATGGGTGGCGAAACCAAAGACAAAACCTGTGAAAGATTTAGAATAAACAAATAAAACAACCAAAAGGAACTGATGAGGAGAACGAAAGAGAGTTTGAACAAAAGATTGTACAAGTGGAAAAGGTCACAGGAAAAGAAGTAGTAAGTGAGAAAGAAAAAAAAAGGGAAAAGAGAACTTGAACTGCAAAAGGAAAAAGAGGATGTAGAAGTGAATGAAGGAAAAAGGAGGATGACGAGAGCACAAAGGAGGCCAAGGATAAGAGTTGAAAACAATGCTGTTTTGACCATGACTGCAAGTGTGGTTGATGCACAAGTTTTTAAGGCTGATTCTATAAGATTGCAATGTGTGGACGATCTATTTGGGTACGAGAGTTTCACATATTTAAACCGGAAGGATTTTGAAGCAGTTTTTACATTGGATGAGCTTACCGGTTCTGTCATTACGACTTATATGATGTAAGTACTTCAATTTAGTTTCAATAATTGTTAGTAAAACACAATTTATTTAATCAAATTAGTTTTTGTATGTTAACAGGTTATTGTATGAGCAAATAAAGAATGGGCCAAAACATGATCACGGTATTTGTTTTGTGAGCCCGAGTGCAATCTCACCAAGTGAACGTAAATCAATACCCAAACATATTGATGATGCAAGTAGAATGGTTGCAGATCGGTTATCTACAAGAAAGGACAATGATATCATCCTAGTGCCCTACAATCCTGGGTATGATTTTACATTTAAATAACTATTCATGAATAAAAAACTATCATCTTGTTATTATTTGACTTAATTTGGTTGATGGTTTTTGTAGAAGACATTGGGTGTTGGCAATTTTAGACATGAAGACAAATACTTGCTATTATCTTGATTCTTTAAGAAATAGCATAATAAATCCAGTGTTGAGGCAAATTATCGATGCGTAAGTAATATAAATTTTTTTAGGGCAATGGCCTTGTATGCTGTACAATCTAAATTATTGAAAAATTATATTATACTATTATGATATATTTCTTAATTCTTTTTTGTAGGGCAATGGCCTTGTATGCTGTACAAGGTGGAACCAAGACTAGGGTTAAAGTCAATTGGGTTAACGCTAAGGTGAGCGCTTAACTCTTATTCATAGAAACATATCAAAATTTTTAGTTGTATCCATGTGTTGAAATTGTATCTTTATCTCCATCGACTGAATCAGATTTTTTAATTTTGTAGTGTCCATATCAGACGGGATGTACTGAATGTGGCTACTACGTATTGAAGTACATGAAAGAGGTCGTCGAAGAAGGAATTGAAATACTTGCCAATGACAATGTAAGTACTATTTTTTAAATGATTACTTTTGGAGTATTATTAGTTTGTTAGCTAACTTGCTACAAAACTTTTATTAGATCACTGAATTTAGTTTATAATATTGGGGATTTTAAGGAGACATGTGTGTTTGATTTGTATATAAAAGAAACGAGGTAAAAAAGATAACTAAATAACATGATGGAATGAGTATATAATAGTGCGGATATCATCTTTGTTTATCATATAAAAGTGCATGTATTTAGGTTTTCTAATTTTGTTTATGTCATAAATTGTTTTTTATATAAAAGTGCATGTATTTAAGTTCTTTAATTTTGTTCTCAGGTTGGGAGAGGCAAAACGGTATACACGGATGAGGATATTGATGGGATACGTGAAGGGTGTTTGAGTTATGGGGCAGCGTTTGTTTTTAAGTGACTATTTTAGATGTCGAAGTATGAACGCCAAACAATATTTTTTGTTAACTTAATATATGTGTATTATCTTTGACGTATGACTATGAAATGAATTGTTTTGGTATATGTGTATTTTGTTATGATATGGATTTATATATTGTTTTTGTTCTATTAGGATTCTACCAATAAAATAAAAAAATAAAAATTTAAAACCATGACACGTAATGCATGTCATAAAGGCATGTCATTAAAGTGTATCATAAATGCGTATCATGAGTGTGTGTCATTAAGGTGTGTCATAAAGGCATGTCATTAAAGTGCATCGTAAAGGTGTGTCATTAAGGTGTGTCATAAAAGGATGACACACAAAAGCATGTCATCTTCAATTAATGACAGGGGCTTCCTTGACACTCTTTTGTGTGTCATGTCTACCCTTTAATGATACACATTGCGCGTCATTGAAGGTCTTTTTTCTAGTAGTGAGGGCATGCATGGAACCCGCAAGAAGCACTCGTCTTACACGCTCCACACATCCGTCCTCCTGCTCAATACCACTACCAGCACCAGGGGGATCCGGGTCAATCCTCCTCTCAAGGAGGCGGTTTTCCTAACTTTCAAAGCTTACATGATTTATTGCAGGAAAACCTTATGTGCACCAGGAACACCTACAACATGGCCAGCAACACATACGCCCGGGTCGGAGCAATAGAAAGAAACATCTTCGACATGCAGGATGATATTGGGAACATACGAGAGTAAATGGCGGGCCACGGAGAAGGCGATGATGACGAAGACGAGGACATGCATTGAGCGAGAGGATTAGGAGGTAGCATCCACGGTTGGAGGTCTCACAGGTTAACCCCTTATCTTATGAATAATTTCTGGCCTGCGTGCCACTTGTTGAACAATTTACTTTCCTTTAACGCTTTTTAATTTCTGCATTTCTTTTTCTTTTTAACTTGTGACGTGGATGATGAACTTTGGTAATTTAGGATGTTGGTTATTGTTTGGTGTGGTATTTATTAGTTAAATAGGTACATATGAGGCTTAGAGCACTAAACAATCAGTGCTACTAAAGCCGGGACAGGAAAACCGAAGCCAGTAACCTGTTTTTCACTTTTAGAGTTTGTCCACACGGGGACGTGCTCAGCCGACACGCCCCCGTGCCCATTTCCCAGACCTGCTGTTTGTCAAAATGTTGCAGACCTTTGTTCAACACGGGGTCGTGTTCACCCGACACGCCCCTGTGTCCACCTTCTGTAAGTCCTTGTTACTGGCAATCTGACCACGGGGCCGTGTTCACCCGACACGAGGCCGTGTCCAGATGCCCAGTAACATAAAATTATGTTTTTAACACACCTTTTACACATTCAATCAACCTAAAAACTTATTTTTGAGACACATTGAGGACAATGTGTAATTTAATTGTGGGGGGATGCTTAAAACTTGAATTTTGCAAATCCTAATTACAAGCCTTACACAAAACTCTATTGGAACCGCTAAACACCCCAAATTTTTTAAAAAAAATTTCATTTTTTTACTTGTCTTGGTTTAATTTGGGAATAACAAGTTTAAAAAAGGTTATATTTTTATAAATTTACAACCGATAGCGTCGTGATAAAAAGAGCCAACATAAGAAAATTATGAAACGACATGACAAATCTAGTTAAAAGTTGATTATATATATTTGATCATGTTCTTGAAATCTTCCCAAGCAGTAGCGTTGGCGGTCTCCAACCCAAGCATTTGCACTTGTGCTTTCCACCACGATAGTGCATTTCCTTTCAAGGTGCCAGTAGCAAACTTCACCCAGTTAGCAGTAGGACACTCGCACACCGCGAACACAGATTCGACCTTCTCAATCCAGTGCAGAAGACCTATGGCACCCTCGGTGCCATTGAAAGGGAGAGGTTTTCAATCCATGAAAGTCTTGAATGTGAAGACACATGGTTGGGGAGGTGCAGGTTGTCCTGTCTGTAACACGAAGCGAACAGAATTGAGAATGACAAGACGATACGAGAGTAGGACCTAAACATCCTAGGACGACTAGTTTACCTCCAGGATGGGCTGCAAAAGCCACAGCCACGGTGTTGATCAGATTTGTGAATGATCCTGAGTCATGTTAACGTTTCCCCTTCCATGCCCGCTCATTGTCTTCGTATCCAGAAAAAAAAGCATGAGAATGACGCTGTAGTGTCGTAAGAACAAGTAGGAGGAGGACGCACAAACATTCGTACATATATATATATATATATATATATATATATATATATATATATATATATATATATATATATATATATATATATATATATATATATATATATAAAACTAGGAAAAGTAGTACATATAGCATCACATAAGCACTTAAGTAAGTAAACATGAAAACACATATCCGAGCCACGAGGTCTAATACGTTGAGCCTTGCACTTGGAGTGTAGTGTCGTCGCGAGTACGGGTTATAGTCTGGTTTTTCTCAAAAAGACTTTCCTTTTTAAACCGAGTTCACTATAACCAATGGCTCTGATACCAATCTGTCACACCCTCAAATTCCACATTCGGAGTACAACCGTGTGGCTTGTAACTGACTAGGATCCATCCACCAATCATACTAAACAATAAAGATAATAATAATATAGTTCACCAGCCAACATGATTATTGACTACCGAAGTTTAAGTACAAGAGTTTTCAAGTTCAAAGCAACAGTTTAAGTAGGTATCGGAAGCATAAGTAACATAGTTTAAACATAAGTTCATAGTTCATGATTATTAAAGAACCCAACACATGGGTTAAGATGACCACTACACATCCCCAAGTTGCAAGCTCCAAAGTCACTATGTACTGCAAAGCATGCAGTAGGGTGTCAACATAAAGTTGGCGAGTTCATGAGTTCGTCTAATTTTAATTCCAAAAACTTGATTAAGTAGTTAATTTACTCATCTATATCATGCCATGTGGAGCTACCCCATATGTTAGCTACTAAACTGCACCATACTGAAAACTTTGCGACCGCACATTACGTGATTTGCCACGTTTGTCAATGTTCTATCATCATTGACGGTTTGCCATTGTCCATTAGTTCATGCCCGATCCTATCCAGGCACGGTGTGAGGTTGGTGAGACCTAATAGCGCTATCAACTAATAACCCGTTCGCCATGCCAGGCGACTAATCGGTGTAGTAAGTGGGGACTTCCGTGATAGAATTTCGTTTAGTCCGCTTGTTGCATCTAATATAAATAGTAATTAACTGAGCGTCCCTCACAAGGGGAGAAAAGTAGATTGTATCCCTCACAAGGAGATAGTCTTGTTTGTATCCCACACAAGTAGATAGCGTTGTTATCAGTTCCGTTTCCCAACCACCGGGAATGCATGCATTTAGTAAAAGTTGTGAACTCACCTTGGTTTGCTCAACAGACAGTTTACTTGGTCAGGTATGCTGGTCAACCACGTCCTATTATGGTTACCAGTATAGGTCAGGTTTGGGTAAAATTTATTCACGTATATCCTACACAAATCTAACACATAGCATGCACGTCACACTAGCACCCTATACGTTATTGGGATTGTCCTAACATACGAACAATTAAACAGTAACATAAGACACAGTCCAAAACATGACATCACATAGTGCGGCCCAATAACTAAGTAATTCAGTCCAGTCGAAACCACTACTCTCGAGTCGAAACCGCTGATGAAGCCACTGATGGGTGGTCTCGAGTCGAAACCACTTTTCACGACGCACAACCACTGTTGATGCCACTGATGGGTTGTCTCGAGTCGAAACCACTATTCTCGACTCACAACCACTGATGATGCCACTGATGGGTGGTCTCGAGTCGAAACCATAGGTCTCGAGTTGCAACCACTGATGATTCCACTAATGGGTGGTCTCGAGTCGAAACCTCTGTTCTTGACTCGCAATCTCTATGGAAATCCTTCTAGAAACTTACCCAGATAGTACGAACCAATCAGGTTTTCTTAACATGTTTTATTACACTGTACAATCACCATTTCAGATCAAATCAGCAATTTTCAAATATTCATCATCATTTATATTGTTCTTCATCAGGGTTTTCAATATTTAACAAGCAGATTCATCCTAAACACCCTATTACTAGCATTGTTTCATCATCATCTACTAAGAACAATCAAAGCCCTCAATCAACCTTGATATCACACTGAACATCAATGAATCATCAAGCATAGCACACAATCTGTTGGTCATAAGCACACCTAGCTACTTGTTTAAATTTTGTTTAGCAGAGAAAACCTTATAGCCAAATAGTCATCTTGTTCATACATTATCATCAAATAGTTTACAAATCAACATAGCAAGGAAATATCAACAGTTACACCTCATCATTCATCCTAATCATTCAAATAAAGTAACACCCAATATGCATCTATAATCACCTAAGGATCTTAGCATACAATATTGCACTAACTGGTTCGTGATCGTAAGTGTGAAGGTGTGCAGGATTGATGAAAGGAATCCCCAAGTGGATAAGGAATGTTTAGGGATTGGTGAGGTGATGATTTTTGTCCTAAAAAGGGTATGTCGGCGGACTTGATGGGTTATATACCCTCCTTGAATGCAGCATACACCTAGGGCTTTGGTGGTTTCGAATGTGCTTGGAGAGTTAGGCCAAGATAAGCGGATCTGGGACTCATTAGTCCATCTCAAGGGGATTCAGAACCAGGGAAGCCCAATCCGGGAGTGAGAGGTTTCGAGTCGAAACTGAGAGACGATTTAAACAGGTGTATAAATATATAAATTACACATATCACATGTAACACAAATAATAACTCACAAAATACACAGACTTTCATTTAATGATTTTATATAACGGTATTATACAATAGCGCTGCTTAGGAAACCCGAAGTGTCACATTATCCCCAAGTTTTAAGAACTTTCGTCCCGAAAGTTATAGCGCAGCCACTGACAAGCTAGTGTGATGAAATGTTTTCGTGGGGTGTCACAGTACGTTTCCATAGTTTGCCCCGTTTGTCAATGTCTATCATCATTGACGGTTTTCCAGAGTCTATTAGTTCACGAACGATCCTATCCAGGCACGGTGTGAGGTTGGTGAGAACTAAATAGCGCTATCAACTAATAACCCGTTCGCCAGGCCCCGGTGACTAATCGGTATCGAAAGTAAGGACTTCGTGATAGAGTTTCGTTTAGTACACTTGTTGCATCTAATATAAATAGTAATTAACTGAGCGTCCCACGCAAGGGGAGAAAAGTTGTTTGTATCCCACACAAGGAGATAGTGTTTTTCGTTCCGTTTCCCAACCACTGGGAACACATTCTTTTAGTAAAAGTTGTGAACTCACCTCGGTTTGCTCGGTAGATAGTTTACTCGGTTTAGTTTGCTGGTCAACCATGTCCTATTATGGTTACCAATATTGGTCAGGTTTTGTATGCAAGTGGTATCACATATACACGTATTAACATGTAGCACATAATTCCACGTTTTGTTAAAACACACATATGGGTCGCGTATTAGTAACAGTGACAGTAAACACCTTAGCCCAAAGACAACAACACATAAGTATGCGGCCTAATGACTTATTGGCCCACATAAACTGTGTGGCCCAATCAATCAGCAGCCCAAGAAGCTAAGGACCAACTATGTGAGGTCTCGACTTGAAAACGAGGGATCTCGAGTCGCAACCATGGGATCTCAAGTCGGAACCAGAAGGTCTCGACTCGGAACCAAGAGGTCTCGAGTAGTAGAACTTCAGTCGAAACCTTGAGGTTTCGAATCAGGCTTTGAATCGAAATCAAGGAGATCTCAACTCGCAACATTCCCGGTCTTGAGTCCCCTGATGAGTGATGCTTTGTTTCGTGTTGTATTCAGAATGGTTTCGAGTCGTAACCACGAGGTTTCGACTCGCAACCATTGTCGAAACTTCTAGAATCTTATCCATTTCAGCATAGGCCAATCACAGTTCATTAACATGTATTTTATTCCATGCCACTCCTTATTCAGATCAACAGCAACAAATTTCAAATATTCAAAGACATTTAAGCAGTTCATCAGGGTTCTATCACAACATTGTTATAACAACCATCCTAAAACACCGCTAAACGTTCCTAATATACCCCGTATATGAGAAACGGGCCTAAATAAAATTAATATTATTAAAAATCAAATAAAAACAAATTCTGTGGACCGCTCACGGGCCGCGAGCAAGACCTCCAAGTCAGTCGCCGGATGCGATTCAATGAAACATGGCGACACCACAAGCGGCCACGTGTCCCTGTGTGTGTTGAGTCTAGTGAGCTGATTAGCCAAGGCTAGAGTCAAGCTAACTTCCTCGCGGGCCGCAAGGGAGTTAGCTTGGTGGGTCGCGGGGCGCGAGCCGCCTTCGATCAGGCCTATAAAGGAGGCTTTGGCCTCATTTGTTTCTGATTCAATTCTTTTCTTCTCAAAAGCCCCTATAATAACAAAGTGTTGCTCGGGAATAATACCCCTAAAAAGCGAAGCTCTGACTTGTTGTAAGTATTATAACCCCCGATCACATATATGTTACCCTACCCGATTGATCTAGGACTCCGTAACGCATGTCAAGGCTCTGCCTGACTCAGTTTGTTGGAGTTCTGTCTCGTGTTGTATGGCTAATGTGATTTGGGTTATTTTACTAACACGTGTGCATTGTTTAAATAGATAATAACCAGGAGAATCATCAGGACGCTATAGTTTTGTCTAAGTCAACAATGTGAGTACATTCTCTTTTTGTAAACCCTTTTACCAAACCTCAAATGTTTTAAATTATACTTAACAGTGATTGAGTCTATGTATTCTACAATTGTTGTCAGTATGTTGGGGTTTTTTATACATTACCTGTAATCTGTTACTATTGGACGAAGAGTTAGCCAATGAGTAACATGACCAACAAGTCGTGGATTTGGCAGTACTAAATGAGTATATTGGTAGATATAAACAGTGTAATCGCTCTTAATACTGTAAAGTTACAAAAGCTATTTTTGATTAAACTGTGATGCACTCTCTAGTATTTCTTGTTGATAAAATCTTTTTAAAATGTGTCTCAGGTAACTTAATGTAAAGCTAATAGAAGCCAGTTGAAGAGCACTAAAGGCTTAGAAAAGTGGCTATAAAAGTTACGTAAATAAAAAGGAGATTTTGTTTTCAATGATTATGGTTTATCCCTATAAATGTATTGTAAATGAGACTTGGGTTTTATCCCATTCATTTATTATAAAAGTTTGGTGTTTTAAACTCTAATAAATATTTCCTAACTACGGTCCTGAAGAAATAACTCCACTGCCAAATTAATAAACACTGATACCACCGGCTCTGCGCACTGTCTCGCGGCCGCTCGCTCCCGGGGTAGGGGTTGGGGGTTGCAACAAAAGGTGGTATCAGAGCCAAAGCCAATGGTTTAAGCTGTTTAGGTGTTATGCCTAAATTTTAATCAACTGTGTTAGGAAGTAATTTATGTGGTTATGTGTAAATATGTATATTATTATTTTGTATTATTTGACAATTTATTAGTTTACAGTATGAGTGAGCAAGGTACATCCGACGCTTATCGTCAATTAGCTCGTTCCCCAAAAAATGAAGGAACCTCATCTCAGCCGACCCCCTCATGATACTCTGCTGATACTGAGGAAGGAATCTTTATCTCTAAAGCATAGTCTAAGGAACCATTCCCTCCTAAAAAAAGAGCATGGTTTAGTAGAGGAGCGCATGAGAGGAGGAAAAGAATGAAGAAATTACAATAACAGAGAACATTAGCGAAAGCTAATAGGGAAGTGAAGGCACAGACCCAGGAAGTAGTTAATAGGCCATTGTGTGAATAGGAACTTGATAGGCAGCTAGCAACTACCGCAGCAGACCCTAAGTTGAACCAAATAGCTGAACCACAACTATTACCCTTATTCCCAGACCAACAAATGGAATTAGAACCAAACCTGGAAAACCAATTCCCGATACCAGCATTCGACCCCTATGAGATCCCTAGAATTACCACACCAAATCCCATAGCACAGTATACCGACCTGAACCCTTTAGACCCATTCTAGAACGATGACAGGTATATTCAGAGTATACTAAGCAACTTGTACCCTTACGGACACCCCATACCACGATACCATGACCTAGTACCAGCCCCTATGCCACCTATGAGTCAGGAAAATGTGGGGGAACTTCGCCAATGGGGCGATGAGTTAGTGGAAGAAGGAAATAGAATTCGTCAGATAGGAGAGAAACTCGTCTAGAAGTATGACGAGCGCGAGATGCAGTATTGGATGAACGACACCTAGAATATATATATATATATATATATATATATATATATATATATATATATATATATATATATATATATATATATACACATACATATAGGGAGCTGCTAAAATAGAAACCACCTCCAGTTGTAAGAACCGCGAGAACCACGCTCAACCAATTAGATTATGCCAACTGAAAGGGTATTTTGGTCTTTTACCCTAAATGTCAAATCCCCCCTTTCTCTCTCTGCATTTAAAGCATTAGTCTTTGTCTCTCTCCTCATTTGTTTCCTTTCACATTCTCTCTCCTCATTTCTTAAAAAAACCAGGCATTCATCTATCATCCCAAAACCAAAAAACCATTACCATATTCATCTCACACCCCCTTCTTCTCCACGGTTGATGTTTCAAGCAGGAAATAGAGAGGGAGTAGACAGAGAAAGAGAGAGAGAGAGAGGGAGACGGGAGTGTCTGTCTGGCTGAAACTCCGGCGAATCGCCGCAGTGTCTGTGTGGCTGAAACCCCGTTGCAGCGGCGGTGGTGCGGGTTGATGTTTCAAGCCGGAAAGAGAGAGAGTAAACAGAGAAAGAGAGAGAGAGAGAGGAGAGGGAGAGGGAGACCAGCGGAGTAGTCCGGTGGCAGCGCCGCCGCTATGGCGGCAGTGATGTTGATGCGACGATGATGATGATGATGATGATGATGATGGGGGACATGATGATGACGACGGCGGCGGAGCAAGCATCTTTTCACTCCGGTAAGCCTAACCCCTCATCATTTTCCGGCAAGAAGTTTGACACCGGCGGTGGTTTCAGCTCCGGCTGCCGGCGGAGCAAGTATCTTTTCACTCCGGTAAGCCTAATCCCAACATCATTCTCCATTTCCTTTCAGACCTGTTAAGATCAATTTGGTTCCGACTGGGTTCATGGTTTTCAGGTGGTGGTTCTGTTAAGGCAATAGTGGTGGTGGTTGTCTCCGACGACGTCGGTTGGGGTGATGTTGATCTGCTTTCTTACTGTTGTTTGCTAATTGTTTCCATTCTTTCCAATCTTTTATAGAGTGTGGGTCTCCAGTTTTGGCCCCTTTAGGTCAAGATTGTGTAACTTTGTTGTACAATTTTGTATGTATATTAGAAAATAGTAAAAGGGGTGTAACTATATATAATTATATATATATATATAATTGTGTAAAAACCCATCTGATAATTCGTGGGTTTGGTATGGGTGGGTGTTGAAATTAAAGATATGGGCGTTGAGATTCGCAGTGATAGTTCGAAACAATTTTCCGACAGATTGATAACGATGGCGCGGCGAGGATGGTGGAGGGTAGGTTCGTTTTGTGTAAAAAAGTTTTTGTAAAAAAAAACTCTAAACGGTAAACTTTTTAACATAAAACGTAAACTTTTTTAACGTAAAAAGTAAAATGTTTAACCTAAAACGTAAATTTTTTAACGTAAAACGTAAACTTTTTAACGTAAAACGTAAAACGTAAACTTTGTAGTAAATTTTTTAAAGTAAAACGTAAAAAACGTAAAACTTTTTCTACGTAAATTGTAAAACGTTAAAAAAGTGTGATAAAAATGGGGCCTAAACAAGGGGCGTGAATGCGGGGCATAAAAACGCCGCGAAAAAAACCGGACGTAAAAAACGCCGCGTTAAAACGGGACGTAAAAAACGACGCTTGAAAACGCCAAGCGTAAAAATGGCGTGCAAAGACGACGCGTTAAAAAATGATGCGTGAAAAAGCTGGGCGAAAAAACGGCGTACAAAAACCGGCGCGCAAAAAATTGTTTTGTTAAAAAATTTGAATTTAAAAATGCTTTAATAAAAAATCTTGTTTAGAAAATAAAAAGTAATATATAATAAAACAAAAAAGTAATAAAAAATAAAAAAGACAAAAAGACAAAAAAAAAAAAAAGAAATTTTACTAAACTATCCTTTTGGATTAAAATATTAAAAACATAATAAGACAAAATGTATTTAATATATATATATAGGGGACCGCTAAAATGAGAACCACCTCGAGTTGTAAGAACCGTGAGAACTACACCGTACGGGGCGAGGTGCACCAAATTTTTTTTCATAAACATAGTTGCGTGTATTATAAACACATTTGTAAAAAAAAATTAAAAAAAAAATGTCGTGTGTGTAGTTTTGAGCACCACAACTTTGTGTTTACGGGTACCGTAAATCTAACCGGAAAATTTATGGTACCCGTAAACACAAACTTGTGGTGCTCAAAACTACACACACGATATTTTTTTGAATTTTTTTTACAAATGTGTTTATAATACACGCATCTACGTTTGTGAAAAAAAAATTTGGTCCACCTCGCCCCGGATCAAAAAGTTCTCACGGTTCTTACAACTCGAGATGGTTCTTATTTTAGCGCAATTCTATATATATATATATAGGGAGAGGATCATGAAAAAACTAAATTTAAATGAGAAAACTAGAAAACTAACTAAAAAAGCCTAAAAAAATCTAAAAGGCATACCAAATTTTTTTTTTCAAGTTTTGTATAAAAAAAAAATCGCTATTTTTTGTATATAAAAAAAATTTTCAAAAAAAAAAAATTTGTTGTACTACACATGTGCATTATATGTGTACTACACATGTGCACTATATCCGTAATAGTGCACATGTGTAATACAACAAAAAAAAGTATTTTTTTTTTGAATATTTTTAAAAAAGCCTAAAAAATATACCAAAGAAAAAAAATTTTACATTTTTTTATAAAAAATCGCTATATTTTATGTATGGAAAAAAAATTACACAAAAAAAAAAATAAATTTTTTTTGTTGTATTGCACATGTGCACTATTACGGATATAATGCACATGTGTAGTACACATATAATGCACATGTGCAATACAACAAATATTTTTTTTTTTGAAATTTTTTTATATATAAAAATAGAGATTTTTATAAAAAAATGTAAAAAAAATGGTATGTTTTTTAGCTTTTTTTTAGGCTTTTTTTGTTAGTTTTATAGTTTTCTCATTTAGATATAGTTTTCTCATGATTCTCTCCATATATATATAGGGTAAAGTTCATGTGAGAACCACCCTTCTTGCGAGAACTGCGAGAACCAATGTGAACACAAAATAAAATCTAAAAAAAAATCAAAAAAGCACTCAAAAAACTTTTTTTTTATATTTTTTAAAACAAAATCGCTATATTTCGTTACCAAAAAAAAACTTTTTTTTTCGAGTAACAGTTATCCATGCACATGTGCATATATGTATCATTACTTCGACAAATTCGGTAATACGTTATCAGGAATAGATAATTGCACTTTAATTTACAATACCATCTGTAACACTACTTTTTACATTACCAATATTCAAAATGCACATGTGCATCATTAGGTATAACCATGATATAATGTCTTTTGGTACAAAAAGTTTGTTATTTTGAATTGAGGAGTATGCCTATATACATGTTTTTTGGTTAGTTATATCTAGTGGTTGATGGTTTGGTTATAGTTGTCAATTTATGATGTAATATGTTGATTGTATGGTATAAATGGTGTTTACATACATGTAATAAAGTGAAAATATAGGTAATGGTATTGTATTATGGATGGTATGAGGTAATGGTATTGTATTATGGATGATAGGAGGTAATGGTAGTGTATTATCGATGGTATGATAGATGAAAGGGAAAGTGTATTCAAAGTAGTGTACGAAAACTCCTTATTTCATGTTAATACATATAGATGCACATGTGCATTTCTAATATTGGTAATGTAAAAAGTATTGTATTACACATGGTAGTGCAATTGTCTAATATTTGTAATGAATTATGGAATTTGTCAAAGAAATGACAAAAATGCACATGTGCATTTTTGTGTATTATGAATGGAATGATAGATGAAAGAGAAAGTAGTGTACCAACACACCTTATTTCATGTTAATACATATAGATGCACATGTGCATTTCTTATTTTGGTAATGTAAAAAGTAGTGTATTACACGTGGTAGTGTAAATGAAAGTGCAATGTCTAATATTTGTTATGAATTACGGAATTTGTCAAAGAAATGATACAAATGCACATGTGCATAGATAACTGTGACTCGAAGCTATTTTTTTTTTTTTTGAATTTTTTTTTCATTTTTTTATAAATGAAATATAGCGATTTTTCCACAAAAAAATAGTAAAAAAAAAATTTGGGTGTTTTTTAGATTTTTTAGGTATTACTGTTTGTGTTCACACTGGTTCTCACGGTTCTCGCAATAAAGAGTGCTTCCTAACGGATCCTTCTCCTATATATATATATATATATATATATATATATAGATATATATATATATATATATATATATATATATATATATATATATATATATATATATATATATATATATACATTCATGTGAAATTTTGTACTTTGAATATATATATATATATATATACATATATAACCAATTAAATAGATAGACTAAATAGATATCGATGCATAACTACTAGTGTGTTTAATTTTCAGTTGTAACTAGGATTGCGACCCGCCGCAATGCGGCGGGAATTCTTTAGTTATAACTAAGTCAATCTAGGACCCGCACGTTATGTTAAACCTGTCAAACGGGGAAAAATAGACGATGTAAAAACGTTCACCCACACACGCACGTTGCGTCGTGTTAACTCGCAAAATTTAGAACGAAACATAAAAACGTTAAACTAAAGACGCACGTTGCGATGTGTTAAATCACAAAATTTAGAACCAAGCATAAAGCGAAAAATTTGCGAAAAATGAAAACTATAAAGGACCAAAGTTGAAAGTAAAAAAAGTTATGAGAATAGATTGCAAAAGATAAAAAGTTTTGGGTCAAAAGTAAAAAAAAAACAAATAGTTTTGAGTTAAAAGTAATTTATGAAATACTTTTGGGTGAAAAGTAAAAAAAACATTTTTTTTTGGAAAACCCACAAAGCCAACTTTACGACAACCATATGCATAACCATTTTTTCTTTGAAAACCCCCAAAGCACACCCGCATTGCGGCGGGGCGTAAAACGGTGTCAAATAGTACTAATGTCACACAACCGTCTTCGACCACCAATACCAACTCGACCTAGGATATGCGTGTTGCGACGAACTTGTCAAACATGGAAAAATAGAGGTAAAAACGTTGAGCCACACATGCACGTTGCGTCGTATTAACTCGAAAAATTTAGAACTACACGTAAAACGAAAATTTGCGAAAGATGAAAAGTATAAGTGACAAAAGTTGTGAAGTTAAATTGCAAATAATGAAAAGTTTTTGAAGTTAAATTGCAAATAATGAAAAGTTTTGGGTTAAAGTTAAAAAAACAAATTATGTAAGGTTAAAACTGTAAAAGATAAAAACCTTAGGGTTAAAAGTAAAAAATAAACTTTTTTTTTTTGAAAGTCACCCAATGCACAATGTGCAAGTGATGATGTACAAAATTGTTGCAAAGTTATATATGGAATAATTTGTAATCGACATATATATATATATATACACACACTAAAAGTGTAAAGTCGCAATGTTCGACGTTTTTGATCAATCTGCTTATGTGATTGTTTGTATAAATTTTATTCTGTGATATTAAAATCTGATAAATGTTTACAATTCAGATGTCGAACGAAGTAAATTAGGAAAACCAGAATAATGATAATAATGAAAACCAAGTGAACAAAAGTGCCATCGAACACATAGTCGCACAAGGAATTCTAGATGCTATGACATATATTATCAACACTATTAAAGAAGCAGAAAATAATAATTCTGCAATTGGAAGTAAATATCAAATTACTGAACCAACTCACAGCATGAATGAAAATCACGGACCTTTGATCCAAGCTCCTATTCCAAAAAGAAGAAGAACCATACCCTATGGTTGTTCTTATCAAGAATTCTTGGCCTGCAAACCAATAGAATTCCCTGGCAATGAATGAGCCATTTCGGCCTTGCGCTAGATAGAAAAGACAGAAGCAGTCATAAAAATAAGTAAATGTGCTGATGAGGATAAAATTATGTTTGCTTCTAATCTTTTTAAGAATGCAGCCTTAGAATGGTGGAATACCATTCTCCAACCTAGAGGAAGTGACATAATTTATAATATGGAATTGACCAACTTTAAGGATATAGTTGAAAGGAAATTATGTCCTCCACATGAAAAGGAACAAATCGACAATAAGTTCCTAAATCATAAAATGATTGGAATAGACTGTAGGGAGTACACTCCCATATTCTTTGAATATGCATGGATAGTACCAACCTTAGCCTCACCTGAGCCCATGTTAATCTCCCGTTATATCTGGGGATTAATTAGTGAGATCCGACACGTAGTCAAGGCAGCTAGGCCACAAACCATAGAAGAAGCAGTAGAACTGGCCAATACCCTGACTGATGAATTGCTATGTACACAAGAGGAAAACCAGAGAAAGAACTTAGCTCAAAGAATTACCCAAGAATTTCGTTCTGGTAATTCCTACCGTGGAAAAGGTACAGGTTCTTCCTATGTACCCAACTGCAAATATTGCAAAAGGAAACACTCAGGAAGGTGCTCCATGTACTGCAACTTCTGCAAGATGTCTAGACATCAGGAAGAAGGCTGCAGGAAGAAACCTAGCAATAGGCTATGCTTCAATTGTGGAGAAACTGGTCATATCAAACCAAAATGTCTGAAACTAGCTCTAGCGATAACCAGCAAAGCTAAGGCAACTGAAGGACCCAAAAAGAATGCCAGAGCATTCATTCTGACAGCTGAAGAAGCTAAGATGATTCCGGAAGTGATAGCCGGTACATTTTTAGTTAATGATGTTTTTGCTAAAGTATTATTTTACTCTGGTGCAAACCAAAGTTTTATTAATACTTCTTTCTACAAACTTCTCAACCAACCATTAACTAAACTTCAACAAGACTGTCTTGTGGAGACAACAAATGGAGATTCCATTAAGATAAGTGAAATCTTGCAGGGAGCAAGAATAGAAATTTTAAACCATAAATTTATTGTTAATCTTTTTCCAATAAATCTAGCCGGATTTGATGTTGTATTAGGAATGGACTAGTTGGCAGCCAATCATGCTAGTATTTTATGTGATCCAAAGTCTGTACAAGTAAGTACTGCCAAGGGTGAAAATATCACAATTAAAGGAGACAAGCCAACCAGATTAACAAAATTCATCTCTGTGATGAATACTGCTAGCTATGTCAGAAAAGGATGAATAGTGTATATGATTTCGGTAATCATTAACAATAAAGGAAAAGAATTAAAGGATATTCCTATAGTATGTAAATTCTCAGACGTTTTTCCAGAAGAGTTACCTGGATTACCGCTAGATCGAGAGGTCGAATTTAGGATGCACATCATACCAGGTACAACACCGATTGCCAAGGCACTATACCGACTAGCACCAACAGAGATGCAGGAACTGAAGAAACAGTTGGACGAACTACTTGAAAAAGGTTTTATACAAACTAGTTCATCGCCATGGGGAGCACCGGTACTGTTTGTTAAGAAGAAAGACGGATCAATGCGTATGTGCATTGATTACCGGGAATTGAACAAGGTTACGATTAAGAATCGGTACCCACTACCGAGAATCGATGATCTGTTTGATCAAATTCAAGGAGCTCGATTCTTTTCTAAGATCGTCTTACGTTCAGGATATCATCAATTGAAAGTACAGGAAGAGGACCTTCCTAAAACTGCTTTCAGAACAAGGTACTGTCATTATGAATTTACAGTCATGCCATTTGGTTTAACCAATGCCCTGGCCGCATTTATGGATATGATGAACAGGATATGTAAGCCATACCTGGATAATTCATAATTGTCTTTATAGATTCTATTTACTCGAAGAGTAGAGAGGATCATGCAGAGCATCTGCATATAATTCTAACATTATTGAGAAAAGAAAAGCTTTATGCTAAATTCTCAAAATGTGAATTTTCGTTACAAGAAGTGCAATTCCTTGGACATCTGGTTGATCATGAAGGAATTTATGTGGATCCCATAAATATCGACGCAATTAACAAATGGAAAGTCCACGAATCACCAACGGAAGTAAGAAGTTTTCTTGGACTGGCAGGTTATTATAGACGGTTTATTTTAGATTTTCTAGAATAGCCATTCCATTAACCAAACTGACCTGCAAATCAGTTAAGCTTGAATGAGGACCAAAACAGGAGGAAGACTTTAGAATTTTAATGAATAGGTTAACTAACGCACCCATACTCGCGTTACCAGAAGGAACTAAAGACTTTATAATCTATTGTGATGCGTCTAAGTTAAGATATGGATGTGTGTTGATGCAACGTCAAAAGGTTATAGCTTATGCCTCTAGACAGCTTAAGCAACATGAAGAGAATTACACAACCCATGATCTAGAATTAGGAGCCATAGTTTTTGCCCTTAAGATTTGGAGACACTATCTTTACGGTAGTAAGTTTGTTGTCTTCACTGATCATAAGAATTTAAGATATGTTTTTGGGCAAAAGGAATTAAATATGAGATAGAGACGATGGATGGAAATTCTTAGTGATTATGATTGTGATATCCAGTATCATGCAGGAAAAGCTAATATAGTCGTTGATGCTTTAAGTCAAAAGTATCACGAAAAGCCAAAACGAGTACGCTCTCTCAGATTAAATCTGTAGATAGATTTAAATGAGCAAATCAGAGAGGTACAGGAAACAACAATCAAGGACGATGCTGAAGGTTTAAAAGGAATGATGAAAGAATTAGAAAAAGGAATAGATGGAATTTGGAGATTCCATAAGAAAATGATCTGGATACCTAAACAAGGAAACCTAAGAAACCAAATCTTAGAAGAAGCCCATAAATCTAAGTATACGATACATCCCGGAAGTGATAAGATGTATCAAGATCTGAGAAAGAATTTTTGGTGGATATGAATGAAAAAGGATATAGCAAACTATGTTGCTAAATGTCTAACATGTTCACAGGTTAAAGCTGAACATCAGAAACCCTCAAGGTAATTACATCAATTAGAAATACCAATATGGAAATGGGAATTAATAACGATGGACTTTGTTACCAAATTACCCAAGACACGAAAAGGTAATGATACAATCTGGGTGACTGTAGACAGATTAAACAAATTTGCTCATTTATTACCTATGAATGAAACTTTCAGTATGGAACAGTTAGCCAAGTTATATGTAAATGAAATAGTTACGTTACATGGAATTCCTCACTACAAAAAAATGTCATTTAGTGACATACAAAAAGTGCTACAAAAGAACAAAAAAGTGCTACTAAAGACCCTTGTAAGAATGGGCAGCACACAAAAAAGTGCTACTAGAAGTGCTGACGCTAAAGCCTTTTAGTGGCACTTTTTCAATCCGCCCCAGAAAGTTTTTGGGCTTTAGTGGCACTATTTTTTTTTTTTGCCACGATATAAAAAAAATACTTTTTTGTCACAAGTATTGTGTCATTAAAAATAATCTTAATTACATATTCATACTAGTTTTAATTACATTTTTCTTGCCAAAATATAAAAATATCTTTTGTGGCACTATTTTGCATCAATAATAATTGGTTCTAGTTAAATATATGCACTATATTTTTTAGTGGCGCGTAATTTTGCCACAAAAATTACATTATTAACAACAAAAAAATATAAAATAAAAGTTTGATAAAATTGTAAATGTAGAAATCATAATATATAACTTCAATGAGTTCGATCTAAAACATATTCCAAATGTTTACACGAGAAGTCTAGACATTCTTTTGGGTGACCTAGCTCCAAAGCTTCTCCTGATTATCTACCCTGCCATCATCAATCATATAAACAAACATTAGTATTGATTCAAAAATAAGCTCGAGCTAGCTCGCAAGTTTAAATATGCCTATTATGTATATAATCTTTAATTAATATTACATATATACACATATATAATAAACGATTATTTCACCCGCGCGTTCAGGTGTATAAAAATAACAAAAAGTAACGTGTACGAAATTTACAACAACGAAGCAAAACCTTTACATGTTATGAGTATGACTACAGGGGTAGCAACAACTGATGCAAAAGGTATAGCCACAACCAAGAGAAGCAATGTTTAAAAACCTGTCATGTCTACTTTAAGTTGAATACTATAAATATTTGATTGAGACGCACGGAATACAAATTGTAAAAAGTGTCTACAATTAAGTTTGCTAGAGATGATCAGATGAAAAATTTACAAATTAACGTGTCTTTGAAGGTTTATCTTTTTAACCTTTATGTTCTATAAATAAAATTCCCAGGTTGCGTCAGCCGTCACAGTGAAATAGCTTGTGAAGAGATGAATAAAACATTAAAGCCCCACGCAAGCAAGAATAAAAAATGCTAATGAGCGATTTCAAAGTGTAACTGGATGAGTTCATGAGGGATGTAATAAGTTCTCTATTTAAACCCTTTGTTTTTTTGCCACTCATCATTAAGCTTCTCAAACGTTTTCTGATCCCTTAGATCATCTACATGAGAAGATGTTACTAATAAGTAATAAGAATCATATCAAGAAATTAAAAGGTATATGCAAGACGAACAATGTAAACCTCAGAAGGGGTTAAGAGGGATTAAAGGTAGGTTGACAAACAAAATTTAATTCAGACCGAATGATTAAGAAGGTGAAAGAAAAATTATGTTTTTAACAGATGTGTTTCTTATGTTTTAGAAAATAAAAAAAAAAGGGTATAAGACTATATTAGTGTTAGAATTGGGCCAACTGAAATTTGATTAGAGAACTGTGATTTTCAAATGAAATTTGATATGGATGTTGACCATCCGTAGTGGGGTTTTTTGAGAGTTTTTCCCCTAAAAACGCCCCACAACGCCATTTTGCTCCCGGGGGCCTTTTTTTCAACCAAATTACTTTTGGCGTGCTTTTTTCCACGCCTTGCTTCCTTGCTTTTGGCAATCACCTTTCATCTTCCTTTTGTTTGTCCAATAAGATTTTTTGATAGTTTTCTTTTATTTAATTTTATTACAAACATAATGCCCCACAATGCCCACATCCCCACTACACCCATTTTAGAAAACGCCTCATAATACCCCATTACTGACTGGGCTGCCGCATGTCACAAAACGCCCAAAGGTAAAGGCATTACCACTACACATGGTCTTACAAATAAACAACAATGTTAATTTTCTGTAACAACACTTGCTAATGTTAGTTTTGAAGTCAAATAAGTAATTCGTTTGGAGCTACTAAATAACTTGTTAGAGGTGATTATTGTATTACCAAGAGATTTTGGAGAGAGAACTTGAAGGGAAAATAAGATATGTAGATATAATATTATGTATGCTTTTGAAAATATATGTAAGTTACTTTCCTGTTAACAACATTGTGCACTCAATATGGCATGTCATAACAATAGTCTCCAATTGGAAGTATAGCCGTCTTAGTGGTAGGGGTGCAAACAAGTCGAGCCGAGCTCATTTAACTTATATTAGGTCGGCTCGGTTCGAGCTTTCTTTATAAAGCTCAAGCTCAGCTCGTAGGTAGTTTTTTCAAGCTCGAGCTCGGACACGGCTCGTTTATTATTAATTAATTAGTTTATATTAATTATAACTATTATTTTATATAAATTTATATATAACATTATATATGTGTATATATAAATTTTAGTTATTTTTCCATAATTTATTAATAGTAATTATTATTATTTAGATATAGACACACACACACATTATTATATTTAATATAATTATTAAAAATTATATCTTAATGAGCTCGTTTAGGCTCGCAAGGCAGCTCGAGTTCGATAAGTGAAGCTCAGACTTGCGCTCATTTATTAAACAAGCTAAAAAGCTCGGGCTCTTGTTCGAGCTCGTTTATGCTCGGCTTGTTTACACCCTAGTTAGTGTCAACATAAAGAAACCTACAAAAGTTCTACATGGCATGGCTCAATTTATGAAGTATCTAGCTCATTAGCCTAGCCTGCATGCCATGTGATCATCACCCATTTCATCATCAAGTTGATTTTTAGGGACAAGAGCAGCAACCTGGTAGTGAATTAACATATCGTAAGAAAGAAACAAAAAAAAAGTTAGTAAAGAATCGCATAAAGAAAACTAGATTTATGGTAAGCCCGTGTTTTGTGGCGGGCATCGTTTTTTTTTTTCTAGTGAAAATACAGATGCAATCGTTTATGTAGTAGTGATAAATAGTTTATTACATATAGCAAGTTTAAAGGTTTTAGTGGATCCAAAAGAGTATATAACAGAGCCAAATATCATATGTTTATTACGTACATAGGGTGGAGATACAATAGAAAGTTTATTTGGCTAGGAAGGCTATGAAGTGATCTTGACCATTCATTAAGTTAATTAAAGGCTAAGATTAAATCAGGGAAATTGAAAGAAAGAAAAGAGGCGCGTGAGTTTGTTCAAGGGACATTCTAGTCAATCAAATCCAATAGTTTCTCTCTCCTCCAATTCCCCCCATTTTTTAAACGTTAATAACTCTTTCATACGACATTATTTTTTTATAAAAATTGCACCAAAAAACGAGCGTTTTTTTATCTTTAAAACGAGTATACTATTGCTATACTTAAAAAAAAAAAATTTAAAACCCAGTTGCGTAAAACGCAATAGAAAAACCACCAGTTATGTAAAACGCAATGAAAAAAAAAACCTAAAAAATGACATTTTTCTAAAACGCAATGCATCAAAAACACAAAGAAATGACTTATTTGTAAAACGCAATGGCCAGAAAACACATAAAAATGTGTTTTACCTAAAACGCAATGCACCAAAAACACATAAAAAGATGTTTTACCTAATACGCAATGCACAAAAAACACAAAGAAATGTCTTATTTGTAAAACGCAATTGCCAGAAAACACATAAAAATGTGTTTTACCTAAAACGCAATGCACCAAAAACACAAAGAAATGTCTTATTTGTAAAACGCAATGGCCAGAAAACACTTAAAAATGACTCATTCTAAAACGCAATGGACTGAAAACACCTAAAAAATGTGTTTTACCTAAAACGCAATAACTAAAAACACTTAAAAATGTGTTTTTTTCTAAAACGCAATAGCCAGAAACCACATAAAACTCTCTTATTTCTAAAACGCAATGGACACATAAAACTGTCTGTCACTGTGAACTGTCTGCATTGTCTACGAATTACTGTCTTCGAAATGAGCCAATTTCTGGAAAATTATTTTTTCTGAAAAATCAACCCCAGCCAAGGGCTCTACCCCTTGGACCCCGCCAGGGGCTGCCGCCCTTGGGACCCCGCTACCAGGGGCTGCCGCCCCCGGACCACTGCAAAGATCGTAAAACGCAATGACTAAATCAAAAACCCAGATCGTGAAAATGAAATTAAAGAATTTCTTACATGGATCGAAGCCGATTTCTTCATCAATTGACGAAATTTGAATGATAGAAACACTTATCAACGCTCGAATCGAACGAATCGAATGATTATCTCCAAAATCACCGGAAAAAACGAGATTTTTTTATGAAATTAAACTGGGGTTTTCTTCAAAAAAAGCTGAAGAACACGTTGATCGGGTTTTGAATTATTGATTGGTGATGAAAATCGCACTATAATGTAATGATTATTGAGATAGAAAGTGAAGAAATAGTTGAAGATGGTGGGTTTTGAAAATGGTGAGTTTTGAAGTTACTAGGTTTTGGAAAAGGAAGAAGAAGGAGTTGGATTGACTAAAATACCCTTTCTCTTTATTTTAAAATTTGCCACATGTCAAATCCTATGGCTTCCTATCCTTCCTAACGAAAATTAACTTCCTATTTGATCTTTTCCCTACGTACATATTAGAAATACTAAGATAACCAAAAATGCTTTCATAAGCGGGTCAAGCCTTTAAGTAGACTCATCTTTATGTAGACTTATCTTTATGGCGTCCGCTACTGTAAATGAAAGATTAATGTGTTAGACTGTTAGTGTAAGTTTTGTTTGTGCGAAGGTACTCAAATCAACATGTAAAGTACTTCTTTAAAAAAACTATGTAAAGAACCAATTTCTTATGTCTATCATCATATATATTAAAATTTATAAGCAAACCACTTCTAAAAGCATAAATGAAATTTAAAACCAATGATTTATATATTTTTATACTTAACAGCAAAGAGTTATATAACTTACGCTAAATTTATTCATTAAGTTGTTAAGTGTGAAAATATACCTTCATTTGTAAGGAATCTGCAACTACATGAAACATTTATTAGCATATTAGAAACACATTCTGATTATTTTTGCTCAAACTGTATCTTTTTTCTCGAAGCAACTATATGGAAGACTTAAAGAACATGAAACTTATGTAAATTTACAGACCTTGTGATACTTTTAAGAATCAATCTTCCGTTTCCCCGACATAACTTCAAATAACAGAATCTAATCTGTCTATAACTTTAACTTTCTACATGGATATGAATCATAAAGACACGCATTTGATTTAATTTTGTTTATCAAAGATGTTACAAATGACCAAGAATAAGTATTTGAATCAAATTTATGCCAAAATCAAAAGTACAGGGGATTGATTTGCTAGGAAAACAAGAAGATGAAATTAGGGTTTGAAGGGGTATGGTCCTAGATCTCGCGTCAGTATGACCGCGAGTGACCATTACCCTTATCAAAAACCCCCACCAGTAAGAACTTATCTGTGTCCGTGCGGGCACGCGCGAACACAGCAGTCAAATCCAATCGGTCAAGCGATAAGAAAACTTACCTTGTGTATGAAAACGAGTGTACGCATAGCGATGCGGCCTGGCACCGCATCCTATGAACATTTTCGTCACGACAAAGGATATGGATAACAGCAACAGTCACCACAAGTGGCGATGCGGCCTGGCACCGCATCCCGCAGTCTTCGCCAAAGTGAGAACGCGGAAACAACGACAGTTACCGCAGGCAGCGATGCGGCGCGGCACTGCATCCTGCCCACGAGGCAAATGAGACTGACACTGCAGTGCAAGTGGCACCAATGACAGTCGCCTGTCAGCCCATACATAAGCAACAGACTGACACCACAGTAGGACGTGGCTTCACCTCTACAACCGACAAGCCTGACACACCTGTATAAGGGCGGCGCGTCGTCAGTCTGTCAACTCAACCACCCTCCTTCACTCCCCGGCTATAAATACCCATCCCAAACCAGGTTTGAGGTGTCGCTTCTCAACTCTCTCACTACTACTACTATCACACACTTTGCTTCTCAAGCAAATTACTGATTCTCACGCCGGATAGTGGTAACAAGGAGCACCCCCCACCCCATCCTCCTTGTTACGAGTCACGGTGTGTTTTCTTTGTGTAGGAGACAACCCAGCTGACGGTCCAGCCACCGATCCTCGGAAAGAAGGGATTAACCCTACTTGACGAGACTAGTGAATTAACCCCTCTCGGTTAACCACTGTTTCATCATTGGCGCCCACCGCTACTCTTAGCACTTTTTTCGTATCTTTTTCTTTCTTGAGATCATGTCTGATCGTCCAAATAATGCTACCGGGGAAAGTCTAAACCCCACAAACCCAGGGCCTGCGGGAGCTGCTCCCCCAGCCCAAAATGCTGGCCACATAGGCACATCCGCAGAAGGGGGCACTCCCCCCGCACTCACACCAGATCTTTCATAGTATGCTTTTGTGATACCTCCAGGCATGGACCTCATGCCTTGTATTTCCAACAACAAGCTATGCTGGCCGCAGCATACAATAAAGCTTGCGCTGAAGCGCAACTTCCCGGCGGTCCCACCCCCGCACCACATACACCTGCGGGTCGTATCTTGCAATACGACGACAGGGTCCCCACACACCCAGCCTCTCGCCGTAGGCACGAGGACCGAGGTTCCTCTTACTGCGACGTCCGCACACTTATGAGGACGATTCCTCATATGGGTCCCGACGCAGGGGCCCGATACAAAGCCGCCTGGGCACCCATGGCGAGAATAGACGGCAGTCTAGAGCCCACCGCGGCACCGGCATGCATAGCCGTCTGGGACCACAATCCCACAACGAAGGGTATGGTAGTACCGACCCGGACGACCCTACATATTGCGGGGAATCCCACACAACCAACAGCCGACCAGGACGGCACAATTATGTTCCTCCTACGGAACCCCGCACTACATACCTCCGCGCTGCAAAGCGCAACCAGAACCAGCCCTACAGACCAAAATTCACGGCCGAAAACTCCAAATTCGTGCCGGAGATTGCCCACGCCGATGTCACCACAACCAAATTCCCACTAACGATTGGGAAATACAGTGGTTCGTCCGACCCGGACGACCACATGAACATTTTTACCGGTGTCGGGTGCAATGGCAAGTGGGAGGAGTCCACTTGGTGTCATTTTTTCCCCTAGACCCTCACTAGTCTGGCGAGGGCCTGGTTCGATTCTTTGCCAGTTGGATCACTAGCTTCATTTAAGGAACTACAAGCAAGGTTCCTCGCATATTTCAGCCAGCAGCGATGTCACAAACGTGATTCTATGGACGTCATGAACATCTGGCGCGGAGACAACGAAACTCTGGAATCGTTTGTCATCCGCTACAATAAAGAGTGACTGGAGATAGGCGGTGTCGCAGACAAATGGCACGCAACCATTTCATTCGAGCCGTTAAGGACGAGGAAATGGTTATGACCATCTCAGGTAAGGAGGGCTTGCCAGAAAAATGGGACGACGTCATGGCCGTGGTCAAAATGTACGCCCAAACTCAGCGGTCTCTCAAACCGCACACTACTAAGGCACAACCCCAAACAGAAGGCCAGTCCTCCCGCCAAGACTCCAAGCGCAACAACAAACGCAATCGGGACACGTGGAATCACGGCAGCGATTCCAAACCGTACGTCCCGCGGAGTCACCAGCCCGACGCAAGGGCAATAATCAACGCCCAACGCGATAACCGGGCATCCAAGAAGGAATCTTGGGACCGTAACTGGACCGAGATTAACCAGTCTCCAAGCGATGTCCTCCTCACGGATGCGCAATACTAGTGACCGCCCATCCAATGAAGTCCAAAAAGAATCAGGATCTCACACTTCACTGTGAGTATCACAAGGACTCGGGCCACACAACCAACAATTGTATCAGTCTCCGGCTGGAGATGGAGCGAGCCCTGAAGGAGGGGAAGCTGCAACACTTGTTACCAGCCGCGCAAAAGCAAACCAAGCGCATCACCCCCCACAACGAGGGTACCTCCACGGGTAAAAGGACCATGTATGTGGCCTCAACCCATATGATCAATGGATGACGTGGAAAGCCACGCAAGGTGGCAAGAAGACTGGACAATGACTGGAAAGACGAACAAGTCGTCTTTCCAAAAGTCCGAGGCGGTGCGCGCGACATGCGCGCCGTCGTCATTACAGGCTACCTTGCTCACTACTGCACAGAGCGCTTATTCATCAACCTGGGCAGTACTTCTGACATTATATATGAGCAGTGCTTCAACCAGTTTGATCAAGAAAACAAGGATCGGTTGCAGCCGGTAGATTACCCTTTGGACGGATTCGCGGGGGAAACCGTATTCCCCCTGGGCCAAATCACTTTCCCCGTGCGCCTCATCAACGGGAGGCACACGCTAATAGAGGAGGTAAACTTCATGGTTGTACCCCACACCTCCAAATACGACGTACTTCTCGGGAGAGAGTCCCAAGGCGATTTCAACATGATTACATCCGTCCTCCACTCTGCCATCGGTTTCCCAACCGAGACAGGGATCACCTTAATCTATGCCCGCAGAGAGGTTATGCCCACGGACGAGCTACGTCCGACCAAGATGGCGAGGCCCACCCCCAACACCCAACCGGAAACATGGGTTCTTAACGCAAGACACCCAGAACAAATGGTCACGTTGGGCCACGCCTTGTCCATCAACACCCGAGCACGCCTGAAGCAGCTCCTCTTTAGGAACCAGGATATTTTCGCATGGACACCCGCATACATGACAGGGGTGCCACGCGAAGTCGCGCAACATTTCTTAAATACCTTGCCAGGTATCAAGCCGGTGATCCAAGGCCAACGCCACCTTGGGTCTGCAAAAAACGAGGCGATGCATGAGCAGGTCAAGGAACTGCTCTCCGCAGGCATCCTGCGAGAAGTCAAATACCAGACTTGGTTAGCTAACCCAGTCATTGTAGAAAAACCAACCGGGGGCTGGCGCATGTGCGTCAATTATAAAGATCTCAACAAAGCCTGCCCCAAAGATTGTTATGCACTTCCCGAGATCGACGAGAAAGTCGATAACCTCGCCCCGTTTCGATGGAAGTGTTTTCTCGATTGTTACAAAGGCTATCACCAAGTGCAGATAGCAATCGAGGACGAAGATAAAACGGGATTCCGCACACCTATCGGGAATTACTGTTACATAAAAATGCCTTTTGGGTTGCGCAACGCGGGCGCAACCTATTAAAAGTTGATGAATGACACTTTTGATGATCAAATCAGCAAAAGTGTCGAAATCTACATGGACGACCTAGTCGTCATGAGCATGGAAGAAGATATAATGCTCAACAATATCGAAAGAACATTCCAAACTCTGTGCAACATCAATATGAAGCTCAACCCAGGGAAATGCTTGTTTGGAATGAAAGAAGGCAAGTTCCTTGGATTCATCGTCACCAAAAATGGATTCAAGGTAAATCTGGAGAAGGTTCAGGCGATCGAGCGCATGCCGTCGCCTTCAACAATGAAGGAAATGCAACGACTAGCCGGCCGGCTAGCAGTGCTTAACAGATTTTTAGCCAATCACGCAGCTAAGTCTTATCCTTTCATCAAAACTCTGCGGAACTGCTTAAAAAAGTAACAATTCCAGTGGACCGCAGAGGCTGAAAGCGCTTTTCGGGAGATGAAAGAGTGCTTGATCCAACTCCCAACTCTAACCGCACCATGTAAGAAAGAACCACTTATCTTATACCTATCCGCCGTAGACAACGCGGTGGGTGCGGTACTCAGAGTGGAACAAGAAGGAGTTCAAACACCTATATACTATATCAGCAAAATGCTTAATGACCCAGAGACAAGATACTCCATCATGGAAAAGTTGGTACTCGCACTAGTACACGCGTCAAGACGGTTACGACGTTACTTTGCAAATCACGTTATCACCGTGTTAACCAACTACAGGATCGGGCTGATCCTCTCCAAGCCCGAAATCTCTGGGAGATTAGCAAAATGGGCCATTGAATTGGGCGCGCACACATTGATCTATAAACCGCGCCCCGCGATCAAAGGCCAAGTTCTAGCTGATTTTGTTGCCGAGGTACCGGCGAATCGCATCCAAGAATGCGAAGAAGAACAAAACCCTACCCCACCACCATCCACAACGGATTCTTGGGTACTATATACCGATGGTGCATCCAACGAGGATGGTGCAGGTGCGGGTCTGCGACTCGTCAGCCCCGATGGCCAAGAGCTCACCTATGCAATCCGCCTCGATTTCAAAAGCACAAATAATGAGGCAGAGTATGAGGCTCTACTTGTCACACCCCCAAAATCCACACGCGGAGTATCAACGCTTGGAGGTGTGACTGACCAGGATCAAGCCACTAATCATATAGAACAATGTATATAGTAAAAGTAAATGTAAATTAACCAAGACATTCCATATGAAAGGTGTTCAAGACATAAGTATAAATTCAACGTTTAGCGGAAGCATCTAAGTAAAAGCCCAACATAAATAAAGTGTGTAATGTCATAAGGTTTAATCAACGCATTCGTGATCCTTGTCCACAACGACCGCGCCTCCCTGTGCAAGCTCCATGTATACCTAACGACCTGCAAGGCATGTAATAGAGAGTCAACAACTAGTTGAGCGAATTCACAGAAAGTAAGTTCGTAATAGTAAGTTCGTTTGTAACGTGTGGCTCTACTGGGCCGATAGTATGTTCTATAGGTGGGGGCTTCCCATGTTTGCATATACACTAGACTATTCGTAACCATAAGTGTTCTTCATAACCCGAGAACAGCAGTACGTACAAGCTTTACGTAGGTCTTACGTAAGTATCCTTCACAACCGAGGACGGGGGTACGCGGGGGTTTACGTAGGTTTTACGTAAGTGTCCTTCCTGACTCCGGAAGACAGTAGCATGTGTGAGTTTACGTAGGTTTTACGTAAGTGTCCTTCCTGACTCTGGAAGACAGTAGCATATACTTGTTTACGTAGGTTTTACGTAAGTGTCCTGCTTAACCCGAGGACCATGGTAGATAGTCTAGTAACCGTGTAAGTACGAGAGATCGTTCAATTCCATCATTCAACCCGTTCCCAATCCCTGGGAATCCCATGCCTTGGTAAAGAGTGTGAACTCACCTTGGTTTGCTCGGTATGCTAAAGTATGTTCACAAGTAATCAGTCAAGTCCTATATTTATACACATATGTTCAATCAGTACAGGATTGTAAGGTTTTGCATGCACTCAACATCACCAAGTGTGTTTGACAGTTACATCATGCAATGCATAAACAATTAATCATTCCATACGAGGTTCCAAATCACATGCAAGTCCCTTACTAAGTTGTCATACTTAACAGAGTTAATCATGCTTGTCATGCCTAACATAGAGATGACATTCTTAACACACATGGCATGCTCAGCATGGATATGAATCCTAGTCAGCATGCTTAGCAGAATCATTACATCTAACATAGTTAACGTACGTAACGGAGCTATCGGAAACAACATGGTCAAATCAGAATTAACCGAGTTTACGTCTTAACTTAACAGGGTTAGCAACTAACGGAATTACTGTGTCAGTCAATCAAACATGTTTATACTTACAAAACTCGGACCTAATACCCTTTGCATAAGTCGGACCATGTGATTACCATTAAAACTCGGATCATGGGTTAGAATTAAGACTCGGATCATGTGTTACAATTTAAAACTCAGACCCATGCTTATCATCTTTAAAAGTTCGGACCCTTAAAGTCCAAAAGTCGGACCTTACTCACATGTTAAAAGTCAGACTATGTTATTAATATATAAAAGTCGGAATTATACCATAACCAAAACTCAGACCTCTATACATATTAATAAAAGTCGGACCTACTATTCCACATAACAAAGTCGGACAAGGCATTATGTCCAAAACTCGGACCTAATGTCCTTCATTAATCACAAATTCGGACCATTCACAAAGTTCAAAGCTCGGCTCCTTTAACATACAAAATTCGGACCTAGTTATCATGTATAATATTCGGACTAACATCAATCCAGTCATGCGAACATTCAACCTTCATTATAACAGTTACGTTTCTACAATCAACAGTTACGTTTTCACGATCATTCCAACCCTAATTTCATACTTGTCAATGCTATAATCAAATCGAAATCAAACGATTCCGCATCTAATTGTCAGGCATTCGATTAAACAAATATTCACAAGACTATTGCAAGAGCAATCAGGTTTTTCAATAAACACAGAGTCATTGTTTATAGAACTAGGGTTTTGCAAGAATCACATAATCAAATATTAACAACAAGAAATTGTTGAACAATTACCTTGGATTGATTCTAGATGGATTGAAAGATTAAGATTGATGCAAGAGAACTTGTGCCAATGAGAAAGAAGCTGATTGCAAAAGAGGGTTGTAGAGAAATCTTGAAGATACGTATGATGATTTGTGAAATGATTAGGGTTAAGGGTTTTGTTTTATTTTCACAATTAACACTAAACACCCTTAAGTATTATCTATTACATAATACATGCGCAAGACATACAATTTACAGTTTCATCACCAAATTCATGTATTTGACAAATCATTCGTAAAACTTTATCAAATAAAAACGTATACAGTTACCAAGCAAACAAGTTGTATAAGTAAGCAACTAAACAAACAGTTAACGTGCAATAAATGCGAAAGTGGAATCTTGGAAACTCGAGTTGTCACATTATCCCCAACTTGAAAGAAATTTCGTCCCGAAATTTAGCATGCGGTTACTGAGGAAGCTAGGTAAGTTGCATCGTTTACTGGTTTTCCTGGGGTGTCACATCATCCCCCCGTTGATTTGGAATTTCGTCCCGAAATTCTGCAGTAGTAGTTTCAGCCTCAGTAGTGGTTGCACGGTTTTCGAATAACTGGGGATTCTTGAGTACCATTTGATCTTCTCGTTCCCAGGTATACTCTGGGCCACGACGGGAGTTCCAACGAACTCGTACAAGAGGTGTTCTAGTGTTCTTGAGGACCTTAACATCCCGGTCCGTGATTTCAACTGGTTCCCCCCGACGAACTGCAACCGCTCGTCGATAGTGAGTTCCTTCAAAGGAACTATGAGGGTCTCATCTGACAGACACTTCTTCAGATTCGACACGTGGAGGACATTGTGAACTGCACCGAGTTCAGCTGGTAGGTTCAGGTTGTAGGCAACTTTGCCTATTTTCTCGATGATTTCAAATGGTCCAACATACCGCGGATTGATTTTACCTCGTTTACCAAAACGAACCACACCCTTCCAGGGTGAGACTTTGAGTAGCACTCGATCCCCAACTTGGAACTAGAGCGGTTTCCAGCGCTTATCAGCATAACTTTTCTGACGGTCGCGAGCTGCCGCCATGCGTTGTCGTATCTGTGCAATTCGTTCAGTAGCATCAACTACTAGTTCTGGACCTGTGATTTGACTATCCCCCACCTCTGCCCAACAGAGGGGTGACCGGCATTTACGTACGTACAATGCCTCGAATGGAGCGGCTTGAATGCTGGTGTGGTAATTGTTATTGTACGAAAACTCCACTAACGGGAGATGTTTTTCCCAGTTGTTGTCAAAATCGATAACACACGCCCGAAGCATGTCTTCTAGGGTTTGAACTGTGCGCTCAGACTGCCCATCCGTCTGAGGGTGATAAGCTGTGCTCATGTCTAATCGAGAACCAAAAGGTTTGTGCATCACTTGCCATAGTTCTGAAGTGAATCGTGCATCCCGATCCGAAATAATAAAGGTTGGCACTCCGTGCCTTGAAACAACTTCCTTAAGATGTATGTCTGCGAGGGTGGAGAACTTATCCGTTTCATTAATAGCCAAGAAATGAGCAGACTTTGTGAGTTGATCAACGATCACCCAATTAGTATCGTTTCCACGCTGGGATCCAGGCAGGCCAGTAACAAAATCCATGGAAATTTCCTCCCATTTCCACTGCGGTATCTTTGGTTGCTGAAGTAGGTCTGATGGTTTCTGATATTCAACTTTGACCCTTGCACAGGTCAAACATTTGCTGTCGTACGTTGCGATGAGGGCTTTCATGCTTGGCCACCAATACGTAGTTTTAAGATCGTGGTACATCTTATCCGAACCTGGATGTACCGAGTAGCGAGACTTGTGTGCTTCATCCATCACAAATTCTCGTAAACCGCCATACAGTGGGACTCAAATACGCCCCGTTACATAGTAGGCGCCGTCCTCCTTTTGTTCTAAACGCTGCCTTGAACCGCGTAAGGCTTCAGCCTTGATATTTCTGGTTTCAATGCTTCTACCTGAGCATCTCGTATCTGTGCAGGGAGACTAGACTGAATAGTAAGCTGCAAGGCTCGTACACGCCTAGGTGTAGTATCTTTTCGACTAAGGTCATCAGCCACAACATTGGCTTTGCCTGGATGGTACTTGATGGCACATTCGTAATCATTGAGTAGCTCGACCCATCGACGTTGTCGCATGTTCAATTCCTTCTGCTTGAAGATATGCTCGAGACTCCTGTGATCGGTGTAGATAGTGCACTTGGTACCGTACAGGTAGTATCGCCATATCTTAAGCACGAAAACAACAGCTCCCAGCTCTAAATCGTGCATCGTGTAATTCCGTTCGTGAACTTTGAGTTAACGTAACGCATAAGCGATAACTTTATCCCGCTGCATCAATACATAACCAAGTCCCTGTATCGATGCGTCACAATAGACCACAAAATCGTCCGTGCCCTCCGGCAATGAGAGAATAGGTGCACTGCAAAGTCTATCCTTTAAGTGCTGAAAAGCGGTTTCCTGGGGATTACCCCAACGATAGGTGACACCCTTCTGCGTCAGTAGAGTAAGCGGCTGCGCAATCTTTGAGAAGTCTTTAATGAATCGTCTGTAATAACCCGCCAAACCCAAGAATTGGCGTATTTCCGTTGGTGTACGCGGTGCAGGCCAGTTCCTGATCGAATCTACCTTGGATGGATCAACATGAATCCCATCCTTGTTTACCACATGGCCTAGGAAGTGGACTTCACGAAGCCAGAAGTCGCATTTTGAGAACTTGGCGTACAGTTGTTCCTTTCGAAGAAGTTCCAAGATAAGACGCAGATGCTGCTCGTGTTCCTCCTGACTCTTGGAGTAGATCAAAATGTCGTCGATGAAGACAATCACGAACTTGTCTAAATAAGGCTTGCATGCCCTGTTCATAAGGTCCATAAAGACTGCAGGCGCGTTCGTTAGCCCAAATGGCATAACTAGAAACTCGTAGTGGCCGTAGTGAGTTCTGAATGCTGTTTTGGAGACGTCCTCATCCCGGACTCTCAGTTGATGGTGACCTGACCTCAAGTCAATCTTGGTGTAGTAGCTCAACCCTTGCAACTGATCGAATAAGTCATCGATACGTGGAAGAGGGTAGCGGTTCTTCACTGTCACCTTGTTTATTTCGCGGTAGTCTATGCACATGCGGGAGGTACCGTCCTTCTTTTTCACGATTAACACTGGAGCTCCCTCAAGGCGAAGAGATAGGTTGGATAAATCCCTTATCCAAGAGTTCTTGTAGCTGCGTCGATAGTTCTTCCAATTCTGACGGAGCTAAGCGATACGGTGCGCGAGCTATAGGTGCTGCCCAAAACTGTAGTAATGAGGTCGATAGAGAACGTCTGAACAGCGAGGATAAGATTACAACCCTGAACTATGTATAGCCTCTAGACTTTTACCATTCGCTAACACTACGACATGTTTGGTGTTCAAGGGAGTTGGTGCACGTTTTAACATTTGACTAACTTTCAAGGACATATAACTGGTATCCACACCCGAGTCAAACAAGACAGTAACATAAAAGTCGTCGATAAGAAACTTACCCATTATTACGTTAGGATCGCTCCTTGCGTCACCCTGACCAATCACGTACACGCGGCCCCAGCGTCATCGTTTCCATTGTTTCCCCAATGCTATCCCCATTGTCGTCCCTGTTTCCATGGTCGCGGTTCTGAGTCTGGTCCTGGTTTATATGCGGACAATGTCTCTTGTAGTGATCTTTAGCATCACACTGAAAACATCCTTTAAAACTCTGTTGTTGCTGCTGATTCTGTGGAGATTGAGGCGGCCGTTGCTGTTCTTGAGTTACAGGACATGAGCTTCGACAATCCTTAGCTTCATGACCCATCTTGAGACACCTCTGACAACGACCCTTGTTGCACTGACCGCTGTGGTGCCTATTGCACCTGTTACACTTTGGATGATTTCCTCGATATCCACTCTGCCCACAACTACCAGAAAACAGCTGACTGGGACTCTGGTAGTCATCTATCTTTTGCTGCTGTGCCAGAGGCTGAACCGGAATTAATCCCTAGCTCAGGTTTCCATCCCACTTGCGTTTGTTGTCACTAGAAGCACATGTAGTAGCAGCTTTAACACGTTTCGGTAGTTTGCCTTGTTCTACTGCCTGGTCTGTGAGACGATGAGCAAGCCGAGTGACTTGCTGGATAGTGCCAAGATTGGCTGCGGTCACATGACTCTGAATTTCGGGCACCAGACCCTTGAGATACAGCTCGATGCGTTTGGTGGGAGGGTCTACCATAGTGGGACAAGATGTGGCTAATTCATTTGATCTCTTCGTATAAGCCTCAATTTCAGACCCCGCCATCTGTAAGTTGAGGAACTCTACCTCTAGTTTGTGGATGTCTTCTCGACTGCAAAACTCTTCCTTAATTAGGTCCTTGAACTCGTTCCAGGGGGTGGCATTAGCAGCTGCCAGCCCTAACATTTGAACTTGTGCTTCCCACCAGGTTAATGCAGCACCTTCGAGTGTTCCAGTAGCAAACTTTACCCTACGAGACTCAGGGCAATCACACACCTCAAAGTCAGTTTCGAGCCTCTCGAACCAATGGAGGAGGCCTACGACTCCCTTAGTACCACTGAAGGTACTAGGTCGGCAATCCTTGAGATTTTTGAAGGTGCAAACAGGTGGCTGAGCGTGTTGATGTGACAACTCGAAATCTAGAACCCTTCGTTGTAACTTGCTTGTATGTTATGTGATTAGTTGGCCGATTGAACTTAATGATAAACGTGAACCTTTTTACATGATATATGTTTGTTATGTGTGCATTGTATATATTCATATGTATTATAAGTGAACCGAGAACCCGACACGAAACAACAAGGAACCCGACTCGAGACCATGAGGTCTCGAGTGAATAGTAATCGGTTTTGGGCCTTTGGGCCGTGAACCCCCACTCGAAACCCACTAAGGGTGCACACTTGGAACTTGACTATAAATACACCACCCCTAGTTACTTGTTACCACTTTGTTGAACATTAGAACACACACACACTTCTATCTTCTCTCCCACTAGAACTCTAGCACACAAACACATCTCCAAGACTCTCGGATCCACTCGGTTGACACAAGAAACTCTCGGATTTGGACTTTGGATCGGCACACACACACACATCACCAACCGGTTAGTATTTTTATGGTTAATTTTTGTTGTGTTTGTGCTTGAATGGATGTATGCATAAGATGATGTCTATAGTTAGAGATTACATGATGTTCTTGATGTTTATGATGATTCTAATATGCGCCATGTTGATAACCGGTTAACATATATTATATGGCAAGATGTGATATGTTGTGTCTAAATGAAGTTTGAACCACTTATGTTGATGAACATGAAATCGGGTTACATATGTCATGAAATCGGACTTGTATGAAAACCGGGTTATGTGTTATGCTTAGTGTTTTGATGCTTGTTCATAGTGTTGATTGAATAAGTGGTTAAAATGTTATGAACTTGATGAAGATGGGTTTGAATATTTGAAGAACACTTTGAATGATAGTTGAAGATTGAAAACCCTTGTGATTTTGATCCACATTTGACTAATAGCCTGATTAGGAAATATGTTAGTGAAATTCTATTGGTCATTTCCGGATTTGGGCCTGATTATATTGTACTATTTGGCTGATTACACCTGCATCAACACGTGAACGTGAAAATGACAGCTTACCGACTCGCAATCACCCGTTGCGACTCGCAACCACAGCGTGATGACTCGAGACCACGCGGTTGCGACTCGCAACCATAACAGGACAAGCCGAAACCACAGGTTACGAGTCCGGTTGCGACTCGAGACCTTAGCATGATGAACCGAGACTACGGTTGCGACACCGGTTGCGACTCGCAACCATCCATGATCAACACACAGCATGACTCGAGACCATGCTTGCGAGTCCGGTTGCGACTCGAGACCACACTTTGGGCCTTAGTTAGTGGGCCGGACTTATGAACTTCTGTGCTACTGTTGATGAGTTATTTGGGCCTGTTATCACGAGCCCAACTGTTTGGACTTTGAACATGTGATTAACTGTTACCTATGAACTGCTACTGATTAAACGTGTCTGCCATACGTGTTGAACATTTGTGCACTACTTGGTTCGAATCTGATTATACGTGATAACCGTGATAGGACGTTATTGACTACTTGCGACTTGATTGACTTTCTGTGATTAACTGCCGAGCAAACCGAGGTGAGTTCACACCCTTTACAAAGCATGGGATTCCCTGGGTTGGGAACGGGATTCAGGAACGTGGGTTCCTCGTCTACCTTTGGGTAGGACGTCAGTGGTTCAGGAATGTGATTCCTCGTCCGGATGGACGGATAAACGTACTAGACTAAAACTCTATCACGAAGTCCCTCCTTTTTGTATCGACTAATCGCCGGGCCAATGGCGAGCGGGTCATTAGTTAGATAGCGCTATTTAGGTCTGACAAGCCTCACACCGTGCCGCAGAGGACGGGCGTGAACTAATGGATCTGGGGCACGTCAATGATGATAGACATTGATGTTTTCAGGGCACATAAACATGACTACAGTCAGCAATCGATACGGTAACGAGTCTAGTATACACATGGGGTAGCCCCCACGGCTGGAGAGCCAGATGATGTACATGGGGTAGCCCCCACGGCCGAAATGCCTGATAACTACATGGGGTAGCCCCCACGGCCGGAGTGCCGGAGTAACTGGGAACGAACTGGTCACGTTTTTAAAACTATGGGGTAACCCCCACGGCAGGATGCCAGATAAAGTAAACTGTTTTCGAAACAACTAAAACGAACGCCCACCCGTGAACTCACTCAACTAGTTGTTGACTCGTTACTACATGCTTTGCAGGACCATAGGTACTCAGTGGGAGCTTGCATGGAGGAGGATCGTTGTGGGACAGGGATTGCTACAAGACTATGTTAAACTTGAAACTTTTGGAACTTATGTTATAACTTTAAACTTATGCTTCCGCTTGCAACTTAAACTTATTTGTTTTGGAACACCAATCGTGATGGTTAAACTTTTATAACTACTTATATGCTTGTTCAGTATGATTGGTGGCTGGATCCTGGTCAGTCACGCCTCCATGCGGTGGTACTCCGCAGGTGGGATTTTGGGGGTGTGACAGATTGGTATCAGAGCCATTGGTTATAGTGAACTTGGTTTTAATAAAGGAGAAACGTTTTTGTTAAAACCAGACTATAACCGGTTTAGTGCTCAACGGTCCACAACGACACTTCGCTCCTCATGCAAGGCTCGACGTTCTAGGTAATATAATGTATGTATATGGCCTACTTGTTAGTTGCGTAGTACATTGCTCATGGTATGCTTGACTAGTATAACTACTGTTGTTTGAACACATGCGTACTTACTCTGTCCTACTATCGTGCTTTCGCGAACCTCTCTCACACGTATTGCTTTTATTATGAAGAACCATGTCTGGACGCGTTAACATGACACAAGCCCAGTTGACGGCTTTGATCAACGAGCGAGTTGCCGCAGCGCTCGCAGCTGCACACGCAGGAGGTATATCCTGCAGTCCGAAATTGTTCTAGGATCATTTGGATCCTACTCTCGTGAACCAACCTTTGTGTTAAACTCTGTCTTTTCTTTCACCTACCTTAGGTCAGTATGCTCAGGCACCGGTGTGCACTTTTAAGACCTTTATGGACTGTCGACCCACTACTTTTAGCGGAACTGAGGGAGCAGTAGGTCTCCTACACTGGTTTGAGAAACTGGAGTCTGTGTTCGAAATGTGTGAATGCCCTGAAGCGCGCAGGGTGAAGTATGCTACTGGTACTCTCGAGGGTTTGGCTCTCACGTGGTGGAATGCTCAAGTGCAGATGTTAGGGTTGGTTGCTGCCAATGCCACCCCATGGGAAACTTTCAAGGAAATGATCAGGGAGGAATACTGCAGTCGTGACGACATTCACAAACTGGAAGATGAGTTCTACAATCTTAAGATGTCGGGGTCAGAAATTGAGGCATACACTAAGAGATCGCATGAGCTTGCTTTGTTGTGTCCTACCATGGTGGATCCTCCCTACAAGCGAATTGAACTCTATCTCAAGGGCTTGGTGCCAGAGATCCAAAGTCATGTGACTTCAGCGAGGTTGACTACTATCCAGCAGGTTGTACAGTTGGCTCACCGTCTCACTGACCAAGCGGTGGAGCAGAACAAGTTACCGAAGCGCATAGGTGCTGCAACTACTTCTGGTGCTTCTAGTGGGGATAAACGGAAATGGGATGGAACTTCAAGCAGGGGTTCAACTTCGGTGCAAACTCAGTCTCAGCAGAGAAAGACGGACGATCACAAGAGCCCCAGTCAGCAATCGTCTGGTGGTCAAAGTCATGGTGGGTACAAAGGAAATCACCCCAAGTGCAATCGTTGTAGCCTACACCACAGTGGGCCATGCACCAGGGGCAACTGTCATCGATGCAACAAGCCTGGTCATGTTGCAAAGGATTGCAGAAGCGCATACCCCGTCAACCAGAATCGTCAGCAACCTCAGCAGAACCAGCGACAGCAGCAGGGTAACAACAAAGGGTGCTTTCAGTGTGGAGCTGAAGGTCATTTCAAGAAGGATTGTCCCCAACTGAACCAGAACAACAACAATAATCAGGGGAATGGTAACAATGGGAACAACAACAATGGTGCTAGGGGACGTGTGTTCGTGATTGGCCAAGGTGAAGCAAGGAATGATCCCAACGTGGTGACGGGTAAGTTCCTTCTCGATGACTTTTATGTTACAGTCTTATTTGATTCGGGTGCCGATACTAGCTATGTGTCACTAGAAGTTAGTAAGATGCTTAAGCGTATTCCTACACCCCTGAGCGACAAGCACACTGTCGAGCTAGCTAATGGTAAGAGTTTGGAAGCCTCACACGTAGTCAAGGGTTGCCAGCTTATTCTCGCTAACCAGACTTTCTCTATCGATCTTATTCCTATTGTCTTGGGTAGTTTCGACGTTGTCATTGGGATGGATTGGTTATCCCAACACCGAGCAGAGATTCTTTGCAACGAGAAGATCGTTCGTATTCCTGGTTTAGGTAGTGAACCTCTCATGATTCGTGGCGACAAGAGAAGTGCTGTTGAGAACATTATCTCTCTTCTTAAGGCCCAGAAATGCTTACGAAAGGGCCACACTGCGATTTTGGCTCTAGTTACTGATACCACAGAGAAGGAGAAGAAGTTGGAAGATTTTCCGGTTGTACGCGACTATCCTGAGGTATTCCCTGAGGAATTACCTGGTCTTCCGCCCCATCGCCAAGTCGAGTTTCAGATTGATCTAGCTCCTGGAGCCGCGCCTGTAGCCCGTGCACCTTATCGTTTAGCGCCATCAGAGTTGGAAGAACTCTCCACGCAACTACAAGAACTCTTGGATAAGGGTTTCATTCGTCCTAGCTCATCGCCTTGGGGAGCTCCAGTGTTATTTGTGAAGAAGAAGGATGGTACCTTCAGAATGTGTATCGACTATCGCGAACTCAACAAAGTGACTGTGAAGAATCGTTATCCTCTACCGCGTATTGACGACTTGTTCGACCAGTTGCAGGGGTCGAGCTACTATTCAAAGATCGATCTGAGATCGGGATATCACCAGCTGAGAGTTCGGGAAGAGGATGTCTCTAAGACGGCCTTTAGGACTCGATATGGGCACTATGAGTTTTTGGTCATGCCGTTTGGGCTGACGAACGCACCGGCAGTTTTTATGGATTTGATGAATCGAGTGTGCAAACCGTACCTGGACAAGTTTGTTATAGTCTTCATCGACGACATCCTGATCTATTCTAAGAGCAAGGAAGAGCACGAACAACATCTACGACTTATTTTGGAACTCCTTCGGAAGGAACAGCTTTACGCAAAATTCTCGAAATGCGACTTCTGGCTTCGTGAAGTCCATTTCCTAGGGCATGTGGTGAACAAGGATGGGATTCACGTTGATCCATCCAAAGTGGAATCTATTAAGAACTGGCCTGCGCCTCGCACACCAAAGGAAATTCGCCAATTTTTGGGATTGGCAGGTTATTACAGGAGATTCATTAAGGATTTTTCTAAGATCGCGCAGCCCCTCACGTTGTTAACACAGAAAGGCGTTGTTTATCATTGGGGAAATGCACAAGAGTTAGCTTTTCAGCATCTAAAGGATAGACTTTGCAGTGCACCTATTCTTTCACTGCCAGAGGGCACAGACGATTTTGTGGTTTACTGTGATGCATCAATTCAAGGTCTTGGTTGTGTATTGATGCAACGAGATAAAGTCATAGCTTACGCCTCACGACAACTTAAAGTTCACGAGAAGAACTACACGACACATGATTTAGAGCTGGGAGCTGTTGTTTTTGCACTTAAACTATGGCGGCATTACCTGTACGGAACCAAGTGCGCCATCTACACCGACCACAGAAGTTTAGAACACATATTCAAACAGAAGGAACTGAATATGCGGCAGCGACGATGGGTCGAGCTGCTGAATGATTACGAGTGCTCTATCAGGTATCACCCGGGCAAGGCCAATGTTGTGGCAGACGCCCTGAGTCGGAAGGACACTACGCCTAAGCGCGTAAGAGCTTTACAACTCACGATCCATTCTAGTCTACCTTCGCAAATACGAGCTGCTCAGATAGAAGCACTGAAACCAGAAAACGTTAGAGCTGAAGCTCTACGCGGGTCAAGGCAACGCTTAGAACAGAAGGAAGACGGTGCTTATTATGTAACAGGACGCATTTGGGTCCCACTCTATGGCGACTTACGAGAACTTGTGATGGATGAAGCGCACAAATCTCGCTACTCGGTACACCCTGGTTCGGACAAGATGTACCACGATATTAAAACCACGTATTGGTGGCCTAGCATGAAGGCCCACATAGCAACGTACGTCAGCAAGTGTTTGACTTGTGCGCGAGTCAAGACGGAATATCAGAAACCTTCAGGCCTACTTCAGCAACCAGAGATACCACAATGGAAATGGGAGCAAATTTCCATGGATTTCGTTACTGGCTTACCTAGATCACAGCGCGGAAACGATACTATCTGGGTGATCGTGGATCGACTCACAAAATCCGCACACTTTTTGGCAATCAAGGAAACGGATAAGTTCTCCACTCTAGCGGAAATATACCTCAAGGAAGTTGTTTCGAGGCACGGGGTGCCCACTTCTATCATCTCTGATCGAGATGCACGGTTTACTTCGGAACTGTGGCAGGCAATGCACAAGTCTTTTGGCTCACGTTTAGATATGAGCACAGCGTATCACCCACAGACGGACGGGCAGTCCGAGCGAACTATTCAGACATTAGAAGACATGCTTCGCGCTTGTGTAATCGACTTTGGCAACAGCTGGGAAAGGCATCTGCCACTCGTGGAATTCTCGTATAATAACAGCTACCACACCAGCATTAAAGCTGCTCCGTTTGAGGCATTGTACGGACGTAAATGCCGGTCACCCCTCTGTTGGGCAGAAGTGGGGGATAGTCAAATCACTGGTCCAGAACATGTGGTAGACACTACTGAGCGGATTGCTCAAATACGACAACGCATGGCGGCGGCTCGTGACCGTCAGAAGGCATACGCCGATAAGGGCAGGAAACCACTTGAGCTCCAGGTTGGGGAGCGGGTATTACTCAAAGTCTCACCCTGGAAGGGTGTGGTTCGTTTTGGTAAACGCGGCAAACTCAACCCACGGTACGTTGGACCTTTTGAAATCATCGAGAAAATAGGCAAGGTGGCCTACAGACTGAAATTACCAGCAGAACTCGGTGCAGTTCACAACGTTTTCCATGTGTCAAATCTGAAGAAGTGTCTGTCAGATGAGACGCACGTAGTTCCTCTGAAGGAACTCACGATCGACGAACAGTTGAAATTCGTCGAAGAACCTGTCGAGATCACGGACCGGGATGTTAAGGTCCTCAAGAGCACTAGAATACCTCTTGTTCGAGTTCGTTGGAACTCACGTCGCGGCCCAGAGTTTACCTGGGAGCGCGAAGATCGGATGAAACAAAAGTATCCCCAACTGTTTGAGAACAGTACTAACGCTACTGAGGCTGAAGCTACGGAATTTCGGGACGAAATTCCAGATCAACGGGGGGTGGATGTGACACCCCAGGAAAACCGGGAAAACCTTGCAACCTAACTAGCTTCCTCAGTGAGTGCTATCAAATTTCGGGACGAAATTTCTTTCAACTTGGGGATGATGTGACAACTCGAAATCTATAACCCTTCGTTGTAACTTGCTTGTATGTTATGTGATTAGTTGGCCGATTGAACTTAATGATAAACGTGAACCTTTTTACATGATATATGTTTGTTATGTGTGCATTGTATATATTCATATGTATTATAAGTGAACCGAGAACCCGACACGAAACAACAAGGAACCCGACTCGAGACCATGAGGTCTCGAGTGAATAGTAATCGGTTTTGGGCCTTTGGGCCGTGAACCCCCACTCGAAACCCACTAAGGGTGCACACTTGGAACTTGACTATAAATACACCACCCCTAGTTACTTGTTACCACTTTGTTGAACATTAGAACACACACACACTTCTATCTTCTCTCCCACTAGAACTCTAGCACACAAACACATCTCCAAGACTCTCGGATCCACTCGGTTGACACAAGAAACTCTCGGATTTGGACTTTGGATCGGCACACACACACACATCACCAACCGGTTAGTATTTTTATGGTTAATTTTTGTTGTGTTTGTGCTTGAATGGATGTATGCATAAGATGATGTCTATAGTTAGAGATTACATGATGTTCTTGATGTTTATGATGATTCTAATATGCGCCATGTTGATAACCGGTTAACATATATTATATGGCAAGATGTGATATGTTGTGTCTAAATGAAGTTTGAACCACTTATGTTGATGAACATGAAATCGGGTTACATATGTCATGAAATCGGACTTGTATGAAAACCGGGTTATGTGTTATGCTTAGTGTTTTGATGCTTGTTCATAGTGTTGATTGAATAAGTGGTTAAAATGTTATGAACTTGATGAAGATGGGTTTGAATATTTGAAGAACACTTTGAATGATAGTTGAAGATTGAAAACCCTTGTGATTTTGATCCACATTTGACTAATAGCCTGATTAGGAAATATGTTAGTGAAATTCTATTGGTCATTTCCGGATTTGGGCCTGATTATATTGTACTATTTGGCTGATTACACCTGCATCAACACGTGAACGTGAAAATGACAGCTTACCGACTCGCAATCACCCGTTGCGACTCGCAACCACAGCGTGATGACTCGAGACCACGCGGTTGCGACTCGCAACCATAACAGGACAAGCCGAAACCACAGGTTACGAGTCCGGTTGCGACTCGAGACCTTAGCATGATGAACCGAGACTACGGTTGCGACACCGGTTGCGACTCGCAACCATCCATGATCAACACACAGCATGACTCGAGACCATGCTTGCGAGTCCGGTTGCGACTCGAGACCACACTTTGGGCCTTAGTTAGTGGGCCGGACTTATGAACTTCTGTGCTACTGTTGATGAGTTATTTGGGCCTGTTATCACGAGCCCAACTGTTTGGACTTTGAACATGTGATTAACTGTTACCTATGAACTGCTACTGATTAAACGTGTCTGCCATACGTGTTGAACATTTGTGCACTACTTGGTTCGAATCTGATTATACGTGATAACCGTGATAGGACGTTATTGACTACTTGCGACTTGATTGACTTTCTGTGATTAACTGCCGAGCAAACCGAGGTGAGTTCACACCCTTTACAAAGCATGGGATTCCCTGGGTTGGGAACGGGATTCAGGAACGTGGGTTCCTCGTCTACCTTTGGGTAGGACGTCAGTGGTTCAGGAATGTGATTCCTCGTCCGGATGGACGGATAAACGTACTAGACTAAAACTCTATCACGAAGTCCCTCCTTTTTGTATCGACTAATCGCCGGGCCAATGGCGAGCGGGTCATTAGTTAGATAGCGCTATTTAGGTCTGACAAGCCTCACACCGTGCCGCAGAGGACGGGCGTGAACTAATGGATCTGGGGCACGTCAATGATGATAGACATTGATGTTTTCAGGGCACATAAACATGACTACAGTCAGCAATCGATACGGTAACGAGTCTAGTATACACATGGGGTAGCCCCCACGGCTGGAGAGCCAGATGATGTACATGGGGTAGCCCCCACGGCCGAAATGCCTGATAACTACATGGGGTAGCCCCCACGGCCGGAGTGCCGGAGTAACTGGGAACGAACTGGTCACGTTTTTAAAACTATGGGGTAACCCCCACGGCAGGATGCCAGATAAAGTAAACTGTTTTCGAAACAACTAAAACGAACGCCCACCCGTGAACTCACTCAACTAGTTGTTGACTCGTTACTACATGCTTTGCAGGACCATAGGTACTCAGTGGGAGCTTGCATGGAGGAGGATCGTTGTGGGACAGGGATTGGTACAAGACTATGTTAAACTTGAAACTTTTGGAACTTATGTTATAACTTTAAACTTATGCTTCCGCTTGCAACTTAAACTTATTTGTTTTGGAACACCAATCGTGATGGTTAAACTTTTATAACTACTTATATGCTTGTTCAGTATGATTGGTGGCTGGATCCTGGTCAGTCACGCCTCCATGCGGTGGTACTCCGCAGGTGGGATTTTGGGGGTGTGACAGTTGACCTCCTGCTTGTATGGCTGCAAGTGCCGCAGCAATTCGTTCGTTAATGAGAGCCGTCAACTGGGCTTGAGTCATGTTGATACGTCCGGCCATGATCTTCATAGCAAATGTAACGTAAGTGAGAGAGGTTCGCGAATAGTGCGATGACAGAAGGGAGTAAGCACACAAGTGTTCTCAAGCAATAACAAGTAGTGAGCAATGTAATCTAAGCAATAAACATAAACCTTATTACCTAGGATGTTGAGTCTTGCACGTGGAGCGAGGCGTCGTTGTGGATCGTTGAGCACTGTACTGGTTATAGTCTGGTTTTAATAAAAACGTTTTCCCCATAGTAAAACCAAGTTCTCTATAACCAATGGCTCTGATACCAATCTGTCGCACCCCCAAAATCCACACGCGGAGTATCACCGCTTGGAGGCGTGATTGACTAGGATCAAGCCACCAATCATATAGAACAATGTATATAGTAAAAGTAAATGTAAATTAACCAAGACATTCCATATGAAAGGTGTTCAAGACATAAGTATAAATTCAACGTTTAGCGGAAGCATCTAAGTAAAAGCCTAACATAAATAACGTGTGTAATGTCATAAGGTTTAATCAACGCATTCACGATCCTTGTCCACAATGACCGCGCCTCCCTGTTCAAGCTCCATGTATACCTATAGACCTGCAAGGCATGTAATAGAGAGTCAACAACTAGTTGAGCGAGTTCACAGAAAGTAAGTTCGTAATAGTAAGTTCGTTTGTAACGTGTGGCTCTACTGGGTCGATAGTATGTTCTATAGGTGGGGGCTTCCCATGTTTGCATATACACTAGACTATTCGTAACCGTAAGTGTTCTTCATAACCTGAGAACAGTAGTACGTACAAGCTTTACGTAGGTCTTACGTAAGTATCCTTCACAACCGAGGATGGGGGTACGCGGGGGTTTACGTAGGTTTTACATAAGTGTCCTTCCTGACTCCGGAAGACAGTAGCATGTGTGAGTTTACGTAGGTTTTACGTAAGTGTCCTTCCTGACTCCGGAAGACAGTAGCATATACTTGTTTACGTAGGTTTTACGTAAGTGTCCTGCTTAACCCGAGGACCATGGTAGATAGTCTAGTAACCGTGTAAGTACGAGAGATCGTTCAATTCCATCATTCAACCCATTCCCAATCCCCGGGAATCCCATGCCTTGGTAAAGAGTGTGAACTCACCTTGGTTTGCTCGGTATGCTAAAGTATGTTCACAAGTACAGGATTGTATGGTTTTGCATGCACTCAACATCACCAAGTGTGTTTGACAGTTACATCATGCAATGCATAAACAATTAATCATTCCATACGAGGTTCCAAATCACATGCAAGTCCCTTACTAAGTTGTCATACTTAACAGAGTTAATCATGCTTGTCATGCCTAACATAGAGATGACATTCTTAACACACATGGCATGCTCAGCATGGATATGAATCCTAGTCAGCATGCTTAACAGAATCATTACATCTAATATAGTTAACGTACGTAACGGAGCTATCGGAAACAACATGGTCAAATCAGAATTAACCGAGTTTACGTCTTAACTTAACAGGGTTAGCAGCTAACGGAATTACTGTGTCAGTCAATCAAACATGTTTATACTTACAAAACTCGGACCTAATACCCTTTGCATAAGTCGGACCATGTGATTACCATTAAAACTCGGATCATGGGTTAGAATTAAGACTCGAATCATGTGTTACAATTTAAAACTCGGACCCATGCTTATCATCTTTAAAAGTTCGGACCCTTCAAGTCCAAAAGTCGGACCATATTCACATGTTAAAAGTCGGACTATGTTTTTAATATATAAAAGTCGGAATTATACCATAACCAAAACTCGGACCTCTATACATATTAATAAAAGTCGGACCTACTATTCCACATAACAAAGTCGGACAAGTCATTATGTCCAAAACTCGGACCTAATGTCCTTCCTTAATCACAAATTCGGACCATTCACAAAGTTCAAAGCTCGGCTCCTTTAACATACAAAATTCGGACCTAGTTAACATTTATAATATTCGGACTAACATCAATCCAATCATGCAAACATTCAACCTTCATTATAACAGTTACGTTTCTACAATCAACAGTTACGTTTTCACGATCATTCCAACCCTAATTTCATACTTGTCAATGCTATAATCAAATCGAAATCAAACGATTCTAACACATCATGCATCTAATTGTCAGGCATTCGATTAAACAAATATTCACAAAACTATTGCAAGAGCAATCAGGTTTTTCAATAAACACAGAGTCATTGTTTATAGAACTAGGGTTTTGCAAGAATCACATAATCAAATATTAACAACAAGAAATCATTGAACAATTACCTTGGATTGATTCTAGATGGATTGAAAGATTAAGATTGATGCAAGAGAACTTGTGCCAATGAGAAAGAAGATGATTGCAAAAGAGGGTTGTAGAGAAATCTTGAAGATACGTATGATGATTTGTGAAATGATTAGGGTTAAGGGTTTTGTTTTATTTTCACAATTAACACTAAACACCCTTAAGTATTATCTATTACATAATACATGCGCAAGACATACAATTTACAGTTTCATCACCAAATTCATGTATTTGACAAATCATTCGTAAAACTTTATCAAATAAAAACGTATACAGTTACCAAGCAAACAAGTTGTATAAGTAAGCAACTAAACAAACAGTTAACGTGCAATAAATGCGAAAGTGGAATCTTGGAAACTCGAGTTGTGTCACACCCCCAAAATCCACCTGCGGAGTATCACCGCTTGGGAGCGTGACTGACCAGGATCAAACCACCAATTATATCAAACATAGCATTTAATAACAATCAAAGACATAATTGATGTTCAAAACCAAATACTGTTTAAGTAGCGGAAGCAATATAAAGTAAACCCAAATAAGTTATAAGTTTAATAATGTCTCATGACCCATCTGTCCACAACGACCTGCTCCTTCCTTGTGCAAGCTCCATAAAGTACCTAAGGTCCTGCAAGGCATGCAGCAAATAATCAACAAACTAGTTGAGCGAGTTCACAGAAAGTAAGTTCATAATCATAGGGCGTGAGTTAATTAGTGGGGGCTTCCCATGTTTATCCTGGCTAATGAGGGTTTCTCATTAACGGTACTTACTAGACTAACTTCCGACCATGTGTTATTCTTTACCGAGAACAGGAAAACGTACAGGGTCACGTAGGCTTTACGTGACGTGCCCTTCCCCGAGGACAGTGGTACGCGTGAGGGCTACGTAGGCTTTACGCAGCGTGGCCTTCCGAACTGGAAGCCAGTGAATGGTATGGGGTTACGTAGGCTTTACGTAACGTGTCCTCCCGACCCGGGAGACATATGGCAAATAATCTGGGTTGCGTAGGCTTTACGCAACGTGTCCTGACTAACCTGAGGACGATGGTCTATAGTCTAGAATATGCGTAAGTACAAGTAACACCTTTTTCAATAACATATCCAATCCAATTCCCAACCCGAGAATCCCATGCCTTGGCTGTGTGAACTCACCTTGGGTTGCTCGGTAGATACACAAGTGAACAGGTAACAAGTAATGGTCAATCTCGTCCTATTATGGTATTATACAAGTTAGGTTCGGTGTTCAAGTAGTGCACATAATCAATCAAAGCAAGCACGTATGCACGTAAACAACTAAGACATAGCATACGTGATTCAACGTTAAACGGCCCAAACATATTACAATTCCAACATAATAATTCAAACACATTGGCCCAATTAACATAAGTAAGCCCATCATTAAAAGAGTCCAATCATGAAACTCTCGGCCCAAAAATACTCATTTTGATCCACTAATATTCGGCCCAACTAAACAAATAACAACCTCTTATGTTTGAGTGGTCTTTGGGCCTGCCCGGCCCAAACGGTGACACATGACAGCCCGTAAACAAAACAACATAATGATCCAATTACATGCCGGCCCAATAATACACACTAACTTGTGCGGCCCGGATCCAGTTGCGTGTTTAATCGGACTGGGCTGCCCGGCCCACAATCCATCACTTATGCGACCAGGCAGTTTGGGCTTGTACGCTCCGAGCTAGACCAGCCCAACTGGACACCCGGCCCACAGAAATCCAACAACACATTGAGCGGTCAGCTTGTTACCCAACCCACTTTAATGTCCGGCCCAACAAGTTATCAATTATAATGAGTTTATCAATTACCCTGTATCAACAGTCAATTAACATGATTTCCATAAATCGGTTACATATATATATGATCAAATAAAACAGTTATCATCCGATCAATCATAAATCTATTCTCATTATTCATAGCATTCTTGACACCATCTAGCATACGATACATGTTAGCTAAAACGTTCGAATCCAACACATACAAGATCAGTCACATATCAACAGCAATTAGCATCATGTCCGATCCATTCGACAAGAACATAACAGCCGATTCTTATGAACATCATGATTACAATTTGAACTAAATAATTTCTAAGTTATTCACATGCAAACCGATCCATATATAGTTCATAGTGTTCATCCTATCAACAATTCTAGTCGGTTAAAAACAAAGCATGGCATCATAACATCATTCAGCAAGAATACACAACTATCACTAACCGATTTCAAGTAGGAGTGATCCGAATCAAGTTGTTGTCCGGCCGACTTGGGTTTCGCGAACGAGAGGGAGAGAGAGAATTAGCTTAGGGTTTGATGTGTGATTATGATATTGTTGTAACTAACCCAAAGCTAATAATCCCCTAAAAGATGTTGGGTTGTTATGATTGTTTGCGGCACAAGAGTGGGCCGAGCCCCACATCAAGAGTGGGCCGTAGGATGTAAAGTCCGAGTGGGCTTGTGTGATGTTGGGCTAGACTTGTGTCATGAGGAGGTGCACATGGGTTTCAAGTGTATGATCCGGCCCAAAGGCCATGGTGTGTGGTTTGGGCTCAATTAGATTATGGACATACAATACACAAGCACGCGTTAACATAACATTCACACATCATACACGTAACAGTATTAAAGTTCACATATTCGAAATACATTCCATAATCATTCGTTTAATCAATCAAATTCACATAGTCGCACAAACGTTACATCAAAACAAGTCAAAAGTTCGAGTTGTCACATTATCCCCAACTAATTGGAAATTTCGTCCCGAAATTTGGTATGCACTCACTGAGGAAGCTAGGCGAACTGCACCGTTCACTGGTTTTCCTGGGGTGTCACATCCTCCCCCCGTTGATCTGGAATTTCGTCCCGAAATTCCGAAGTAGTAGCTTCAGTCTCAGTAGTGGTTGCCTGGTTCCCGAATAACTGGGGGTACTTTTCTGTCATCCTGTCTTCGCGTTCCCAAGTGTACTCTGGACCACGTTTGGAGTTCCAACGAACTCGGACAAGAGGGATTCTCTTGTGTTTGAGGACCTTCACATCCCGGTCCGTGATTTCAACTGGTTCCTCAACGAACTGCAACTGTTCGTCGATAGTGAGTTCCTTGAAAGGAATGATGAGGTTTTCATCAGATAGGCACTTCTTTAAGTTCGATACATGAAAGACATTGTGAACTGCCCCGAGTTCAGCTGGTAAATTCAACTTGTAGGCTACCTTGCCAATCTTTTCTATAATTTCGAATGGTCCGACGTACCGCGGATTCAGTTTGCCCCGTTTGCCAAAACGTACCACACCCTTCCAGGGTGAGACTTTCAATAGCACCCGGTCCCCGACCTCAAATTCCAATGGCTTTCTACGCTTGTCCGCGTAGGCTTTCTGACGGTCGCGTGCTGCCGCCATGCGTTGTCGTATCTGTGCAATCTTTTCTGTGGCGTCCACTACAATCTCTGGACCCGTGATCTGACTATCCCCCACCTCTGCCCAACAGAGAGGTGACCGACATTTACGTCCGTACAATGCCTCGAATGGAGCGGCTTGAATGCTGGTGTGATAACTATTATTATAAGAAAACTCCACCAAGGGGAGGTGCTTTTCCCAGCCGTTGCCGAAATCAATGACGCATGCCCTAAGCATGTCTTCGAGAGTTTGGATTGTTCGCTCAGACTGCCCGTCCGTCTGAGGGTGATAAGCTGTGCTCATGTCTAACTGTGAGCCGAATGATTTGTGCATCGCTCTCCATAATTCCGATGTGAATCGTGCATCGCGATCCGAAATGATAGAGATGGGCACTCCGTGCCTCGAAACAACTTCTTTAAGATAGACGTCTGCAAGTGTGGAGAACTTGTCCGTTTCCTTAATCGGCAGGAAGTGTGCAGACTTGGTGAGTCGATCCACGATCACCCATATCGTATCGTTCCCACGCTGAGACCTTGGTAAGCCCGTAACGAAATCCATGGAAATTTCTTCCCATTTCCACTGTGGTATCCTGGGCTGCTGTAGTAGACCAGCTGGTTTCTGATATTCGACCTTGACCCTCGCACAGGTCAAACATTCGCCGACATAGGTGGCGATGTGAGCTTTCATACTTGGCCACCAGTATGTTGTCTTGATGTCGTGATACATTTTATCCGTCCCGGGATGTACTGAGTAGCGAGACTTGTGTGCTTCGTCCATCACAAGTTCGCGTAGACCGCCATAGAGTGGGACCCAAATCCGCCCCGTTACATAGTAGGCGCCGTCTTCCTTTAGTTCCATTTGCTGCCTTGAGCCGCGTAAGGCTTCAGCCTTGACGTTTTCGGGCTTCAGTGCTTCTAACTGAGCAGCTCGTATCTGTGAAGGAAGACTAGACTGAATCGTAAGCTGGAGCGCTCGCACGCTCTTCGGTAAAGTGTCTTTCCGACTGAGGGCGTCAGCCACAACATTGGCTTTGCCTGGATGGTACTTGATAGCGCATTCATAATCATTAAGTAGCTCGACCCATCGTCGTTGACGCATATTCAATTCCTTCTGCTTAAAAATATGCTCGAGACTCCTGTGATCGGTGTATATCGTGCACTTGGTACCGTACAGGTAGTGTCGCCATATCTTAAGCGCAAAAACAACAGCTCCCAGCTCTAAATCATGCGTCGTGTAGTTCCGCTCATGAACCTTTAGCTGACGAGAGGCGTAGGCAATCACTTTATCCCGCTGCATCAATACACAACCCAGACCCTGTATTGACGCGTCGCAATATACCACGAAGTCATCCGTGCCCTCTGGCAGTGAGAGAATAGGCGCGCTGCAAAGCCTATCCTTTAGATACTGAAAAGCAGTCTCCTGGGGCTCTCCCCAGCGATAAACGACACCCTTCTGTGTCAGTAGCGTAAGCGGCTGAGCAATCTTGGAGAAGTCTTTAATGAATCGCCGATAATAACCCGCCAAACCCAAGAACTGGCGTATTTCTGTCGGTGTACGCGGTGCAGGCCAATTCCTGATCGAATCTACCTTGGATGGATCGACATGGATCCCATCCCTGTTCACCACATGGCCTAGGAAGTGGACTTCATGAAGCCAGAAGTCGCATTTAGAAAGCTTGGCGTACAGCTGTTCCTTCCGAAGGAGTTCCAAAATAAGGCGGAGATGCTGCTCGTGTTCCTCCTGACTCTTGGAGTAGATCAGAATGTCGTCGATGAATACTATGACGAACTTGTCGAGATAGGGTTTGCATACTCTGTTCATAAGATCCATAAATACAGCAGGCGCGTTCGTTAACCCAAATGGCATGACGAGAAACTCGTAGTGGCCATAACGAGTTCTGAATGCAGTCTTGGAGACGTCCTCATCCCGGACTCTCAGCTGATGGTACCCCGACCTCAAATCTATCTTCGAATAGTAACACGACCCTTGCAACTGGTCGAATAAGTCGTCGATGCGCGGAAGAGGATAACGGTTCTTCACCGTCACCTTGTTGAGTTCACGGTAGTCGATGCACATTCTGAACGTACCGTCTTTCTTTCTCACGAAAAGTACTGGAGCTCCCCAAGGCGAAGAGCTTGGACGTATGAAGCCCTTCTCCAAGAGCTCTTGCAGTTGCTTTGACAGTTCCTCCAATTCCGATGGAGCTAGACGATATGGTGCGCGAGCTATGGGTGCTGCTCCTGGAGTGAGCTCGATCTGAAATTCGACTTGACGATGAGGCGGCAAGCCAGGTAAGTCTTCAGGAAACACCTGAGGGTAATCACGTACAACTGGTATATCCTCCAGTTTCTTTTCTTTCGCCGATGTATCTGAAACGAGAGCCAAGATGGCTGTGTGACCCTTACGTAAGCATTTCTGAGCTTTCAAGAAAGAGATGATGCCCACTACTGCACCACTCTTGTCGCCTTGAACTTCGAGAGGTTCTTGACCCGAACGAGGAATGCGAATTACCTTCTCACTGCATAAGATTTCTGCCTGGTGTTGGGATAACCAGTCCATCCCAATCACGACGTCGAAGCTACCCAAGACTATGGGAATGAGGTCGATAGAGAAGGCTTGACCAGCTAGGATAAGATTACAACCCTGAACTACGTGCGTGGCTTCTAGACTTTTACCGTTAGCTAACTCTACTACATGCTTGGTGGGTAAAAGTGTTGGTGCACGTTTTAGCAGCTGACACATTTTCACAGACATATAGCTTGTATCCGCACCCGAATCAAATAAAGCAGTAACATAAATATTGTCGAGGAGAAACTTACCCATAACAACGTTGGGATCGTTCACCGCGTCTCCTCTTCCCAAGACGAAAGCTCGACCTCTTGCCTCGTTGCCATTATTGTTGTTGTTCCCGCCGTTGTTGTTGCCGTTGCCCTGATTGTTGTTGTTGTTGCGATTCTGGTTCTGGTTCAATTGAGGGCAATCCCGCTTGAAGTGACCTTCAGCCCCACACTGGAAACATCCCCGGTTTCCACGCTGTGGCTGCTGCTGCTGGTTCTGGTTCTGGTTCTGAGGAGCTGGTAACTGAGGTTGCTGATTCTGGTTCGCAGGACGAGGGCTCCTACAATCCTTAGCCTCGTGCCCCATCTTGAGACACCTTTGACAACGACCCTTGTTGCATGGGCCATTGTGATGTCTGTGGCAATTGTAACACTTAGGCTGACTTCCCTAATATCTCTTCTGCCTGTGACCACCAGAGGACTGCTGACTGGGACTCTGATAGTGGTCGATCTTCTGCTGCTGAGCTTGTGGCTGAACGGTCGCTGAACCCCTGCTAGAATCTCCATCCCATTTTCTTTTGCCATCACTAGAAGTAGCAGGAGTAGCTGAAGTAGTGACTGTAGCAGTAGCGTTGACACGCTTAGGCAGTCTGTTCTGGTCCACTGCCTGGTCGGTGATGCGATGAGCGAGACGCTGGATTTCCTGAATGTTTTCAAGATTAGCCGAAGTCACGTGGCTCTGAATTTCTGGCGCCAATCCCTTGAGATACAACTCAATGCGCTTGTATGGAGGGTCCACCATAGTTGGACATAACACGGCCAGCTCATTCGACCGCTTAGTATACGCTTCGATTTCCGATCCCACCATCTTCAGATTATAGAGCTCATCCTCCAACTTATGAATATCCTCGCGAGTGCAATACTCACGCTTGATGAGTTCCTTGAAGTCGTTCCATGGGGTGGCGTTAGCAGCTGCCAACCCTAAGATCTGGACTTGGGCGTTCCACCAAGTCAGTGCTATTCCTTCCAAAGTACCAGTAGCAAACTTGACCTTGCGAGCCTCAGGGCACTCGCACATTTCGAATACCGATTCTAGCTTTTCAAACCAATGGAGGAGTCCAACTGCTCCCTCCGTGCCACTGAAGGAATTTGGACGACAGTCCATGAAATTCTTGAAGGTACACACAGGTTGTTGCTGAGCGGGTTGACCTATTGTGTACGAATAGGACAAGGTTAATTACGAGAATTAATGTAGGATCTAAAGACCCTAGTATGAGTCTATACTGCAGGATATACTACCTACTTGAGCGGCTGCAACTGCCGTAGCAATGAGAGCCTCTAGCTGGGCTTGTGTCATGGTAACTCGTCCAGACATGATCTTCATTGTAAAAAGGTAGCGTAAGTAAGAATGGTTCGCGAATAGGGCGATGACAGAAAAGTATAGGCACATAGGTGTTCTCATATAACAAAGGCATGTGTATCTAAGCGTAATGCGAGCAAAGTTCTAAGCAGTTCTAGCAAACAGGCAATAAACATAACATAACCCTTATTACCTAGGATGTCGAGTCTTGCACGTGGAGCGAAGCGTCGTTGTGGATCGTTGAGAGCACTTATCTGGTTATAGTCCGGTTTTAATAAAAACGTTTTCCCATATTAAAACCAAGTTCTCTATAACCAATGGCTCTGATACCAATCTGTCACACCCCCAAAATCCACCTGCGGAGTATCACCGCTTGGGAGCGTGACTGACCAGGATCAAACCACCAATTATATCAAACATAGCATTTAATAACAATCAAAGACATAATTGATGTTCAAAACCAAATACTGTTTAAGTAGCGGAAGCAATATAAAGTAAACCCAAATAAGTTATAAGTTTAATAATGTCTCATGACCCATCTGTCCACAACGACCTGCTCCTTCCTTGTGCAAGCTCCATAAAGTACCTAAGGTCCTGCAAGGCATGCAGCAAATAATCAACAAACTAGTTGAGCGAGTTCACAGAAAGTAAGTTCATAATCATAGGGCGTGAGTTAATTAGTGGGGGCTTCCCATGTTTATCCTGGCTAATGAGGGTTTCTCATTAACGGTACTTACTAGACTAACTTCCGACCATGTGTTCTTCTTTACCGAGAACAGGAAAACGTACAGGGTCACGTAGGCTTTACGTGACGTGCCCTTCCCCGAGGACAGTGGTACGCGTGAGGGCTACGTAGGCTTTACGCAGCGTGGCCTTCCGAACTGGAAGCCAGTGAATGGTATGGGGTTACGTAGGCTTTACGTAACGTGTCCTCCCGACCCGGGAGACATATGGCAAATAATCTGGGTTGCGTAGGCTTTACGCAACGTGTCCTGACTAACCTGAGGACGATGGTCTATAGTCTAGAATATGCGTAAGTACAAGTAACACCTTTTTCAATAACATATCCAATCCAATTCCCAACCCGAGAATCCCATGCCTTGGCTGTGTGAACTCACCTTGGGTTGCTCGGTAGATACACAAGTGAACAGGTAACAAGTAATGGTCAATCTCGTCCTATTATGGTATTATACAAGTTAGGTTCGGTGTTCAAGTAGTGCACATAATCAATCAAAGCAAGCACGTATGCACGTAAACAACTAAGACATAGCATACGTGATTCAACGTTAAACGGCCCAAACATATTACAATTCCAACATAATAATTCAAACACATTGGCCCAATTAACATAAGTAAGCCCATCATTAAAAGAGTCCAATCATGAAACTCTCGGCCCAAAAATACTCATTTTGATCCACTAATATTCGGCCCAACTAAACAAATAACAACCTCTTATGTTTGAGTGGTCTTTGGGCCTGCCCGGCCCAAACGGTGACACATGACAGCCCGTAAACAAAACAACATAATGATCCAATTACATGCCGGCCCAATAATACACACTAACTTGTGCGGCCCGGATCCAGTTGCGTGTTTAATCGGACTGGGCTGCCCGGCCCACAATCCATCACTTATGCGACCAGGCAGTTTGGGCTTGTACGCTCCGAGCTAGACCAGCCCAACTGGACACCCGGCCCACAGAAATCCAACAACACATTGAGCGGTCAGCTTGTTACCCAACCCACTTTAATGTCCGGCCCAACAAGTTATCAATTATAATGAGTTTATCAATTACCCTGTATCAACAGTCAATTAACATGATTTCCATAAATCGGTTACATATATATATGATCAAATAAAACAGTTATCATCCGATCAATCATAAATCTATTCTCATTATTCATAGCATTCTTGACACCATCTAGCATACGATACATGTTAGCTAAAACGTTCGAATCCAACACATACAAGATCAGTCACATATCAACAGCAATTAGCATCATGTCCGATCCATTCGACAAGAACATAACAGCCGATTCTTATGAACATCATGATTACAATTTGAACTAAATAATTTCTAAGTTATTCACATGCAAACCGATCCATATATAGTTCATAGTGTTCATCCTATCAACAATTCTAGTCGGTTAAAAACAAAGCATGGCATCATAACATCATTCAGCAAGAATACACAACTATCACTAACCGATTTCAAGTAGGAGTGATCCGAATCAAGTTGTTGTCCGGCCGACTTGGGTTTCGCGAACGAGAGGGAGAGAGAGAATTAGCTTAGGGTTTGATGTGTGATTATGATATTGTTGTAACTAACCCAAAGCTAATAATCCCCTAAAAGATGTTGGGTTGTTATGATTGTTTGCGGCACAAGAGTGGGCCGAGCCCCACATCAAGAGTGGGCCGTAGGATGTAAAGTCCGAGTGGGCTTGTGTGATGTTGGGCTAGACTTGTGTCATGAGGAGGTGCACATGGGTTTCAAGTGTATGATCCGGCCCAAAGGCCATGGTGTGTGGTTTGGGCTCAATTAGATTATGGACATACAATACACAAGCACGCGTTAACATAACATTCACACATCATACACGTAACAGTATTAAAGTTCACATATTCGAAATACATTCCATAATCATTCGTTTAATCAATCAAATTCACATAGTCGCACAAACGTTACATCAAAACAAGTCAAAAGTTCGAGTTGTCACAAGTTGTCACACTACTGGCAGGGCTGAGTCTAGCAGTCAAACTCGGCGTCCAACACTTGGAAGCACACGTCGACTCACTATTTATTGTAGGCCAAGTGCGCGGAGACTATGCCGCGAAAGGGGATATCATGATCCTCTATCTCGAGCAAGCCCTGCAACTGAAAGCAAAGTTCACTTCATTTAATATCCACCATATCAACAGGAGTGAAAACAAACCTGCGGATGCACTTTCAAAACTCGCATCCACCAGCTTCCAACACCTGGCAAAGGAGATACGCATTGAGATTCTGTAAAATCCCTCACTACCCCTGCGCCAAGTCAACGTCATCCAGTACGGTACAATGTCCCGGATGACACCAATCATCGCATACTTGCAATCAGGTGTTACTCCCCAGAGTAAAGCAGAGGCACACAAGTTGCAATATAAAGCGTGCCATTATCAAATGGGAGACGATATTTTATACCGCAAATCATACCTGGGGCCACTCCTACAATGCGTCGACCCCCAAGATGCCACGTATCTAATCAGAGAGATACACGACGGAATATGTGGCATACACACGGGCCCACGCATGGTGGTGGCCAAAATCACGAACGCTGGATACTACTGACCTGGCATGCACCTGGACGCGGTCAAAGTCTTGCGCAAGTGTTTCAATTGCCAACGGCATGCACCCAAAACCTTGTGCCCAAAGAACAACCTGATCCCCGTCACCACCGCATGGCCATTCCAAAAATGGGCAATCGATGTGGTGGGACCATTTCCAAATGCATCAGGTGCGGTGAAGTTTATCATAGTGGCAGTTGACTACTTCACCAAATGGGTAGAAGCAAAACGGCTAGCCTCTACCACCGCTATGATAACAAGGAAATTTGTCTGGGAACATATCATCTGCCGTTTCGGTCTACCAATGTGCATCGTCACTGACAACGGCACCAACTTCGCTGGCGACGACTTTCAAAAATGGCTAAAGGAACTAAACATTGAACACATATTCTCCTCAGTGGTGCATCCGCAAGGGAATGGCCAAGTAGAGAGTATCAGTAAAAGTTTAGTCGAAGGCATCAACGCACGGTTGGCAACAGCCAAACCCCGCTGGGTCGATGAACTCCCTAGTATCTTATGGGAGCACAGGACTAGCCCAAAGATAAGTAACGGTGAGACATCCTTCAGCCTGGTCTATGGCTCTGAGGCGGTGATCCCCTCTGAAGTAGGTCTCCCTTCACCCCGAATGTTGGCTATCAACAAAATAGACAATGGCATTGAACGCAGGGTTGACTTGGACCTCCTAGAGGAAAGGCATGAAAACGCAGCAATCAACGAGGCCAAGTACAAAACCAAACTTGAAAAGTACTATAATACACGCGTTCGCGTTTGTACCTTCAACCCGGGAGACTACGTCCTTCGCGATAATGAAGCGTCTAACGCAGAACGCCCAGGGAAACTTATCCCCAAGTGGGAAGGACCCTACCTCATCCAAGAGGTCCTGGGCAAAGGCGCGTATAAACCACAAACATTAGAAGGCGAACCTATCACACGCACATGGAATGCACAGCAACTTCGACGCTGTTACATGTAAGTCATGTTTTACATTTTCTATGTAACCTACCGGGCCACAGGCCATTTGCAAATAAATAAATGAACGATTCAATGCAATATTGTTTGTTTCCTTCTACTACAAATGCGTGTTCCACTTTGCGGTATCTGCAAAAACGGATTGGCAAAATCTTCATTCGCGGTACCCACACAAAGTGGTGACCACACACAAACATTGTAATAGGCCAACAAAGGCAAAACATTAAATGTCTATCCGACTGGATAGACACATACGGTTTTCACAAAACCTACACAATTCCTAAAACTTAATGGGATAAAAACAGGAATTGACTAATGCTCACATAACAAAGGTGTAGAATATACTCAACTGCGTTTTACAGCCACAAGAGTTATCTACATACGCGCTCACACAAAGAAAAAGTAAATATTCTTTACTTACACACTTTGAGCCGCACACACTTGCACATCACCTAGATATGCAAAAAGCAAATTCAGACTTAATGTTATTCACAATAACATTAACTCATACAGATTCAAGAATGCAAGTAGTAAAAAAGACTTGTACAAATTGAACAAGAAGATGACCTTTGTATTCCAAAAAATTTCTACACCTACGTTGTGCACAAGAAATTTACATAAAGTTTTCTAACATTTACATCAAAGAAGAGATCATAAAGGGCACGCAGGCCAACCTAGTCCTACTTTGTACCACTGGTACCCGCATCACCCTTGCCACTACCAGTGGTCTCTTCCTCCTCTTCCTCTTCAGAATCACCAAACAACAACCGCAAGCGGTGCACATAATCCTCCGCCTCCAAGCAGTTATCAATATCATTAATGGCGGAAATGGACAGGTTGTTGTATGCCTCAATGGCTGTAGCATACCGCGCTTCAGTATCTACGCCTTGGAACCCAGACCTTTCATTAGTAAATTTGCTTTGGTACAAGGGGTTCATATGGCTAATGTATCGATGGTAACCAGCCTTGAATCCTGCCTCCCGCCCGCGCTCCTTAAGCTCATTCATAGCAGCCGCGTTTTCAGGCGCATCAAGAATGGTTCCAACAATCTGCAAAACACAAGTAATAAGGTCAACGAAAGCAAACCTAAAGATAGCAAAGACACCGGATGCTTACATGCCCGATACCATGATAACGCATCCAATCACGGTCCGCTTTCAGCTGATCCAAAGAGGAAATCAGGCTATCTCTAGCCTCAGCAGCCTCCCTTGCCCGCGCTTCAGCTTCGGCCACGCGGGCAGTGACATCCTCAAGAATAGTCACTTGGCTCTGCACTTCAGCCAATCAACAATAAAGGAAACACAAGTATAGAATGATACTCCAGTATACTTGTGAAACAAAGGAACAAACTCAAGAGCAAAAACAACTAATACCTTGAGGCCCTCGACAGTCTTGTTTAAATTGGTGTGGTCAGCATTCGCCTCTTCAAGACCCTTGGCAACGCGGGCTTCTGCCTCCTTGGCCTCCTTGGCGACCGCCTCAGTTGCGGCTTTCTCCTTTACCAGAGCAGCATTTGCCACCTTGAGATTAATCAGCTCCTGACGAACACGAAACAGCTTTTCATTCTGTTTTGCCCAAGATTCTTTCCAACTCTTGCTCTCATCAGAAAGCAATTTTGCAAGAGTACGAACCTGTTTAAGGCTAGCAGTTGGAGCCCACTCCTCAGTCTGCTTGTACTGCTCAAAAGCAGCTTTTTCTCTTTCAAGCTGCTCCGCACCATCCCGAGCAGCCTTAGCAACCGCCTCGGCCTCAACCCGCAGGCGAGCAGTTTCCTCCTCCTTGCGTCCCAAGACCTTGTAGTCTTCCATAATAGCATTCGCCATTATGGAACTCCCAACAAGCATGGAGGAGAGTTGGTTTATCCGATTTTCACGAGATAAACCGCGGGCCCGGAAAACCTCAAACGAGGTGCCCAAACCACTCAAAATATCACTACAAGCGGAGGGATCAGTTGAAACATCATCCCCTTGCATAACGTTCCAAGGGGGACGATGGTAATTCACACCCCGGACTTCCGTATAAGTACGGTAGTAGAACTCCAATTTAGACTCCCCAGGCTGAATGGAGGGTTCTTCAAAACCCGTACCCCTAGAGGCAGAACCGGAGGCCTTCTCGGCGGCAGGAGATTTTTGCTTTTCAGCATCAGCAAACTTCAGATTTAGATTATCCCGTGGGGGGGTCAGATTATCATGAGAATTCACCGTATCAAATATTTGATCCGCGGTCTTCTCCACAACATTCTCCGCTTGCACAGAAGGATCAGTAACCACTTCGAAAGAAGAGCTTCTTGTAAACTCTTTATTAACCCTCGCATCCACAGCCGCGTCATGCGCGGGGGAAGTGGGAGCATCAAACAAGGAGAAACCTCCATCTTGCGTTTCTGCGAACAAAGCAAAAATAACTATAAGTTACAAGCTTTCCATAACAAACACTTGTAAAATTATGATCCACTTACTAGCCATAACCGCGGGTTTTGGCTGCGTAACAGCAGCTGTTCGAGTCGTTCTCAACCTCGAACATTTCTGCTCTCCAGCACCTGCGGCCTTTTCCTCCGCTTTCCTCTTCTTCTTCTTATCAGCAGGTTTGTAACCCGTAGAGGAACCACATGCAGCCGCACCACCACCTGGAACACCCAAACCCTCAAGCGTGTCAGACACTACCATGTAATCGGTGTATCTGCGGAAACTAGTACGAGAGATACCTGCCACCTGCGGCACCAAAGGAGGAACAACAGCAGGCTCATGCTTTTTCCTCTGGCCAAACCACACAGTTTTCTCCACCTGTTTTTTGGGAACACCCTTCGCGTCAGGATCTCCCAGAGCCCCAAGATCACCTGCATGTAAACCATCAAAAGAGCAAATCAGCAAGGCCATCTTCTTTACAAAACAGTAAAAGGAAAATATCCATTATTCCTTTGCCTTGCGGCAACTCAACCGCCAGTGCGGCCTCCGCAGGCACCCGGAAGTTGTCAAGGATGTTGACATTGAACCCATCCTCATCACTCGCACAAGCAATCACTTCAACCTGGCCCATAAAATCCGGATGAAATATCCTCCATAGGGCAGCATCCTCTGATAATACAATTACAAATCAGTAACACATAAGGTAATAAGGAAACCACACAAGAAGAAAAGTACTTACCACCACTTTTCTCCCGCACAACGGGCCTTGCTTTCCTATTCATCCTGGTCAGCATCATCCGCAACACCCACAACTGCGTTTTGTTCAGCTTCTTCCACTCAATGGTCCGCTGCTGCGGGAACCAATCCACCGTGTCAGCCCTGGGGACAGCAATGGTCTCCGATATGATCGTCTCGGTCACATTCTGAAAGGTTAACTTGGCAGTGACTGCGGCAGCCTTGATGTAGAATAACTTTGCCTTCCACTTTGTAATACCCTTGGGGGGGTCATCAACTTGGGACTACCGTCCCGTTGACGGAAAGAAAAGAACCCCAGTGACACCGTAATATGATAGAACCGTCGGAAATCCCCGACAAGGGGCTCCATACCGAGAGCACGAAAGCTATATTCAAAATTCCGAATCCGGATCATACCAAACGGACTCATTTGAGAGATATGGAGTTTGTACCACTCCAAAAACCTCAACGACAAAGACAGTTAATGGTAACCGAAGGTTACAGTCACCAAAAAAATCTGCCCACATGGTGACGTAACCGGTCGGAGCATCAGCACCGGTGTCACCCTCCTGTGGGTAGATAGCCCCATATTCTTGAGGCATCTGAACTTCGAACATCAGATGATCGAACGACGACTTTGGCCACTTCAACATCGGCAAACCACCACCCGGTGCACCACCTTCCTCTTCCTCCGCCGCCGCCGGTGACGAAAGATCAAGGTTTTCACCCTCAGCAGCATGGGGGTTAGATGGTCCAGCCATCGTAATGTAGAAGACCGAAAGAAGAAGATTAGTGCAGAAACTCAGAAACCTCACCGGAAAATCAAACAAATCGATCGGAGAAGACAAAGGAATCTCTCTTTCTCTCACCGGATTTTTTTTGAAATTTTGAAGAAGTGAGGGGAAACAACAAACGGTTTCCCCTTTTATAGTCATCGCAATAAATGCAGAGCAGAAACCAAAACGTCGTGGGTAAAGAGAACAAACCATGCGGCGACACGTGTACAACGACGGTTCCACTGACGGTTACCACGCGCGCGTAGCCGCCCACGCGCCTGACAAAAGAGACTTTTACACTCCTGCTACAGTGCATTGATTACCTCGGGCAGTGCAAACGTCCTTTCGTTTCAGCACATGTCAGGCAAATCTCACTAACTTCCACCAACTCGCACATGCGGTCTACAACATTTGCAAAAAGCTACAAATGAAGATAACTCTCATATACGCGGCATGCGATTTTTTATGGTTTCTCAAACCATAACCTAGACCACACGTCGTTTTTTACAACCCCTCAAAAAATAGAAAAAAATATATACACTATGTAAAGGGGATAAATCAATATCCGCATTTACCCACGAGCACACGCGGAATATGCGGAGATGACACACACGAGCCCGTACAGGTGTGTCAGATACTCAGAACCAGCGTTGTTCTTTGGACTGCGAAAACCGCTTCTCAGGAACAACAAAACCGCATCACCTTGAAGTTCTTCAAGCTTCAAATCCCTTGTGTCTGGTTCACAACCACAGAGGGTACGCAAACAGCTTCTCGTTAGGGAAAAGGATAAGTATGATGAGCGACCGCACATCAGCAACCCTGACTCCTGATCCTTCAAGAGCCACATCAAAGAGAATTCCTCTTTTAAAGCGAGTCTTCGGCTGCAAACCGTAGACACTCATGAGTAGCTGCGGCGGAACGCAACTACGCGAACGGTAGCTACGGAAGAGCCACAACTAAGCCATCACGCAGTTGAGCAAAGCTACTTCCAGGAAAACTGAATTGCTTTCCAACGAAGCGTGAAGGAAAGTGGCTACAAAACGGATGCGGACGAGTTTCACCCAGATTCCAAAGTATCTAAGGTGATCTCCTTGAGCAACAAGCCAAGCAACAGTGGTAACAAATCTGCTTATGACTTTGTTTGCCCACTTATGAGCTGGATAGAATAAACAATGGTGGACATGATCATGCCTATGACCATGTTTATTTGACCATTATCCAGATTCACATTGTTCGACCAAACACGGCCAACAATGACGCAAGTACCCCACATTGTTCGGCCAAACATGGCCAGCAATGCAAAGGAACGAGGTAACGGCAAAGGACGTGAGGTTACTTGAGAGCTAACTGGAAGAACATGAACACCCCACAAAGTAGGGATCATCGTTGGGTGTCCAGTTGTTGAACATAGAGCTTGAGCAAAGCACTTACAGCATTGCATTAGCTTACGCAGAGGTTACAACTAGAGTTGCGGTCGCGGATATCTCCCGTCACATCTCAAAGGTTGGTTCGAACCCTGCCGATGTCTTCACTCACGATCTCATAGGTTGGTTCGACACACCAATAGGTGGCAACCAACCCTGATGACATTAGAAAAAAGTAGACCATACTACCGGATCAAAACCCTAGGGTAAGAATTCCGCATTAGACGGAACTTGCTCACCGGTACGGAAGAGACGTCACACGACTCTACCGGATCCGCAGCTTGATTTACTTGAAGCAGGAGCCATCTACATGGCCTAGAATCTTCTCCAAACTAGAAACTACCTTCTAGACACCATAGTCTAGTACTCCTCCCACATGCAACTTGCATGAGGAAGTAACACTAGACTGGGGGGACTTGAAGGGGTATGGTCCCAGATCTCGCGTCAGCATGACAGCGAGTGACCATTACCCTTATCAAAAGCCCCCACCAGCAAGAACTTACCTGTGTCCGTGCGGGCACCTGCGAACACAGCAGTCGAATCCTATCGGTCAAGCGATAAGAAGACTTACCTTGTGTATGAAAACGGGTGTACGCATAGCGATGCGGCCTGGCACCGCATCCTGTGAACATTTACGTCATGACAAAGGATATGGATAACAGCAACAATCACCACAAGTGGCGATGCGGCCTGGCACCGCATCCCGCAGTCTTCGCCAAAGTGAGAACACGGAAACAACGACAGTTACCGCAGGCAGCGATGCGGCGCGGCACTGCATCCTGCCCACGAGGCAAGTGGGACTGACACTGCAGTGCAAGTGGCACCGACACTGCAGTGCAAGTGGCACCAATGACAGTCGCCTGTCAGCCCATACGTAAGCAACAGACTTACACTGCAGTAGGACGTGGCTTCACCTCCACACCCGACAAGCCTGACACACCTGCATAAGGGTGGCGCATCGTCAGTCTGTCAACTCAACCACCCTCCTTCACTCCTCGGCTATAAATACTCATCCCAAACTAGGTTTGAGGTATCGCTTCTCAACTCTCTCACTACTACTACTATCACACACTTTGCTTCTCAAGCAAATTACTGATTCTCATGCCGGAGAGTGGTAACAAGGAGCACCCCCCACCCCATCCTCCTTGTTACGAGTCACGGTGTGTTTTTTTTGTGTAGGAGACAACCCAGCTGATGGTCCAGCCACCGATCCTCGGAAACAATGGATTAACCCTACTTGACGAGACTAGTGAATTAACCCCTCTCGGTTAACCACTGTTTCATCAGGGTTTTTACCATGAAAACATAAATTTAAGCAGTTAATGCACTTTCAGCCACAAATCTGCCGATCAACTAATTGTTCGCTAACTAGCATTAATGAAATCATTAGCAGATACCAATAGCAGCCAGTAGTCGATTCCACTAGTGAGGTGATGAGTTTCGGTCTGGCGAACACAAAAACAACATTGGGGAGGGGATTTGCCTGCAATTTGACATTAGGAGAGGGAGATGGAATAAATTTTAGAATTAAGTTGCCCTAATTTGATAAGTAAAGTTGATTATGATAAACGTAGTTTTGGAATAGGAGAATGATTTAAGGGGAGATGCTGAAGAATCAATAGTGCTTGAAAATTTCTAATATTTGGAAGGGAATAAATTGAGGGGTGTTATGAATGCATCCATTATTAGTGACTATCCACATTTCTAACTCCCATGTCACATTTATGTTTGTATTAATGTTATAGCCTATATATAGTTGCTCATATATAATGTATGAGATATATCAATAAGAAATTCATCTCTCATTCTCTTCTATACATTGCTAATAGGTTCTAGTTATTACACAACACATTATCAGCACGAAAGTGCTCGAATCATCATTGGTTTTAACCATTGATTAAAGTCTCGGTTGACCCATGTCGTTGATGATGTTTTGTTGATAAAAGTTTTGGTGGCCCGAGGTGTTTCCAACGAAGATTGGATTTCGTAGACATGACGATTGAAAAGTGATGGAGATACTATTTCCTTTAGTTATTTCAAGGTAAGTTTTTTTTCACCATACATGTTTATCTACATAAGGTACTACTCTTATACCTATATTGTTTCTTGTTGAATATGCCTTATCTTTTCAACTTGATTTTACCATGATAAGAATAATCGTTAACCAGAATGAGATTTTTGAAAGTCGGTTGCATAGGGGATGTTCAAATCCTACTCATAATTTTCATTTTCAATGACCTTTTCTAGAATAAATGATCATCACGATATTGAAAAAAAATAGGAAATATAAGTTTAATATATACATGGACACTTGTTATAGAAACCCGATGAGAAAATACTTGTTATTAATTTATTAAGTCTAATCTTATCAATCTATTTGCTAGTTATATTGCAAGCTTATTCCTTACTTTAGAAATTGATATATAGTTTGATAAATTCTTTTTATGCATGTTTAATAGATAAACCTTGAAAAGAAAAGTTGTATTATGATATCCATGATCTTGCATTTACTTGTTAATTATATTATTTATATATATTTTAAAGTTATATATATTATTTAGTTTTAATTAATATAACATAAATTCAATTAAAGATGATCTGACGGCTGAGATTGTAGCGTACGTAATGTACGATAAAGGAATTTGTACAGTACCCTTTACCTATATATATATATATATATATATAGTGGAAAGTTCAAATGAGAAGAAATTTTTTGTAAGAATTAAAAAGAAGAAATTTCAACCAATAAGAATGCTTCATTTAATTTTTGCATTTAATATTAGTGTAAGGGTATATTGGTAAACTTAGATGTATCCTTAATTGGTAGTCTTCCTTTTTAATAGCTAACTACATTAAATTTGTGTAACACCCTTGCTATTATTTAAGGGTTTTTGTATTATTTACGTAAATAAACATGTAATTATAATTACATATACATTGAAAAATACGGTTGATTTAAAAGATTTTTGGGTTTGAAACAATACAATACAATATGTATAAATTCGTCGTTTTTAAATGACCACGAAACCATGTGCGGAAGCTTGTATCTTGGTCGTGTTCGGTTCTTCAATGAGCTTGATCTTGGTCCGGACATTCCCAACATTACCTAAAGTCAAAACCACTTAAATGTTAGTTTTGACATTGATATATCGCGTATAAACAAGCTCTAGCATCGAATCTTGAAAAATAAAATAAAATCTCAAAATTGGTCCTGTCGCGTGTCGCGCCAGGATCCATTCGTTTTGTCTTGTGGCGCGGGTGCCCCCGCATGTCGCGCCAGATCCCTATGTCTCCCCCGCGTGGCGCGGGGGAGTACGTTTTCCAGCAGGTTCAGAGCTGGGTCCTGCATTTTTCAGCAACACCGTTTTTTTACGAAAACGACCATAACTTCTTCGTTATTGATCCGTTTTACACGATTCTTTTTCCTACGCGTCCGTAATTTAATTCTCCATCATATGGAGTTAAAATCCAACATCCGACATAATAAATTTTGAGACTTCTATGCCTTCGACTCATTACCTTTTTACCGAAATTTAACCTGTTTATGCATTTATCAAACCAACATGTTTGTTTGATCCCAAATTCTCATGATCTTTATATTTTTTATATATCCTATTATATTAGGTTCAACTCACGGGTTTCTTATGCAATCTTAAACTATTTTGCATATATACTTGTTTTGACTCGTTAATGGTATTTAACATTTGCAAGCTTTAAATCATGCTTCTATTAGTTTACATCCTATCCCCATTTTTATACGTATCCCAAGGACTCCATTTAACAAAACGCTTATCTCTAAACACTCTTAAAGGTTTTTTGCCCAATTTACCCCTCAAGGGCTTTTTGGTCAATTTTAGTCCTTCTTTTTGTAACGAAGGACTTTCGCTAATAGTTGACCAAAATATCACTTCTAACTACATCCTTATATTTGCGTACCTGACCCGGGTCAGTCTATTGACCCGTTTTAATACCTTGCTTCAACAATTTGCTATTTCATAGCAACACTAATTCGTAAGCCGCTTTTTCCTGTAGGCATAAGACTCGACAAGTGCTTATTAGTCGTGATTTATCAAACGGTATTAATATTGTCATTTGACCCGTTTAGGCTAAACGACCAAACATGTTGCGCTTATATTCCAATGGTATTTATTTACCATTTTATTAAGTAAGTCATTTCGGATTCCTTACCATTTAGTTATGACTTTTAAATCCGTTTCGTACACGTTAACCCAACATGGCTTATGCCAATTGGTGTCGTTTTAAACTTCAACACTTATCCATTTATACATGACGAAATCACCATTTTCCATTTGTTCTTATTTATTTAGGCCTACTTACAAAGTGGCCATTCAAAGATTCATTTTATATATGTCATCTATGACCAAAGGTCCATTTCGCATTTTTGATATATTCCGACCCGTACCACTTCGTGTCGGAACCAAAGTTCGAATACAACCTTTGCCGTAATTGTAACCGAGAATTAAATGCATATCTTACAAAAGGGTGTAAGCTTTACTTACCTCTCATCTAGTTTACGCTTTTCGTCTCGTACTTGATTTGTTTGACCCGCTTTCTCCCCAAGCTTCACCTAGCTTGTTAAGCGCCAACTATTATTCATCATTCACAAGGTGGTTAGTTTAATCATGACTTAGTATGATTATTCCACCTTACGCATTTCTATATCTAATTATCATTCATCACATCGTAGGTCAGTTTGACTTTTTAAAAGTCAAATGCCCATTAGTATACTAATTGCATATTCGAGTTCATCAACTAGTTTTAGCATTCTTTAATTACCCGGTAGGCGTTATCTTTAGGCCACCGTTTTAACCAAAGTTCTAACCAAGTTTATCACATTTCAATCACTTTAATTAGTTCAAGCGATTATCAAGACTAATTTATTAATTCATTTCACAAGAACTAAGGTTCTCATCTATAAGTGAGAACCGTTCATCATATCACTAGCATTCATCCAAACACCTTATAAAAATCGAGTTCTTCATATGAACTAATATACTACACGATTTCATACATCTACTTATATGAACAAAATTACCAATTTCATCATATCATACAAAACCCCACTTCAAGTCATGCATGAGCTCTCACTCAAACTTATAATTTGTTCAAGTATCTAACTTCAACTATCCGTTATGACGATTTTAAACATGTGTATACCATCATCTTCACTACATAATCAAAACACACTTGTCTAAAAGTGGTAAATCATCAAATTACTCGAATCATAGCAATTTACTTCAAATTTCTACTTAGGGTTTGTTACTAAGCAATCACAAATTCATAAATTCGGCCACAGCCTCTATGACTCATGCATAGATCGCATCATGCAAAGTTAACTAATTTTTACAACTTCATGAATGTTAGAAATTCGACATACCTTACGATCCCCTTGACTTGGTGATCGTTTCTATGTATTCAATTCTGAATTTGGCCTTCGATTGATCCTCCAATTTGAAGGTTTTGTTGAGTTTTAGGGTTAGCTCCCATGGAGCTTGTCTCCTGTCCATCTCACGCACGCACACACACAAGAGTGTGTGTGTTGTGTTTTGTTTTTAAGTTTATATTTCTATTTGCAAGATACCCGGCTTTGGTCCCTCGTGTTTGGTTAGTTATTAATTAGGTCACACCCTAATTATTTTCAACAATATCCCCACTTATTAACTAGGTTTAATATTCCTAGTTAACTTAGCGGGTTCGGGAATATTTATGACTAAGTTTATTTTAGGTCCCGTTAAATCGGGCCTTTTATAAATTCTATTTTCCTTACAAGCATTTATTCACGTTTTATTAAGTATCATGTTTATTTATTTAAATAATAATATTTACCGGGTTAATTTTACCTCTAACGGTATTTTACCCGTCTTTTATTATTAACGTGGTTTGATTACCAAACCCGTTTTCGGGGTGTTACAAGTCTACCCCCCTTAAAGAGGTTTCGTCCCCAAAACCTTATTTAGGTAGTTCATTGGTTTAATCAAACAAACCTAGTTTCGTTTTCAAGGCACCCGTTCCTTTTGATCAAAAGTTTTCATTTATATTGACACATCTGTCTATTATATGTAAGGCCTCGTTGGCCGTTACTTTCAGCTTGATCCGTCATCTTCAGTGATTATTTATTTCGGCGGTTAAACTTGTTAGTCACCGGTTACATTATACCCCATCACCCGGGTTTACTATCTTGCCGTCATCGGCCTTTGGCGTGTTTATGCTTTCACATCTTGTAACTCACGTTATAACGTGGTTATATTCTATATCACTTTTGTGACCGTGATCACATCACGTCCTGATTAAGTCTATTTCGTCTTTTCATTATCGAAGTTCTTTCTTTCGAATATATCGTTTTACACTTATCGGTGTCAAGATCTTTATTCTTTGATATTAATCATTTTCCGAATTCATCTCAAAATATTCATATTTGTTAAAACGTTGTTTCTTGCTAAAACTAGATTTTTTTTGTTTAACGTTCTCTCTTCACCTTGTCTTGTATCCTTCTATTACTTCTAGGAATTTTAAGTCTGAGGATTTATTCCCTTCCGATGTTATTTAATTCGTGGAATTAAAATTAGTTTCCACATTTAACTCAAGTGACCCGTAGGTTCTTTTACTTAGCCTCGTAGGCTATTTCTTTAGATTTTTCACCTTTTTAAGGTGAGATGTTAACATTTCTTTTCTTTCTACTTATGACCCAAGGGTCTTCTTGGTCCCGTAGACCTTAACACTACGTTTAATCCCGTAGGTTATGAGGATCCCGTAGATCATCTTTTATTCGTATTTATATTCAAATGTATATATACCTATATAGCTTTAAGGCATCTCTTGTTATGTTTGGAATCATTTGTTTTTGCTTTTTGAACTTTAGTTGGCCTTGACCGTAGTCTAAGGCTTCATTCATTTACTTTCGGACTAACTTTCCGATTATAACCTCTGACGCTGCTTACACGTCAGTTGGTTCTAAGCTCACTGTTTCCCTAGTTCATAATTATATTTCTTTTAAACCCATTACATAAGTTCATTAATATTTCACGCTTTTATTTATTCGATTTGCGCTTACTTACATTAGCAAGCGTCATCATATATTTAGTTCGTTTGACTTGTTCGTATGGAATTTCATTGCTTATAAATGCCAAATTTCATTCTTTATTCAACCTGTTCAGCTCTAAAATAGTGGAACGTAATTTATTCAAAATTTCTAATTACATCATCTCGTCGTCTTTTAATTACGACTCAAAACCCGAGTCTTTTAACTTTCCATCCGCGTTCCCGTTTCTCGGTCTATGCATGTGTTTAATTCTTTCCCATCAACCGGGTGTTTTACCGAAGTCGTTATTATTGCAACCCTCCGGTATGCATTAAGACCTCGCTTCATTTTTATAATCCGTCTTTGTCCTCAAGTTTGACGTTTTACAAAAACGGCCCGTTAAGAGGCACAATTGCATTTTCCGGGTTCGAGTGTAAGTACACCCCCTCCCAGTGTATACCTTAATCGTTTTTTTACATGTTTGCATTTTCCGGGTTCGATTGTAAATACACCCCCTCCTAGTGCGTACCTTAGTCGTTTTACATGTTTCTTTGTCCGTTCACTCGGGCTCATTATCCTAATTGTGACACCCCAGGAAAAACCAGTAAACTGCACAATATAAATAGCTTCCTCAGTAACCGCATGTTAAATTTCGGGATGAAATTTTTTTCAAGTTGGGGATAATGTGACAACTCGCATTTCAAACCTCTCTTTGTGTGCTTCGATGTAACCTGTTTGAACAATATGTGATTATGTGAACTTTGTGATTAATTAAATATTATGTTATATAGTTGTGTGTAACGAATTTATGTAATGAATCGAGCCCAAAATGCACAACACTTGGCCTCTCGCACAAGCCCATTCGGGCCACACTCTTTGCATTCGAACCAATAGGGCAGCCCAAGAAAAGGTTCGGCCCACCCCTATCTATACGAAAACATATCCCATCTTAGGGATTAGCTCCTCATAATTCACAACACACCAAACCCTAAATATCTTTTGCTCTCTCTCTCTCTCTCTAACTCGACGGCAAACATCCCCATCTCTCGAAGTTTTCTTGCTTGGATCGATCCTATCCTTCTCTCAACTGGTTAGTGTTTGTAGTATTGATTGTATGATGTTGTGATCCATTTGTATTACATGATGATTTAGTGATATCTTGTGTTTGAATATGATGAAAGTTGTTAAGTTTTAGTTTATGTAAATCGACTCACATGTATAGCATCTTAGGTCAATATAGAGTTGTTAATCATATGATGTTGTTGATAATCTAGAATCGATTGCATGTTAATCGACTGTTAGACGAGTATAGGTGGATAATGTGTTGGATTGTTATGATGATAAGCATGATAGTGATCTAGAACATGAATCTGTTATTATGAGCAAAGGTTAAGATTGTTGTTCATGCTTGACACGATTAGGGTTCTCAAGATGGTAAATAATTGCTTGTTTTGATCGAATGATTGTATTATTTGGAAACTGTTATCTTGATTCAATGTAAGATAGGAAACTGTTGATTAATTGTAACTAAATAGCATAAAATCCAGATGGTAAAACGGATCGCACAAGTTCCCTCTCAGTCGCACAAGATCGGGTCACACAAGACCTGATCTGATCGCACAAGGGCCAAACGCACAACCTAGGTACAACTGTTTAAACTCACGGTATTAGTTAGCTCTGCATGATCGCACAAGACCTTGTGGATCGCACAAGATGGTGCCGATCGCACAAGGCTTGGGGCCACACACGAACCACTTGGACCTTTATACGGTTGGGCCTCAAAGCCCAATTCCAATCGCACAAGGACTGGTCAGTCGCACAAGACCAACCGGACCGCACAAGAGTCATGTTTATTGTTTGGGCCTTTACATGCTGGACTGCTTATATTTTATTGGGACGGGTTTATGTTGGATCGCACAACATGTTGTGGATCGCACAAGGCGGTGCTAAACGCACAACATGTTGGGCCAGATATCTTTGGGCTTCAATGGGTGAATCGCACAAGACTGTTAGACTTGTGCGAGCCCAATCCCTCGAATCGCACAAGCATGATAATGTTATGTTATGACTGTTACGTAACAATATGTGTTTGCCATGATCAATACGTGTTCGTAATCTGTTAGCTTATGTGTAAACATACGTGCATTACTTGAACCTAGACCTGACTTGTATGGAAACCATGTTAGGACGTGGTTGACCACATATAGCTCAAGTGACCTTTTGTTTTTCTGCCGAGCAAACCAAGGTGAGTTCACACTCTTTCCAAGGCATGGGATTCCCAGGGGTTGGGAATGGGATTGAATACTACTCGAACTATCATTATTATTAAACTACTTACTACTGTCCTCGGATTGAAGGGCACGTACGTAAAACCTACGTACACGACTATAAGACCATCAACTCTATCACTTTAAGTCCCACATTTATCGACTTAATCGCCGAGGCCTATGGCGAGCGGGTCATTAGTTAATAGCGCTATTAGGTCTAACAAACCTCACACCGTGCCAGTCGGACGGGCGTGTACTAATGGACTATGGGCAAAGGGTCAATGCTGATAGACATTGACTTAGGGCACCTCTTACATTTTCGTAGCAGTCGATACGCGTGGTCTAGTAATACATGGGAAGCCCCCACTAACCTTCGCAAACGTATCTGGCAGACCGCGATACTAATTAACACGGTACATGGGTTACAAACGAATATACGATTTAGAAAATGAATGTTATAACTAAACAACCCACTGTGAACTCGCTCAACTTTGTTGTTGATTCGTTGCTACATGCCTTGCAGGTCGTTAGGTACTCATGGAGCTTGCAAAGGGAGGCGCGGTCGTTGTGGGACATGGCAGTGTGTGCCATGCTAAATACATTACTTTATTTCGTACTTAATACTTACATTGGGTTTTACAATTATGCTTATGCTTCCGCTAAACACTTAACTATGTTTTGGTTTTGAACACATTTCATATTGTTTGGTTGAATTATAGTTACTTCTTACATTGTTCAATATGATTGGTGGCTTGATCCTGGTCAGTCACACCTCCAAGCGGTGATACTCCGCGTGTGGATTTTGGGGGTGTGACAGATTGGTATCAGAGCCATTGGTTATAGAGAACTTGGTTTTAATAAGGGGAAAAAGTTTTTGTTAAAACCAAACTATAACCTGTACAGTGCTCAACGATCCACAATGACGCTTCGCTCCACGTGCAAGACTCAACATTCTAGGTGGTATGATTAACTTTACATTGCCTACTTGCTAGACTACATAGAACTTTGTTCATGGTATGCTTAGATAAACGTAACAACTATTGCATGAGAACACATATGTGCTTACTCTCTTCAGTCATCGCACTTTCGCGAACCTCTCCTTACCCATATTTTCTTTGGTATGAAGATCATGTCTGGACGCGTTAACTTAACTCAAGCCTAGTTGACGGCTTTGATCAATGAACGAGTTGCTGAGGCACTCGCAACCGCTCAGGCAGGAGGTATAACCTGCTATGGCACCCTACTTTAGGATCTTCAGATCCTACAATCTTAAACCAACTCTTGTGTTTAATTTTATTCCCTCTTGTCTACACAACAGGCCAGTTTACTCAGCAGCCTGCATGCACATTCAAAACTTTCATGGACCGTCGTCCTAGCACATTCAGTGGCATTGAAAGAGTAGTTGGACTCCTCCATTGGTTTGAAAAGCTCGAGTCCGTATTTGAGATGTGTGAATGCCCTGAGGCTCGCAGGGTGAAGTATGCCACTGGTACTCTCGAAGGCATCGCGCTGGCTTGGTGGAATGCGCAAGTTCAGATGCTGGGGTTGGCGGCTGCCAATGCCACCCCATGGAACGATTTCAAAGAACTGATCAAGCGGGAATACTGTAGTCGTGATGACATCCCCAAGCTGGAAGTGGAGTTCTTTCACGTGAAGATGACGGGGTCAGAAATAGAAGCGTATACGAAGCGGTTAAACGAGCTGGCCATCTTGTATCCAACTATGGTGGACCCTCCCATCAAGTGTATAGAGTTGTACCTCAGAGGCTTAGTACCAGAAATTCAAAGCCATGTGACATCGGCCAACTTTGCTACCATCCAGGATATTACTCGTCTAGCTCATCGTCTCACAGACCAGGCAGTGGAACAGAACAGACTGCCTAAACGTATTAGTGCTACCACTACCGCTACTACTACTGCTACTCCCAGTGACAACAAGTGAAAATGGGATGGAACCTCCAGCAAGGGTTCAACTTCGGTTCAGTCCCAGGCGCAGCAGCGAAAGACAGATGACTACCAGAGCCCCAGTCAGCAGTCTTCGGGTAGTCACAGGCAGGGTGGATATCGAGGAAATCACCCAAAGTGCAATAGATGTAACAGATACCACAGTGGTCAGTGCAACAAGGGTCGTTGTCAGAGGTGTCTCAAGATGGGTCACGAAGCTAAGGATTGCAGGAGCTCGCGACCTGCGAATCAGAACCAGCAACAACAACCACCAGCTCCACGAAACCAGCAGCAACAACAGCAGCGAGGCAACAGGGGATGCTTTCAGTGTGGTGCTGAAGGCCACTTCAAGCGAGACTGCCCCCAGTTAAACAAGAATCAGAACAACAACGATAATCAGGGCAATGGGAACAACAACAGGGGAAACAATGAAGGAAACAATGGTGCTAGGGGTCGTGCGTTCGTGCTGGGTCAGGGTGAAACAAGGAATGATCCTAACGTAGTGATGGGTAAGTTCCTTCTCGACGACTTTTATGTTACTGTATTATGTGATTCGGGTGCGGATACCAGTTATGTGTCTTTAAAGGTGAGTCAAATGCTTAAACGTACACCAACTCCTTTAAACACCAAGCATGTCGTAGAGTTAGCTAATGGTAAGAGTTTAGAAGCCACGCACATAGTCAAGGGTTGTAACATCGTTTTAGCTGGTCAGACCTTCTCTATCGATCTCATTCCTATAGTTCTAGGTAGTTTCGACATCGTCATTGGGATGGATTGGTTATCTCAACAGCAAGCAGAGATCCTATGTAAAGAGAAGATTGTTCGTATTCCTCGTTCCGGTCAGGAACCTCTCGTGATTCAAGGCGACAAGAGTGGTGCTGTGGTGGGCATCATCTCTTTCCTAATGGCCCAGAAGTGCTTGCGGAAGGGCCACACTGCTATACTAGCCCTCTTTTCTAACACGTCAGCGAAAGAAAAGGAAATCGAGGATATTCCAGTGGCACGCGATTTCCCTGAGGTATTCCCTGAGGAATTACCTGGACTTCCGCCCCATCGTCAGGTCGAGTTTCAAATCGAGCTAGCTCCTGGAGCAGCACCCATAGCTCGAGCACCTTATCGTTTAGCTCCATCAGAACTGGAAGAACTGTCCAAGCAACTACAAGAGCTCTTGGATAAGGGCTTTATTCGTCCTAGCTCTTCGCCCAGGGGAGCTCCAGTATTATTTGTGAAGAAGAAAGACGGTACCTTCAGAATGTGCATTGACTAACGCGAACTCAACAAGGTGACCGAGAAGAATCGCTATCCTCTTCCACGCATCGATGACCTGTTCGACCAGTTGCAAGGGTCGAGTTACTACTCGAAGATTGACTTAAGGTCAGGATACCACCAACTGAGAGTCCAGGATGAGGACGTCTCCAAGACAGCATTCAGAACTCGTTATGGACACTACGAGTTTCTGGTCATGCCATTCGGGTTAACAAACGCGCCTGCAGTCTTCATGGATCTTATGAACAGAGTGTGCAAGCCTTACCTAGAAAAGTTTGTTATAGTTTTCATCGACGACATCCTGATCTATTCCAAGAGTCAGGAGGAGCATGAGCAGCATCTACGACTCATTTTGAAACTTCTTCGAGCAGAGCAACTATACGCCAAGTTTTCAAAATGCGATTTTTTGGCTTCGAGAAGTTCACTTTCTAGGCCACGTGGTAAACAAGGATGGGATTCATGTTGATCCATCCAAGGTAGACTCGATTAAGAACTGGCCTGAACCTCGCACACCAACGGAAATTCACTAATTCTTGGGTTTGGCAGGTTACTACAGAAGGTTCATCAAAGATTTCTTGAAGATTCCAACGGAAATTCGCCAATTCTTGGGTTTGACAGGTTACTATAGAAGGTTCATCAAAGATTTCTTGAAGATTGCGCAGCCCCTTACACTACTGACACAGAAGGGTGTCACCTACCGTTGGGGTAGTACTCAAGAAACCGCTTTTCAGCACTTAAAGGATAGACTCTGTAGCGCACCTATACTCTCATTGCCAGAAGGCACTGACGATTTTGTGGTCTATTTCAACGCATCCATCCAGGGTCTTGGATGTGTGTTGATGCAACGTGACGAGGTCATTGCTTATGCGTCACGTCAACTTAAGGTTCACGAACGAAATTACACCACGCACGATTTAGAGCTGGGAGCTGTTGTTTTCGCGCTTAAGATATGGAGACATTACTTGTACGGTACCAAGTGCACCATCTACACCGATCACAGGAGTCTCGAGCATATCTTTAAGCAGAAGGAATTGAACATGCGTCAACGACGATGGGTCGAACTTTTGAACGATTACGAATGTGCCATCAAGTACCATCCAGGCAAAGCCAAGGTTGTGGCTGACGCACTAAGTCGAAAAGATACTACACCTAGGCGTGTACGAGCATTGCAACTCACTATCCAGTCTAGTCTTCCTTCCCAGATACGAGATGCTCAGGTAGAAGCATTGAAACCAGAAAACGTCAGGGCTGAAGCCCTACGCGGCTCAAGGCAACGATTAGAACAAAAGGAAGACGGCGCCTACTATGTAACGAGACGCATCTGGGTCCCACTCTATGGCAACTTACGCGAGCTTGTAATGGATGAAGCTCATAAGTCTCGCTACTTAGTACATCCTGGTTCGGATAAGATGTACCACGACCTTAGAACTACGAATTGGTGGCCTAGCATGAAGGCCCACATAGCAACTTACGTTAGCAAGTGTTTGACTTGTGCGAGAGTCAAGACGGAATATCAGAAACCATCAGGCCTACTCCACCAACCAAAGATACCGTAATGGAAATGGGAGGAAATTTCCATGGATTTTGTTACTGGCCTGCCTAGATCTCAACGTGGGAATGATACTATTTGGGTGATCGTGGATCGACTCACAAAGTCTGCACACTTCTTGGCTATCAAGGAAACAGATAAGTTCTCCACTCTAGCAGACGTATATCTCAAGGAAGTTGTTTCAAGGCACGGGGTGCCAACCTCTATTATTTTTGATCGTGATGCACGTTTTACTTCTGAACTGTGGCAAGCGATGCATAAATCTTTTGGCTCACGATTAGACATGAGCACAGCTTATCACCCTCAGACGGATGGGCAGTCTGAGCGCACTATTCAAACCCTCGAAGACATGCTTAGGGCATGTGTGATTGACTTTGGCAACAGCTGGGAAAAGCATCTGCCATTAGTAGGATTTTCATATAATAATAGCTACCACACCAGCATTCAAGCCGCTCCATTTGAGGCATTGTACAGGCGTAAATGCCGATCACCTCTTTGTTGGGCAGAGGTGGGTGATAGTCAGATCACTGGTCCAGAACTTGTGGTAGACGCAACGGAAAGAATTGCTCAAATACGGCAATGCATGGCGGCGGCTCGTGACCGTCAGAAAAGCTACGCTGATAAGCGCAGGAAACCACTCGAGTTCCAGGTTGGGGATCGAGTGCTACTCAAAGTCTCACCTTGGAAAGGTGTAGTTCGTTTTGGCAAGCGAGGCAAGCTCAATCTGCGGTATGTCAGACCGTTCGAAATCATAGAAAGAATAGGCAAAGTGGCCTACAAACTGAACCTACCAGCAGAACTTGGTGGAGTTCACAACGTCTTTCACGTGTCGAATCTGAAGAAGTGTCTGTCAGATGAGACCCTCATAGTTCCTTTGAAGGAGCTCACTATCGACGAACACTTGCGATTCGTCGAGGAACCTGTTGAAATCACGGACCATGATGTTAAGGTCCTCAAGCACACTAGAATACCTCTTGTACGAGTTCGTTGGAACTCCCATCGTGGCCCAGAGTTCACCTTGGAACGAGAAGATCAAATGAAACTCAAGTATCCCCAGTTGTTCGAAAACAATGCAACTACTACCGAGGCTGAAGCTACTACAGAATTTCGGGATGAAATTCCAAATCAACGGGGGGATGATGTGACACCCCAGGAAAAACCAGTAAACTGCACAATACAACTAGCTTCCTCAGTAACCGCATGCTAAATTTCGGGATGAAATTTGTTTCAAGTTGGGGATAATGTGACAACTCGTATTTCAAACCTCTCTTTGTTTGCTTCGATGTAACCTGTTTGAACAATATGTGATTATGTGAACTTTGTGATTAATTAAATGTTATGTTATATAGTTGTGTGTAACGAATTTATGTAAAGAATCGAGCCCAAAACGCACAACACTTGGCCGCTCGCACAAGCCCATTCAGGCCACGCTCTTTGCATTCGAACCAATAGGGCAGCCCAAGAAAAGGTTCGACCCACCCCTATCTACACGAAACATATCCTATCTTAGGGATTAGCTCCTCATAATTCACAACACACCAAACCCTAAATATCTTTCTCTCTCTCTCTCTCTAACTCGACGGCAAACATCCCCATCTCTCGAAGTTTTCTTGCTTGGATCGATCCTATCCTTCTCTCAACCGGTTAGTGTTTGTAGTATTGATTGTATGATGTTGTGATCCATTTGTATAACATGATGATTTAGTGATATCTTGTGTTTGAATATGATGAAAGTTGTTAAGTTTTAGTTTATGTAAATCGACTCACATGTATAGCATCTTAGGTTAATATGGAGTTGTTAATCACATGATGTTGTTGATAATCTAGAATCTATTGCATGTTAATCGACTGTTAGACGAGTATAGGTGGATAATGTGTTGGATTGTTATGATGATATGCATGATAGTGATCTAGAACATGAATCTGTTATTATGAGCAAAGGTTAAGATTGTTGTTCATGCTTGACACGATTAGGGTTCTCAAGATGGTAAATAATTGCTTGTTTTGATCGAATGATTGTATGATTTGGAAACTGTTATCTTGATTCAATGTAAGATAGGAAACTGTTAATTAATTGTAACTAAATAGCATAAAATCCGGATGGTAAAACGGATCGCACAAGTTCCCTCTCAGTCGCACAAGATCAGGTCACACAAGACCTGATCTGATCGCACAAGGGCCAAACGCACAAGCTAGGTACAACTGTTTAAACTCACGGTATAAGTTAGCTCTGCATAATCGCACAAGACCTTGTGGATCGCACAAGATGGTGCCGATCACACAAGGCTTGGGGCCCTACACGCACCACTTGGACCTTTATACGGTTGGGCCTCAAAGCCCAATTCCAATCGCATAAGGACTGGTCAGTCGCACAAGACCAGCCGGACCGCACAAGAGTCATGTTTATTGTTTGGGCCGTTTACATGCTGGACTGCTTATATTTTACTTGGCCGGGTTTATGTTGGATCGCACAACATGTTGTGGATCGCACAAGGCGGTGCTGAACGCACAACATGTTGGGCCGGATATCTTTGGGCTTCAATGGTTGAATCGCACAAGACTGTTAGACTTGTGCGAGCCCAATCCCTCGAATCGCACAAGCATGATAATGTTATGTTATGACTGTTAATGTGACAATATGTGTTTGCCATGATCAATACGTGTTTGTAATCTGTTAGCTTATGTGTAAACATACGTGCATTACTTGAACCTAGACCTGACTTGTATGGAAAACATGTTAGGACGTGGTTGACCACATATAGCTCAAGTGACCTTTTGTTTATCTGCCGTGCAAACCAAGGTGAGTTCACACTCTTTCCAAGGCATGGGATTCCCAGGAGTTGGGAATGGGATTGAATACTACTCGAACTATCATTACTATTAAACTACTTACTACTGTCCTCGGATTGAAGGGCATGTACGTAAAACCTACGTACACGACTATAAGACCATCAAATCTATCACTTTAAGTCCCTCATTTATCGACTTAATCGCCGAGGCCTATGGCGAGCGGGTCATTAGTTAATAGCGCTATTAGGTCTAACAAACCTCACACCGTGCCAGTCGGACGGGGCGTGTACTAATGGACTATGGGCAAAGGGTCAATGCTGATAGACATTGACTTAGGGCACCTCTTACATTTTCGTAGCAGTCGATACTCGTGGTCTAGTAATACATGGGAAGCCCCCACTAACCTTCGCAAACGTGTCTGGGAGACCGCGATACTAATTAACACGATACATGGGTTACAAACGAATATACGATTTACAAAACGAATGCTATACCTAAACAACCCACTGTGAACTCGCTCAACTTTGTTGTTGATTTGTTGCTACATGACTTGCAGGTCGTTAGGTACTCATGGAGCTTGCACAGGGAGGCGCGGTCGTTGTGGGACATGGCAGTGTGTGCCATGCTAAATACATTACTTTATTTCGTATTTAATACTTACATTGGGTTTTACAATTATGCTTATGCTTCCGCTAAACACTTAACTATGTTTTGGTTTTGAACACTTTTCATATTGTTTGGTTGAATTATAGTTACTTCTTACATTGTTCAATATGATTGGTGGCTTGATCCTGGTCAGTCACGCCTCCAAGCGGTGATACTCCGCGTGTGGATTTTGGGGGTGTGACACTAATATAATACGCTTCTGTCACTCGGCTATGCGTTTACATTATTATCAAATATTTTGTTTATCTGATTCATTTAGGTACCTTTTTGATTTGTCCTATTAACCCCGTCCTTCCTACATCGGACGTAAATGCGTCCATCATAAGAAGTTCATGACATCATGTATTCACTACTTACTTGGCCAGAGTAAGCGATCAACACATGACACACATGACCTTTTTATAATTTTCACATTACACCCCATGTAAGTAACGCCTCCATTTAATTCTCTTGGAAATAATATCCTAGATAGGTATTCTATTCAGGCTTTTTCCAAGTTTTTAATTACATATGCAACGGTCAGTCTCTACGTATTTGTTGCATATTACTATTCGTGCAATAAATTTAAAATGTGCACCTGTAAATGCTTGCCCTATCGGGCTTTCCATGTCATTAACCTTGTTCTCGATCGCTACGTGTTTTAGGTCCTTGTTGAGCATACTCTTTGGAACGTCCCTCTATCAAATCCGCGATTTGTTAAACTCTCGCTATCTTCATATGCGAGTGTCCTTATACTAAAACATTTACAACAGTTAGTAATTTCGACATTAATGGATGCCCGTATTATAATACAAGGCTTTTCTACTACATGTAATTATAATTACATATACATTGAAAAATACGGTTGATTTAAAAGATTTTCGAGTTTGAAACAATACAATACAATATGTATAAATTCGTCATTTTTAAATGACGACGAAACCATGTGCGGAAGCTTGTATCTTGGTCGTGTTCGGTTCTTCAATGAGCTTGATCTTCATCCGGACATTCCCAACATTACCTAAAGTCAAAACCACTTAAAATGTTAGTTTTGACATTGATATATCGCGTATAAACAAGCTCTAGCATCGAATCTTGAAAAATAAAATAAAATCTCAAAACTGGTCCTGTCGCGTGTCGCGCCAGGATCCATTCGTTTTGTCGCGTGGCGCGGGTGCCCCCGCGTGTCGCGCCAGATCCCTGTGTCTCCCCCGCGTGGCGCGGGGGAGTACGTTTTCCAGCAGGTTCAGAGCTGGGTCCAGCATTTTTCAGCAACACCGTTTTTTTACGGAAACGACCATAACTTCTTCGTTATTGATCCGTTTTACGCGATTCTTTTTCCTACGCGTCCGTAATTTAATTCTCCATCATATGGAGTTAAAATCCAACATCCGACATAATAAATTTTGAGACTTCTAAGCCTTCGACTCATTACCTTTTTACTGAAATTTAACCCGTTTATGCATTTATCAAACCAACATGTTTGTTTGATCCCAAATTATCATGATCTTTAGATTTTCGATATATCCTATTATATTAGGTTCAAGTCACGGGTCTCTTATGCAACCTATTTTGCATATATACTTGTTGTGACCCGTTAAGGGTATTTAACATTTGCAAGCTTTAAATCACGCTTCTATTAGTTTACATCCTATCCCCATTTTTATACGTATCCTAAGGATTCCATTTAACAAAACGCTTATCTCTAAACACTCTTAAAGGTTGTTTGCCCAATTTACCCCTCAAGGGCATTTTGGTCAATTTTAGTCCTTCTTTTTGTAATGAAGGACTTTCGCTAATAGTTTACCGAAATATCACTTCTAACTACATCCTTATATTTGCGTACCTGACGCGGGTCAGTCTATTGACTTGTTTTAATACCTTGATTCAACAATTTGCTATTTCATAGCAACACTAATTCGTAAGCCGCGTTTTCCTGTAGGCATAAGACTCGACAAGTGCTTATTAGTCGTGATTTATCAAATTGTATTAATATTGTCATTTGACCCGTTTAGTCTAAACGACCAAACATTTTGCGCTTATATTCCAATGGTATTTATTTACCATTTTATTAAGTAAGTCATTTCGGATTCCTTACCATTTAGTTATGACTTTTAAATCCGTTTCGTACACGTTAACCCAACATGGCTTATGCCAATTGGTGTCGTTTTAAACTTCAACACTTATCCATTTATACATGACGAAATCACCATTTTCCATTTGATATATTCCGACCCGTACCACTTCGTGTCGGAACCAAAGTTCGAATACAACCTTTGCCGTAATTGTAGCCGAGAATTAAATGCATATCTTACAAAAGGGTGTATGTGACAACTGTGCTCTGTAATCGTTGTACGATGTAAAACAATGTTGACTATTAATAAAACAATGTGCTTTGGTGTTATTATATGTGTTTTGATGTTATTATGTGTGTATTTGTGTTTGGTGATTTTTACAATTCGATTCGATTCCAATTTCAAGCTTTAAATCGCTTTCTTGAAAGTTATACGCGAACTAGTGCGTAAACGCAGTCAGTAAAACGCGATAAACATTCCGGAATAGTGACATAGGCTTAACATACGTTAAATAACCTCCACATAACTTAGAAATAAGTTTTGAATGGGGTGGTGTGTTAAAATCAACTTTGTTCGATCGCAGGGACTATTTATGTCAAACTGCGAAACTATACCGACTTTTATAGTAACGAACATTCCGGAACTTGATCATAAGTTAAACATACCCTAAATATCCTTTACATAGCTTAGAAATAGTCTTTAAGGGGTTCGGTATGCTAAAATAAACTTTATTGATCAATAGGGACTAAAAGCGTCAAAAAGTGCACAAGTTTGCATTTTCGCGCATATTTTACGTTCTGAATATATCCGGACATCCAAGAATTCATGTAATCATTAAAATAATATGTTTTAGTGTGTGGCATGACAAAATTTCATTCGTCGCTTAATTTGGATCGTTTTTGCGTTCGTTACGACTTCCGTCGTAATTAACCAAACAACGCAACCGTACGACCAAACGAACCGACATCCGAGATATTTTTGAGCATGTTTTGAGTTCCCTGTACTTTAACATCATTTTAGAGCCTTGAAATGAGGTTAACGGGGCTTAAACGTGTCAAAAATGAGTCGAATTGCATGATTCTGAAGTGAAGGGACCTGTTTTGACATTCTGCCAAACATCCTTACACGGGCCGCGTAAGATATGCCTGTAGGTTACGCGGGCCGCGTGGCTATGTCAGACAGAAACTTCAGAATCAGCAATCTGGCTAAATTCAGGGGTTTTAATGTAATATTTGCAATACCTGGAGCTGGTTTTCGACTCCCATTGTATTTTAATACCATTAACCCACATGTATGGCCAAGATTACTCCCTCAAACCACTTGGAATCATCCTATTGATCCTAACTTCCTATAAATAGCAAGCTTCCTCATTTGGGTTCTTCACATTTGATCTGAATTCAGCTCTAAGTTGGGGTGTTTACACTTCATACCTGAGCTATTTTCGATCAAACATCCATCTTGGACCCTTTGTAAGTCCTCTTCTTGCTTGTTCTTGTATTTCAAGCATGAAGGTCAAACAAGTTTGACTTTCAGCTTTGACCAAGTCAGTAGTCAACAAAAAGTTCCGTTGAACTTTGCAACGTGAGCGTAATCACGATGGTTATAGTCCCTTGTGACTATACCTACTGATTACCACGTTGACTAGGCGTAGTGACGAGTCGTAGTTTCGGCCAAAATGCGTGTTTATGCGTATTTTGTAACCAAACTACTCTGGGGTATCAAAACAGTTTGTTTTCATATCAAAACTTGTTTTCTAACTTAACTAAACATGTTCTAGCATGTTTAGCTCGTCACTCTTAGTATGGTGCTTGTGTAGAGTCGTAAGTCAAGCGGACTAAACACCCGCTTAGAATTTCGAACACGACCCGTTTGGTCGATCATTAGGATCCGATCAAACATGTTTAGTGACCATAGTAGCATAGGGAATAACCTTTCAAGGTTATACCTTATGGTCACTTAGACTTAATTAGTCGCATGATAAGTAGTTTATATACCTTTGGTAAATTACCAAAATGCCCTTTTCATACATAATTGGTAAATAAGTATATATAACCTAAATTTTTGTCACATAACAGGTTATGCAACATATTTAAACATGTATGGGCATATAATACTTGTCATAGGACTAGTTAGACGTCTCAAATGCGTTTTTGCGCGCACGACGCGTTAAAGTAGCGTGAGCTACCTTAATGGGTCGCAATGGGTCGAAAGCACTTAGGTTAGGTTCCGATTTAGAATGTAGGCTTTGTCAAACCATATCATATGAGTTCCAACACTCATTTGGTTTACAAGACCTCATTCTGTCCGAACTTCCGACTTAGGCGTCTATTGTTTGACTACTGATTCGATTACTAGGTGTTGTTTGATTTCTCTGGTTTGCTCGAGTTTGTTGAAGTTCTATTTGATCGAGGATACTTTGCGCTCCATGTGAGTACATAGTTCCCCTATTTTACTGTTTTCAATTGTTTTGGGGTGATTCATATGTACGAAATGTTTTCAAGGTTTAAACGATGATTTCAAAAACGATTAAAACAATTTTTACTAAACTAATAACGATTTCAATAATTTGAACAAAACTAGTTGGTTGTATTTACATAACGAATTCATTAATTTTGGCCCAACCGACCAGTATTAGGTTATGGTACCATAGGATCTGACAAATCCCGTTACTTTACTACACCCATGGTTATGTGTGGGGGTTGTGGGTAGCGACTGAATCTAATGTTTGTTAACTTACCCTTTGGTGGTTTGTTAACTCGAGAAGCGATAAACGAGGTGATCGAGTCATGAAGGTTTGAATGTTATTAACGAGACGACCATATATAAGTTATCACAATTAAAACGAGGACGATTTAAACGATTTTATACGAGTAAACGATGTTAAACAATCAGGGTAAACGATTGGTTTTTGGCTAGTGTTTAGATAACGGGACGCGTGTAATGTGGTGAAAACATGGTAGATATGCTGCTGGTACTTCTTATATATAAGTGTTTTCAACATAATATATACTGTGGCGTTATTTAGTTCACTTGGGTAAACGATTTTGGAACGATATCACACAAACGAGGTTTTCGAAATAATACGAGTTTTATTAACGAGATTTTATTAACGATTTAATACGAGATGTTTTACAAATTGCTTTACTAAAACAAATGTTTTTTGGTCAAGAATCATGGCTACGAGATTTTATAAACTATAACCCGCTTGATTTGAGTTGGTTAATTAAGTTGCAATATTACACTCTTTTCAAAACAAAGTTTTTAAATGAAGTATCGCAACATTTAAACTAGCCATGAATCCGACACTCCTATAAAACCTACGTACTCGCCAGCATTTCCTTGCTGACTAAGTTTTTACATATGTTTCAGGTGTTGTTGCTTGATGTGGTTTCTAGGATGCATGCGTCACATAGGATCTGGACAAGGCCTTAGTGACATAATAACAATGATAGTCGATATTTAACGTGTTTGTTATGTGTCAAGACAATGTAATGTTAATATTTTCAATAAAACGAAACTCTTTGTGTATCCATGATTGTGAAACAATAATTCTGTTGCAATACTCCCCGAGATTTCCGCCGCGGTTTTGTTGTTTTAACGCGGTCGGGGTGTGACAGAAGAGTTGGTATCAGAGCCAATGGTTATAGGGAATTAGGTTATTAGTAATGCTTTGACCTAGACTATAACTTTAGGACCCTAACACAAGTCTACTTGTGTTTAGATTTTAAAACAAAACCGTCACCTATCCTTAGGTGATAACCACAACGAGAACACAAACCCGAATCTGCTTTGAAAATTAATCATCCGTTCTAGGATGATTGATTACTAGGTTTTGAACCCTTTTTATAAGGTTTTGAACCCTTCCAGTTTGACTCATATTTGGCTTAGTGCCTTCTGAGTTTTCAAAATCTCGAAAAACTTTGGGTCTAAATAGTGTGAACACATGCAAACTGGAAGAGTGAATGCCTGTACCCTGAGTTTTCTGTCTAAGGCTAGAGTGTTCGTACAAATCCACATAATCGGACCAGTCACTCTTACCTGGGAACTCTTGGGGTGAGTGTTCACTTATAGGCGAGCATGTCTTCGCGATGCATTATTTTGATTCATTTACTTTGATTAGTCACTGCGTGTCGTTTGTTTGTTCGAGGTAACGAACAAATGATCGCCTTCCTTGTGTTTTGTCGATACCTCTTTTTGCTTTTTCTAATTATCAACTTTACTCGTTTCTCATATTTCCTTGTTAGACAATGCCTCCTCGACGTGAAGCACAATCCTTCACTATTGAAGAAATCGCAGCCCTAGTCTCTCAGCAAGTGGCTGCTGTGCTTCCCGGTGTTGTGACTCAAGTCCACGAGATATACAACAATAACAATAATAACAACAATAATGCACAGTGTAATTTCAAGAACTTCAATTCTGCTAAGCCGCTTAAGTTTTCTGGGTCGCAAGGAGCAACTGCGCTCCTGCAGTGGTTTGAGAGTATCGAGAGCACATTCAGGCATGTGCAGTATCTGAATGCGCGTAAGGTTGATTTTGCTTCGAGCGTGTTTGAGAAGCGAGCGCTTACCTGGTGGAATGGTATTATGCGCGATAGGGGTGCCGAAGTGGCATTGGCACAAACATGGGAAGAGCTTCGAGCTCTCATGATGAAAGAGTTTTATCCCCGTCACGAGATTCGAGCTTTGGAATGAGAGTTTGACGATTTAAAGCAAGATGTGGCTGAGCACCGTGCGTACACGGATCGTTTTGAGGAACTCAGTCTATTGTGTCCCACCATGGTTACCCCACCAGACAAAGCAATCGAAAGATATATCGATGGTCTACCCGATTCTATGCTGGATATTGTGACCGGTGTTAATCCTACTACCCTTTGTCAAGCAATCGAGTTGTCTGCTACCCTGACTGAGACTCAAGCCAGAAAGGGTAAACTCACCCGAAAGGAGGATAAAAAGAAGGCGACTGATTCTGGGAAAGACAAGAAAAAGGGTAAGGGTAAAGAAGGTGAGTCGTCGAAGAAATCGAGGAAGCGATAGGGTGCCCAGAATTTTGCTGTTACGGCACAGACTAATCAGAACTCACCTGCTCAACCTCCTGCAAAAAAGGCGTATGCTGGTACCGCACCTCATTGTGCTCGCTGCAACGGTCATCATGTTGCATAGCAAGCTTGTAAGCAGTGCACGACGTGTGGTAAACTTGGGCATTTGGCCAATGTTTGTCGTTTAGGACAAAATCAGGTTGCCCAGGTTCAAGCTCCGGTACAAGGGAATGCTGCTAGATTCCCACCAGGTTCATGTTTCAATTGTGGAAACTTTGGTCACTTCCGCAACAACTGTCCGAGGCTGGCAAATGCAAACGCGAATGCTAACGCGAATCCGAATGCGAACGTCAACGCCAACGTGAATCCTGCTCGAGGGCGAGCATACAACTTGAATGCAAACGAAGCAAGGGCTGACAACGAGGTTGTCAATGGTACGTTTCTTGTTAACGATCGACCCGCATCTATTCTTTTTGATTCTGGTGCCGATAGAAGTTTTGTTTCGTTATCTTTTGAACCTTTGCGTGCGATACCTAGAACTAAATTGAGGAAACCCTTATATGTCGAAGTTGCTACTGGTAAACCTCTTGTCCTCGACTCTGTTATTCGTGATTGTCAGTTGAACCTTGATAACCATCTTTTTCCTATTGACCTCACGCCAATGCAACTTGGGAACTTCGACATTATCATTGGAATGGATTGGTTAACCAAACACCACGCTGAGGTTGTTTGTTTCGATAAGATTGTTTGTATTCCTATTCCGTCTGGCGATGTTCTGGAGATTCGTGGCAAGAAACCTTCAGGTGGATTAAAGCTTATGTCATGTATGGAAGCCCAAAGGTATTTGCGAAAAGGATATGTTGCCTTCTTGGCACATGCCACCGAGGAGAAAAGCAAAAGTAAGAGTATTCAGGATATTCCGATTGTTCGGGATTATCCAGAGGTGTTTCCTGATGAACTGCCTGGTTTGCCTCCAGTTCGTCAAGTTGAGTTTCATATCGACCTTGTACCCAATGCCAACCCGATTGCGAAAGCACCTTACCGTCTTGCACCATCAGAGATGCAAGAGTTATCGAAACAGCTTCAAGAGTTATCTGATAAAGGATTCATCCGTCCGAGTCATTCACCTTGGGGAGCTCCTGTCCTCTTCGTGAAAAAGAAAGATGGGTCTTTTCGAATGTGTATCGATTATCGTTAGCTTAATAAGCTTACCATCAAGAATCGATATCCCCTACCTCGAATTGATGATCTCTTTGACCAGCTGCAAGGTGCTTCATGCTTTTCTAAGATCGATCTACGTTCTGGGTATCATCAACTTCGTGTTCTCGAAGAAGATATTCCCAAAACTGCTTTCCGCACGAGATATGGGCATTACGAGTTCACAGTCATGCCCTTTGGTTTGACGAATGCTCAAGCTATCTTTATGGACTTAATGAATAGGGCCTGTAAACCTTATTTAGACAAGTTCATTATTGTGTTCATCGATGATATCCTCATTTATTCGAAGACTCGAGCCGATCACGAACAACACCTTCGCTTAACATTGGAACTCCTTAAGAAGGAACAACTTTTCGCTAAATTCTCCAAGTGTGAATTCTGGCTTAAAGAAGTTCAGCTTCTGGGTCATATAGTCAACGAACAGGGTATTCATGTGGATCCTTCCAAGATTGTTGCTATTAAGGATTTGAGTACACCGACGACACCTACAGAGATTCGATCTTTTCTTGGTCTTGCTGATTATTATCGTCGATTCATTTCAAACTTCTCAAAGATTGCGGTTCCACTCACCACTTTGACTCAGAAGAATAAGCCATTTGAGTGGGGACCCAAGCAAGAAGAAGCGTTCCAAACGCTGAAGCAGAAGTTATGTAATGCTCCTGTTCTATCTCTGCCCGAGGGAAGCGACGATTTCGTTGTCTATTGCGATGCGTCCAACTTATGCCTTGGTTGCGTCCTCATGCAACGAGGTAAGGTTATAGCATATGCATCTAGAGAGTTGAAAGTTCACGAGAAGAACTATACGACACATGATCTTGAGTTAGGAGCTGTGGTTTTCGCGCTTAAAATCTGGAGACACTACCTCTATGGAACGAAGTGTGTGGTTATCACAGACCACAAAAGTCTCCAGCATATTCTTAATCAAAAAGAGCTGAACATGAGGCAACGACGCTGGGTTGAACTCTTGAACGATTACGATTGCGAGATTCGCTACCATCCTGGTAAGGCGAATGTCGTAGCCGATGCGCTCAGTCGAAAAGAGCGAGTCAAGCTTCACTCTGTCCAAGCTCTATCCGACATTCAATCTCGTGTCCTTCAAACTCAACAATCCTGTATGACCAAGGGTTCATTGAAAGATGAGCTACCGCTTCAACTTGAGCTTAAGCTCGAAAGGAAAGGCGATGGTTTACTCTACTTCAAGGATCGTTTGTGGATTCCGAAACAAGACGATCTTCGCACCCTAGTGATGGACGAATCTCACAAGTCTCGATATTCTATCCATCCTGGTGCTGATAAAATGTACAAGGATCTTCGTACCAAGTTCTAGTGGCCTAGTATGAAGAAAGATGTTGCCTTGTATGTATCGAAATGCCTAACTTGTCTTAAAGTCAAGGCTGAACATCAACGACCTTCTGGTTTGCTTGTATAACCAGAGATACCGGTTTGGAAGTGGGAGAGCCTTGCGATGGATCTCATCACTAAGTTACCGTGTACATCTAAAGGTCACGATGCTATTTGGGTTGTTATCAATCAATTAACGAAGTCAGCTCATTTTCTTCCGATTCGCGAGGATCTATCTGCTGATAAACTTGCAAAGATTTATGTTGATGAGATTGTTTCACGACATGGCGTTCCTTTGGATATCATTTCCGATCGTGATGCTCGATTTTCATCTCATTTCTGGAAGACCATGCAATCTGCTATGGGAACCCAACTAAATCTAAGCACTGCTTATCATCCCCAAACAGATGGACAATCCGAGAGAACGATTCAAACTTTGGAGGATATGCTTAGAGCATGCGTGATAGACTTTGGTGGTAATTGGGATTCTCATCTGCCAATGATCGAGTTCTCTTACAACAATAGTTATCATGCTAGCATCAAAATGGCACCATTCGAAGCTCTCTACGGTCGAAAATGTCGTTCACCTGTCTGTTGGAACGAGACCAGTGAAGCTCAGCTTACTGGACCTGAGCTCGTTCTGGAAACAACGGACAAAATCAAGAAAATCCGCGATAATCTTGTGACAGCTCGAAGCCGTCAAAAGAGTTATGCGGATATGCAACGCAAGCCCTTAGAATTTCAAGTCGGAGACCGTGTCCTACTCAAGGTTTCACCTTGGAAAGGAGTCGTGAGATTTGGAAAGAAAGGAAAACTTGCACCTCGATATGTGGGACCATTCAAGATTGTGGAAAGAATTGGGAAAGTTGCATATCGACTAGAGCTACCTCCAGAGCTTGGAAATATTCATCCGACTTTTCACGTGTCCAATTTGCGATAGTGTTTAGCTGACGCTGATCTTCACATTCCTCTTGACGAGATCCGAATCAATGAAACAATGCACTTTGTCGAGAAACCCCTGGAGATAGTGGACCGTACATTCAAGCAGTTGAAGAACAAACGGATTCATTTGGTTAAAGTTCGTTGGGAGTCCAAACGTGGCCCAGAATTTACTTGGGAACGTAAGGACCAAATGATGACCAAATATCCGCATTTGTTTTCACGAGCTTCCTCTAGTTAAAATTTCGGGACGAAATTTCCTGAAGTAGGGGAGAGCGTGACAACTGTGCTCTGTAATCGTTGTACGATGTAAAACAATGTTGATTATTAATAAAACAATGTGCTTTGGTGTTATTATATGTGTTTTGATGTTATTATGTGTGTATTTGTGTTTGGTGATTTTTACAATTCGATTCGATTCCAATTTCAAGCTTTAAATCGCTTTCTGGAAAGTTATACGCGAACTAGTGCGTAAACGCAGTCAGTAAAACGCGATAAACATTCCGGAATAGTGACATAGGCTTAACATACCTTAAATAACCTCCACATAACTTAGAAATAAGTTTTGAATGGGTTGGTGTGTTAAAATCAACTTTGTTCGATCGTAGGGACTATTTGTGTTAAACTGCGAAACTATACTGATTTGTATAGTAACGAACATTCCGGAACTTGATCATAAGTTAAACATACCCTAAATATCCTTTACATAGCTTAGAAATAGGCTTTGAGGGGTTCGGTATGCTAAAATAAACTTTATTGATCAATAGGGACTAAAAGCGTCAAAAAGTGCACAAGTTTGCATTTTCGCGCATATTTTACGTTCTGAATATATCCGGACATCCAAAAATTCATGTAATCATTAAAATATTATGTTTTAGTGTGTGGCATGATAAAATTTCATTCGTCGCTTAATTTGGATCGTTTTTGCGTTCGTTACGACTTCCGTCGTAATTAACCAAACAACGCAACCGTACGACCAAACGAACCGACATCCGAGATATTTTTGAGCATGTTTTGAGTTCCCTATACTTAACGTCATTTTAGAGCCTTGAAATGAGGTTAACGGGGCTTAAACGTGTCAAAAATGAGTCGAATTGCATGATTCTGAAGTGCAGGGACCTGTTTTGACATTCTGCCAAACATCCTTACACGGGCCGCGTAAGATATGCTGGTAGGTTACATGGGCCGCGTGGCTATGTCAGACAGAAACTTCAGAATCAACAATCTGGGCTAAATTTAAGGGTTTTAATGTAATATTTGCAATACCTGGAGCTGGTTTTCGACTCCCATTGTATTCTAATACCATTAACCCACATGTATGGCCAAGATTACTCTCTCAAACCACTTGGAATCATCCTATTGATCCTAACTTCCTATAAATAGCAAGCTTCCTCATTTGGGTTCTTCACATTTGATCTGAATTCAGCTCTAAGTTGGGGTGTTTACACTTCATTCCTGAGCTATTTTAGATCAAACATCCATCTTGGACCCTTTGTAAGTCCTCTTCTTGCTTGTTCTTGTATTTCAAGCATGAAGGTCAAACAAGTTTGACTTTTAGCTTTGACCAAGTCAATGGTCAACACAAAGTTCCGTTGAACTTTGCAACGTGAGCGTAATCACGATGGTTATAGTCCATTGTGACTATACCTACTGATTACCACGTTGACTAGGCGTAGTGACGAGTCATAGTTTCGGCCAAAATGGGTGTTTATGCGTATTTTGTAACCAAATTACTCTAGGGTATCAAAACCGTTTGTTTTGATATCAAAACCTGTTTTCAAACTTAACTAAACATGTTCTAGCATGTTTAGCTCGTCACTCTTAGTTTGGTGCTTGTGTAGAGTCGTAAGTCAAGCGGACTAAACACCCGCTTAGACGTTCGAACACGACCCGTTTGGTCGATCATTAGGATCCGACCAAACATGTTTAGTGACCATAGTAGCATAGGAATAACCTTTCAAGGTTATACCTTATGGTCATTTAGGCTTAATTAGTCGCATGATAAGTAGTTTATATGCCTTTGGTAAATTACCAAAATGCCCTTTTCATACATAATTGGTAATTAAGCATATATAACCTAAATTTTTATCACATAACTGGTTATGCAACATATTTAAACATGTATGGGCATATAATACTTGTCATAGGACTAGTTAGACGTCTCAAACGCGCTTTTGCGCGCACGACGCGTTAAAGTAGCGTGAGCTACCTTAATGTGTCGCAATGGGTCGAAAGCACTTAGGTTAGGTTCCGATTTGGAATGTAGGCTTTGTCAAACCAAATCATATGAGTTCCAACACTCATTTGGATTACAAGAGCTCATTTTGTCCGATCTTCCGATTTAGGCATCTATTGTTTGACTAGTGATTCGATTACTAGGTGTTGTTTGATTTCTCTGGTTTGCTCGAGTTTGTTGAAGTTCTATTTGATCCAGGATACTTTGCGCTCCATGTGAGTACATAGTTCCCCTATTTTACTGTTTTCAATTGTTTTGGGGTGATTCATATGTACGGAATTTTTTCAAGGTTTAAACGATGATTTCAAAAACGATTAAAACAATTTTTACTAAACTAATAACGATTTCAATAATGTGAACAAAACCAGTTGGATGTATTTACATAACGAATGACATTCATTAATTTTGGCCCAACCGACCAGTATTAGGTTATGGTGCCATTGGATCTGACAAATCCCGTTACTTTACTACACCCACTGTTATGTGTGGGGGTTGTGGGTAGCGACTGAATCTGATGTTTGTTAACTTACCCTTTGGTGGTTTGTTAACTCGAGAAGCGATAAACGAGGTGATCGAGTCACGAAGGTTTGAATGTTATTAACGAGACGACCATATATAAGTTATCACAATTAAAACGAGGACGATTTAAACGATTTTATACGAGTAAACGATTTGGAAACGATGTTAAACAATTAGGGTAAACGATTGGTTTTTGGCTAGTGTTTAGATAACGGGACGGGTGTAATGTGGTGAAAACATGGTAGATACGCCGCTGGTACTTCTTATATATAAGTGTTTTCAACATAATATATACCGTGGCGTTATTTAGTTCACTTGGGTAAACGATTTTGGAACGATATCACACAAACGAGGTTTTCGAAATAATACGAGTTTTATTAACGAGATTTTATTAACGATTTAATACGAGTTGTTTTACAAATTGCTTTACTAAAACAAATGTTTTTGGGTTAAGAATCATGGCTATGAGATTTTATAAACTATAACCCGCTTGATTTGAGTTGGTTAATTAAGTTGCAATATTACACTCATTTCAAAACAAAGTTTTTAAATGAAGTATCGCAACATTTAAACTAGCCATGAATCCGACACTCCTATAAAACCTATGTACTCGCCATCATTTCCTTGCTGACTAAGTTTTTACATATGTTTCAGGTGTTGTTGCTTGATGTGGTTTCTAGGATGCATGCGTCACATAGGATCTGGACAAGGCCTTAGTGACATAATAACAATGATAGTCGATATTTAACGTGTTTGTTATGTGTCAAGACAATGTAATGTTAATATTTTCAATAAAACGAAACTCTTTGTGTATCCATGGTTGTGAAACAATAATTCTGTTGCAACGCTCCCCGACATTTCCGCCGCGGTTTTGTTGTTTTAACGCGGTCGGGGTGTGACAGTGTAAGCTTTACTAAACTCTCATCCGGTTTACGCTTTTCGTCTCGTACTTGATTTGTTTGACCCGCTTTCTCCCCAAGCTTCACCTAGCTTGTTAAGCGCCAACTATTATTCATCATTCACAAGGTGGTTAGTTTAATCATGACTTAGTACGATTATTCCACCTTACGCATTTCTATATCTAATTATCATTCATCACATCGTAGGTCAGTTTGACTTTTTAAAAGTAAAATGCCCATTACTATACTAATTACATATTCGAGTTCATCAACTAGTTTAGCATTCTTTAATTACCCGGTAGGCGTTATCTTTAGGCCACCGTTTTAACCAAAGCTCTAACCAAGTTTATCACATTTCAATCACTTTAATTAGTTCAACGATTATCAAGACTAATTTATTCATTCATTTCACAAGAACTAAGGGTTCTCATCTATAAGTGAGACCCGTTCATCATATCACTAGCATTCATCCAAACACCTTATAAAAATCAAGTTCTTCATATGAACTAATATACTACACGATTTCATACATCTACTTATATGAACAAAATTACCAATTTCATCATATCATACAAAAACCCACTTCAAGTCATGCATGAGCTCTCACTCAAACTTATAATTTGTTCAAGTATCTAACTTCAACTATCCGTTATGACGATTTTAAACATGTGTATACCATCATCTTCACTACATAATCAAAACCCACTTGTCTAAAAGTGGTAAATCATCAAATTACTCGAATCATAGCAATTTACTTCAAATTATTACTTAGGGTTTGTTCCTAAGCAATCACAAATTCATAAATTCGGCCATAGCCTCTACGATTCATGCATAATCGCATCATGCAAAGTTAACTAATTTTCACAACTTCATGAATGTTAGAAATTCGACATACCTTACGATCCCCTTGACTTGGTGATCGTTTCTATGTATTCAATTCTGAATTTGGCCTTCGATTGATCCTCCAATTTGAAGGTTTTGTTGAGTTTTAGGGTTAGCTCCCATGGAGCTTGTCTCCTGTCCATCTCACGCACGCACACACACAAGAGTTTGTGTGTTGTCTTTTGTTTTTAAGTTTATATTTCTATTTGCAAGATACCCGGCTTTGGTCCCTCATGTTTGGTTAGTAATTAATTAGGTCACAACCTAATTATTTTCAACAATATCCCCACTTATTAACTAGGTTTAATATTCCTAGTTAACTTAGCGGGTTCGGAATATTTATGACTAAGTTTATTTTAGGTCCCGTTAACTCGGGCCTTTTATAAACTCTATTTTCCTTACAAGCATTTATTCACGTTTTATTAAATATCAGGTTTATTTATTTAAATAACAATATTTACCGGGTTACTTTTACCGCTAACGATATTTTACCCGTCTTTTATTATTAACGTGGTTTGATTACCAACCCGTTTTCGGGGTGTTACAATTTGTAACTTATTTTAAGAAAAAAACATATTTTTCAAAAAAAGAAAAAATATATAATTTAAAGTGTAGCATAAATTACGAAGTGTGTAGGATGAATAACGAGCTGTGTACGATAAATTTCAATATGTGTAGGATAAATTTCAAAACGTGTAGGATAAATTTTGATGTGTGTAAGCAAAAATTTAAGTTTGGGGGATGATAGTGTTTATGACTAATTAATTAGTCAAAGATAATGATAAATGAGTTGAGAGAAACACTATTTAATGTTTTATATTTGTACCCTTTGTTTTTTTTTCTTCTTAATTTAATTGTCTTCTCAAATAAACCTTCCCCTATATATATATATATATATATATATATATATGTATATATATATATATATATATATATAATTCAAAACCCAAGGCGAATAGGAGGCCGCCACATCAAACCCAAGCCCGCCCCACGCCCGGCTTCAAACCCAAGCCCCAAGGGCCACGCCCTAACCCAAGCCCCAAGGGGTGGTGGCTTGGGCGTTTTCCCCCAACCCACGCCCCAACCCAAGCCCTATACTCCACAGTCTTAAGTTAGATCGGATACGTCGAAACATGCGTTTTCATATAACTAACGATCACATAACGTATCGGCAACCATAAACAACTAAGGCGTCGCCGCCGCAACGCGCGGCCTAGGGCAACAATCTAGTTTACGTATATAGAAATTATCTTGAATGTTGAATTTAGTTTATATTGAATTTCTCTTAATTTAAGTATTTACCTTTAATTACCTATTCCCTCCTAATTTCTTACCTAAAAAAATTAGAAATTTCAACCTAATTGGTATTTCCCCCCAATCCTAATTGTGATCGGATCTTCAGTTGGCTGTTCCTCTTAATTTCTCACTTGAAAAAAAAATTAGAAATTCCCTCGTAGTTTGTATTCCCCTAAATTCTTTTTTCACTTCAAAAAAATTAGAAATCCCCTCCTAGTTTGTATCCCCCCAATCCTAATCAGTTATCACAATCGATCTTCAATTATTGTGCCCCCTAATCTCCTTCTCAGATTCAAGCAATTGAGCAACTTCGTATTCAGCGGTCTGCATTCTGCACTATCTGATTCCAGAAATCGTTAATCGGTATTTTGCTTTCATTATCTATCTGAATCAATAAATCGGTATTAGGTCTTCTTATTTTAAAAAAGACCAACCATGTGCTTATTGAATTATGCATCAAAATTGATGCTGAGTTTTTCAGATATTTTTGTGGGTGTTTCTTATGGAATTCATTTATTGTTCCATTTTATTAGTTTGATATTTGTAGCCCAATGTTTACGAAGAAGAAGTCAAAATTAATTATAATTAGTATTTAGTCAAATGATATTTGTAGCCCAATGTTTACGAAGAAGAAGTCAAAATTAATTACATTTGAATTTGACTTTAATGCAATTTTGATAGCTACTGTATGATGATTTATATTAGTCCTTGATGTAATTCAGATGACTACTTTATGATCATTACTTTTAATTAGTCTCTGATGCAATTTATGGTTTAACTGAACCATCGGATAATTGTTCGAGTTGTTTAAGTTGGTTATTTGGTTATATGTTCACCCATAATTCCTAGAAGCATGAATATGTAATGTTGTGGAAAAGATCATTCAGTTGGTTCAGATTTTTGACATCATCTTTTTGTTATGTGCTTTCATTTGTGTTATTAATAATTGAATTAAATCTTATAATAACATGCTCGAGTATCATCTCAGATTAAAAACAGACGTCCCATTATATGATGTGGTTATTTGATTTGCTCAAGCATCTCGATAGTGACATTTTGACCCGTTACACAATTTGAGTTAGCCCAAATGAACTTGCATGTAAGTTTTCTTCTATCTAAATCAACCATTCAAAAAAGAAAAAAAAAACCTCAGGTATAACACCCTTATTCAGCCGCTTTTATACCTGCTGATACTATGCAATTTTTTTTTTTTTTTTTTTTTTTTGCTTTGCTTTATGTTTGACATTTATTTCGTTATTCAATTTCAGTAGGTAGCGTGGAGCTAGTGGCAGACTGAGTTCAAAAGCTGGTAAAAAGGTGTGGATGGTAATGGACCTATTCATTATAGTAGTCGTAATACTTGATGAAATTTCTATTGAGTCATAATCGAATCTGCGTTTTTATTGGGTTTGATAATACCATCAGTTTGTCTATGTGCAATCTTTTGATGTGGTCTGTATCCAAAGTAAAAGTGTAGCAACTTAGTGTCTAATACTTTGATTATTTGTTCTAATAGACCATATACTAATTCCAGTTGTTGTCACTTGTCCTTCATTGTGTTCTTATGAATTATGATGAATGAAAGGAAGAAATTAACAAGAAATGATAAGTTCAAAATTGATGTTGGGTGAAATCTACTTGTTGGCTAGCTTGTTATTGAACTCGTGAAAAAAACGTTTATAAAGTTGGAAGTTTCTCTATGTTTTAAATATTGTTTCTTTGGTTTTTTTGGTAAAAGGTGTCTAACTGTTATGTGTGTTATGGGTTGGGTAGTGTACTCGCTCTCCTTGCTTATTTACACCGACTAAAACTTCATAATTTAGTCTGGTGCTCAACGAGTTGCTTCATATACTTAGCTTTTAATTTGAAGTTTGGAACCTTTTTCATATATTTAATTTTAATTTGTATTATAGAACACATTGCTTATGTACATCTATTGAGTCTTGTGCACAATGCGTTTATCTTATTCAATGTATTAATGTTATGTATTGTGTACAGAAGAAATTATCACTCGGTATAAATCACAGTTAAGGTACATTCTCAACTCATTAGTGTGTAAACTATTTTGTGGCAGTTGAAATAATAAGAACTAAGTTGCTGTAAATTATTATAGACTGTTTTAATGTGCTGGGCTGAAAACAGCCTCACGGCATCAACACACATCGGTTGTTTGTTGCTAGTAAAATCATAACTGATTTCCAGCAGTTCATATAGACAGTGTTAACAGTAGTGTAATATGAATGTATAACTGGTGTGAAATTTAACTTTTAGCAAGTCTAGTGGCAAACAAAACCAAACAAAATCAAAGTGGACAAAGAGAAATCAATGATTTTTGGGTACAATAGCTTGTAATCACCGTTATGCGCCATTGATCCATGGTTCATGGAAGAAAGTGCCACATAAAGATAAAATATGGTAGTATGTCTTGGTATTAAGGTTTTAAGTATTATTTCTTTTATTTGCTAATTCTATTTTTTTAGAGGAAAAAAAACGATGTGCCATATGCTTCTAAAACTCGGGTTTTACAGAGTATTGGACAGTCGTATAAGGTATAGAAATGTTGGTTTAAGAAGAAACACTTCTATCAATATAAGGAAAATGAAACATGATGGTAGAACCGACCTAAAACATCCCAGACGATATTTTCTCATAATTATTGATGTTTTGGAGTAATAAAGACGTGGCAGTAATTTTCTACACAATTTATATATTACTATTATTTGTTGTATAGAGTTTTCTATTCTATTAGCTCATTCGTTTTTATTAATGTGTATTCAGAGGCGTTGTTTGCGGGCTTAGGAGATCCACATGTCTCAAAAAAATATGCACACAATCCAGAAAAAGTTTTGCTAGAATTTGTGAAGAGATGGTAATGTCTTTATTATGCTTGTGACTTGTGGTTTTTATTTTTCAAGAACATGCATATTTTGCTGACACTACAACGAAAATTGTAAGTACCTTCTAGTTTTTTTGAGAGTTTTGTATAATGTATCCCATATATGTTAAATTTTGAAAGTTAGTTGCTTGTTCTTGTTTTTTGTTCTTTTTAACTTGCAACTTGTATTGCTAGTTTATTGGTTGTTGTTTCTTTAAAATATTTTCTAATTCTCTTTTGAAGGAACAAATGAAGAACTATAAACCTCTAGAAGATGGAAGTGCTTTGGTCTATTATTGTGCGGTTGTATGAACTTCAAAGCGAGCTTTGAAGTTGAAAAAACACAGTTACTCGAAATGTGAAACAAAATTGAAGAGGGCCATCAATGGAAGAAAAGTTTAGGTAGAAGCTATGCAGGAAGGTTTTGATAGCAAATGAGCAAACTTTGAAGCTATGATGCGATGAATTATGGAAAAGCTACCTATCGGAGTGCTTTAGGATCCTAGATATGAGTAGGTGGTTTCCGTTACCTTTTATCATTGTAATTGACAGATTTGTTTTGATGACATTTTTATTAATTTGTAGCTTGGACATATATCAAACTATGATATAAGATTCTCTATTATATTTATGTTATTATTGTGTTGGTGTAGTTGAAATCTATTGCATATTAATAGAATTTTTAATGATTCAAATAATGAGGCTATAGGAAGTTGCATTTGGATGTAAAAAAAGGTTGCATTTGTTCTAACTAAAATCTTAAAAAAGTGTTGCATTTGAAGTAAAAAAAGGTTGCATTTTAGTGTAACAATGGTTGCATTTGAGGTAGGAAAGGTTGCATTTAAGTGTTAGAAAAGTTGCATATAAAAGTAAAAAAAGTTGCATTAGCATGTAAAAAAGGTTGCAATATAAAAAGGATGCATTTGAATAGTAAAAGCAACTCTTTTAAAAAAGGTTGCATTATCTAACAAAAAGGTTGCATTAGGTCTAATGCAACTTCACCTAATGCAGCTTTTGATAAAGGGTTGCATTAAGGCTAATGCAACCTTTTCAAGGTCTAATGCAACATTTTACTGGAGTTGCATTAGTTAGATTAATTTTCTTGTAGTGTATAGTGACAAATATGTGTATATATGATATATTTGTGATTTGTGATTGGCTATATCATGTTACATTTATGTATAAATTACACAACACGTCATAAACAAATGGGTACGTTACTTTAAATGATCTTTAATATCCACTTAATTACAATCTTAAATTATATGGAGTTATGAACATGGATATTAATGTATATATGATGTTGGTTAATGCTTAGAAATTAAAATCATTAAATATCATTTTCCCATTTAATTCATTCTTTATTAATTTTAATTCATTCTTATTAATATCTTTTAATTAGAAATTTGATTAATTCTTATTATTTTAAATGATCTTTTATATTTTTTTTCTCTTTAACACTCACACACACATATATGTATACATATAATGTCCTAGGATTGTGTGTGATTTATATATGTAATTGATATGCATATAAATTGTGAATAATTAACATGCATATAACTTGCTTATGGGTAGATATTGTTTTAGATAGCATATATGTTGGTCTCATTGTTTTAGATAGCATATATGTTATATGTATTGCCTTTTGACAAGTTAAAAGTGCTAAATAAATTAATACAAATTTCATTGGTAGCTGGTTACCAAACAACTACGCTGAGATAAACATTGTTATGCTTTAGTGATTTGATATTTCAGCTTGTTACAATGCTATGCATAGTCAACATAATTAATTGTATGGTTATTCTTCTAATTGCTTGTTGTTGCTAAACAAATATTAATAGATAATGATATAGTCATTAGAAATGTGCCCTCACATGAAATGATTAAAAATAGCTATGAAAATAATTAGTGGACTTTAGCTTAAGTAAACTACTCTGATGTTAGTTACTTAAATTGATAGATAATAATTCATTTGAGTTAGTGTTGATGCTCACATGAATCCTAAATCAATGTTGAGAACCCGAAGTTCTCCCAAATGTATACAAAGTCCCGTTTGTTTTTAATAATGATTTTTCAAGTTCAACCCAAACTTTAGTTCATCGCACTTGGCGTTTTTGGCTAATGTATAACCTAGTGATGGAAAACCTTATGAATAGTACATGTTTTCCCTCTAAACGAAGGCTAAAACTATAATATTTCACGTGGTAGAGACGCTATTGATACTATTTCACGTGTTAATAGCATATTAAATGCTCCAGCATCGATAGTTTACCCGCTGATATCGAATTTTGTAATTCGTAATGCATCATATTCTAATGTATACCAAAGAAATTTATTAAGTTTCCACAATGTTTGAATGAAAAGTCATCACCTTGGAATGGTCTAAAAGAAAATGTACTAAATATCTAAAATATATCATCTAACAAATATGACCAGAAGACTATATTAGAAGTTACTATAAATGATACTAATTTTCCACAATATTCCATTAAATCAAATATGGTGAGTAACCAGAAGTTACTAGAATATTTATACGTTCACCACATGGCACGACCAAATAGGTCATCAAGATAGCATCATGATATGCTAAACAATCAAACATGCTAACCGGTACCTTAGCACCTCTAAGTAATCTAAAAACATTGCTCCCAAAATGCCTTATCATATGTCTAGTTAGTTTTTTTTTGTGGCAAATAAATTTTTATACCATTCCAAACAATAGACTCCTACAAATAATCCCTCTTATATGGGACCATTGAAATGTACAATTGTGTGGATTGTGGCATTCATACATGGTTACATGTGAGTTTTTAGCTACCCGTATGTAGCATATACCCAACACTATGGAACGTTGTTTTTTTTTTTTTTTTGACATGGTTTAACACTGTTCTTTGATAACCCAATTGTAGGGACCATTGTTGGGCACAATGTGAAATATAGTGAGAGGTATACGTAGTCGAGACGGAATTCGTCGATTGATTATATCAATTCAAAACCAACTGCTTATCACAAATACTCCCCATTACAGCTAGTCTCCTGAAGAGAACCAAGTTTCCATTTTTTTTTATATATTTTGTCATGCAGCCTATGTACCAATAGCACCACCATAACATATAAAATGGGATATGTCAGCGTGTAGTTGCAAATAATAACAAATGAAATACAAGATGCATTCACTAACACAAATAAGGTGACAAAGTCACATATACCAGCTTAAACTTATCTGCTCGAATGGAAGTACTCACAAAATGATTATCATATTAATAAATTATGAGAGATAAATCGGTTCCAAAAAGATAAAACCCACAAACACAAAAAGAGCAGAGTAACGCAGTTGGTGTAACCCCAAAAGAGGTGGCACATAAAACACCATAAGTGGTTGCATACAAAACCCCAGAAGCGGTTGCATACTAAACCTTAAAGAAAGTTGTTGTCAAAACCCCAAAAGAGGCTAATGGAGATCTAAAAAGAAACTCTAGTACCAAACAAATATGAGATCGCGATGAATTATGTACAAAATAAGTACTATATGGAAACGTAATGAAACACGTGTAAAATGATATATTTGATTATGCCATAGCAATAGATGTAATCGATGAAAAAAAAGATTAGGTATATAGAATGTGTGCAAGATTGTACGCACACAAATAGCCAAAATGGATACATGACTTAAGGTTGAACTAAATTTGCTCGACAAACTAAACGTTTTCGAACTAGCAGTTCGAACACCCATAGACGTTAAACCAGTACGTTATAAATGAGTGTCTTTAAATAAAAGGAAACGTAAATAATGAGTTTTTGCGATGTAGGGCACGCATTTTAACATAAAGATTTTTCCCAAATCCCAGCAGTTGATTACGAGGAAACATATACCCCTGTAATGGATGCGATAATCTTTAGATGTTTAAGCGGCCTCGCAATCTCAGAATGACTTCAGATAAAACAACTTATGGATGTCATCACCGTATACATGTACGAGACAATTGCAAATGACATCTGTATGAAAACCCTTGAAGGATTAAAAAATGCTCAAAGCATTATGAAACAATAACCCCATATGTGTTATATATATGAATCTTAAAGGAAACTACTCGTATGTGGTACACTCGACTATACTCTAAAAAGAGAGGTATAATTTTGATAAAATGAGCTACATCTATTTAACAAGCTTTCACTCTTACAGTGATAATGTAAACATCATCGAGAGGGAACTCTCAAACTAAAGGGGAAAATTTTGAATAACCTTTACAAAGTGTAGTTATCCTCGACCTGTAGTTTCGAGTATATATGTACTATTTTTGCTCATCAATCTGACTACATCTAGAAGATGTTATATAGAAAAAGCTCACTCGTTGAGTACATGAACGATTGTCTGATCGCTTGGCATAGAAAAAATATTCTTATCAACCCCAAGAAAAGGATGTTGAACTACTTAGTCAAGAAGTACCATACTTAATTGCGACCAGAGCATTGACGTATCTTGCAAACAAGACGACATCTGATATTACGTTGTATTGGTAAGATTACAGTTCTAATCTCAAATGTTGCAATCTTTTTCCGTTCACTAAGTTCTTCCCATTGGGTTTTTTCTTGGTAAGGTTTTTAACGAGACAACATAACTGATCCAGTAGTACCAGTTTATCTTATAGGTCCCGAAGTACTAAGTTAACATCATCATAAATCATGTTGTTAATTATGTATAATGCGTAGTGCACTCTTTTCCCTTAGCTACGGTTTTATCCCATTGGGTTTTCCTGGCATGGTTTTTAACGAGGCAGAATTATAAAGCGCATTAAATAATTATTTGACATATTTACAAATTCGAGACACGGGATACTTCCACAAGAACAATATGGCGTCCTGGGTTATGATTGACATATATTAGACTCGCATAGAGTTCGATCTCAATCCAGATACAAGTTATGAAGGTCGAAGATTTCAGCATATTTAACAAGTATGTAGATTAGAGTTGATCAAGAGAAGCTCAAGCTATACTGTATGAAGACAATATAGACAACAACACCCAAACCAAAGAAGACTACGCCAAATATTAAGTCAAGCAATTATCACATAAGATTGGATTCCACATCATCAAGATATACAAGTAAAATTGAGGGGGAGTAACGTACCCATAATATACACAGTGTATGTACTCTTTTTCCTTAATGAGGCAACATACCTGATCCAGAAGTATTAGGGGGAGACAATATGCGCTGCACTCTTTTTCCCTTAGCTGAGGTTTTGTCCCACTGGGTTTTTTCTAGCAAGGTTTTTAACGCGGCAGCATCACCAAGCGTATCAAAGAATAGTATATCATCATCTAGATAGTCAAGGGGGAGTGTTATGAATGCATCCATTATTACTGACTATCCACATTTCTAACTCCCATGTCACATTTATGTATGTATTAATGTTATAGCCTATATATAGTGGCTCATGTATTTTGTATGAGATATATCAATAAGAAATTCATCTCCCATTCTCTCATTCTCTTCTATACATTGCTAATAGGTTCTAGTTATTACACAACAAGGGGAAATTTTATTAAAATGTTTTAAGGAGGGAAAGTGCTTGAAAATTTGATTCGGGATGTAAACGAGCCGACCTATTTGTAAGCTACTCGGGCTTGGTTTGAAAAGAAAAACTTTAAAATGAATTGAGCTTAAATGAGCTCGATGACTTGGATGGAAATCAATGTCCAACATCTAATCTTCATTTTGATAAACATTACAAACACGAATAAGAACAAATATCACCAATTCAACAACTAGCAAATTGATAAACAAACAACAAAAGATTCAAGAACAGGTGCATATTGAACAAATGCAGATTGAACAAATATCATCAATGCATTGACATGATTTGAACAAATATAAATAAAAAAAGGTGTAGATTGAACCAGATCTTTGAGATTCGATAGAAATTACTTTGTTGAAGAACAATTTAGATCGTGTTCGAATTCGATCGAAATTACTTGTCACGGCCTAATCGTGTTCGAGATTCATCCATCTAATCAATGACCTAATCGTGTTCGAAATCGATTGAAGAGCAAAGGAGCTGCAGCAGAGGAGATATGGCGGAGGAGATGAGGCAAATCAATTTATGCGTGTGATATAGGGTAAATGAGTACGTTGCCAACACTAATAAGGTTTCCATGCACTACAGTTTTTTCCCGTAGCAAATTTAGGTGGAAGTTGCCCTTTTTAGTAGTAGTGTGGGTGACTTCTCTGGTGTTGTTAAAAAACTTTTGGTGGAGCAATATGATGAAGAAGACAACAAACAGAGAAAAAGATGGGAGGAGGGAATTAATGGATTTTGGAGGGAGATTTTTAATAAGAATATTGGTGAAACGTGATTGAAAAATTAATGTTGGAAGGAGATGTAAAGAGGGAAAATTAATATTAGGAGGGAAAATATTTCAAGAGACATTTTATTAAAGTGTTTCAAGGATGGATATAGAAGATTTTAGACTTTAGAAGCACTTAGAAAATAGTGGCACACGTAAAGTACCACTAAAAGTTATCAAATATTTTAGTGGCATATGGAAAGTATCACTAAAAATCCAAATCGGTGGCATAAGGACTAAATGCCGCTAAAAATGTGTGCTAAGCAAATGTGGCACACGTAAAGTGACACTAAAACCTAAATAAGTGGCACAAAAGCTAAATGCCACTAAAAGTGTGTGCCACTAAATGGATTTTTTTTTGTAGTGTGATAGAGATAGCCGTTTTACTTCTCATTTTTGGACAAATTTCCAAAAAGCAATGGGAACCAGGTTAAATCTCAGCACAGCTTATCATCCTCAAACGGACGGACAAAGCGAAAGGACAATCCAGACCATGGAAGATATGCTTAGAGCCTGTGTAATTGATTTCGTAAGAAATTGGGACAACTACTTACCATTAATAGAATTTTCCTACAATAAAAGTTATCATACCAGCATCAACGCTGCACCATCTGAAGCACTTTATGAACGAAAGTGCCGAACTCCAATTTGTTGGGCAAAAATTGGAGAAAAGCAACTATCTGGACCGGAAATAGTGCAAGAAACAACGAACACGATTATTCAAGTCAAAGAAAGACTAAAAGCAGCACGAGATCGTCAAAAGAGTTATGTAGATAAAAGACGAAAACCATTAGAATTTCAAGTTGGAGATAAGGTATTGTTAAAAGTTTCTCCATGGAAAGGAGTAGTCATATTCATTAAAAGAGGAAATCTAAGCCCCAGGTATGTTGGACCTTTTGAGATTATCAAGAGAATAGGACCAGTAGCTTATCAGCTACAACTGCCAGAGGAAATGGTAGGAATACATAATGTGTTTCATGTATGCAATCTCAAAAAGTGCTTAGCAGACGAATCGTTAGTAGTACCTCTTCGGGACATAGAGGGAAATGAGAAACTTAAGTTTGTAAATAAACAACTTCAAATTGAAGATAGAAAGATCAAGAATCTTAAACACAAGAGATTAGTTCTGGTCAAAGTGAAATGGGATTCTAAGAGAGGACCAGAATACACTAGGAAACTTGAATCAGAAATGCAACGGAAATATCCACACCTATTCTAGTGAATCTCGAGGACGAGATTTAAAACTAGGTGGGGAGGATATAACAACCCTCTTAAAACACCCCTAAACGTTCCTAATATACCGCATATATGAGAAACAGACCTAAATAACATTAATATTATTAAAAATCAAATAAAACAAATTCTGTGGACCGCTCGCGGGCCACGAGCAAGACCTCCAGGAAGGTCGTGGGCCACGACTCAATTAAACATGGCGACACCACAGGCAGCCACGTGTCCCTGTGCGTGTTGAGTCTAGTGAGCTGATTAGACAAGGCTAGAGCCTAGCCTATGGCCCTCGCAGGCCGCGAGAGAGTTAGATTGGTGGGTCGCGGGGCGCAAGCCGCCTTCGAGCAGGCCTATAAAGGGAGGCTTCGGCCTCATTTGTTTCTCGTTCAATTCTTTTCTTCTCAAAAGCCCCTATAATAGCAAAGTGTTACTCGGGAATAATACCCCCAAAAAGCGAAGCTCTACCTCGTTGTAAGTATTATAACCCCCGATCACATATTTGTTACCCTACCCGATTGATCTAGGGCTCCGTAACGCATGTTAAGGCTCTGCCTGACTCAGTTCGTTGGAGTTCTGTCTCGTGTTGTGTGGTTAATGTGATTTGGGTTATTTTACTAACATGTGTGCATTGTTTAAATAGATAATAACCAGGAGAATCATCAGGAAGCTATAGTTTTATCTAAGTAAACAATGTGAGTACATTCTCTTTTTGTAAACCCTTTTACCAAAACCTCAAATGTTTTAAATTATACTTAACAATGATTGGGTATATGTATTCTACAATTGTTGTCGGTATGTTGGGGTTTTATAAACATTACTTGTAATCGGTTACTATTGGACGAAGATGTCACACCCTGACAGCGTAAAACAACAAACCGCGGCGGAAACGTCAGGGAGTAGAGCGACAGAATTATTATTTCACAACCATGGATTCAAAAGTTTCGCTTTATTTAGTTTTTAAACATTAAACATTGTCTTGGAACAAACAAACAAGTTTACATATCATCTATCATCGTTATTAAGTCACTAAGGCCTCGTCAAGTCCTAAGTGAGCATGCATCCTAGTCATAATCAATCATCATTCAACACCACATGAAACATACGCGAAAATAAAGTCAGCAAAGAAATGCCGGCGAGCACATAGGTTTTGTAAGAGTGTCAGATTCATGGCTCGTTTACATGTTAAAATACTTCGTTTGACTACAAGAGTCGATAAATGAAAGCCTTGTTTTGAAAAGAGTTTGATATTGCAATATGGATAACCAGCTCAAAATAAGTTGGTTATAGTTTATAAAATTTCATTGCCATGAATCTTAGCCCAAAACATTTGTTTAAGTAACCCAAATTGTAAATCGTTCTCGTAATTCAAAGCTTGATCTAAGCCATACACTTGTGGCACATTATTTCTAATATAATGGGAAATCAAAGCAATCAAATGGTATCCCAAAACCATCTTAGAAATGCAAGAAAACAGCTGCTGAAGCCAGATTCAATGTTTCTGGTCTGATGGTCTGTCGCGCCCCGCGTAGAAGCCAGCTATGGCTTACGCGCCTCGCGAGGTTAGTTTGACAGATTGTCAATTCTAGTCCCTGCAAGCTATAAACTCAGTTTTTGATGTTTTTAAGCCCCGTTAACCCCATTTCAAGGCTCTACAATGAAGTTAAAGCATAGGGAACATGAAATATGCTTGAAAACATCTCGAATGTTGGTACGTTTGGTCGTATGGTTGCGTTGTTCGGTTAATTACGACGAAAACTCGAACGGAAATATGCTCTACAATGAAGTTAAAGCATAGGGAACATGAAATATGTTTTTAAGCCCCGTTAACCCCATGTCACTGTTCCGGAGTGTTTGTCGCGTTAAACTGATTATGTTTACGCATAATTTTGCGTATAACTTTCCAGAAAGCGATTTAAAGCTTGAAATCGAACTAGAATCAAATTGTAAAATCGTCAAACACAAATACACAAATATTAACACCAAAACACATCGTTTTATTGATAATTGATATTGTTTTACATCGTACGTCGTTTACAGAGCACAGTTGTCACAGTCTCCCCTACTTTAGTAAATTTCGTCCCGAAATTTTAACTAGAGGAAACTTGTGAAAACAGATGTGGATATTTCACTTTCATTTGGTCCTCATGTTCCCAAGTAAACTCTGGGTCACGTTTGGACTCCCAGCGAACTTTGACTAATCGTATTCGCTTGTTCTTCAATTGTTTGATTTCACGGTCCATTATCTCCACAGGTTTCTCGACAAAGTGCATCGTTTCATCAACTTGAATTTCGTCAAGTGGAATATGAAGATCAGTATCGGCTAAACACTTTCGCAAATTGGACATGTGGAATGTTGGGTGAATATTCCCAAGTTCAGGAGGTAGCTCTAGTCGATAGGCAACCTTTTCGATTCTTTCAACAATCTTAAATGGTCCAACATATCATGGTGCAAGTTTTTCTTTCTTTCCAAATCTCACCACTCCCTTCCAAGGGGATACCTTGAGTAGGACACGCTCTCCGACTTGAAATTCCAAGGGCTTGTGTCGCATATCCACATAACTCTTTTGACGACTTCTAGCTGTCAGAAGATTATCATGAATTTTCTTGATTTTATCTGTTGTTTCCAGAATGAGCTCAGGTCCAGTAAGCTGAGCTTCACCGATCTCATTCCAACAGAAAGATGAACGATATTTTCGATCGTATAAAGCTTCGAACGGTGCCATGTTGATGCTAGCATGATAACTATTGTTATAAGAGAACTTGATCAACGGTAGATGAGAATCCCAATTACCACCAAAGTCTATCACGCATGCTCTAAGCATATCCTCCAGTGTTTGTATCGTCCTCTCGGACTGTCCATCCGTTTAGGGATGATAAGTAGTGCTCAGATTTAGTTGAGTTCCCATAGCAGATTGCATTGTCTTCCAAAAGTGAGACAAGAATCGAGCATCACGATCAGATATAATATCCAAAGGAACACCATGACGAGACACAATATCATCAACATAAATCTTGGCATGTTGATCAGCAGATAGATCCTCGCGAATCAGTATAAAGTGAGCTGACTTCGTTAATCGATCAATGATTACCCAAATAGCATCTGACCTCTAGATGTGCGCGGTAACTTAGTGATGAGATCCATCGCAATGTTCTCCCACTTCCAAACCGGTATCTCTGGTTGTACAAGCAAACCAGGTGGTCTTTGATGTTTAGCCTTGACTTTGAGACAAGTTAGGCATTTTGACACATACAAGGCAACATCCTTCTTCATACCAGGCCACCAGTACTGAGTACGAAGATCCTTGTACATTTTGTCAGCACCAGGATGGATAGAGTATCGATGTAACATCTGTCAAAATCGGACCTAAGAAATCCGAACCTGATTGTAAAACCGGACTCTTATCAATAAAATAAAAATAAGAATTTTATTAGTATTTTCTTATGTAAATAATCGTCACGTTTTGCATTGGATTAAAACCGGAACAAAAGTGGATGTTTATAAGCGAAACTCGTTGAACTCGGTTAATGGTTATAAGGGAAATAAATAATTACGTTAAAATTGGTGGTTAAAATAATTTTTAAACTAAAAAGGGGTAAAACCGTTAAATTATCAAAGTTACGAGTTAAGGGGTTCTTTTTTGTAATTAATAGAAACTATATATTAACTAACTAGGTTAGTAAACCTAGTTAAGTTAGTTAGTATTTATTTTATAATGTAAATTAACCAGGTTAGTTAGTTTCACATAAGAACCATGCTAGCTAAGTTAGTTATTTATTTAAGTTAGGTCAGTTAGCATGACATTTAAACATCAGGGGCCAAACAGCAATTCTTGAAACATGTTAAGAGAAAAAAAAACGTATGGGATGGCATTCGAACCCGGATCCCCTGCTTGATTAAACCCACGCCCAACCAGCTGGACTACATCATTATTTGTAATAATCTTCGGCGAATATTTCTTTTAAACATCCGCTGAATCGAACCAGACTCATCTTCTTCTTCAACTTGCGTGACCCTTGAGCAACCAAATCAAAACCCGACCATTTATTGTTGTTTCAGTTACATTTTCGTGTCAATTGATTTGAATTAACAGAGTTTAGTGAATGGGCCAATGAACCGTTCATTAAACAACATAAACTAATGAAATTAAAACTAAACTTTATCACCATTAAAGCTCCTCAAGAACACAATTCGGTTTTCACTATTTCGTAAAGTTAACCTCCACAACTGATATCACTTATTCTCTTCATCAATCTATACAAAACCCCACTAAAATTTCTCTATTTCATAACCTCTACGTCGCGAATTTAATCAAAGAACATTCTAGGGCTTGTAACTTGTGCGGACGATATCTCCTTCAATTCTCAACCTTTTCAGGTGATTCCAAAGCTCAATGTGCTTAGTTTTTCGTGCTCTACAAAAGCCCTCTATCAATTTCAGTGATAGAAGGCTAAATTATACGAATTTAATTTTAGTTGAAATTAGGGTTCTTCATGCATAGAATTTGGGGCTTTTAGATTTAGACTTGTGTTTTGATGAAATTGAAAGTATAAAATTGTTATATATCATACTAGTGTATTGTGTGTAAATTTCGGGAATTTTTAGATATCAATTGGAATTTTGGTGAATTATTTATGTTTTAATCACTAGATGAATCAAATAAAAATACGAGATAATCTCAGATAAATTAAATAGATATTTTTATTGATTTTTCAGATTATATAAACACCAGGGAATTTTTATAGAATTGTTCCTTAATTGTTGGAGAATTTATGAATATAATTTGGATATATATATATATACCCACACACATACATACATGTTTTAATTATTTAAAAATACAAGATTGTTGCAAATAAATTTTGATTAAAGTTTCTACTGATTTTTACTGATTGTATAATTGTTATAAAACTTTTCTAGATTGTTTTTAGAGTTTTCTGGTAACTATTATGCGATTTAAGAATTAGTGAAATTGTTATACAAATAATTCTCATTACATATTTATTACTTTTAAATTTAAAATATGTAATAATCAATAAATCTATTTTAAATGATAATTTGATGAGTTGATGAACTTATTTAATTATTGGCTTGATAAAATATTTGGAAATCATTAAAATGTTAATTTTATGATTTTGCTATTTTAATATATTCTAGAATCATATAATTATTGATTTGGGTATTTTTGTTGAATAAATATAATTTGATATAATTCTAAGTCCCCAAATAGGAGAACCCAATTTCGTAAAATCAATAGGTTATCCTTACGTGTAGTATTTTGTTTATTTATATTGTGGTTATTATTTAGATATAAACCGCTCCTTTTCGTGCGGTGTATTCTCGTGGTTTAACTCTTCGCAACCTGTGAGTAATTTCTTCCATTTCCCTTTTTTTTAACTTTACAAATTTTGGGGTGCATCACGTTACACTTTTCGATTTACTTAACATGCTATGATCAAGTGTTATTATGTGAACGTCTTATGTGTATTCTATTATTCTATATGCTATCTGATGTCAAGTCTATTGCATGCTATTATTCTAGTGGATCCACACGGCTGACTAGGTTCCCCACGGCCAAGGGTTGTAGCTTAGTATCGCCAACAGTATTAGACTCGCTCCTCGGGGCTTGAGCCTAATGCACGCTATTATCAGGAGTCTATTTATTTTGGTTGTTTGTGTTGTTACTTAGGAGTCTATTTATTTTGGTTGTTTGTGTTGTTACTTGATTGTGTATTCTTGTTTGGTAAATTTGGATTTATGAATATGTTGACTATGTTGATGATATGAGACCATTTACACACTAACCTTGAGGTGCATGTTAAAAATATTTTTTTAAAAGAAATAACTATAAAACTATTTTCAATAAAAAGGAGGAAATTATTCACCAACATATTTGTTGACCCAAAAATATATTTTTGTAACGTGGTGCAGTTTTAAAAGTTGATGATCAAGTGATGTGGACACGTAGCATGGGCCTTAGGAAATTAAACTGAAATCTTGATATGTTTGTTTTGAGCAATGTATGAACAATTTTGATTATTATATGTTATGTGACAATTTAAATGGACATATTTTAAATATCGTAACAATGTTTAGTTGTCATGAGCTATGGGCAATCATCATGCCCCGTACCATTCCGCTGCGGGTCGGGGTGTGACAGATTGGTATCAGAGCCAATGACTATAGGGAACTAGGTTTAGGTTATTAGACCCTTAGACTTTGACTATAGTTTATTAGGTACCTTAGGTACCTTATGTGCTTAATTGTTTGATTGTCTTAGCTAAAAAAAAAATGAAGTGTCCATGATTTAAATTTTCTAATGTCACACACATATGCATGTGAGCACATTTAATTGTTATATGCTAAGTATTATGTGCCATAAATGACAATATGTGTGTTATTATTAAATCATAGTTTATTATTTCCTTTTCCTTGTCACGTCGCACGCACCTTAAACTATATGCGAATATTCAACATTCTAATTCTTATTCCTATATATCTAAAGTCTTGAATCAATTCATTTTCTTTAATGCATTTCAATTATTCATGAGTTTGATTTCATTTCATTTTTGAGTTTTCAAATTTCAATTGATATTTCACTCTCGTCAAAGTGAGTTCTTGTGACAGACATGTAGTAACTGGAAGGGTTACGTACCGGTAGTCGGGACGTCCTGTCTAGGCTGGCATTCATATAAATCCAATTAATGGGCCAGTTTGCCTACCTGGGAACTATCGATGAGAGTACCGATACCTATTTGGCCAAAGCATCTCACACCAAACGTCACGTGAACTAACAACACTTTGATATGTCAAACGTGTCCGTGTTAATTCATGGATGCTATCCTAAACATCGTTTTACAACACCCCAAAATTTATTTCATTTATTGATTTACGATTTTCTTCGGGTTAAGTTGTACGTCAATGGGTAGACATATGAGGACTATGCGAAAGCTCGGTAATTGCGGGTGCACACGTAATTACAAAAGTGACGCACGGAAGTCATACTAAACCCTATGATGTGCCAAAACCAATGATTTTCAATATTTTATGATTAAATGTTATTTTATCATAAGTTTTATTATCTTATCTTATTCCACGTGGTTATTATATTGTTTCATATATAAACCACCAGAATAAATCCATAAATATTTGATGTCTGTCGTTAAGGACATGCAAAAACCAACTAAACTATGTAGATAGGATAAGTCGGATATCGAACCAGAGGAGGATTGTGGAAAGTGTCACAATGCTAAGTATTAATTGACTATTACTAAAAAGTTAAACTCAATTAATGGTTTGATTGATTAAACTAAAAACTATGAAAAACAAGTTGTAAATAATGGGAGAGAACAATGGTTCCTCCAGATTTCAGGTTTTGCAACTAGATTTAATTATGTGTTTAATCGTTACCTACATAGACATAGGTGTTTATTTTGATTAACTAATTGTGATAACCAACGACTAAGTACTCCGGTCAATACATAACGGGAGGTTATCGAATGATTATCAATTACAATTTACAAACCCTAACCCCATGTCAAATATATCCCAATTACTAGAACTCTCGGAAACTGAATGCTTAGAAATTAAGGTTTAAATAAACGTAACTGTTTACAATCAAATAATCAAATCAATGGTGAAAAGCATCGAATGCTTAGATCACCAAGTTAAACGATTGAAACAAACACATAAAATTGTCTAATTTACAAAAACCCTCCATCCGGAGGAAACCATTAAAAAGACTAACCGCTGATCTAAGTTGAATGATCTTTGCACGCTTGAGCGAGGATGTCTGCGTATGAGTGTTCCCTCCTCAATTTATACGTGTTGATGAAATAATGTTCCACTCATGTTTCTTGCATATGCCGCCCCCAAATCTCGGCCCAACAGAGTCCACGTGACTATTGTATTGGCGGCCCAATTGATGATGATGTTTTGAATTTGTGTTTCTCCTTCCTTTAATGACAAGATGATAATATCCTTTAATAATAATCCAACCTTGCATGCGCATGTGCCTCCCAAAGTCAACATATCTTTCAAATTGGTGGATTATTCATTATTAGAATTAAATGATGATGATGACTGTTTGCTCACGTGCCTACATTAGGGTACTAAAAGATCTTTTTCTTTTGAATCCCTTTCCAAAACAACATTCGCTGCTGATGTCTTTGCCGTAGCCTACGGTTTTAAGACCGTAGATTACGGTACTAACATGCTGTTTCTTTTTTATTCAATCTTACTTCAACCGTAGACTACACTTAGTTGACCGTACGCTACGGTTGACTGTTGCTGGAACTCTATTTCGCTGAATATGACCTTCCATTTAATTACCAATCAACTCCTGACTTTATTCTTGTACACCTCTTGTATATTCAAGCAACCTTTTCGATCCGAATAACGCCTTTCGCTATGTTTAGCATCCACGGATGTTCCGCATCATCTTTAAACTCTCCAACTTTACCGAATTAAGTGATTTACCTGTAAAACCACGAACTTTCGTAGTTAACATATTCAAAGCGTATAATCACGTAAACGGCACTAAAATACATAACGTAACACACTTTAAGGCACGAGTTTCACCCTCTCCATCAGATCCCCACACTTAACATTGATTGTCCTCAAGCAACCATTACAAACATTACTCACCTTATTGACAAATCACCATTAAATCCCTTACCGACTTAGCAATTTAAGGTCCCAAGTCATACCCGTCCCATAGACTAACACAATCGAGATTGACAATCTGACAACTAAGTGATAAGCATTTAAAACATTTTAAGACTTGCCTAACTAAAACTAACATGCTTATGATACTACACACATGCCACACGCCCCTCACAATAATCACTCCTCTCGGTTTAATCAAGACTAGCGTGTAATGTGCTAGTATATATTGCACTCAAAACCAAATATGCTACTTTGCAATCATAAGCTTGTATAGCAATCACACCTCCATTGTATCAATTAACGTAGCACATATCAAAAGGACTTTGGGTTTTGGGTTATGGGTAAAGGTGAGGTGATATTTTTGGATTTTTCTGTTTATATGGCGAACACAATGAATAAACCAAACCATGACAACTTATTCACAATAATACTAACCCATGGGTGATTTTCGACCCGTTTATTTAACACGAACATAACAATGATTTTTTCTTCTCTTTTTCTTTCTTTTTTTTCTTTTTTTTTTCTTCTTTTTTTTTTCAACAAATATCTAACACAATTGTCATTCATGGTTGGTGATCAAACGGTCAACAAGGTGTAACAAACGAAAGGTGAAAGGCTCAACATGGTTAACTAAGGTGGGTGAATAAACAATCAATAAATAACACAATGGACGAGATTCTAATGCCCTTATCCTATATGTGCATATGTCAAATCCACAATCTCAGCACGTATCAAACCACACAAGTTCTAATACAAAGCAACATATGGCCTACTCTCAGCAAATGAACATTTATTGTAATTCAACTATCAGTCTAGTAGGCTCAAATCTCTCACCGAACAAAAGGAATATGGGTTGCCGACACGTAGCATGTGTAATTCCTAAAGCATGTTACCCCTAGTTAGGCATCTCTTCTCAACTATTTTCTAAAAATATGTCAGAAATACTCTCATGAAACTTAAAGGGACAACCATGACTAGGGATCTAAGTTAGTTTAATATCAGTAAGAAACCCTTTAGCGATTGAAAATGTCGGTTTTCATGTAGTTCAAGCATACTCGAGAAACAAAAATTTTCAAAATTTTTTAATTTTCAACCCTTCAAGCATTTAAGATCAACAATCTTACCAACCCTCTCTCGAGTTACCGCATCCCCACACTTGGGATACATTGTCCCCAATGTATGGTGCAATTTATAATCTAGACTCGAGAGATACCACCCACAAACCATGAACGGCTGATAACCAACTCGACTTGACACATAACACCATTCCCAACACAAAAATTTCACACCACCAAGTACACAAAAAACAAATAAAACACTAGATAGATAAACACATGCACCTGATCAGAAAACAAGTGAGTGTCTGTGGTGGTGTAACTGCTGCGCTCAAAACCGGAGAATACATATCCAGGGATTCTCTGATATCTCACTGGGGATGTTGCAAAACATCCCCACACTTGAATCATTGCATCCGTGAAGATAGTATTGTATAAACCTGTCAAAACACAACACACCAAACGAAACCAAAACAAAGTACAAACTCTACATCCTCGGGCTGCCTCCCGAGAGCGCTAAGTTTAAAGGTCTTCAGCCAGACCGTACCTGATTTCCGCTACGGTGGTCTCAATGCACACTTACCCAAAACATTTCCAACGAATGCCCGAAAATTTACATGCCATCTCCATAGGTTTGTCAGTATAATCGGCATGTTCAGACTGCACATGCGGGTTTCGCTAATCCACTTCACGATATGTACCCTGATGTCTTGTAGATTCACCATTCTCATCTTCTTCTTCGAACCCTCTTCCCCACACTTATTAATTTGAATGATTGATATGGGAAGAGGTTCGGTACACACATTCATCTCATCAGACTGCTCTGCCTCCTCATCCTCACACACCATCTGATCCACCAGTGACTCTTCATCAGATAAAGGATTCATTGGTGTGGTATTATCCTCCACAACCTCCTCCTCCATGTGAGAATAATCTCTAATATCATCAGGTAATGGTGAGAGACGTTCTTCTATTTTTATCTTCATTTTTAACTTCTGACACTTGGAAGCTAGACAGCTGATTCGATCTTCATCGGAAAGGTTGGCTGTTGATAAATATTGCTCGAGTTTGGACAAACTCGCTTCCAACATAGCAAGCTCTTTCTCCTCCTCGATCTGATAAATATAAACACCCTCGGGCTCAGAATATTCCTCGGGATGATACTGTCGGTATCCCTGATACGGTGTTGAGATGTACGCATCCATCATTTTTTTATTCCAATACTCTGGATTTTCCAAATACACCGCGCACACATCATCATAAACAGAAGTATGATTTCGACCGCAACAGAAACATCGCCCATCCGTCCTTGGTTCATAATAAGCATCCTCGTCCCGATCATATCCATCCGAGTAATAATCATCCTCCACCGTTGTATCAGAGTCATAGAAATATGGTGGAGGGGAAGGATTATCATAGCAACGCATCGGTGGTTCTGCCAATTTCGCTCTTTCCCGTCTAAATCGGGCCTCGTGGCAACCGATACACGGGTGAAGTGGTTTCCTACATAAAATGCATCTAGAAGAGCCGCATAATATTGTAAGATCTTTCATCCTGCACAAACACAAAAACACAAGCACCACGCATAAATCTGAACAAAACAAAACAAAACAAAACAAAACAAATCTGACACTATTTTTGGATTTTTATTTTTTATTTTTTTTATTTTTATTTTTTTTAAACTAAAACTTAACACTAAACACTTTGCGCACACCTCCCCGGCAATGGCGCCATTTTGATGTCTGTCGTTAAGGACATGCAAAAACCAACTAAACTATGTAGATAGGATAAGTCGGATATCGAACCAGAGGAGGATTGTGGAAAGTGTCACAATGCTAAGTATTAACTGACTATTACTAAAAAGTTAAACTCAATTAATGGTTTGATTGATTAAACTAAAAACTATGAAAAACAAGTTGTAAATAATGGGAGAGAACAATGGTTCCTCCAGATTTCAGGTTTTGCAACTAGATTTAATTATGTGTTTAATCGTTACCTACATAGACATAGGTGTTTATTTTGATTAACTAATTGTGATAACCAACGACTAAGTACTCCGGTCAATACATAACGGGAGGTTATCGAATGATTATCAATTACAATTTACAAACCCTAACCCCATGTCAAATATATCCCAATTACTAGAACTCTCGGACTGAATGCTTAGAAATTAAGGTTTAAATAAACGTAACTGTTTACAATCAAAAAATCAAATCAATGGTGAAAAGCATCGAATGCTTAGATCACCAAGTTAAACGATTGAAACAAACACATAAAATTGTCTAACTTACAAAAACCCTCCATCCGGAGGAAACCATTAAAAAGACTAACCGCTCATCTAAGTTGAATGATCTTTGCACGCTTGAGCGAGGATGTCTGCGTATGAGTGTTCCCTCCTCAATTTATACGTGTTGATGAAATAATGTTCCACTCATGTTTCTTGCATATGCCGCCCCCAAATCTCGGCCCAACAGAGTCAACGTGACTATTGTATTGGCGGCCCAATTGATGATGATGTTTTGAATTTGTGTTTCTCCTTCCTTTAATGACAAGATGATAATATCCTTTAATAATAATCCAACCTTGTATGCGCATGTGCCTCCCAAAGTCAACATATCTTTCAAATTGGTGGATTATTCATTATTAGAATTAAATGATGATGATGACTGTTTGCTCACGTGCCTACATTAGGGTACTAAAAGATCTTTTTCTTTTGAATCCCTTTCCAAAACAACATTCGCTGCTGATGTCTTTGCCGTAGCCTACGGTTTTAAGACCGTAGATTACGGTACTAACATGCTGTTTCTTTTTTATTCAACCTTACTTCAACCGTAGACTACACTTAGTTGACCGTACGCTACGGTTGACTGTTGCTGGAACTCTATTTCGCTGAATATGACCTTCCATTTAATTACCAATCAACTCCTGACTTTATTCTTGTACACCTCTTGTATATTCAAGCAACCTTTTCGATCCGAATAACGCCTTTCGCTATGTTTAGCATCCACGGATGTTCCGCATCATCTTTAAACTCTCCAACTTTACCGAATTAAATGATTTACCTGTAAAACCACGAACTTTCATAGTTAACATATTCAAAGCGTATAATCACGTAAACGGCACTAAAATACATAACGTAACACACTTTAAGGCACGAGTTTCACCCTCTCCATCAATATTCCACGAGATTCTAATGAACTTTCTTTTAATAAAACACCCTAATCTAATTGTAATTTGTCAAAGGGTTAGACTTTTGTTACCTTTTGATACTCCATTATATTTTCATTAGATTTGTATTCTTGAATCATGAGATTTTCCCTAAGTTCCATGATTTCAAAAATCTATGAATCCTAACCACCTGACCATCAATTCTCGTTATGGGCTATACATCTTACTTAAGTTGACCCTCGCGTATGCCACCTTATCATCGTCGTCGTCAACCGAGGATTTCCAACCGCCGAATGGCAGCTTTGATAGCTGAACAAATGGCCGCAATTATTCCTACTATAGTCGTTCAAGTTCAACAGGCACTCAACGCCCACGTCTCCACGAATCAATTCGAAGAAGCTGAAGCTGAACCGTCTTCACCCGATAACAACCATCAAAGGAGTGAAACCAACCACGATTACGTCATACCAGCTATTCCGCTAAACCAGGTTGCTCCTAATCCCGTACCTGACAGAAAACCTTATCGAGGGCATTTTCCACAGTGCCCCACTTGCCAAAAACATCACCCAGTCAACACTTTGTGCCGCCTTTGCACTTATTGTGGACTTTATGGTCACTTAATCGACACTTGTCGGCGCTATAACCCTCAAACAGAACCACCTATGTCACCATTTAATGTACAACACGTGACAACTCCATTTGACCAACCACCTACCGACCTTATGATCCAACCGTACGTCCAACCCGGCGCTCCACTAATGGATCAACCGACCGTACGTTATGGCACCCAACTTGTTCCTTACGATCTACCCGGTCAAACTGAACTAGAGGACCAGGGTAACTAGAAGGCACGCGGACGAACACTTATCTATATCCAAGACAACCATGACGCGGTCAGCAGCACGATGAAATTTTATGCGACGAGTTATTGTGAATAAAATGTTTTAAGTTAAAATTTTGTATGAACTAGATGGAAATAAAAAAAAATGATTGTTCCGAATTTCCGAGCACAAGTGTAATAATGTGAATTTTGGTTATATGTTTTGAACCTTAACGAGTCGACTAATATGAGTTGAACGTCACCACCCTAACCAATATCGTAACCTATGCCCAGAGCTTGGAAAATTCGAGTCGAGGGGACATAGTGACGATAAATTTTTTTTTCTGGTCTCAAAATTTGGTTTTATAAAATAATAACAAAATGTAATAAATATATATTGTAAATGTTGTACATTAGGCCAAAAAATGTTTTCGATGAAGTTAAACGAAATATTTTTCTAAATAAACTAAGTTACTTTTGTACATGAACAATTTAAAATACCAATGTGCTACACTTGGTAAAGTGTAAAAATAGTTAACAAAACGAAATGCTCGTGAGTTAAGTTAACTAAGTTATGGTGTCCTTTTTATCTTAGGACCCTTCTACTTTTATCCGAATCGTAATTATCGCCCGACTGGTGGGAGTGTAAATCAATGTTGCTACTTCATCTCATCCGCCATTCGACTTCACGTTTAGTTTTCCCTCGTTAACGACTTTACCTGCTACTCTTACTTCGTATCCTTGACGTTCGCACTAACGCCAAACGATACAATTATCAACTCTTAATCAGTACCGTTGATAGCTTGTGCCGTTGTCACGCTTTCAATGTTACTATTTTTCATCGTTTTCATCCTTTACTCAGACGTTTTTATGTATCACTATGTTATGCATTTATGATTTGTTTTATTACTAGTTCATGTTGTTGCAGTTTCACATCATCACCCATCACGGCTTACCTTTTCCCATAATTTGTGTGATATGGGTATCGTCTCACTTATTCATAGACCGACCCTTTTCTCCATAACTATGGATGTAGGTACCGCCACCATTTAGTCGCACCCTTTTTGGGTTCGAGACTCATACATTATTTGGTTGTGCTTTGGTTGTGGTTATTTAATTAGTAAGTTGAGTTGAGTCGTCGCATAGAACCAATCAAAACCGCTAACGAAGCCAATGAAATTTGATAAGGACATGGTGGATACGCCGCTGGTACTTCCTATATATAAGTGTTCTTATCAAACCATCAAAAGCCTCGTTAGAATGGTCGAGAGAGGTTCTATGTAAGTTGTGTTTGTGTCATCAGTCATGATCCGAATAACGAAGCCGATGAAACTTGATAAGGACATGGTGGATACGCGCTGGTACTTCCTATATATATGTGTTCTTATCGAGGTATCAAAAGCCTCGTTAGACTGGTCATGAGAAGTTGGTTGAGTCGTCAATCATGATTTGAATAACGAAGTGGATGAAAATTTGATAGGGACATGGTGGATACGCCGCTGGTACTTCCTATATATAAGTGTGTCTGTCAAATTTTCAAAAGCAGCGTTAGACTAATCATGAGTGTTTTAGTTAGTTTGTTTTGGTTTTGTGATTGGAGAATTCAAATTCTATAATTTTGTTCATTCAACTCAAATTGTGGCATTTTATGAAAATTTTTCTTTTCAAATCCCAAGTTGTGACACAAATTGCAGTTGGGCATCACATGTATACCTCACGACTTAGTTGCAAACTCTTTCGTGTTACAAGTCATCTTTTGGACATGATTTTCTCTTTAGCTGCAATACATCTTTGTTACGCCAATCTTAAGCTTCGTGATTGTAATTATCATAGAGCCTATAATCGGCTATCTTGTACATAACAGTTAACACTTTTCATTTTGGCATATTTGGCAATTAAGAGCGATTCCTTAATTGGGTATATAAACCTTGTCAGGAATGCTACCGCCTCCATAAGTCTACACCATTTGATATGATATAGTTTGAGCGTATTCTCAGTAACATTAGAACGGGTGTTTAACACTAGTTACCTGACCTTTCTAAGGGACATTCCAATCCTAAGATTCGAGTTCCTAATGCTATTACCAAATCAAATCGATATCCTTTAAGTCTATGGAAGACCCTACACTTCATCCTATATGAGCAGTTTCCTTCTAATTTCGGGACGAAATTCCCAAAAGTTGGGGAGACTTTAACATCCGTCAAAATCGGACCTCCGAAATCCGACCCGGATTGTAAAACCGGACCCTTATCAATAGAATAAAAATAAGAATTTTATTAGTATTTTTTGTGTAAATAATCGTCACGTTTTGTGTTGGATTAAAACCGGAATAAAAGTGGATGTTTATAAGCGAAACTCGTTGAACTCGGTTAATGGTTATAAGGGAAATAAATAATTACGTTAAAGTTGGTGGTTAAAACAAGTTTTAAACTAAAAAGGGGTAAAACCGTTAAATTATCAAAGTTACGAGTTAAGGGGTTCTTTTTTGTAATTAATGGAAACTATATATTAACTAACTAGGTTAGTAAACCTAGTTAAGTTAGTATTTATTTTATAATGTAAATTAACCAGGTTAGTTAGTTTCATATAAGAACCATGCTAACTAAGTTAGTTATTTAAGTTAGGTCAGTTAGCATGACATTTAAACATCAGGGGCCAAACAGCAATTCTTGAAACATGTTAAGAGAAAAAAAAACGTATGGGATGGCATTCGAACCCGGATCCCCTGCTTGATTAAACCCACGCCCAACCAGCTGGACTACATCATTATTTGTAATAATCTTCAGCGAATATTTCTTTTAAACATCCGCTGAATCGAACCAGACTCATCTTCTTCTTCAACTTGCGCGACCCTTGAGCAACCAAATCAAAACTCGACCATTTATTGTTGTTTCAGTTACATTTTCATGTCAATTGATTTGAATTAACGGAGTTTAGTGAATGGGCCAATGAACCGTTCATTAAACAACATAAACTAATGAAATTAAAACTAAACTTTATCACCATTAAAGCTCCTCAAGAACACAATTCGGTTTTCACCATTTTCGGAAAATTAACCTCCACAACTGATATCACTTATTCTATTCATCAATCTATACAATATGTAATAATCAATAAATCTATTTTAAATGATAATTTGATGAGTTGATGAACTTATTTAATTATTGGCTTGATCAAGTATTTGGAAATCATTAGAATGTTAATTTTATGATTTTGCTATTTTAATATATTCTAGAATCATATAAATATTGATTTGGGTATTTTTGTTGAATAAATATAATTTGATATAATTCTAAGTCCCCAAATACGAGAACCCAATTTCCTAAAATCAATAGGTTATCCTTACGTTTAGTATTTTGTTTATTTATATTGTGGTTAATATTTAGATATAAACCGTTCCTTTTCGTGCGGTGTATTCTCGTGGTTTAACTCTTCGCAACCTGTGAGTAATTTCTTCCATTTCCCTTTTTTTTAACTTTACAAATTTTGGGGTGCATCACATTACACTTTTCGATTTTCTTAACATGCTATGATCAAGTGTTATTATGTGAACGTCTTATGTGTATTCTATTATTCTATATGCTATCTAATGTCAAGTCTATTGCATGCTATTATTCTAGTGGATCCACACGGCTGACTAGGTTCCCCACGGCCATGGGTTGTAGCCTAGTATCGCCAACAGTATTAGACTCGCTCCTCGGGGCTTGAGCCTAATGCACGCTATTATCAGGAGTCTATTTATTTTGGTTGTTTGTGTTGTTACTTGATTGTGTATTCTTGTTTGGTAAATTTGGATTTATGAATATGTTGACTATGTTGATGATATGAGACAATTTACACACTAACCTTGAGGTGCATGTTAAAAATATATTTTTAAAAGAAATAACTATAAAACTGTTTTCAATAAAAAGGAGGAAATTAATCACCAACATATTTGTTGACCCAAAAATATATTTTTCTAACATGGTGCAGGTTTTCAAAGTTGATGATCAAGTGATGTGGACACGTAGCATGGGCCTTAGGAAATTAAATTGAAATCTTGATATGTTTGTTTTGAGCAATGTATGAACAATTTTGATTATTATATGTTATGTGACAATTTAAATGGACATACTTTAAATATCGTAACAATGTTTAGTTGTCATGAGCTATGGGCAATCATCATGCCCCGTACCATTCCGCTGCGGGTCGGGGTGTGACAATCGAGACTTGTGAGATTCGTCCATCACTAAAGTGCGAAGATCGTCTTGTTTCGGAACCCACAATCGATCCTTGAAATAAAGTAACCCATCGTCTTTCGTTTCGAGTTTAAGCTCTAGTTGACGTGGTAATTCTTTACCCATCAAATCTTGTGTAACACAAGTATGTTGAGCTTGAGAGACACGTGACTGGATATCGGATAAACGAATTTCGCTCGTTCCTTTCGACATAACGCATCGGCTACGACATTCACCTTACCAGGATGGTAGCGAATTTCGCAATCATAATCGTTCAAGAGTTCAACCCAGCGTCGTTGTCTCATGTTCAGCTCCTTTTGATTGAGAATGTGCTGGAGACTTTTGTGGTCTGTGAAAACCACACATTTCGTTCCATAAAGATAGTGTCTCCAGATTTTGAGTGCAAAAACTACAGCGCCCAACTCAAGATCATGAGTGGTGTACTTCTTCTCGTGAATCTTTGGTTGTCTTGACACATAAGCTATTACTTTGCCTCGTTGCATGAGAACACAACCAAGACCTAGATTCGACGTGTCACAATATACAACGAAATCATCGATTCCCTCGGGCAAAGATAAGACAGGAGCATCACAGAGTTTTTGTTTTAGCGTTAGAAAGGCTTTCTCTTGTTTGGGTCCCCACTCAAAAGGCTTTTTATTCTTCTGAGTCAAATAAGTGAGAGGAACCGTGATCTTCGAGAAGTTCGAAATAAATCGTCGATAGTAACCAGCAAGACCAAGAAAAGATCGAACTTCTGTGGGTGTAGTAGGTGTATTCCAATCCTTAATAGCAACTATTTTGGAAGGATCCACATAAATACCCTGCTCGTTAACAATATGACCCAAAAACTGAACTTCCTTAAGCCAGAATTCACACTTGGAGAATTTGGCGAAGAGTTGCTTCTTCTTTAGGAGTTCCATTGTCAGACGAAGGTTTTGTTCGTGATCGGCCCGAGACTTCGAATAATTGAGAATGTCGTCAATAAACGCAATGATGAACTTATCTAAATAAGGTTTACAAACCCTATTCATTAAATCCATGAAAATAGCTGGGGCATTCGCCAAACCAAAAGGCATGACAGTGAACTCCTAGTGACCATATCTCGTGCGGAAAGCAGTTTTGGGAATATCTTCTTCGAGGACACGAAGCTGATGATACCCAGAACGCAGATTGATCTTGGAAAAACATGTAGCACCTTGCAGCTGATCAAAGAGATCATCAATTCGTGGTAGGGGATATCGATTCTTGATGGTAAGCTTATTAAGCTCACGATAATCGATACACATTCTGAAAGATCCATCTTTCTTTTTCACAAACAGGACTGGAGCGCCCCAAGGTGAATAACTCGGACGAATGAATCCTTTATCAGATAACTCTTGAAGCTGTTTAGATGACTCTTGCATCTCAGACGGTGCAAGACGATAAGGTGCCTTAGCATCGGGTTAGCATTGGGTACAAGATCAATATGAAACTCAACTTGACGAACTGGAGGCAAACCAGGCAGTTCATCATGGAAAACCTCTGGATAATCTCGAACAATCGGAATATCTTGAATACACTTGCTCTTGCCTTTCTCCTCGGTGACATGTGCCAGAAAGGACACATATCCTTTTCGTAAATAATTTTGGGCTTTCGTACACGACATGAGTTTCAAACCATTCGAAGGTTTCTCGCCTCGAATTTCTAGAACTTCACCAGACGAAAGAGGAATACGAACAATCTTATCGAAACAAACCACCTCAGCATGAAACTTAGTTAACCAATCCATCCCTATGGTAATGTCGAAACTCCCAAGTTGCATCGGTATGAGGTCAATAGGAAAAAGATGGTTATCGAGGTTTAATTGACAATCGTGAATAACAGAGTCGAGTACAAGTAGTTTACCAGCAGCAACTTCAACAGACAAGGGTTTCCTCAGCTTAGTTCTAGGTATCGTAAGTAAAGGCTCAAATGATAACGAAACAAAACTTCTATCGGCTCCAGAATCGAAAAGACAGATGTAGGTTGATGGTTAACAAGGAACGTATCATTAACAACCTCGTTGTCAGCACAAGCCTCATTGGCGTTCAAGTTGTACGCTCGTCCACGAGCGGGATTCACATTCGCGTTGGCATTCGGGTTTGCAAACTTCGGACAATTATTACGTATGTGACCCATTTCCTCACAATTATAACATGAACCAGGTGGGAATCTAGCAGCGTTTCCCTGAACCTGTGCTGTATTCTGAGCAGCTTGATTCTGACCCAAACGACAAATGTTGGTCGTGTGCCCAAGTTTACCACAAGTGGTACACTGTTTACAAGCTTGTTGAGTCGCATGATGACCATTGCACCGATTGCAGTGAGGTGCGGTACCAGCATATTGTTTCTTTGTAGGAGGTTGTGATGGTGGGTTCTGAGCGTTTTGATTGGTAACAACAAAATTTTGGGAAGCCTTGCGCTTCCTAGATCTCCTTGATGACTCGCCCTTCTTCTTACCCTTACCCTTGTTTTGAGCAGCATCAACTGACTGCTTTTTGTTACCCTTGCAGGTCAGTTTACCTTTCCTGACTTGAGACTCAGTCAGGGTTGCAGCCAATTCGATGGCCTGACGCACAGTGGTAGGATTATTTCAAGTAACTATGTCTTGCACAGAATCAGGCAGACCATCAATATACCTCTCAATCGCTTTCTCCTACGGGGTAACCATAGTAGGACACAACAAACTTAATTCCTCATAACAATTCGTGTAAGCACGGTGTTCTACCCCATCTTGCTTAAGATCATCGAATTCTCGTTCCAACGCCCTTATCTAGTGTCGGGGGCAGAATTCTTTCATCATGAGAGCTCAAAGCTCTTCCCAAGTTTGTGCCATCGCCACATCAGCACCCCTATCATGCATCACACCGTTCCACCATGTAAGAGCACGCTTCTCGAAAAAACTGGATGCAAACTCAACCTTTCGCTTATTCAGACAATCAACATGTCTAAATGTGCTCACGAGACTCTCGAACCATTGTAGGAGCGCAGTTGCTCCTTGAGACCCAGAAAACTTCAGTGGTTTAGCCGAATTAAACGTTTTGAAACTACGCTGAGCATTGTTGTTATTGTTGTTCGCTTGATTAATCTGAGTTATTAGGTTCGGAGTCACAGCAGTGATCTGCTGAGTGATAATAGCTGCGAGTTCGGCGTTAGTTTAAGGTTGTGCATCTCGTCGAGGAGGCATATTCTAAAAAGAACAAGGAAACATGAGAAACGAGTGAGATCGACAATTGGATAAACAAAAGAGGTATTGAGAACATTGACAAAACAAAAGGAAGGAGATCATTCGTTCGTTACCTCGAACAAACAAACGATACACAGTGACTAATCAAAGTAAATGGGTCAATATAATGTATCGCGAAGACCTGCTTTAGCCTATAAGTGGACACTCATCCCAAGAGTTCCCAGGTAAGAGTGACTGGTCTGATTATATGGATTTGTACAAACACTCTAGCCTTAGACAGAAAACTCAGGATACAAACATCCACCCTTTCCAGATTGCACGTGTTCACATTATCTAGACCCAAACTTTGACGAGATTTTGAAAATTCAGAAGGCCCTAAGACAAAAACGAATCATCCGAGGGTGGGTGATTATTTTCGAAATCGTTTTGGAAACTTTAAAGGTTCAAAACCTTATAACAAATCATCTACGAAAAGATGATTGGTTTTCAAAGCGGATTTGTTATTCATGTTCTCGTTGTGATTATCACCTAAAGATAGGTGACGGTATTGTTTTAGAATCTAAACGCAAGAAACTCGCGTTAGGGTCCTAGAAAAGTTATAGTCTAGGTCAAAGCATTACTAATAACCTAATTCCATATAACCATGAGCTCTGATACCAACTCTTCTGTCATACCCCGACCGCGTAAAACAACAAGCTGCGGTGGAAACGTCGGGGAGTGGGGCGACAGAATTATTGTTTCACAACCATGGATTCAAAAGTTTCGTTTATTTAGTTATTAAACATTAAACATTGTCTTGGAACAAACAAACAAGTTTACGTATCGTTTATCATCGTTATTAAGTCACCAAGGCCTCGTCCAGTCCTAAGTGAGCATGCATCCTAGTCACAATCAATCATCATTCAACACCACTTGAAACATACGTGAAAATAAAGTCAGCAAAGAAATGCCAGCGAGCACATAGGTTTTGTGAGAGTGTCAGATTCATGGCTCGTTTACATGTTAGTATCTCTCGTTTGACTACAAGATTCGATAATTGAAAGCCTTGTTTTGAAAAGAGTTTGATATTGCAATATGAATAACCAGCTCAAAATAAGTTGGTTATAGTTTATAGAATTTCATTGCCATGAATCTTAACCCAAAACATTTGTTTAAGTAACCCAAATTGTAAATCGTTCTCGTAATAAAACTCGTATGGTTTATATCGTATAGTAAATATCGTTGCGTGACATCGTTTAAAATCGTTCGTCCAAGTGAACTAAATAACGCCATGGAATGTAATATGATAAATGCACTTATATATAAGAAGTGCTAGCGGTGTATCTACCATGCTTTTATCACATTACCCCCGTCCCATTATCTAATCACATACCAAAAACCAATCGTTCGTTCAATTCGTTTATGTTGTTCAAATCGTTTAAATCGTTCAATCGTTCAAAATCGTTTAATCTTTCAAATCGTTCAATCATTCAAATTGTTCTCGTTCAAATCGTTCTCGTCTTAATTGTGAAAACTACTTTTAGTCGTCTTGCGGAATACATTCAAACCTTTGTAACTCGTCCATCGTTCAACTCGTATTAACAGACCACCAAAGGGTAAGTTAACAATCATCAGGTTCAGTCGTTACCCACATAACCCCCATACATAACCATGGCGGCAGTCCGATAACGGGATTTGTCAGATCCTATGGTACCATAACCTAGTACTGGTCGGCTTGATCATTGTTAATGAATGTTATTCGTTATGTAAATACGTCCAACAAGTTTGTTCACATTATTGAAAATCGTTGTGTTTAATATAAACCATAGTATTCGTTTTTGAAATCATTGTTGAAAGCATCGAAATCGTTTAACACATATGAATCACCCCAAAATAATTGAAAACAGTAAAATAGGGGAACTATGTACTCACATTGAAGTGCAAAGTATCCTTGATTAAAATGAACTAACAAAGCTCGGGCAAACCAAGGAAATCAAGTAGCACCTAGTAGTCGGATCGCTATGTTAATAAATCGACTCCTAAATCGGGAGATCGGGTAGAATGAGGTCTCGTAAACCAAATGAATATTGGAACTCATGTGATATGGTTTAACAAGGCCTACATTCTAAGTCGGAACCTATCCTAAGTGCTTACGACCCGTTACGACTCATTAAGGTAGCTTATGCTACTTTAACGCGTCGTTCGCGCGAATGCGCGTTCGAGACGCCTAACTAGTCCTATGACAAGTATTATATGCCCTAACATGTTTAAATATGTTGCATAATTAGTTTGAGTGACAAAAGTTTGGTTACATATGCTTAAATACAAATTATGCATGAAAAGGGCATTATGGTCATTTTCCTAAGGCATATAAACTACCTATCATACAACTAATTAAACTAACTGACCATAAGGTATAACCTTGGAAGGTTATTCCTTATACAACTATGGTCACAAAATATGCTTGGTCGGATCCTAACGATCGACCAAACGGGTCGGGTTCGAAAGTCTAAGCGGTTGTCAAGACCGCTTGACTTATGACCCTATACAAGCACTAGACTAAAAGTGACGAGTTAAACATGTTAAAACATGTTTAACTAAGTTAAAAAACAAGTTCGATATCAAAACAAAGTGTTTTGATACCTGAAAATAGTTTCCTCGCAAAATGCACATAAACGGCATTTTGATCGAAACTTTGACTCATCACTTCGACTAATCAACGTGGTAATCTATAGGTATAGTCACAAGGGACTATAACCATCTTGATTACACTCACGTTGCGAAGTTCAAACGAACTTTATGTTGACCATAAGCTGGTCAAAGCAGAAAGTCAAACAATGTTTGACTTTCATGCTTGAAAAGCATAAACAAGCATGAAAGAAGCTTACAATGGGTCCAAGCTAGGAAGAATTGAACTAAAACACTTAGGTATGAAGCCTTAGCTTCAACTTAGAGCAAATTTAGATCAATGTGCAAGGAATGAAGGTTGAACTTGGTGGGTATTTATAGGAAGTCTTGAGTTCTTAGGATCTTGACAAGTGTTTTTGAGCAATTAAAAGCTTGATCTAAGCCATACACTTGTGGCACATTGTTTCTAATACAGTGGGAACTCAAAAACAATCAAATGGTATCCCAAAACCATGTTAGAAATGCAAGAAAACAGCTGCTGAAGCCAGATTCAATGTTCTGGTCTGATGGTCTGCTACGCCCTGCGTAGAAGCCAGCTATTGCTTACGCGCCCCGCGAGGGATGTTAGACAAATTGTCAATTTTAGTCCCTCCAAGCTATAAACTCAATTTTTTATGTTTTTAAGCCTCGTTAACCCCATTTCAAGGCTCTACAATGAAGTTAAAGCATAGGGACCATGAAATATGCTTGAAAACATCTCGGATGTCGGTTCGTTTGGTCGTATGGTTGCGTTGTTCGGTTAATTACGACGAAAACTCGAACGGACGCGAAAACGATCCAAATTGCGCTATGAATGGTATTTTTGCATTCGAATCACTAAAATAAAATATTTTAATGATTACAAAAATTTTTGGATGTCCGGATATGTTCAGAAGGTAAGATATGCGCGTAAATGCAAACTTATGCACTTTTTGACGCTTTTAGTCCCTATTGATCAAATAAGCATATTTTCGCATACCGAACCCCTCAAAGCCTATTTCTAAGCTATGTAAAGGATATTTAGGGTATGTTTAGCTTATGATCATGTTCCAGAATGTTTGTTGTCAAACGAATCGGCATACTTTCGCAGTTTGACACAAATAGTCCCTGCGATCGAATAAACTTGTTTTCGACATACCAAACCCTCCAAAACTTATTTCTAAGTTATGTAAAGGTTATTTAAGGTATGTTAAGCCTATGTCACTGTTCCGGAGTGTTTGTCGTGTTAAACTGATTACGTTTACGCATCAGTTTGCGTATAACTTTCCCGAAAGCGATTTAAAGCTTGAAATCGAACTAGAATCAAATCGTAAAATCGTCAAACACAAATATTAACACCAAAACACATCGTTTTATTGATAATTGATATTGTTTTACATCGTACATCGTTTACAGAGCACAGTTGTCACAGAAGAGTTAGCCAATGAGTAACATGACCCACAAGTCAGGAATTTGACAGTACTGAGTGATTATATTGGTAGATATAAACATTGTAATCACTCTCAATATTGTAAAGTTATAAAAGTTGTTTTTTATTAAACTGGGATGCACTCGCTAATATTTCTTGCTAATAAAATCTTTTTAGAACACGTTACAAGTAACTTAATGTGAAGCTAATAGAAGCCAGCTGGAGAGCACTAAAGGCTTAGAAAAGTGGCTATAAAAGTTACCTAAATAAAAAGGAGATTTTGTTTTCAATAATTAGGATTATCCCTATAAATGTATTGTAAACGAAACTAGGGTTTTATCCCATTTATTTATTATAAAAGTTTGGTGTTTTAAACTCTCATAAACATTTCCTAACTACTGTCCTGAAGAAATAATTCCGCTGCCAAATTAATAAACACTGATACCGCCGGCTCTGCGCACTATCTCACGGTCGCCCGCTCCAGGGGCAGGGGTCGGGGGCTGCGACAATCATCCTCCTAAAACGGTTCATTAGATTCGTCATTTATCAAATAGCCCTAATCGTGTTGATATCTAGCACTGTATCCTTAGAACATTATAACGAATTCATTTTCCACTAAAACAAACATCACAACAAATTCATCATCATTCATCAAACAGGCCTAGTGCATCATTCTATTATTGTTTCATTTATTTAACACTACACACTCATCTATATCCAGAACCACTATGACTCACAACAATTATTATCCTAAACAAACACAAAGATGCCAATGGATCATGTATCATCATCCAATAACAAGACATCTATAAATCATACATCATCTTCACACAAATGACGAGACACAAACAGTTATTAAATATTATATGAATCATAGACAAAACAAGTACCTTGAATGTGTATTTCTAGCAAGTATTGGGATGGTTCACTAACCGGTTCGATTGAGAGTGGAAAATGTGTAGAGAATCAAGATATGATGCTTCCCAAATGATGTGTTGATGTTGTCTTGAAGGCAGCCGCCGAAAACAAAAGCAAGGAAGGAGATGTATTGTGTTTTAGGGTTTTTAGTGAGAGAAAGTGGATAAGGGGAGAGAGAGAATAATGCAATGTTTGGGATTATGAGAGAATGATTGTTGTCAAATCATTCCAAGTGTCTGCTGATGTAAGGGTTTTATACCCTTTCCAAATCCATGCACCCTCCTAGGGTTTTTGGGTGGTTTCGAGTGGGCCTTGTAGTATCGGGCCAGGTCATGTGTGTGTAGCCCATTTATTTGGAATCAGGAGATCCATCTCGACTCGGAAGCATGCAGTCTCAACTCACACACACTCGAAACTGATCATACCTTCTTACATATATCGTTGTACATATTTTACCACATAATGATTACACATTGTCACATAATACACGATAATTATAATATAGATTTTCATTAAATAGCTTCACATAATAGTATCATACAATGCAGTTACACAGGAAAACCCAAAGTGTCACATTATCCCCAAGTTTCAAGAACTTTCGTCCTGAAAGTTTGAGCGCAGCGACTGACAAGCTAATGTGCAAAGGAATGTTTTCGCGGGGTGTCACACCTGGTGTCTCTCTCTCTCTCTCTCTCTCTCTCTCTCTCTCTCTCTCTTTCAAGACAACAACATCAGTACCTCTCTCCCTCTCTCGTTCCCTCTCGTCGCGCGTGCACATAGCCGTGTGTGGTCATCTCGGCTCTAGTTCTCTCTCACATACTTCTCTCAATGATCTTCACACCTCAATAAGTTTAGCCTTGTAAATCTTATGAAACACTTGTAGTTAGGGCTGCTATGGTTACATGTAATGCATAAGTAAAAGTCAGATATTATAGATCGTTATGTATTGATGGTTAGGTGATTGCATGTTTATAATTTCACGAAACCAAAACAAACATATGCATAAATGTATGCCAGGATTTTCGATTAAAACATGATAATGATGGTACTTTAGTGTTGAATCTGATGTACATGGGTTTATACATGGGGTAAGGGTCAAATTAGGGTTAAACAATACCATAAAAATGTTTTGGTAAAGGGCTGCAAGTAAATACCATCTGCCCAGATTTTTCAGCCAACTTGTAACGACTGTAACCTGGTAATAACTTAACGAAAACGTTTGGTTCATGAGTCTAAAATGCAGTTCATTGAAATACGCTTTAAACCCCACTGGTTTCATAATTCCTCGACAAGTTTTAGTATTTCAAAGATTAAAACGGAAAGCAGGTGCAGCCTGCGTTTTTTTCTGCAGAATTTTGCAGCCTGTTATAGGAGCCATAACTAGGTTTAGAATTGGAGTTAATATGTGAATATTTTATAGTAGATAGCTCTAGAACGTTATCAAATCCTCAAACTGGAATTTTGTTAAAAAGGTTTACGAGGATTTTTAAATAAATTCTAACGTAAACTGTTGACATAATACGACAAATCTGAGCCATGTGTGCTACATGGTTTTTATTATTTTTTAGCAAACACTTAGGTTTTGAGAAAAATATATGTATATTAGAAGGCTATATGACATGTCGCATAAAAATATCATAATTTTTCTAGTTGGTTCGGTATTTTAAATAAATTCTGCAAAACAGCTCAAAAACAGATGTGAAACTGAATAAGCTTGTAGGTCCCCTGGTCCGTACGGATCGTCATAGAATCGTCAATCCAATCTACAGTGTGGAATCCTCTAGAACAGAATATCACAGAAACGAGTAGAAAACAGAAATTACTATCAACCGGGTTTTTATTGATTATCAAACACAAGTATTACAATCAATCAAAATCCTAATTCGTCCAAGCTAATGCTCTCACGAAAATTCTCTCTCAAAACGTTTTGGCTGATTAACCTAAACCCTAATGAAAAGCCTTGTTTATATAACACAAGGTTGCTACTTGGGTTAGGGTTTCCTACATGGGTTTTGTTTAGCCCAAACTCTATTATTTGACTAATACAAAGCTAAACCCGCTAACCGTTTATCGTTTAACTAATTACAAGATATCCCAAGACCAAATATAAGTTGTTGTCACAAATATGCACCAACAAACTCTTCAACTTTGTATAGCATTTGCATAGCAATCTTCAAACTAATTGAAACCTTGGACCGCCTTCATATGTGACTCCTTTGGATTAGCCTGATATCTGGCACACAGACATACGACAAACATGATGTCAGGTCTTGAAGCAGTCAAGTACATTAGAGAACCAATCATTGCCCTATATTGAGTCGGATCAACATCTTCATTACTTTCATGATCTGGGCCAAGATTGTAATTTTCGCAAATGGGTGGGTTGAAAGTAGCGCAATCCTCCATTTTAAATCGAGACAAAATGTCACACACATACTTTGTTTGATGAATAAACATCCCATCCTCCTTCTGATCAACTTGTAATCCCAGAAAGTAAGACAGCTCACCCATAGCGCTTATTTCGAACTTGTTCTTCATCACCTACTCAAACTCTTTACACGTGTTTTCATCTAATGACCCAAAGATGATGTCATCCACGTATACATGTACCAGCAGAAAATCTTCCTTCTTTCTCTTAATGAACAGTGTACTGTCAATCTGACCTCTTTCAAAACCATTCTTGATCAGATGTGTTGACAGTGTCTCGTACCATGCCCTGGGCGCTTGATGTAATCCATACAAAGCCTTATCAAGCTTGTACACACAATCTGGATAATCTGGATTTACAAACCCATCTGGTTGTGAGACATACACCACTTCTTGGACTTTACCGTAAAGAAATGCACTCTTCACGTCTAGTTGGTAAACTTTGAAGCCCTTGAATGAAGCGAAAGCTAAGAACAAACGAATTGCTTCCAACCTTGCCACTGGTGCAAACACTTCACTATAATCAATTCCTTCTTGTTGATTGAAACCTTTGACCACCAATATTTTGGAATCGATTTTGATATTGACCTTGACTTCTGAAATCACTTGAATTGCCATTAAAATTTTTCATTCTAGGTGAACTGCTTCTAGGTCTCTCATATCTGCCTGATGTGAGTAAACTCCAGTTTAGCATTTGCATAGCAATCTTCAAACTCTTCAACTTTGTTTGCAATGTAGAAAGGAGGTACTACCATGCATCCAATCAAGCTCTCATCTTTTCAACACAGCAACTTCTCAGCAATATACTGCTACAATCTGTATACTATAAAACAAACATCTCGAGAAACCATAAGAACTTTTCAACAAAGTTAACTAAATTATTATTATTCAAGAGATAATTAAACTGTATCACAGATTAAGCATTTTCAATTTATCACCAACACAAAAAACTTTGGTCCAACACACAAGTGTGACAACTGTCAAATTTGCATGCTTCCATACAATTATTAGACAATGATTAATGCTAAATGACTGTGCTGAATTACAATTAAATGCCTTGAATTGCTTTTTGATTATTGCCATATACATATATGTACATCACATATTGCTTAATGTTATATCGTTATTGCATAAGAACTTTATTGACTTAAATGATGCACGAAACACAGTTAGCACAGTTATCAGACAAATAAGAGAAATGCTGACGGAGTTCAGTGAATAGACATACATGGTATTGAGATACAGAATGAGCCAGAAACCAAGTATTACACTAGTATAGTGTGTAGGAAAGTAAGGATCACAAAACTGCCTTCCTAGTTATAGTTTAAGTGCCGGAAAGTGCCTAAAACTCACATAAACTGCAGAATTCTGTAGAAAATCAGCAAATTCTACATTTAAACAATCTAATATCATGCAGAAATATGCTTAAATGGTCCTGAATACTTTCCTAAGTGTCAGGAATCGAAAGTGTCATAAAAGGGTACATAAAGCACACTAAACAGCGAAGTTTAGCACCTTAACGAACAGGTAACCAACCGAACAACCGGACATTACCCGAAACACCATTTTTTCACTAGAAGCATTGTTTTAGCATTACCAATCTAGTTATGGTTCCCGAATGTCACACCCTGGCTTTGCGGAAGCGTGGGTTAATTTGGTGTGACTTCTTAACACCATAGCTTAATCACAACAAAGCTATATGAAAGTAAAACCATGCAGATCATCCATTGATTTAAGTTTTATAATAAAAGTAACACAACATTGTCTTAAAGTGTCGACACATGCAACGGAAATTACAATACTACAAAATAAAAATATTGTTCATAAGACACCAACACCAACATGAAACAAACGCAGTTTAAGAACTGTGACTCGTCCAGGTAATAGTCACATCCCTTAAACTTGGATGACCTCATAACTTTAACGCAGCGTGAAAACAGAGCATACCGTGCCAGATCCTCAGTTCCCTGAAATACATGTAAGTTGGAAAAATCAACAAAACTTGTTGAGCGAGTTCATGTGTAGTGAGTATGTAAAACCTTTGTAAGTATAAAAACCTTGGTATGTAGCAAATAAGGAAATAAAGATCACCAATGGTTTGCAAGGCCATTGATATGTGTGATGTGCAGTAGGAAGACTCAAACCTAGCAGATTTTGCGTTGGGTACAAAGTCACCCCGAGGTCCGTTCTGATGGGCCTGGGGCTGGGCTCGCTACACCGATAGATCTACCGCTACTGTCCCTCGGTCCTACAATGAGGACTAATGGCCTTCAGTTCCTGCCTAACCACTCACATGATCTAAGTAGTAATCCTCCTTACGCTAATCATACCATGTGTAAAAGTACTCGTAATCATAGTAACATGTATTTCACCCCCGCAGTTTAGAAAACTGAAAACAGTTAAAAGAAAGGGGGACATGAACTCACCGAGGTGCGTCTCTAAAAAGTATCTCCCAGACAATCTGCTGTGCGACGACCTACACGTACTAACTTCTATTAGACGGACAACCGTGCCTTAGCTTAAGGTTTAAGTTTTTGGGAAATAGTTAGACAACTATTTCGTGTTTACACTTCGTAATTATTTTAATACATGCGTGTTTTTGTATCTTCAAATATATTATTAAGTCTCACTTAAAATATATTTTAATTCTTTCTCCAGAATATAAATATTTTTCCCAAAAATATTATATTTTATTACATATAATTTTCCCAAAATAATACTTTTGTCCAAAATACGCGTTTAAGAGTATTTTCTGAAAATACGTAAGTTACGGATAAAGATCGGGTGGAAATAATAATACCATTGTAACTTAAATATTTATTATGAGGGCGTTAGAATTATTTTGAAGTCGTTAATATTTAGTAATATTATTTTTACCCTAAAAATAATATTTACGTAGTTCACAAAATAATCATAAAAATTTACACAAGTGTTGTTATGAAAATATATGTTCTAAATATATATTTTAGCAAGTTTTATTTGTGAAAATCCCACCTCCGACACTTGGTTATTTTTCTAATAAAAATCATGGTGAAATTTATTTGGAAAACAAGTTAAAAATATATTCTTAACACTTGTTGTAGAAATATTTCCAAATGTTATATTTCTGGAAAAATTTCGCCAGAGTTTCCTCTGTAACTGGAGGTGGCCACGCTTACAAGCGTATCATTTTCTTTTCAAAACTCAATCAACAATGTGCCCAACATCAACAAACAATATTTCAACATCAACTAGTTCAAAAATATACGTAAATTGCAAACACATGAACTTGTGGGTTATGTAAAAGTGTGTAGTAACCTTCCAATATTTGTAGTAGATCTTTCTGTCTTTATAAATAAAGTCGGTTTCTTGTGTTCTTTATTCTTGAAGAAAATACATTTTTACAACTTCTAGTCAAACATTACAAAAATAATTCTTTGTTAAAACGTTTCGTTACACAAGTGTCTATACACTTGTGTGTTCACAAAATCACCTTTCGTTTATTTTTGAAAGATCCGGCTTTAAAATATGGTTTCATCTTACACTTGGTTCTTCGAAAATACCACTTGTAGATATTTAGATCAACTAGTTTAGAACTTCATTTTATAAGAAAAACTCTTTTTACACAAGTTCATGTTAATATGTAGTAGTGTTCATCATCTAGTCCTTTTCATACTTTAACATACACTAGTTCATGTTCTATGAACATGACTTAGCCGGGTTAGATGACGATCCGAACTACTACTAGCGTCATACAACATAAAATAATCATAACAAAACAAGTTTCATAAGTTTTACACTAATATTTGTTCTTTATCCACCATGTTCATCACACTTTCAAGACTTTAAGTTTTAGATCTCTAGTGTTTACGATTTTCATCCGACAAATCTCTTATTAACCAGTTTAGATAAGATCAAGAAGGTGGTTAGAAGCACTTACAACTAGCTCAAGGCTAGGGAAGAAACTAGACGAAAACAAGGTGGATAATAGTGATGTAGAGAGGTCCTCGCGATTCCGTAAGCACCGAGCCTCCTTATGCGTGACCTTTCACCTTTGTATGTAAGTAATCTTGCTAGAACCAAACTTGAAAGTGATGTGGGTGTGTGTTGGGTTTCGGCCGTGAGTAGCCAAGGGGGAAAGAAAGATGCAATATTTGTGTGGTGGTTTGATTAGTGAAAGTCTTATCCTACATATTTATTTATAACCCATTCTCCACTATTATCCATTAGATAGTATGTAGGTTAGATAATAAACATTTGAATTAAAATAATCAAACAAATCATGGGTGTGTACCACCCTTACAAACCGTCAATCATGGGGGGGGGGGGGTGGGGTTATAGTTGGATTTCAACTAGTAAGTTAAGTTATATTTAGTTTAGTTAGGGGGTTAAACCAATTTCTAGTGTGTAGTGTTTTGTAACGGGTGTTAGGGTATTTGGGGACCCTAACTAGCTCAGAATAGGAAAACATTATCAATGATAATATTTTTATGTTCCGGGTAAAGTCCGGTTGTTCGGTTGGATACTGATCCATTAAAGTGCTTAATAAGCAATTAAAGTTTCTTTATTATTATTTTTAGTGACACAAAGAATTCCCGACACTTTGGAAAGTGTCTAGTATTATTTTCCCATGTTTTTGCACTTTACTAGTTAGCTTAAATGCTGAATTTTTACATTAAAGTGCAGAATTTGTGTTTAGAATATGTTTTAGGCACATCCGGTCACTATAACTTATACCTAGTGACGCAGTTCTACAACCCTCATTTCCCTACACTTCCTACTAGTGTAGTAAACTATTCCCGGCTCATACAGGCCTTAGAGGCAGTGTCTGCCTGGTGCTGGCTACGTCAGCACGTTTACTGGGTTATCCGTTCATTGTGCTACCGTGCTTTTGTGCATCAAGTTTGTCACTAAAGTTCTGTATGTAAATAATGGAGTGACAGTTAATAAAGTATGATGCAAGTATGTGTATGTATCAGTAATTAAGCAGTAATTAATTATTAATTAATTCGTACGGATACTTGATTTGGTGAGTGTTGTCACATTCTCCCCCCGTTAGAAAAATTTCGTTCCGAAATTTTAAGTTCTGCTTCTAGTTGCAGGGTTCTTGGGAAATAAGTGGGGGTACTTTTCTTTCATTCGGTCCTCATGCTCCCAGGTGTATTCAGGACCATGTCTTGCATTCCAACGTACCTTGACGAGTTTGACACTGCTCCGGCGGCTTTTGTTCACTTTCCAATCCGTAATCTCAATGGGTTCTTCAACAAAATGGAGCGTGTCGTCAATATGAATCTCGTCTGCGGGAATGACAACAATAACTTGCGTTGGACTCTTCTTTAGATTTGATACATGAAATGTATCGTGAACACCGTTCAGTTCGGCAGGTAAGTCCAACTTGTATGCTACTAATCCAATTCTTTCCAGAATCTTGAATGGACCAATATACCGCGGATTCAACTTTCCACGCTTCCCGAAGCGTGCCACACCCTTCCAGAGCGATACCTTCAACAAAACCATATCACCTACCTCAAACTCTAGAGATTTCCTTCTTCTATCCGCGTAGCATTTCTGACGATCACGAGCCGCCTTGATGCGATCTCGGATCTGTGCGATTTTGTCTGTGGTTTCCTGTACCACATTAGGACCAACCAATTGCCTATTACCTGCATCAGACCAACAAAGCGGTGATCTGCACTTGCGGCCATATAGGGCTTCAAATGGCGCGGCACCAATACTGGTGTGGTAGCTATTGTTGTATGAAAATTCGACCAATGGCAAATGTTTATCCCAGCTACCGCCCAAATCCATAACACATGCTCTCAGCATATCTTCCAACGTTTGTATGGTCTGTTCGCTTTGTCCGTCGGTCTGTGGGTGAAATGCAGTGCTCAGATTCAGTTGTGAGCCAAAAGCTTCTTGGAAGGATTGCCAAATCCTTGATACGAACCTTTCATCTCTATCAAAGATGATCGCGAGAGGCACTCCATGGCGTGTAATGATTTCTCTCATGTAAATTTCAGCCAATTTGCTCGTATTATCTTTCTCTCTGATAGGTATGAAGTGTGCAGATTTCGTTAATCGGTCCACTATTACCCATATAATGTCATGACCTCTTGGCATTCTTGGCAACTACGTTATAAAATCCATTGAAATTTGTTCCCATTTCCACTTAGGAATCTCAGGTTGTTTTGCAGAAGTCCTGAGGGCTTCTGGTATTCAGCTTTCACCTTAGCACACGTTAAACATTTGCTCACATAAAAAGCAACGTCGCCTTTCATCCTAGGCCACCAATAGTAATCTTTAAGATCCTGATACATCTTATCCGCTCCTGGATGGATAGAGTACCGTGATTTGTGAGCTTCATCAAAAAATAACTTTTCCCAAACCACCAAACAGAGGAACCCAAATCCTTTTCATAAAACATAACGTTCCTTCCTCGTTTGGCACTAATTGCTTCTCCATCCCACGGAGATATTCTTCTTCAAGGTTTCTTTCCTTAAGAGCTTCTTTCTGCGCGGCGTGAATGCGCAAGGAAAGGTCTGTTTGAATAATCATCTCCAAAGCCCTAACCCTTATGGGCTTGATCCTCTCTTTTCGACTCAGGGCATCGGCAACTACATTCGCCTTCCCGGATGGTACTTTATCTCGCATTCGTAATCATTTAACAACTCGACCCAACGTCTTTGTCTCATATTCAGCTCTTTCTGGTCGAATATGTGCTGCAGGCTTTTATGATCTGTGAAGATTGTACACTTTGTACCATATAGGTAGTGTCTCCAGATCTTTAACGCAAATATCACTGCGCCGAGTTCCAAATCATGTGTGGTATAATTCTTTTCATGTACCTTCAATTGGCGCGATGCGTAAGCTATAAACTTCTGTCGTTGCATCAACACGCAACCCAAACCATGACGCGAAGCGTCATAATATACCACAAAATCATCTGTACCCTCTGGTAGTGCTAAGATTAGCGCATTGCAGAGCTTGTCTTTTAACAGCTGAAACGCTTCTTCCTGTTTGATTCCCCAATCAAACTTCTTATCTTTCTGCGTGAGGAGTGTCAAAGGTTGAGCGATTTTCAAAAAATCCTCAATGAACCTTCGATAGTAGCCAGCCAAACCCAAGAATTGCCGAATCTCGGTTGGCGTTTTGGGAGTTTCCCAGTTCTTTATTGCTTCAATCTTTGTGGGTCCACATGAATCCCATCTCCATTTACCACATGTCCAAGGAATTGGACTTCATGTAGCCAAAACTCGCACTTAGAGAATTTGGCGTACAGCTGTTCCTTCTTCAGCAACTCCAGAATGGCTCTTAAATGCTGTTTGTGTTCAGCCTTTGTCTTTGAATAAATCAAAATATCGTCGATAAACACAATCACGAACTTATCGAGATACGGCTTGCAAACTCTGTTCATCAAATCCATGAAAACTGTAGGTGCGTTTGTCAACCCAAACGGCATAACTAGGAACTCGTAGTGTCCATAACGAGTCCTAAAGGCTGTCTTCGGGATATTTTCCTCTTGTATCCTTAACTGATGGTATCCAGATCGAAGATCGATCTTAGAGTAAAAGCTTGAACCTTGCAGTTGGTCAAATAGATCATCAATCCTTGGTAGAGGATATCTATTCTTCATAGTCAACTTATTCAACTCTCGGTAGTCGATGCACATTCGAAAACTACCGTCCTTCTTCTTGACAAACAGGACCGGAGCTCCCCAAGGTGAGAAGCTTGGTCTGATGAATCCCTTGTCTAACAACTCTTGAAGTTGTGTCGACAATTCCTGCATCTCTAACGGTGCAAGTCTATAAGGTGCCCTAGCTATAGGCGCGGCGCCTGGAACTAAGTCTATACGGAACTCCACTTGTCTCTGAGGTGGCAATCCTGGCAAGTCCTCTAGGAAGACTTCCGGATATTCCCTCACGACAGGGATGTCTTCGATCTTTGGTTCAGCAGCTTTCTTATCCACAATGTGTGCCAGGAAGGCAGTACATCCCTTCTGTAAACACTTACGAGCTTTCAGGCAGCTGATTATTCTTAAAGGTGTATCACGCTGTTCTCCATGAACTACTATCGTTTCACCGTCTTCTGTTGGGATGCGTACGACCTTTTCGTGACAAACAATCTCTGCCTTGTTGCTAGATAACCAATCCATTCCTACTACCACGTCAAAGCTCCCCAACTGGACTGGTAGTAGATCCAAAGCAAACTCACGCTCTCCTAACTCGATTACACAACCTCTGACAACTTCATTGGCTTCTACTAACTTTCCATTAGCCAATTCAATTGAGTAGGGAATATCTAATTGATGCGTGTGTAGTGTAATATATTTTTAATGTATAATTAAGCCCTTTTTTAACACCTTTAGCCAAGTTTTAAATTTATAAAACACGATATTTACTAACACTAAACACACATATGGGCAAGTGCACCCATCGTGGACGTAGTATAGTGTTGGTAAGATACCGAGGTCGTCCAAGGACACAAGAGCTTTTAAAACCGGTTTATCCTCAACGTCTAATCAAATCAAAAAGTTAGAAAAGATTTTTAAACTAAGAAAATAAAAACTAACTAAATGCTGAAAAATAAAAATAAAATAAAAACAGATAGACAAGATGAATCACTTGGATCCGACTCGTGTATTAGTGTAACCTTTGATTATTTTCTCACTTATGCACTTGTTTAAGAGATTATCTTAGTTATTGTAGTAGGCCCCTCTTTTGAAGGCGACGTTACCCTCAACCCAGTAGTTTGAGTCAGCAAGGATACAATCCTAAAGGGTCGGATTATTGGAAGATAACGAATTAAGTTATTAATGCAAATTATGGTAGGCCCCGCTTTTGGCGTGACGTTACCCTCGGCTAAGTAGTCTGAGTCAGCAGGGATACAGTCCTAAATAGCCGGGTTATAGTATTAATAGTAGTTAACTTATGAGGGGGTCAAAGAGTTTGGATCCCCGCCATCCAATACCTATAGGCATTGAAGGAGATCCTACTAAATTTGACCCAGGTCCCTTGCAGGACCTCTAAACGCTGAACAAGGGCAAGACCCTTACCAAACCGTTCCCTTAACCCCCGACCAGGTAGCCAACATACCTCCATATAGACCGCGGAGATATGAATGGTGAAAATCTTTTATTTTATATAGACAGTAAAATAATGCCAAGACACCACGGACAAACGATAAGGAAAGATCACCTTCAACATAAGCAACTAGTTATTAAAGTCATTAATACAAAACCAATTAAAAAGTGCAAAAGATTAAAAATAAAAAGTATTATACTAAACACTTGTCTTCACCAAGTGATGTAAGAGACTTAGCCAAACATGGCCTTGATTGTCAAGAACTCTTACTATCAATCTTGGATCTCGAGACGACTCACACACTCTACGATGGACAATGGATGATGGTGGTGGATGATGGTGTTATGGTGGTGGTGGGTGGTGGATGAAGTGTGAGAGAGGTGGTGTGCCAAGGGATGAGTTGGAATGAAACCAAGCACTCCTATCTATAGGCTGAACAGAAGGCTGGGCACGGCCCCGTGTCCGCTGGACACGCCCCCGTGCCCGTCTGACACTCTCTCTCTCTTCATTAATTGTAATTCGCAATTACAATTAATGCGCCTGTGTTGGGATTGAACCCTAACAGAGGAACAGATAATGTAAAGCCAAAACCGGATCCCATCAGTGAACTTCAAATAAGCAGCAGTTTACTCTAATCTCTCCCCTTGACAGTGGTTATCTAACAACTGATAATCTTAAGTGCTGCTCAACTACAACAACTGATAAACCAAACTCTGATGATTACCTAACAACTGCTAAAGACAAACTCTGTTGCTCTATCTACTGCTGGTTCCTAAGTGCTGCTGAAGACTCAAGCACTGCCCTCTCAAAGACTGATCACCTTTGAAGAAAGCATTGAAGACTCAACATCTGTGCTAAGGCTACAACAGTGGAACGTGAAGCAGTAGTTTTCATTTTGTTTTGTATGTTAGTGAATATCAGATGTTACATAACAGTAGTTTGTATAGGACAGTATTTGTAGTTTGTTAGGTCGTTAGATGTCACTATCATGGTGACGTCAGCTGAAGTATATCAGTAGTTTGGTTTGCCTATAAGTATGACAGTACTCTGTACTGTTACACTTGATCGTTTTGAGTGAGTTCTTCTCCTCAATTCATCATTTCATCTTGTGCAACCAACTCTGGTGTATCAGGCTGAGGGGGAGTTTAGATTGTAAGCTTTTACTGTAATCATTTGCTTTGTATTTCAATCATTTGACTCAATGAAAAGCAATTGTTTATCAATCTCTACTTTCCTTTGTTTATGTTTATTTTGTTTGCAACTCATTTCCGCTGCACTTATTAGTTTTATGCAAACAAACATGAATCAGGACAGCCTCAGATCCTAACAATTGGTATCAGAGCTTGGACAGTCAAATTCGATCTAACAATCAATTTGACATAACAGTTCAGCTCAAAATTCATTAATACTAAGGTTGGTTGCATTCAGTTGAAAAACAGAGTAATAAGCAAATCATGATCAAAATGGTTATTCAAAAACTCTATAAATCAACCAAGATGTCATATGACACACAAATCTCACACAAAAAATGTTTTCATACATATGTCACTCATAGTTTTCAAATCTGAAAAAGATCTGATAAATTGTGAGTTCGTTCGATGTTTTCAATATTGATTTCATTTGTTGTTCTGATGTTTGTGATGTTTGTAATAAACACTAAAGTATGTACCTCAGAATCAGCAAAACTCGTGTTCATCTAAAACACCTGCATACTGCTGATACTAAAGAGAGGGAGAAAAACTTTAGTCAAAATCTCTCATGTGTTCAAAGGCAAGTTGAGTACCTTCAAAAGGATCAAATCAACTTCGTCTAACACATATTGAGAAAAATAAAATGTTAAAACAGTCCTAATCATAAGTAATGTGAGATCTGAACTAAAACATGCTCAACCATGGTCAGATGTCTTAAAACATTGCTTCAAAGTGATTATGGACAAAGCATGTTCAAAATATGATCTCCTAGTGAGTGATTCTGAACATGTAAATAAACAGGGTAAAAAGGGAAAATGAACAAATCCCAAAGTGTAGCTATCTCAAAACTTTTGAAATCAAAAGAAGAGAGCATAAGCAGAAAACACTTTTGAGGTTAAAGTTAGGTCATCAGTGGTCATCATGCAAATGTGTGCATTTATCAATACAGAAATTGTTCTGGTAACAATGGCATATCCAGTGATGGTGCTTAAAAGTAATTCACAATCAATTGACAAGAAAATGACCCAAACAATGGTCAGAATAACTTGAGAATAACTTGATCGTTTACTTGAAAAGGCTGTCAGATCCTTTTGATTTTCTCCAAAACATCCTTTAATTTTTCTAAGGTGTTTTCTTCTATAATAAAAACCAGATATATTTTATTCTTCTATGAAATATATTTTGTTCTTTTACTCTTTTTTATAGTAAAAGTTCATCTCTGGTCTGGATGTAATTACCTTGTTTTTTGTGTGTAATTACTATCCCTAAAACTGGTCAAGAGGAAATGACATACATACCAAGGTCATGTTAAGCTCTAGTTAGGTTTCCACTGATCATAAATTGATTGCAAATTGACTTAGACTACTAAGATACTCATGTTCTAGTTCCATTAATTAGACACAAAATGAGCAGCTCATGTAGAAATGTCTTCATCATCTGGGATGCTAAACCACTGTCTGAAAAATAGACAGATGGCAAAACCTTGAACAAAATTTCTGAGAATCACTGCTGACAATTTAATCTTGATATTATGCATCTAAAATGTGTATTGTTAAGAATAGCAATTCTGGTACTCAACAGATGATAGACAAGAGATTGTGCTTTTACGAGAACAAATCATTTTCTACATCTGAACAAACAGGTGCTAAAAGAATTTATCAAAAGTCAAAACACTGCCGCACAAACAGTTGTTAAATATATGACCCTAATTGGTTTTTATCCACTGTTGTTCCTAAAATGCTGTTGTGCCATAACATCTGCTCTCTAAAGTCTGTCCACTCCTATAGTGTCAACCTCTGCTCTTCAAAAACACTGATGTTTAAAATCTTTGTTCCATCCGCTGCTACACCCACCATTTCATTTTATTACCGTTGTAACTACTGATACTTGATCCATCAGTAGTTGTCAAAACAACTGTCCTCCATCATTTACCATTCCATCAGATGTTTGACACGTGGTCAGTTTTTAGCCTTCAGATCAAAATAACCGCTGCCACATCAGCAATCACTTTTTCCCTAAATAAAACCATGATTAAATCCAAACAGGGTTTTACTGTCGAATTGAATTCCAAAGGTTCTCTTCTCATAACAGTTTCCCTCTCATAACTCCAAAAAACTTCTTCGATCTTCTTCATCCAAAATGACGAAACCAAAATCGAAATCAAAATCAAAACCATCTTTTTCCACCACAACAGCAGATGCCACTCAAATGGCTGCTGAAACACCGGAGATTCGCTACAAATCTCCACACAACTATGTAGGTATACTCACAAAACCTACCGATAACCACACCTTCGATTCCATCCTTGACATCCTTTCTGCATCAAAGTACAAAACTTTGATAACAGCAGATGCTCCCATTTACCTTGATACCCAGAGAGAGTTCTGGAAAAACGCCACCCTTGAAAAACAAGGAGATATCATTGCTGCCATCAACTCCTCGATACAGGGTAAGAAGGTAATTATTTCACCAAAATCCATCTTTGAAATCTTTAAACTCAATGATTTAAATGGAAAAACATCATTTTCAAAAGATGAGTTGAAAAAGGATTTCATAAACAGGGGCTATGCAGAAGAACCCAAAAAGGATACCCTACAAAAGGGCTACTTTCCTTCTGCACCCAGATTTTTATTCCACACACTGCTCATGTGTGTTTCAAATAAAACAACGTCCTTCAATGAGATACCAACGAAAATTCAATGTCTGGGATATGCAATTTTGAACAATGAAAACTATAACTACTCCCAGGAAATATTTGATGATTTGGTAAAGAACGTTGATAATAAGGCATTTCTGCTCTTTCCAAGGTTTCTAAGTTACTATTTTGCACAAAAATTTGTCGAGAAAGAGGCAGAAGTGCCCAAACAAGGTGTCTCATTCAAAATAAACTGTTTAACAATAGAAACTTTCTCAAGAATGATGGCACCTATAAAATTAAAAACAAAAGAGGCAGAGCAGGTTTTAGAAACTGCCACTGACCCTGTAGCAACCACTGCTGAGCCCACTGCTCCAGGTGATCAAAGTAGCACACCCATTGCTTTGAAACCAACACCTGTCACCAAAAAGACCAAAAGAAAACCATCCAGAAAACCCACCAAACCCACACCAAAGGCAACTCTGGAAGATGAGATCCCAGAGTTAATGCCAGTGACAACACAAAAGTCACAAGAAACCACTGCTGCTACTTCCTCATAGCAGCTGGAAGAAAGATCTCAACCCCAGCCTAAAACTCCTCCTGCATCCTCACAAAAGGGTCAGGTTGTAAGCACAGGGACACCACATTATGAAGCTCTGTATCCACTCAGATCCATCTTCCACAGTCCTGATCCTAAGGACATGTCTCTTTCTACCCTCACACCCTCACCAATAATAATGCCACAATCAATAATACCCCTGTTGCATGCAGTTGATATTGCACAGACAAAAACCAGTTCCTCTCAATCACCTATTACTGAGAGCATACCTCCACAAGTGACTTGGTCTGATGCTAATACCTCTGCTATCCCAGCAACAGTTGAGGAGGTTACACCCCTTGAGTTACAAGTAACTCTTGGTGGTAGTTCAAGTGGAGCAGCAACTACAACTGATGGATCAACAGATCTTCAGTTGGACAGTTGTTTCATAACTAAGACTCCCTTGAAGGCAATTTCTTCCATGGCAACATCGGTAACCACCAGTGAGTTAAATATAACCACTGGTACCATCAAAGGTCTATCGGTTGCTGAAGAAAGAAGTCCCCAGTACCAAGAACAAGGGGCATCAATGGATGATATTTGGGATTCACTTCCTAAGTCAAACATTGATACAATCATTGGTGGTGGGGATTCAGATGATCCTGTTAATTCAGGTGATGATTCAAGATATAATGAATTGACGGCCAGAGTTGAAAACCTGGAATCTTCAGTTGCAGAAATAAAAGATATGGTGCAGCAGCTGTTAGAAGCTCAAATAGCCCAATCTTCTGCTCCTCCTGCTCAAGCACCTGCTCCACAAGCATTTGCTACAAATGAGCTATGGAATATTCTCCAACCACTGCTTGAACATCAGCAACAATTGGCTGCTAAACAGCACGCAAATCAAGTAAAAATGCTGACCAACATGGTGGAATCTCGGTTCAAAGACACTCAAGCAGACATCAAGGCTATAAAGGCCAGCATACAACAGAATGCTCAAAGTGAGCAAGCTCCTTCTGCCATTTTCTTCATGGACACACCCCTGGCAGATAATGCCAAAAAGGGGGAGAAAACCAGGTTGAAAAAGAAAGGTATAGAAGATGGGGTGTACATTGAACCAGAGAAACCCAAAACCTCACAAACTTCAACAACTGATACAGCAGTAGTTACAAAAACTGCTGTCAATAGCCAAACAGCTGCCATCTCATCAACACACACACCTTCAACACACACCACCTCATCACACACCATCACAACTACTGTTCCACCACCACCTGTGTCTATAACACAAAAACCACCACTATCATCATCTACAACCACATCACCACCACTGCCTCCTGCCATAAAGCAGAAGACAGCAGATGTTACAACATCTGCTGTAGTGACAACAGTGATTGAAGCACCAATTGTTTCAACCACTGTTAGTCAATCACAATCACAAACCACTGATCCACCCAAAACATCATCAGTCTCCTCTTCAAAAAGAAGAAAGGTCTTCATTCCTGATGATGAGTCACCACCACCATCACCACCTTCAAATATCATTTCCCATTCTTCATCCCCTGCTCAAAAGCAGAAGACAACTACTGATATATCAGTAATTGTAATGACAACAGCAGTTGAGACACCAGTTGTTTCAACCACTGTTAGTCAGACATCCACAACTGCCCTAATTCTTCCTATATCTCTTCCCATATCACAACCACAGCTCCTAAAAAGAAAAAGAAAGCCAATTACTGCCGATGAAGGGATACATGATCCAAATGCTGAAAAACATCCACTAGAGCTTGATGCCATCAAAAATGAGATGAGACAGTTTTATACAGAAGCAGACCCATCAAAAAGAAAATTCTCCTCACTCATCGGCTATATAGCTCCAGAAGATATAAATGATTATCTCAAGATAAAGGCAAGGCAAGCTAAAGTTAAAGCCAAGGTTGACAGTGAGAAAGAAAAACTAAGCGAAGAAGGCATTGCGAATAGACTGGAGTTCTACCTTGCAAAGGTTAAGCAGATGGAAGAATATGCACAAGAGCTAGACAAAGAAAAGGCTGATCAAAAGAAGAGATTGAGAGAACAGCTTCTAGCCTTCATCATGAAAGAAAAGTTCTATCCAGCTGAAGAATCCCAGTTTAAAGAATGGCCATTAGTAGCTTTGAAGCATGAGGCTTAAAGGATCCAAAAGGTCAAAAATGATCCCTCAAAAAGGAAAACTGCTCCAAACTGGAGTAAGTATAAAAGACTCATTGCTGATCTCACTGCTGAGTATAAAAGGAAGAAAAGGGAGTTGGTGGATGCTAAGATAGGCACTGCTGAAGCCATATCAAAATGGTCTAGGCAACAAACTGATGAAGCTTATGAAAGACTTGAGAAGCAGAGGATGAAAGCCTCTAACCCTCCCAAAAGGTCTGACTACAAAAAGCTTCAAGAATAAGTCAAACTTTTCGAAACACAGATCAGCACAGCAGAAGATTTTATCACAAAGCTGAGTAAAGAAAAGAAGGAAATGCTGTCTCCTGGAGTAGATAAGAACAAAGAAGCTGAACAGATTGAAGAAGCTATGAAGAAAATAGCTTCAGATAAAGAAAGATTGGCTAAACTACAAGTCCTTGCCAAAAAGGTTAAAGTAGTAAGCCAAAAGTCATCAGCAGGCATCACAAACAGTGAGCTGATTGACAAAGAAGTTGAAGCAGATATAGCTGAAGCCAACAAGATCATTGATCAAGCATTCATATGAGTGTCTGAAGCTCATGATGCTGCTCTTCACTTCTTCAGGCCAATCACTTCAAGTTCATCAGATAATAAAGCTCTCCCAAGAAACCCATTGAGTTCAAAAATACTAAAGTGGATGTCTGATCAAAAGACCCACGTATTGACTTTGCTCAGATTCAATGGTGAAGTGAAGCATATTTCAAGGAATCAGGCACTAGGCCTAAGTGCTGAAGATCTACAGGATCTCCTTGAGCTTACACTGTGCAGGGATGAGGATGATACAAGTTCCAAGGATTTTGAGGAAGAATTTAAAAGAAAAGCAAAGGAACTTCTGATGAAGAATAAAGGTCCTGAATAAGGAAGGGTTTTGGCATTATCTGTTCCAGGGGGAGATTGTTGGGATTGAACCCTAACAGAGGAACAGATAATGTAAAGCCAAAACCGGATCCCATCAGTGGACTTCAAATAAGCAGCAGTTTACTCTAATCTCTCCCCTTGACAGTGGTTATCTAACAACTGATAATCTTAAGTGTTGCTCAACTACAACAACTGATAAACCAAACTCTGATGATTACCTAACAACTGCTAAAGACAAACTCTGTTGCTCTATCTACTGCTGGTTCCTAAGTGCTGCTGAAGACTCAAGCACTGCCCTCTCAAAGACTGATCACCTTTGAAGAAAGCATTGAAGACTCAACATCTGTGCTAAGGCTACAACAGTGGAACGTGAAGCAGTAGTTTTCATTTTGTTTTGTATGTTGGTGAATATCAGATGTTACATAACAGTAGTTTGTATAGGACAGTATTTGTAGTTTGTTAGGTCGTTAGATGTCACTATCATGGTAACGTCAGCTGAAGTATATCAGTAGTTTGGTTTGCCTATAAGTATGACAGTACTCTGTACTGTTACACTTGATCGTTTTCAGTGAGTTCTTCTCCTCAATTCATCCTTTCATCTTGTGCAACCAACTCTGGTGTATCAGGTTGAGGGGGAGTTTAGATTGTAAGCTTTTACTGTAATCATTTGCTTTGTATTTCAATCATTTGACTCAATGAAAAGCAACTGTTTATCAATCTCTACTTTCCTTTGTTTGTGTTTACTTTGTTTGCAACTCATTTCCGCTGCACTTATTAGTTTTATGCAAACAAACACGAATCAGGACATCCTCAGATCCTAACAGCCTGCTGTACTTTCGCCACGCCCCCGTGCTCACTGGACACGGCCCCGTGGTGGGCAATAGAAGCTTCTACAGGTTTGTCTTTTCTGCTGCTTCTTGGGCACGGCCCCGTGCTGGCTGAGCACGGGGCGTGTTCAGGCTTCTGTTTTCCTTTCTTTGCTTGGGAGGATGCCGTTGAGGGTTCGGGCAATCTACTTTTGTTCCTTTTCTTGTATTTATGTTAGAATTAGCTGTCTTTTTGCTTCTTTTGTGAATTTGAGCTCATTTCATCCTGAAAATACAAAAGGAAGACAAAAACACTCTTTTTCCAACATTAGTACTTAAAATGGGTTAATTTTATGCCTTATTTGATGTAATTTATATGTTGCATTTTACACACATCAAATACCCCCACACTTGAACTTTTGCTTGTCCTCAAGCAAAACTCTTTAAATGTGGCTTACACTCCCAAATGGAATGGGTAGAAGAGAAGATTTTTGGCTTGTCATAGAGTGTCGGGAATCCAAGAATTTTTTTGGGTTTTATTTTTATTTATTTACAATCCTATTCGTTATGATTTATTTAGAACGTTTCATAAGATAAATTGCTTATTTGGGCATAACATGCCTTTTTTTTTTAAATTTCATTTATATACAAGTTCACATACCTCACAGGAGAAATCACTCAACACTCGGCCGAAGGTGTATTTTTAGTGAATCACTCGAGAGCGGCATGGAACTTACGCCTACCATAGGCTTGCCAAGCAATCAATCCTCCTCCTTTTTAACTTTATACATTTGTGAATATCAAGAGGACTTTTTCGGGTGAAGGTTTAGGCTTGGGCTAAAGGTGGGTGGTTGGGTTAGTGGTTAGTAAAAGGGCGAAAAGCGTAAAAAGCGTCGGTTTTCGTAAAATACTTTGTTTTTAGTGACTTTTTATTTTGAAGTATTTCTCCAAACAAGCTTTTGTTTGCATAGCTTTGTTTGTTTTTAACTTCATCACATTTTTTTTTTATTTTATTTTTTTTCAGTCACATAAAAGAACGAGCTTGCGAAAAACCGAGCTTGTTACTAAAATAAAGGGTGAAAAGTAAAAAGGGTTTTTGGTGGGTAAAAAGGGTTTAGGGTAAAGAAACGAAAGGTTTAGGCTCAAAGGGGTTAACTAGGGGGATTTTGGGTAGGTGGTAAAAAAAATTGAAAAATAATGGTGTAGAAAGAAAAATGGTTAGTCCTAATGCCTCCATCATTTACTTACTTGGGTTTAAGTTGGTAAGGACCGGGAATGAATCGTCGTGGCAAGTTCTAGAGTTGTAAGAACCAAGCGGCTATTCACACAAGAAACGAAAAATGAGCATTTAGTCTAAGGATGTAAATTTGTATGCTCAATAAAGGCTCAAAACTCACTTTTGTGGGAATGGGTTTTTAATGTGATCAAGTATATATAATCAAATTTTAACTAGACTTGCTATGCCGTTTCATAATTTTCTTGTGTTGGTTCTTGTTATCACGACGCTCTCGGTTGTAAACTTTATAAAAATATAACCTTATTAATCTTGGGATTCCTAACTTAAACTTTAGACAAGTAAAAAAATGAATTTTTTTTTTTTAAAAAAATTTGGGGTGTTTAGCGGTTCCAATAGAGTTTTGTGTAAGGCTTGCTGTTAGGACTTGAAAAATTTCAAGGTGTTAGCCTCCCCCCACACTTAAATTACACATTTTCCTCAATGTGTCCCAAAAATAAATTTTTAGGTTGATTGGATATGTAATGTGGTGTTAAAAAGCAAAGATTTATGTTACTGGCAGTCTAGACACTGCCCCGTGGGGACCGGACACGGCCCCGTGTTCAGGTGCCAGTAACAGAAATTAAAGAAATGAGATAGAAGCCTGGACACGGGGGCGTGTCTGGTGAACACGGCCCGTGTCCAGTTACCTGAACTGGGCGTTTTTTCTGCAGGTGGCTCAACACGGGGCCGTGTTGGTTGAGCACGGCCCGTGTTGAGCCTTCTGTAATGGAGATTTGTGTCGGGTTGCCTCCTTCTTGTGCATGGGGCCATTTTTCTCGTTCCCTTTTTCATCCATTACCACCACGAGTGTGTTTTATTCCTGCAAATCAAAACTAAAAGATTAAACAAAACTAAGGATAGTTCCGCGGAATGCCTCCTTGGCGCGCCACGTTTATAAGGGTCCTTGGCTAGACCCAATGTGAGGTTATATATTTTCTGAGTAGGATGCTTGGCGTCCCATGTTACACCGTCGGAGAGCAGCATCCAAACTCGAATCAATAACCTTCATGTAGTTGACCGGGTCGTCGTCCTCTATTCTCTTCCCAACTCCGAATTTTACTTCATCATCCCCATACCTCAAAGTGAGTGTTCCGTCATTCATATCTACCACCGCTTGTGCGGTGGCAAGAAATGGTCTGCCTAGTATGAGGGGGACCTTGGTGTCTTCCTCCATATCGAGTATGACAAAGTCGGCTGGGTAGACGAATTTGCTTACCTTTACCAAGACATTTTCAATGACACCTTGCAGGAATTTGACGGATCGATCAGCAAGTTGTATGCTCATTTTTGTAGGACTCATTGTTCCTAGGCCGAGTCTTTTAAACATTGATGAGGGCATGAGGTTAATGCTAGCCCCAAGGTCGGCTAGTGCATTACGAACGGGGGACTCCCCGATTGAGCAGGGAATCGTGAAGCTTCCGGGATCGATTTTCTTTTGGGGAAGTTTATTGAGTACGAGGGCAGAGCATTCTTCGCCTAAATTGACTAATTGCAAATTTTCAATTTTCTTTTTATGAGTGAGGAAGTCCCTCATGAACTTAGAGTATTTGGGCATTTGGGTTAGGACCTCAATAAAAGGAATATTGACATGCAATTGCTTTAATAGACTTTCGAACTTCGCGAATTGCTCATTGGTCTTTTGACGAATTAACCTACCGGGGTAGGGAACTCGAGGAGCCTTGGTGGGCTCTGGTGATGGAGGGGAGTTCTTTTCCTGAGAGGTGTGGGTACCGTTTCTTCTGTCGGCGGCGACGCTTTTGCAGGCCCTACGGTGCGGTTTCGTAGCGTGATGAGATGAACTTGCGCTTTTGGGTTTGTTTCGGTATTGCTAGGTAATGCGCCTTGCGGTCTCTCGGCAAAATTTTGAGCTATTTGATTTAATTGTTTTTCTATGTTTTGAATACTAGCTTGTTGATTTCTAAAATTTGATTCCAATTGTAGAAATCTTTCCGAGTTTCTCTTTTCAGTGTCGGAGATGAGGCGAGATACAGTATCTTCAAGCCTTTCTCGTCCACTTTGTTGTTGAGTGAAATTTTGTGACTCATTTCTTGGTTGTTGAAAGTTTGTTCGTTGGGTTTGTTGGTTACTACTATTGCCGGGATCTCTCCAACCAAGGTTTGGGTGGTTTCGCCATCCTTGGTTGTAAGTTCCCGTTGGAGGACCCGACGGCCTAGGTCTATTATCAATGTAGCTTACCGATTCTTGTTGATCGTCCGTTTCTTTCATACAACTCCAATTTTCATGTGGCCCACCACACCCTTCACAAGCCATAACCGAGACTGTTTTTGTCATTTCTATTTTTTTTTAATTTTTGAAGAAAGGGCCTCGATTTGGGCTTGTAAAGAAGTGCTTTCATCGACCTTATGGGCGCCCGGGGCAATAGATTTATTGCCTCGGGGGGTGTGCCATTGAAAATTGGTTTGAGCAATTTCCTCAATTTGGTTATATATTTCATGCGGGCATCGATTACCTAAAAGTCCCTCGGAGCTAGAATCAAGTGTCTGCCTTGTGTGTGGCAACAGTCCATTATAGAAAGTGGATACTTGTTGCCATATCGCAAGGCCTTGATGTGGACACTTGCGTAATAACTCCTTGAACCTTTCCCAAGTTTCATATAAGGATTCCCCGTCCTCTTGTGAATATGTATTAATTTCAGTCATTAATTTAGCCGTTTTAGCGGGAGGGAAATACTTATATAGAAATTTTTGGGCTAGTTCATCCCAGGTGTTTACCGATCCAGCTGGGAGGGCGTTGAGCCAAGCTTTCGCTCGGTCTTTTAGTGAGAAAGGAAACATTCGGAGGCGGATGGCGTCATTTGATGCTCCATTGATCCGAAAGGTATCACATATTTCTAAGAAATTAGTAATATGTAGATGGGGATCCTCGTCCGCAAGCCCATGGAAGGTTGCGGAGTTTTGGAGCATATGTATCAAGTGCGGTCGAAGTTCGAATGTAACAACTGTCAATAAAACCGGTAATTAGGATAATAATTATCTAATAAGAAAACCCTAATTAAGACACCCAAGTAATTTGGCATAAACCCTGAAATTTCTGGAATAATCGGAATCAGGATCAGGGCCCCTAAAACTCAAGGGGGCAAACCCTAATTGATAATTATCCAACTTAAATCGTTGCTAAATCCTGATTGGCCAGAATTTTGAATCACCAAAGCTAAGAACCGAACTCAGCTAGGCTAGGAAGTAGGCTGTACCCTTTACGGACCGTAAAGGGTTAGCCTTACGGACCGTAAGCTGACCGGGTTCCCTTACGGACCGTAAGGGGTTAGTCATACGGTCCGTAAGCGTGTCGAAATTTCTGCTATAAATAGCCGACCTTGGCATGTAAACTGAGATGTTAAAACGACGTAAATAGCTACTGTGTACGTCGAGATCAGGCTGTTATACTATAAACACACACACACGATCACGAAACGCTGCCGCAATCAGGGTAATAACTCGATCGCTATTACGATTCAACGTCCGATCGATTATAACTATCCAACGATAGCCCGAGTGCTGCTCAATTGAGCTTGTACTTTGATTATTCGTCGTGATTTCGACTTGAATATTTGAGTGTTGTTCGAATTCGGACTATGCTCTGTTATTCGTTGTGAATCCGATTGAATTATCGAGTATTGCACTGATTGATCGTTGTGAGGGTTTGATCTCGTGAATTGACGTAACTGCTGTATTAGTTACTAACCTGCCTGTGTGTGCATTGTGTTAAACTAGGTGTAATCAAGGCTAATCAGTAGGCTTATCTATTTGCTCGTTAATCTACAATGTGAGTCATTCTTCTTTTTAAGTTGTTTTCTCACAGTTTGTGAGTAAGTATTACAATACCTCAAATTATTTTCAAGGTTATAATTACAGGGATTAAGTCTTTGTAAATCACCAAATTACAGCTGGTATGTGGGGTATTGTGCACATTACTATTTTTATCACTCTAGGTGAGTGAGTATCACTCTATGTGAGTGAACCGTCACTATTGGGGCGACGGGACCCAATAGTGGTATGACCACAATCACAGATCCGGTCGAGTGACAAATACCCATTCTTGATAATTGGTTGATGGAAACATTGTAATCGCTCTTAATACTGTGAATTTATAACTAACGGGTCGTTTTAGAAAATGGAATGATTCACTCAGTATTTCCCCGCTGACAAAACCTTTTTCAAACATGTTTCAGGTGATCTGTGTGATCCAGGAAAAGTGCAGTAAAGCACTATCAATCTCAGAGAAGTGGCTCAGTATGAATAAATCAATAAAATATGTTTTGAAAAATAAAGATTTCTGTGTGAAATCAACTTATTGTAAATTATGGGATTTATCCCTTAAACTTTGTGTAATATATTAAACGAGCTTTTTACGGTGAAAAGATCCGGTAATAAAAGACTTCCGCTGTCACATAAATTAAATACCACAGGTACCACGGGAACTGCCTCGCGGCCCCCGACTCCGTCCAGGGTGGGTCGGGGAGTCGTGACAGTGAAGGTGGTATCAGAGCTAAGAATTAATAAATATTGAGCCACTGATCGAGCCGCTGATTAAGCCTAATATTAAACTAAGTATTTGACAGAATACTTAAATTTACTAGTTGTTATTTTGTGATTATATGTTTTATTAACTGATTATTTGTTAGTTACAGTATGGGTAAACAAAAGCTGTCTGCTATCTACCACAAACTAGATGTTGCATCTTCTTCTAAAAACCCAGTAAACCTAGAAGAGGGAATCTTTGTCCGCAAGGCAAACTATGAGAATCCTCTTTCACCAGAGAAAAGGGATTCGATACTTAAAAAGAGTTAGGAGAAAAAGAAACCCCGAACCAAGAGAGTTAGGTTTAATCCAGAAGTCCAAGAATTGGGTAATAGTGCACTTTTGGAAGATAAAATATACGAGAAATGGGCAAATCTTTATATGCTAGCTACTATAGCAGAAAATGCAAATCTCTAACTATCTGATAAGTTGGGGCTAGTAAGAAAAATCACTACCTAGTAAATAAATAAATCCTAGTGTGTTTTCTTCTGTACAAAGTAATATGCAATAAAACTTCAGTGTTTGTTTGTTAAACTTTGTTCCAAAGTTTTAACATTGCATTTTTTTTGCATATATGCTATGCAGCATGAATGAGATGTCGGAAGCTTTTCAGAATCTCAACTTATATCCAGTGCCTATCGAAGTCTCTCACGACTTTACTGGTTACATTGCTGACATAGAAGAACCCGTGGAATTCCAAGCTCCACCGCTGGAAAAAGCCAAACCTAAAAAGAAGAGAAGATACGTAGGGTGGAGGAAAGTACGTCGTAGGAAACCTGCCACTAGGAGACTTCCAAATATAGAAAATCCTGTGAGTGTGAGCAAGGGAAAGGAAATAGAAACTGAAGAAAGTTCGAAACCACCAGAAAAGGAAATAGGAATAGATCTTAAGCAAAAGGGAATAGAGATTGGCGAAAGTTCTAAACAGCCAGAAGAAATCACGTTCCAAGATGAAATAGACCGTCTATTAGGAAACTGTGAAGTCATAAGCCCAATCCGCACTAATTTGTATCTTACCCAGCTACAGTCCAATTTCCTTTAAACGTAGCACCGGCTATTCCCGAACCTTTAATCCACACCCGACCACTAGGTGAACTGGAGGAATGGTGGACAAACGATTGGCAATTCCAAAACATAGTCAACAGTCCTTATAGCTTCCTTCCACAATTCGACCCAGAACCAATCCCAAATCCTCCCATGAGTAATGAAAACCTAGCTGAACTCCGTCAGTTCGGTGAAGAACTGATAGGTACGGGTAATAGGATCAGGGAAATGGGAGAGCATCTAACTTGGAAATACGATGAGAGGGAACATCGTTACTAGAAATGTCAGTTAAACAATAGGAAGCCGTATTGTATATTAGTATAAATAAGTAACTTAAAATTCTGTAGAATGGGCAATAAAACTCTGTAAGATACGGTGTGTACGGATGCATATACAATATACAATAACAAAATGAAAGTCGAGAAATCGACAATTTTGGTTATGCTTGTATGTTGTGATAATTTATGTGTTCATCTGTGCTAGTTTGTTATTAATAAGTTAGACACTAATAATTCCTACCAATTAGCAGATGGAAAACGCTAACAATGAACCAATTAATGAAGTAAATCAATCTGAGCAAGAACAAGACGATCAATATATAACTCGACAAGATATCGAGCACTTTATCGCTCAAGGGATAGCTCATGCTATTCCAGAAATTGTGGCTGCTGTTCAGAAACCTGCCGAACCACAATTAATTCCTAGTAAACGTACTCTGGAGGATAACGGCAGTAACAGCATAAATGGAGGCGGCAATCATAACGATCATGATCCGCAACAAGTCCCACTTCTAAAAACAATAAAAGCTGCAACACTTGGTTGCACTTACAAAGAGTTTCTTGCTTGCAAACCCACTGAATTTGCAGGTAACGAAGGGGCAACTGCAACACTGCGCTGGTTAGAGAAAACCGAAGCAGTAATTGCAATAAGCAAATGTGCCGAAGAGGATCAAGTGATGTATGCATCAAATCTGTTCAAAGAAGGAGCACTAGAATGGTGGAACACGGTCCTCCAGGCAAAAGGAAGAAGGATAGCCTATGCCATGAGTTGGGAAGAATTTAAGAATCTGGTAGAAAGAAAATTCTGTCCCGAATATGAAAAAGATCAAATGGCAAACAAATTCCTAAGTCACCGTATGACAGGGGTAGATTGCCGGGGCTATACTTCGACATTCTTTGAATACACAAGGGTGGTGCCAACACTGGCTTCGCCAGAACCGGTACTTATTTCCCGTTACATCTGGGGGTTAATTAGTGAAATCCGAAACATCGTTAAAGCTGCGAGACCTCGTACTATTGACGATGCTGTAGAATTAGCTAACACCCTAACGGATGAATTGGTGCGCACAAGAGAAGAAGACCGGAAGAAGGAAATAGCTCAGAAGATTACCCAAGGATTTCGTATGGGTAATACCAAGAAAAGAGGAACGGGGAAATCCTCATCATCTCCCTTCTGCAAAACTTGCAAAAAGAAGCATTATGGACAATGCAACATGGTTTGCAATTTTTGCAAGACACAAGGACATCGGGAAGAAGACTGCAGGAAGAAAACAAGAATTTGTTATAATTGCAGAGAAAGGGGTCATTTCCAATTTGAATGTCCTAAATTAGCTAAACCTGTAGCCAACCAAGTCAAACCAGCTGAAGGAGCAACAAAGAGAAATGCGCGGGCATTCCAGCTAACCACTCAAGAAGCCGAACTCATTCCAGATGTGATAGCTGGTACGTTCCTAGTACATGATGTGTTCGCAAAAGTATTATTTGACTCTGGTGCAAACCAAAGTTTTATCAATACTTCATTTTGCCAAGCTCTTAAGTTACCTTTAACCACTCTTAGGCAAATCTTCACAGTCGAAACCGCAGAAGGAAATTCTGTGAAAATAGAAAAAAATCTGGCAAGAAGGAAAAATAGAACTATTAGGCCATACGTTTTCTGCAAATCTGTTACCAATGAATTTAGCCGGATTCGATGTAGTGTTAGGAATGGATTGGTTAATAGCCAACCATGCTCGAATCCTATGTGAAAAAAATGTTGTAGAAATTCAATCCCCTTCCGGAGAAGTAATTTTAATTACTTGAGATAAACCCCGAAAGCCACTGAAATTCATTTCAGTAATGAAATTGGCTAATTATTCGAGAAAGCAGGAAATGGTGTATATGATTTCAGTAATCGTTAACACTAAGGATAAAGAACTTCAGGATATCCCGGTAGTGTCAGAATACCCAGACGTTTTTCCAGAAGAATTACCTGGGTTACCACCTGATAGAGAAGTAGAGTTTAGAATTCATTTAATTCCAAGTATTGCACCAATAGCTAAAGCACCTTATAGATTAGCACCTACCGAAATGCTAGAATTGAAAAAGCAATTAGATGAATTATTAAGCAAAGGACTCATACAACCTAGTTCATCCCCTTGGGGTGCACCAGTATTGTTTGTGAAAAAGAAAGATGGATCGATGAGAATGTGTATCGATTATAGGGAATTGAATAAGGTTACAATTAAGAATCGATACCCATTACCTAGGATTGATGATCTTTTTGATCAATTACAAGGAGCTAGGTATTTCTCTAAGATAGATTTAAGATCCGGATATCATCAGCTGAAAGTACAAGAAGAAGACATACCTAAAACTGCCTTCAGAACTAGGTATGGTCATTATGAGTTTACAGTCATGCCCTTTGGGTTAACGAATGCCCCAGCCGCATTCATGGACATGATGAATCGCATCTGTAAACCATACTTGGATAAATTTGTAATCGTTTTCATCGACGATATACTTATTTACTCCAGAAGCCAAAAAGAACATTGTGAGCATTTACACGTTCTCTTAACTTTGTTAAGAAAAGAAAGGCTTTATGCCAAATTCTCGAAATGTGAATTTTGGCTGCAAGAAGTACAATTCTTAGGACATGTGGTAAATCACGAAGGTATCCATGTAGATCCTGCTAAGATAGAAGCTATTACGAAGTGGAAAGTTCCACAAACAGCAATGGAGATAAGAAGTTTTCTAGGCTTAGCTGGATACTATAGACGATTTATCCAAGATTTTTCTAAGATAGTCGTACCTTTGACTAAGTTAACCTGTAAAGCCGCTAAGTTTGAATGGGGACCTAGACAAGAAGAAGCTTTTAAGATTTTAAAGCATAGATTGACGAATGCACCAATCCTAGCTTTACCCGAGGGAACAGAAGACTTTGAAGTATATTGTGATGCTTCAAAATTAGGATACGGATGTGTGTTAATGCAACGCAAGAAGGTAATTGCGTATGCTTCTAGACAATTGAAAAAGCACGAAGAAAATTATACGACTCATGATCTAGAATTAGGAGCCATAATTTTTGCCCTTAAGACCTGGAGACATTATCTGTACGGAAGTAAGTTTACTGTCTATACAGATCATAAAAGTTTAAAATATATATTTGGGCAAAAAGAATTAAACATGAGGCAAAGAAGATGGATGGAGATGCTAAGCGACTACGGCTATGATATTCAATATCACGAAGGAAAGGCAAATGTAGTTGCCGATGCCTTAAGTCGTAAGTACAATGAGAAGCAGAGACAAATCCGTGCTCTGAGGTTAAATCTACAAGTAGATTTAATAGCACAAATCAAAGAAGTTCAGAAAACAGCAATCAAAGATGATGCTGAAGGAATGAAAGGTTATCTAAAAGAACTAGAACAAGAAAATGATGGAATTTGGAGATTCCATAAGAAACGAATTTGGGTACCTAAGCAAGGAGAGTTAAGAAATAAGATTTTAGAAGAAGCTCATAATTCTAGGTATACCATGCACCCAGGAAATAATAAGATGTACCAAGATTTAAGGAATAATTTCTGGTGGATAGGAATGAAAAAGGATATAGCCGAATACGTATCCAAATGTTTAACTTGTTCACAAGTTAAGGCTGAACACCAGAAACCTTCAGGATTACTTCAACAATTAGAAATGCCTGTATGGAAATGGGAACTCATAACAATGGATTTTGTTACTAAGTTACCCAAAACCAAAAGAGGTAATGATGCAATTTGGGTAATTGTAGACCGATTAACCAAATCAGCTCATTTCTTACCAATGAAAGAAACCTTTAGCATGGAAAGGTTAGCACAACTGTACGTGGACGAAGTAGTATCCCTACATGGAGTCCCACTCTCCATTGTATCGGATAGAGATAGTCGATTTACTTCTCATTTCTGGAAAAGTTTTCAGAAAGCAATGGGAACTCGACTAAATTTAAGTACTGCTTATCATCCACAAACAGACGGACAGAGTGAAAGGACAATACAAACTCTAGAAGACATGCTCCGGGCATGTGTAATTGACTTTGGTGGTAATTGGGATAGCCATTTACCATTAATTGAATTCTCCTATAACAATAGTTATCATTCAAGCATCGAAGCTGCACCATTCGAAGCACTGTACGGACGTAAGTGCAGAACTCCAGTATGTTGGGCAGAAATCGGAGAAAGTCAATTATCAGGTCCTGAAATTGTACAAGAAACTACTGACAAGATAACTCAAATCAAGGAAAGACTGAAAATGGCTCGAGACCGTCAGAAGAGCTATGCTGACAATCGTCGTAAGCCTTTAGAATTTCAAGTAAGAGATAAAGTACTTTTAAAAGTTTCTCCTTCGAAAGGAGTAGTACGATTCGGTAAGAAAGGAAAGCTAAGTCCAAGATACGTTGGACCATTCCCTGTGATTCAACGAATCGGACCAGTAGCTTATCGTTTACAACTACCAGAAGAATTAGCTGGAGTACATGATGTATTCCATGTATCCAATCTCAAGAAATGTCTATCAGACGAATCCCTGGTAGTCCCTCTATAGGATGTAGAGGTAAACGAAAAATTAAAATTCGTAGAGAAACCATTAGAAATTGAAGATCGAAAAGTCAAATTCCTCAAGCATAAAAGACTAGTATTGGTCAAAGTCAAGTGGAATTCAAAGAGAGGACCAGAATACACTTGGGAGCTGGAATCAGAAATGAAGCGAAAATATCCTCATCTATTCCACTAAATCTCGAGGACGAGATTTTTTCTTAAGGTGGGGAGGATGTAACAACTGTCAATAAAACCGGTAATTAGGATAATAATTATCTAATAAGAAAACCCTAATTAAGACACCCAAGTAATTTGGCATAAACCCTGAAATTTCCGGAATAATCGGAATCAGGATCAGGGCCCCTAAAACTCAAGGGGGCAAACCCTAATTGATAATTATCCAACTTAAATCGTTGCTAAATCCTGATTGGCCAGAATTTTGAATCACCAAAGCTAAGAACCGAACTCAGCTAGGCTAGGAAGTAGGTTGTACCCTTTACGGACCGTAAAGGGTTAGCCTTACGGACCGTAAGCTGACCGGGTTCCCTTACGGACCGTAAGGGGTTAGTCATACGGTCCGTAAGCGTGTCGAAATTTCTGCTATAAATAGCCGACCTTGGCATGTAAACTGAGATGTTAAAACGACGTAAATAGCTACTGTGTACGTCGAGATCAGGCTGTTATACTATAAACACACACACACGATCACGAAACGCTGCCGCAATCAGGGTAATAACTCGATCGCTATTACGATTCAACGTCCGATCGATTATAACTATCCAACGATAGCCCGAGTGCTGCTCAATTGAGCTTGTACTTTGATTATTCGTCGTGATTTCGACTTGAATATTTGAGTGTTGTTCGAATTCGGACTATGCTCTGTTATTCGTTGTGAATCCGATTGAATTATCGAGTATTGCACTGATTGATCGTTGTGAGGGTTTGATCTCGTGAATTGACGTAACTGCTGTATTAGTTACTAACCTGCATGTGTGTGCATTGTGTTAAACTAGGTGTAATCAAGGCTAATCAGTAGGCTTATCTATTTGCTCGTTAATCTGCAATGTGAGTCATTCTTCTTTTTAAGTTGTTTTCTCACAGTTTGTGAGTAAGTATTACAATACCTCAAATTATTTTCAAGGTTATAATTACAGGGATTAAGTCTTTGTAAATCACCAAATTACAGCTGGTATGTGGGGTATTGTGCACATTACTATTTTTATCACTCTAGGTGAGTGAGTATCACTCTATGTGAGTGAACCGTCACTATTGGGGCGACGGGACCCAATAGTGGTATGACCACAGTCACAGATCCGGTCGAGTGACAAATACCCATTCTTGATAATTGGTTGATGGAAACATTGTAATCGCTCTTAATACTGTGAATTTATAACTAACGGGTCGTTTTAGAAAATGGAATGATTCACTCAGTATTTCCCCGCTGACAAAACCTTTTTCAAACATGTTTCAGGTGATCTGTGTGATCCAGGAAAAGTGCAGTAAAGCACTACCAATCTCAGAGAAGTGGCTCAGTATGAATAAATCAATAAAATATGTTTTGAAAAATAAAGATTTCTGTGTGAAATCAACTTATTGTAAATTATGGGATTTATCCCTTAAACTTTGTGTAATATATTAAACGAGCTTTTTACGGTGAAAAGATCCGGTAATAAAAGACTTCCGCTATCACATAAATTAAATACCACGGGTACCACGGGAACTGCCTCGCGCCCCCTGACTCCGTCCAGGGTGGGTCGGGGAGCCGTGACATCGAAGTTATTAGCTTCAACATTCGGTGCATTGATAGCAGCGCCTAGGTTACCTACGGTGGGTCGTAGGTAATCCATGAGGGTACGTTGGTCCGCCATTGGAGGTGGATCGCCCGAAACTTTCTCTTGGTTTTTAGCTTTTAGTCTTTTCCTGAGAAAGCGTTCGGGCTCTTCTAGAGGTTCTTTTATGTCCTTATTAGAACTGGAGCTCATACACTATGTAAGATTGGCGTCTGGTTCCAAGTCCTGCAATAAAAACAGAAAAGAATGTTGGTCAGAAGGTTCACCACGGCCCCGTTCAGCGAACACGGCCCGTGATCGGAGTTACAGTGATTGTTTTCCAGATCCCAGTTACTGGAAGTTGGACACGACCCCGTGTTGCACCGACACGGCCCCGTGGTCAGCCTTCTGTAACTTGGAAAAATAAAAACTGCCAGTAACGATGCTGGGCACGGCCCGTGTCCGACCAGGCACGGCCCGTGCTGAGCTCTGCAGAAGCTGAAAAACTAAGAAAATCCTAAAAAATTAAAAAGAAAAATAAAAATATGATTAGGCCGTTGATTCCTAACTTTCTTAAAATCCTTGTGTCCCCGGCAACGGAGCCAAAAACTTGATGCGTGTGTAGTGTAATATATTTTTAATGTATAATTAAGCCCTTTTTTTACACCTTTAGCCAAGTTTTAAATTTATAAAACACGATATTTACTAACACTAAACACACATATGGGCAAGTGCACCCATCGTGGACGTAGTATAGTGTTGGTAAGATACCGAGGTCGTCCAAGGACACAAGAGCTTTTAATACCGGTTTATCCTCAACGTCTAATCAAATCAAAAAGTTAGAAAAGATTTTTAAACTAAGAAAATAAAAACTAACTAAATGCTGAAAAATAAAAATAAAATAAAAACAGATAGACAAGATGAATCACTTGGATCCGACTCGTGTATTAGTATAACCTTTGATTATTTTCGCACTTTTGCACTTGTTTAAGAGATTATCTTAGTTATTGTAGTAGGCCCCTCTTTTGAAGGCGACGTTACCCTCAACCCAGTGGTTTGAGTCAACAAGGATACAATCCTAAAGGGTTGGAT